>NC_140505.1:145744058-146344058 GCF_964339955.1 Pipistrellus hanaki
TAGAACGTTTTTCCAGCTGCCTTCTCACTCCCAATGCTGAAACGGCCAGGGCATGTAAAGATGTAACGAGATAACACCAAGAGCTTCATGTACCTGCTTCTCGTGCTCGTAAGAGAGCTGCTATGATAAAGATTTCAGGAACTGGAAAAACGAAGACATGGGGCCAACTTTGCCTGTGGTCATCATCACTCTTTCTTTCTCTGCTTGCCTTCCTTCTGCCATCTCTGCACTGCAGTGTGGCTAAATGCTCACCCCTGGGCCCCCAAAGTCCTCTAGGTACCGCCCCTCTGGCTTTTAACCTCTGCTCCCACCTCCTCCATCAGAGCACACCAATCCCACGTCTCTTTCCTGCGGGGCTTTAATATAATGTGAGAACGGTGGAGACAGGATCCCCCAAAGATTGTTTTCAAAATCACTCAAATCTTTAAAATAGGAAATTTCCATCTCTTGCAAATGGAATGGTGTAAGTTATGGTTACTCTGGTGTCTGAGGAAGAGTGGGTGGTGGTGGTGGGGTCTCTCTTGGCATTGCTGAGTGAACCACGTAGGCAGGTGATTGTCCCAAATAACTTGCCATAGGATCAGCTCCATGGGAAAAAATTCAAACTCTTGTGGCTTGCAGAGATACAAGGGTTGGAGGAAGAAAAGGGTTTTCCCTAGAGATTTAACCATCGACCTGTGGGATGAACTTCAACTTTCTTCAAGTAGAGAAAGCAGCTTTTACCCTCTTTCACAGGAAACGTACCGCTTTGCCTGGCATCACATTTCCTGGGCTGGACAGATCATTTTTAGAGCCTCAAGGTAGATCCTGGAGTGAACTTTTACACAGTATCAATCTGATTCCCACACAAAGACTGCAAGTGTATAGTGTAGGGTGGGTGGTTTTGCAGTGGTGGTGGTGGTGGTGGTGTGTGTGTGTGTGTGTGCACCTGTGCGTGTTCATGTGTGCACACTCATCCGAGACAGAAAGAAGAGCACAGTAGTAGAATATTTACCTACAAAATTTTGCTCTAAAGTAAAAAAACAAACCAAACCCACATTCTATCTTGTTAGATATTATTACAACAATTTTCAGCCAAATGGTGCTTGTTTTGCTTTGATTTTACAGGAAATAAACTCCATATCCCCTGGAGTTGGGTGGCTGAGGAGTGCTACTGTGATAAGAATGAACCATCTGCTGAATTTCTAAGCAAGAGTCGTTACTGCCCAGATTCTAAGACAAAACTTCCCGCGGAGTCAGATGGTTTCAGAAAAATTGTTACGGTTGTGAATTAACTCTACACAGCCCATCTGCCATGGTTTCCTGGTCCAAGTGTGAGCTGCCTCAGCCACATGATCAACGACCTCTGAGAAGCAGGGGTCCTGGTATAGATCGGCACCAACTGGCCGTGCCCCCCGAAGGTGCTAGTTTGTGTTTTTATCCTACAGGAGTTGCGGTTGCCAGTGACTATGTATATACCAGTGAAAGAAAAAGACAAAATGATTGCTTACAATTGATCTAACTTTACACTGAGAAAATCTAAACGCATTTATTAGAAGGTTAGCATCAGGTGGCTAAATACATTAATACCGTGTTTCCCCAAAAATAAGACATCCTCTGAAAATAAGACCTATTTACAGGTTTCCTTCTGAGTGAAATATAAGGCATCCCCCCGAAAATAAGCCCCCCCCCCCAGGCTAAACATGAGAGATTTGGTCCACTGATTCTGAAAGAAATGGAGTCACAAGAAATTCACCAGGAAATTCAGGAATTGGATTGTTATGATGATGTTCCAGAAGATGATGACATGATTGTCATTGAATAAATGAGTAAATTCTTGATACTGTAGGATTCACAGTTTGTCTGGTTTGTGTTGACAACTACCGTACTACCGTACCATATACAGGTAATAAATTTCCTTTATTTTCATTTAACAATAAATGTGTACTGTATTCTTCCTTCATGGAAAAATAAGATATCCCCTGAAAATAAGACCTAGTGCATCTTTGGGAGCAAAAATTAATATGAGACACTGTCTTATTTTCGGGGAAACAGGTAGCAACGTATAAAATTGTGATGCGTAAAATGGTGCAAACCTGGCTTAGCCATGGCGCAGATCTAATGGAGAGACCACCAGCCACTGCCATTAGACAGCTTGTCCTGCAAGCTCCCTGTAAACACTCAGGGTTTTGAGAGAATCCACAGCAGTTAAATTCTTCACTTTGTAAACCCCTCATCATTTACTTCAGAACAGACTGTCCAGACAGACTTCTCTGCTAGACATGAGTTAATCAGCTTACCTATGAAACATGCCAACAAGATCCAGTCTCTCAGACTGTCTTCATTTTCTCCCCTCTCCTTTCTCCTATAATTCTGGGATTTGTTTTTGGCTTTTGTTGTTGTTGTTTTGCCTTCCTTGACAATAATCTACTGATTGTTCTTCTTCAGAAGAGTAAATGTGCATGCTTACAACAAACTAAGTATTGTGCCATATCAATAATCACATGGAAAACATAATTTAAAAACAGAAACTTACATTGGAAAAAGGAATCGACCAACATTTAAAACCTTAACCTGGTATCAATTTAAACAAAAGAGGGTATCTTTTTAAAAAGATGTACTGCATCTATTTTTATTGTTATGTAACAAACCTCCCCAAAATTTGGTGTCTGGAAACAATCACCACTTTATTTGCTCACGATTCTGCTGTGTTGTCGAGACTCAGCTGGGTGGGTTTCTGCTGTCTTGCTTCAGTCATTCATGCTGCTGCAGTCAGGTGGCTGGCCAGCCAGGGGGAGGCACCCCAGGAGGTTGGCCAGAAGGACCTATGAGGGTGGGGTTTGGCAGGCAGGGTCAGGGGAGGGGCTGCAGGTGGTTGACTGCCCCCCCCCAATTGGGGCTGATGGGGGACCCCAGCCAGCTGGGGAGAGGGGCTGCAGGAGGTTGGCTGGCTGCAGGCGGTTGGCTGTGGGAGCACACTGACTACCAGGAGGCAGCTCCTTCATTGAGCATCTGGTCAGTGTGTGTCATAGCGACTGGTTGACCAGTCGTTCTGGTTGTTCCAGTCTTTTGGTCACATCAGTTGCTTAGCCATATATATATATAGACTAGAGGCCCAATGCATGAAATTCATGCAAGGGCCTTGACCTTGGCCCCTGCCCACCACCTCTGCCATGAACCCCGCCTGCTGTAGCTTTGTCTGGAAGGATGTCTGATCTAATTAGCATATTATACTTTTATTATTATAGATCCTCAGAACCTAGCATAGTCTCTTGTCAGTAAATAATATGCATGAGATGAATGAGTGAAGGAAGAAACCTGTGGAGTAGTATTCCACTACTTGCTGGGAATATAGCCATGAATAAGACAGAGTCCCTGCCCTCATGAGGTTTGCAACATGCATACATGAACAGGAGGGGAAGACAACAAATACATAAATAAATCAGATACTTTCAGATAATGGGAATTGCTATAATGAAAAACAAAAACACAGCAAAATAAAGAGAAAGAGAATAACCCTACCCAGTTTTGCTCAGTGGTTAGAGGGTTAGCCTGCAGATTGAATGGTCCCGGGCTTGATTCTGGTCAAGGGTAGGTACCTCGATTGCAGGCCCCATCCCTGGCCCTAGTCAGGGAGCATATGGAAGGCAACTAATTGGTGTGTCTCTCTCACATGGGTGTTTCTCTTTGTCTTTACCCCTCCCTTCCACTCTAAAAATCAATGAAAAAAATATCCTCAGGTGAGGATTAATAAAAACAACAACGAGAGGGAGAGAGAGAGAGAGAGAGAGAGAGAGAGAGAGAGAGAGAGAGAGAGAGAAAGGAAGAATAAATAATGTTGTAAGGAAAGGTAGTTTTAAACAGAAAAATTAGAATGAATGAGCCATTCAAGAGCTGGAGTCCTGGAAAGGCCTAGGCAGGGAGAGGAGAATGTCCCAAGAAAGAGGAACAAGTGCAGAGCCTGGAGAGGGAAAGGAGCTTTATGCTTTTGAATGACAGAAAGAAGGCCAAGAAGGCGAGAGGTTACTAGAGAGGATCAGAATGGTGGGAGATGAAGTTGGAGGAAGGCCAGATCATATAGGGCCTTGAAGGACATGGAAAGGAGCTTGAATTTTATTCTAAGAACAAATAAATGGACAGGTCTGGTGCCAGGACATAAAATGATATGACATCCATCCTGCCAGTGTGGCTCAATAGTTGACCATCAACCAATGAACCAGGTGGTTGCAGTTGTTTTCCTGGTCAGGGCACATGCCTAAGTTGCAGGCTCCATCCCCAGTAGGGGGCGTGGAGGAGGCAGCAGATCAATGATTCTCTCTCATCATTGATGTTTCTATCTCTCTCTCTCCCTCTTCCTTCTTCTCTGAAATCAATAAAAAGATATATATTTTTTAAATGATATGATATCTGTTTTTAAAAGCTCATTTTGCTTGCAGAGTGAAAAATGATTCTCTCTATGCCATTGTCTATTTTATCTTTTTAAATAGTACTCATCATAATCTGAAATTGATTTGCCCATTTATTTTTGCTTGTTTTTTTCCTGTCTCCTCCACCTTCACACCAATAAAACTTAATCTCCTAATGTGATCATTTTGCTCATTACTGCACCTCCAGGTGTTTAAAATAGTGTCTGGCAATGGAGTGGTGAGGGCCTGGGGCGGGGTTGGGGATGGGCTGCAGGGGGTCAATGAGGGGATAAAGGGGACATATGTAATACTTTCAACAATAAAGAGTTATTTTAAAAAATAGAACATAGTAGGTGTTAATAATAATTAATCATTTAATTGCTTATCAATTAGATAGTTAAGCCTGAGAGGAGCACCTATGGTTTATGAGCGGGTGCCGAAAGAGGAAACAATAAATACTTGATGACCCTTTTCTAGTTGTACCTGGGGGCAGTGACTCCTTGCACACTTCCTGAACTCCTCCTCCCCCATTATATAATACACAGATGCAAGGTGACTGCAGTGAGCCTGAAGTCAGCTCCTGGTGGGTGGAGACATACAGAAGTGTGTATGTGTTTCCACACCACTCAGACTTGCTAAAGCATGGGCAGAGCAGACATCTGAAGCTGGATGGATCTGGGTCCAAATTTGTCTTCTGGCTCTTGCCAGCTGTGTGATTTTGAGGAAGGAGACTAGAATTTGGGGGGTAAGCACACAACAGAATATACATTATAGAATTGCACACTTGAAATGATGTTATTAACCAACGTGACTCCAATGAGTTTAACCTAAAAACAAACCAGTCAGGGGAGTGGCACAGGGAATCTATATGAATAAAAGGGTAATATGCTAATTAGACCGACATCTTCCGGACAGCCTTCCAGACAAAGCCACGGTGGCTGGGGAGGGCAGTTAGGGGCGATCAGGCCAGCAGGAGAGGGCAGTTTGGGCTGATCAGGCAGGCAGCAGAGGTGGTTAGGGGCAATCAGGCAGGCAGAGTGGTTAGGGGCGATCAGGCAGGTAGGCAGGTTAGGAGCCAGTGGTCCTGGATTGCGAGAGGGATGTCCAACTGCCGGTTCAGGTCTAAACTGGCAGTCAGACATTCCCCAAGGGGTCCTGGATTAGAGAGGATGCAGGCGGGGCTGAGGGACCCCCACCCCTGTGCACGAATTCTGTGCATTGGGCCTCTAGTATAGTCAATAACTATGTATGGTGTCAGGTTGATACTTCACTTAGCAGGGTGAACACACTGTAAAGGTATATAAGTGTCTAATCTCTATGTTGTACACCTGAAACTAATATAATTTTTGTATGTCAACTATAACTGAAAAATAAATTAAAAAAAAATTTAAAACCACCTCCACCCTGGTGTCATGATTTACGCATGAAGTTTTTCTATGAGGCAGTTACCCTGTTCTGTGCTTGGCAAATAAATAAATCAGAAACTTAGGTAAATGTTGCTTCCCTTCCCAATGTGAGGAGAAAGGGGTGATGGGCAAGGTTATAAGCTAAATCAGAGACATGGGAGGCAGCTATGAGAGGCTGCAGTGTGTCCTCACCAGCTAAAAATTCCCAGCTCCATCCTACCTTCTACTCCTTGAGCTACTGCACAACACCACCAGAGCATCCTAGAAAGGGTGCCTCAGGCTGTAGAACCTATGGGTTCCTGAGAAAACAAAATCAGGGGTCATCATGACAACACTCACTGAGTGCTCACTGCGTGTCAGACACTGTTCTAGGCAGCCCTCCACTCAGCTAACCCGGTTCTTCCTCATACGACTCTCCCTTTGCTGTGCAGGTGAGAGAACTGAGTTACAGGGGACAAACAATTCACTCCATGGCACATGGGTGGTGAGTGGCAGAGTTGGGATTTGAACCCAAGCAGGTAGGCTCCAGAACCTGATTCTCACCTCTGTGCCCTCTTCCTTCCCCAGGCAGGACAGACAGGTAGTCTAAAAAACTGGGTGGATGAGCTGAAACCGGTTTGGCTCAGTGGATAGAGCGTCGGCCTGCGGACTGAAAGGTCCCGGGTTCGATTCCGGTCAAGGGCATGTACCTTGGTTGTGGGCACATCCCCAGTAAAGGGTGTGCAGGAGGCAGCTGGTCAATGTTTCTCTCTCATTGACGTTTCTGGCTCTCTATCCCTCTCCCTTCCTCTCTGTGGAAAATCAATAAAATATATGAAAAACAAAACACAAAACAAAATAAAACAAAAAACTGGGTGGATGACAAGTCTGTAACCCATGTCTGTGGTCTCAAATAGTGCAGCAGCATCCTCTGTGCCCCACAGCACCCTCTACTTGGACAAGCTTCTAGCCAGGCCCACCAGTGAGGCTTGTTTCTAGATTATTCCCTGGGTCCCATGGCCCAGTGATCGCAACACACTGTGTTTACATTCCTCTTTTGGGTAAGGGGAAAGCACACGGTTTCTATGACTAGTATCTGTCTGGGTCCTCTTCCTTCCCCCATCTGTCACCTTCCTCAGAACAACTGTGCTGCATCATCACGCAGCCTTCGGTCAGCTACTTACTGTCTTACAGCAGCACAGAGTGCCTAGCACATAGGCGCTCCATGCGTGTTCAATGAATAGGAAAAAAGAAGGCAATTTCAGACAATGATGAAGAACGGTGATAGGCATCGAGCTCCTGCCTCCTTCACGCCCAGGAGCTGCGCCAGCTGAAGAGCTGACGTGGCACCATTGGCGCAAACAGAGAACCATTTTAAAGTGCAACGGCAAATTTAAACACTAAAGCATGAGAAATATTTTTATGACTGCACCTTGCCAAGTGGAACTGAAGCAGATTTGGGTATAAAAATCGACAGGAAGCAAAAGTGGAATGAATAAAAATAGAAAAGAAGTTACCAAGCCTTGAAAGGGAAAGAAAATTGAATCTCCCTTGGCTGGAGGAGATGACGTAAAAATGAATATATTGACAGCATATTAACATGCAGTGCATCCACAGTCTGTCTTTAGGGGATAACAAAAGATATTTTTGTTATCTCAATGCAGAATTGTGGTTTGATTTTTTCCACCATTAGCTCCTGAACTGAGAGGTTTAGTTTTACACAGAACTAATTGGGACACATACCGTGTTTCTCCGAAAATAAGACATCCTCCGAAAATAAGCATGGAAAGATAAGACATCCCCTGAAAATAAGCACAACTTTGGGAGAAAAAATTAATATAAGACACTGTCTTATTTTCGGGGAAACAGGGTAGAAGCTTGCAATATGTTTCTCTCAAAATCTTCCTAGTGTAAGTATTTTCTTTTTTAATATGTGTTTTATTTTTTTAAGATTTTAAATAGAGAGGAAGGGAGGTAAAGAGAAAGAGAGAGAGAAAGAAACATGATATGAGAGAGAAACATTCATCGGCTGCCTCCTGCAGGCTTCCTTCTGGGGATCAAGTGCAAAACCCAGGCAAGTGCCTGACCTGGAAGTGAATGGGTGACCTTTTGGTGCATGAGATGATGCTCAACCAAGTGAGCCACACTGGCCAGGGCTGGTGCAAGTATTTTCTTGGATAAAATTTTCTGTGAAGTTGAGGGCAATTGTGTGTGTGTGTGTGTGTGTGTGTGTGTGTGTGTGTGTTTTGTTTGGGGTTTTGGTAGGTGGAATGTTCCAGAGTTGAAACCTTAGAAGTCTGATGTGGCAATTGAAGAATACAATTAGGAAGCAGGAGACCCAGTTATTTTCCTGAAGCTCAGAGTAGCCTCTCTTGGGCAAATCACCTTATCTCTGGGTCACAGATTCACTAGTTATAAAATGGTTATGCTACTTACTACTTTTTCTACCTTATTTATGAGGATCAAATGAGATAATGGACATGAAAGTACTCTGACGAGTATAAATATGATGCTAATGGGAAGAATTTTTTTTCATAATTTTTTCTAAATAATAAAATCATTTTGTGTGTAATTCCAAGATTATGAAGGTTTATTTTGAGAAATACCAGTACATAGTAATTCCTTATCCTATCTAATAAAGGAATAATATGCAAATTGACCATTACTCCAACACACAAGATGGCTGCCCCCATGTGGATACAAGTTGGCCACCACAAGATGGCCAGCAGGGGAAGGCAGTTGGAAGTGACCAGGCCTGCAAAGGAGGGCAGTTGGGGGTGATCAAGCCTGCAGGGGAGGACAGTTAGGGGTGACCAGGCCAGCAGAGGAGGGAAGTTGGGGACAACCAGGCCTGCAGGAAAGGGCAGTTGGGGAAGACCCAGGCCTGCAGGGAAGAGCAGTTGGGGTGGGGTGGTGCAGGCCTGCAGGGGAGGGCAGTTAGGGGTGACCAGGCCTGCAGGGGAGGGCAGTTAGGGGCAAATAGGCTGGCAGGGGAGCAGTTAGGCATCAATCAGGCTGGCAGGGGAGTGGTTAGGGGGTGATCAGCCTGGCAGGCAGAAGCGGTTAGGGGCAATCAGGAAGGCAGGCAGGCGAGCAGTTGAGAGCCAGCAGTTCTGGATTGTGAGAGGGATGTCCCAGATTGGAGAGGGTGCAGGCTGGGCTGAAGGACACACACCCCTAGTATTTATATAACATCTTAAAATTTTAAAAATCCACAACCTGCCTTCACCTACTAGGTGCACCCAATCATCCTGCAGCATAAGCAGCTCTTTGGACAGATGGAGAAAGGCTGAATGAATTGCTCAAGATCTCTCAGCTCTAATATGGTGGAACCAGCACTAAAGCCCACATAATCCCACAGCTGATCCAAACAGCCGCCAGGCTGAAGCTGTGCCATTCTTCCTGGCTGTGTGTGTGTGTGTGTCTGTGAATATATTTTCCTAATTAATAAAGACATAAAAAATGGGAATCTTGTCCCTTGATTTTTCTCCCAAGTCTTGCTCTTATGAACTTAATATGTCTTTTTTTGTTTTTATTGATTTCGGAGAGGAAAAGAGAGGAAGAGAGAGAGAGAGAGAGAGAGAGAGAGAGAGAGAGAGAGAGAGAGAGAGAGAGAGAGAGAGAGAGAGAGAGAGAAAGAGAGAGAGAGAGAGAGAGAGAGAGAGAGAGAGAGAGAGAGAGAGAGAGAGAGACATCAATGAAGATAGAGAATCATTGATTGGCTGCTTCCTGAATGCCCCTCACTGGGATCAAACCCTCAAGGCGGGCATGTGATCTTAACCAGAATTGAACCCAGGACCTTTTAGTCTGCAGGCCAGTGCTTTATCCACTGAGCCAAACTGCCTAGGGCAATGTATCTTTTTTTTTTTTTTTTTTTTTTTACACTTGGTGGCATTTATTCAATAAATGTATAGACTCTAATAGACTTGATACTGGTGAAGAGGTCATTGCTTTGGTCATTGGGAAACTTCTGGTCTAGAGGGGAAGACAGACACATAAGCAAGCAAGCACATCATGTGGTAAATGTCAAGAGTGGAGTAAGATGGCTCCATGTGAGCACCCAAGAAAGGTGGCTGCCCTACCTGCGGGCCAGAGGAGGCCTCCAGAAAGAAGTGATGTCTAAGTCTAAGGTGACACCGGAGGAAGAGCAGGAGTTTGGAGGAATGTCAGGTAGAAGCAGTGGGCATATCAAAAGCCTGAAGAAAAAGCAGGGTATTTGGAAGACAAAAGATTTTATAAAGGCTGATGCATAGAGAGTGGAATTTAGGAGTGAGGAGTCAGAGGAGCTACTAGTGAGATAAAACCAAGACACAAGCTCTGGGTTGTGATTATTTTTATCAGGGGACTGACAGACTATTCAGGAAGTGTTTGGAGAATGATGTGGACAAGAGTCAATGAGCAAACAAGGAGATCAGTGGCCAGCAGGGAGATGATGGCCTGGACTAGAGTGATGGTGTGGAATGGAGGAAATTTGAGAGCCATTGAACTAGTTTGGGAACTGAGGAGATACAGTTGGTGATTGGATGTGGACTGAATGAGAGAATAAAAAGTCCATGGTGACACCCAGATCTGCCATCAACACATGGGAATTATTCACATATTTAAGACATCTCAACAATTGATTGATTTTTTCATCAAATATGACAATTGCATTGGAGCTACATTCTCCCAGAGGCCACTTTATTTTTTCTCACCTACAAACTACCAAGCAAAACATCTCAGTTGGACCGTGGTTGTCTCTGCCTTCTCTCTTTTCGTCCCACGAAGACGAATTCATTGCTATCCCCCTCTTCCAGCCTTTCATCTCCTATATTTCTTTCCCTAAATCTCCTTAGTTTTTAAGCTGTGTAAATTTAAGCCAAAGCATTACTGACTAAATCTCTTTCCATTTGGAAGTGAATTTGAAAGAGGAAAAAACCAACAATTTGAATAGAAATGAAAACATATGTGCATGCTAAGACTTATCCGTGGGTATTTTTTGAGCTACATTATTCTGAAGTAGGAACCATGCAAATATCCATCAATGAATAAGGAATGAATGGATGAGTAATGTGTGGTGTATCCATGCAATAAAAACAAATGAACTCCTAGCACATCTACAACGTGAACACATTTCAAAACCAGTATGCTCAGTGAATGAGGCCAGGTGCAGTCACATATTATAGATTCAGAAAATATCCAGCAAAGGCAAAACTATAGAGACAGAAAGTAGGATAGGAGCTGCCTGGACCAGGGGATGGGAATGGGGATAGACCTCAAATGGACTAAGTGGTCTTTTGGGGAGTGACGGAAATGTTCTAGCACTGGAACGTGGTAATCAGTGCACAATTCTAAATTTACTAAGAAAAGCATTCAATGTAAATTATTCCCTAATAAAGCTGTTTTTAACAAGCTGTTGAAAGAACTCGGAAGAAAATGAACGATAGTGTAGACATGCATTTGAAAGGGCAAGTTATTGTAGACATTATCAGAGAGGAGGGTCTGGGTTCTGCAATTAAACTTCCTCACCAGTGTGAGAAGAAGGCCAGGGGTCTCGGCCAGCTGTGGAGTGTTTCATGGAGAAAAGTTATTTCCAAAGTTATGGCAAGTTCAGGTCCCATATCTGAAGGACCATGGGGACAGCTGGCTTGTCCTAACAGGGACAGTGATCAGTGAATGTCCCTGAAGTGGCAGACAAGCAAGCTCCAGTCGGGCTGTGGGTTTCAAGGTCCTTCACTATGGACTGGACTCAAGAAGGTGTCTAGACTTTGGGGATGAGTATTATCAAGGACAAGGCACAGCCTTGCCCCCAGGGTTTCTTTCAATAGGGAACTGGACTAGGAACTGAAGAAGAGGGACCTAGGCAGAGACCCAGGTGTAAGAACTGGTGCATCAGGGGAGGACTGGACTCAGATAGATTGTCAGAAAAGGTATTCAGAATCAGGGCATTTGAAGAATCTCAGCAGTCGTGGGGGCCATGGTGGAGTAGTGTGGTCTGGGCATAGCTGATGGAGGGTGCCAGTGATCAGAACTGGGACCCAAGGGCTGAGTTGGATGATGGTGACCACGCTGAGCCCTGACTGAGTCCCAGACAGATTAGGACTTCCTAATGCTCACTTTTCCCACCCCTTTAGGCAATCAAAATACAACAATACTGAACCTTATAATAAGCATGAACAGGTCTGACAAAATTTTCCCATGGTCACTATATCCATGTTAAAAAAAAAAAAATCAACCAAGTTTTTCTGACCACTTATTAGAGTGTCTAGCTTCCACCTACCCCATTCCCCCCATCCTCTCCCTCATTAGACTTCATTACTTCCTAATATACCATATAATGTGTCAATTAATTTTATTTATTGCCCATCTCACATCTTTCAAATCTAATGGTATAAATACACTGCCATGTTCCCAGTGCCTAGAACAGTGCCTGACAAAGTGGTGCTCCTTGAGTATTTATTGAGTGAATGAATCAAACATCTAACTCTCTTCCCGTTTTTCCTCCTGCTTTGCTGATGCTCTAAGAAAAGTTTAGATTACAAGTTGGTTAACTCAGTTCCCTCTCAGGTCACAGTGGGTTCTAGGAACTGGTGGCAGGTCCCATCTGAGCCAGGAGCATGGAGAGGGGGGGGGTTGTCAAGGGGTGCTGCAGAAGGAAGAACTTAGGTGGGACCTGTCAGTCAACAAGCACTCATGGTGCAATTCAAGACTCAAGGCTGGCTGTCCTTGGCATTGTCCTGTCCTTTTTTAAAAAAATCTATCTATCTATCTATCTATCTATCTATCTATCTATCTATCTATCTATCATCATCTACCTATTATTTATCTATCATCTATCTATCTATCTATCTATCTATCTATCTATCTATCTATCTATCTATCATCTTATTTGGGTAACATTGGTTAGTAGCTTTATAGAAATTCCGGTGGGAAACTTTACAATACAACATCTGTATACTTTATTGTGTGCTCACCACCCACAGTGTAGTCTCCCTCTTCACCATATATTTGACCCTCCTTTACCCTCTTCATCTTCCCCCTATGCCATTTCACTCTAGTAACTACCATTCTGTTGTATCTATGAAGTTGTTTTGTTTATTTGTTACTTTTTGTTTTTATACCACATATAAGTGAAATCATACAGTTCTTATCCTTTTCTGTCTTATTTCCTTCATTTAGCATGACACTCTCAAGATCCATTCATATTGTCTCAAATGACAATATTCCATAAATTTTTATGGCTGAGTAGTATTCTATTGATACATATACCATATTTTCTTTATCCAAACATCTGCTGAAGGCCACTTAGGCTGTTTCCATGTTTTGGTTGTTGTAAATAATGCTGCAATGAACATAGGGGTGCATATATCTTTAGGTATAAGTGTTTTCAAAATTTTCAGGTGGATACCCAGAAGAGGATTGCTGGGTCATATGAAAATTGCACCGTATAGGCAACTGCTTAGTGCCTGCTGGCAATCGGGCCAGAAAACCTAGTTTTGTTTGGTTATTGGTAGCCCAACAGACTAACAGACTCAGACTAGACCACCTGGGCACTGCAGCGAAGCTGCTTACAAGGAGGACAGCAAATGGCTGGTTAGGGTATCTCTGGGTTCCATCCTTCCCATTTTGGACAGTCAGAAAAAGAAGAAAACTCTGACTCAGTGGCAGTCTCCGGATAATTTTGACAGGTGTGGCTGACTCCTGGCTCTGTTACATGCATCATGAAATATATCCTGGAGAGTTTCTACCCAATTTCTGTAACATTCCTCACATGTTGAATGTTCTTACAACTCTCCACAATTTAGCCGTGACTCACTGCTATTTTTCTTTCAGTTGAATTAAAAATGTGAGTGATTTTTGTCCTATTGGAGGAAAGTCATTTGTTTTTGAAAAATGATTAATTTGGAATCTCTGGGCACTATGGGTCAAATCACATACTTTCAACATACAGATGTTTCTAATGGTTTATAAACATCTTCTGTCTGGAAATAACTGGTTAGTCTTTTCCAAATATCTAGATAACACTTTTGTGTAAGTAAACTTTTTTATTTTTATTTTTTATTTTATTGATTTTTTACAGAGCAGAAGGGAGAGAGATAGTTAGAAATATCGATGAGAGAGAAACATCGATCAGCTGCCTCCTGCATGCCCACGACTGGGGATGTGCCCGCAACCAAGGTACATGGCCTTAACCATAATTGAACCTGGGACCCTTCAGTCTTCAGGCTGACGCTCTATCCACTGAGCCAAACCTGTTTTGTCTAAGTAAACTTTTTATTGAAGTGCAATATGCATTCAGAAATTAGCGTGAATCCTAAATGCACCGCTTGATGAATTTTCATGAAGTGAACACATTTGTTTCACAGTATTTGGATCCAGAAACAAAATGCTCAGCTCCCTGGAAGTCCCCGGAAACGCCATCTAGTCACTGATGATAGCAGCTTGGCCTGTTTTCAACTTTCCATGAATGGAGACATACAGGGTGTATTTTTTGTGTCTGGACTCTTTGCTCAACAATTTGTTTATGAAGATAAAGCTGCAGATTTGAGGGTGAGGGAGGTGGAGAAGGAAGGGTTGGCATTGGATTGCAAAAGCTGGTAGACCTGGGGTCCAGGCAGGCAGACAGTGGCCTCCAGCCCCAAGGAACAGCTCCTGGGTTTGAACCTATGCTGTTCCACATTCTACTCCTGACCCCCTCTCCTCCAGGACCATTTTGATTATGTTTAGAGGTTCACCCGATGGACTCCATGGAGAAGTAATTTCAAGGGTGAAGAGAAAAATTGAGACATCAAGGACCGATTCTTTAGGTGTTTGTTTGAAAACTGGGTTGCTGCTATTTCCTGAGTTGGGGGACAACCAGGAGAGAAACTAGTTTGGGGAGATGGTTAAGCAAATGTTTTGTTTTGGACAAATTAAGTTTGAGATGCTTCTTAAACAAAATCCAAGTGGGTTGGAAGCTCTGGAGAGCAGCCAAAGGACTTTTAGCCTGAGTTGAAATTTGTCACTGTTGAAAAATTCTTCTTGACTGTAAAAGGAGGAAGAAAGACTTAATCATATACCAATTGGTACGAATACACATTGAAATATGGTAGCAACCATACTTAGGTAAAAACCGCTGTTTAAATTAACCCTGCTATTCTGGCTTCTGCACTTGCTTAAACAATTGGGTAGTTGCCTCGGCTTCCAGGTTGAGACCTGGAGGCTAAGGCAATTTTCCTGTGCCTGTGGACCAGGACCACAGGAGACTGATTCCCACTGACTCAGTAGCTTTAGGAGTAGAAACTGTAGATAACCTTTAGAGATTAACAGCTGAGCTCTGCTTCTGTACTATCTGCTATCGCAAGATAAGGCCACATTCCAACGTCCAGCAGGATGTGGCTGGGAGCCACCCTGGGAGGTGTTACCAGCATTTAGAATTTAGAATTTAGAACAAAGGAAAATTCTTGCGGTTTAGACCTTTAAAAGGACTGCCTACACCTGGAATGGTGCGGTTGTGTGGACTCCACCTGCATGTGGTGCTCTCGCGGCCGTCCTGGCCAGTTCAATAAATCCTTGCCTGCTTTTTTTAATCAATTAGCAGCCTCCAGTGGTCTTATTTTGACTTCAGGGTTTTACCCCACAACACACATACTAAGAATGTTGGCCCAATACACTTCTATTGTGTCTCTGAAAATTTTCTGAAAGCCGGAAATTCCTATGTGTTCTAAGACAATTTCACTGTAGTGGAAACCAAATAGTTTAACAAAATATATTTGTTGGATAGGTTTCCTCTTCACCAAAAAGGTTTAAATCATTTATCTATATGTTTATTCTAATACTTAACAATTTAACTGTAATAGAGTAAATATTTAATGGATGAGTGTGTGTGTGTTTAACTTAAGGAGTTATAAGTACACTTCTACATTGAGTGAGAAATGGTATTTGGGAATAGAAAAATAATCATTTCGGATTAATCTCCCTCCCTTTTGTTTAAGTGTTGGCACCCATTGCTGGTGAGTACTTGTTTTTCAACCAAGGATAGAATGCTGGAATGAGGCCCTGGCCATCCCTTTCCAGTAAACTGAAGAACAAACATGTGCCTTCTCTTCTGGTATTTTTGCAATTAATTCACTTATATCCAACTTCTAACAGATGTAGCACTTGAGGGGGAAAAAAATAATTCTTCCTTCATGCCTAGATTCCTCCTCTTCTTGTAATTCAACCATAAGGGAAGTAAAAGATGAAATGAAATATGCATCATTGCCTTAAGAAGAAACAGAAATGCAAACAAAATGGCACAATGTGCAGATTGACAGAATCCCTGAGAGGCCCCTGTTCGGCTGGCTTCCAGCTTACTGGTTTGCTCATTTCCTCACCACCTCCTCCCTCTCCTTTCAGTCTCTGTGCTTTGCCCTGACTTGATTCCCTCTGCTCTTTCCCATCTCCACCTGATGGCTATTTCTCCTTCTCTTGTACAACTAGTGTTTTCACATTTTCTGATAACAGTACTGTGAAATAAGAGAACCTTTCAAAAAGGAATTCTAGACCTACCAATGTGGCTCTGTGGTTGAACTTTAACCTATGACCCAGGAGATCAAGTTTTGATTCCTGGTCAGGGCACATGCCTGGGGTGGTGGGCTGGATTCCCAGAAGGGAGCATGCAGGAGGCAGCCTTATCAATGATTTTTTCTCATTGTTGACGTTTCTATCTCTCTCACTCTTCCTTTTTCTCTGAAATATATATATTAATAGAAGAGAAAATGCTAATTGACCGTACTTTTGCTATGCCCATAGCCAATCAGAGTATGCAAATAAACCAAACAAAGATGTCAGTAAATTTGCATATGCTGAGGGAGGAAGGAGTGAAGACTGAAGACAGCATAGAAGGAAGAGGGAGGAAAAGCGGAAAGCAAGGTGGCTGCAGGAGGGAAAGTAAGGGTGGGGCGAGTGGCGGTGGTGGGAGGAAAAGTGTGGGGTAGAGGGTGGGGGGCAGAGGTGGCAGGGAAAGTGCAGGGGGAGGATGGAAGAGGTGGTGGTGGCAGGAGAAAAGCCCACTGGAAGCCCTGTCCTTGAAGGATTCTTCCTGCAATAGGTCCCTATATATTTAATTTCATATATATATTAAAAGAAATTCTATATTCTGCTAGCAAGATCACAGGTTGACAAGTGAGTGTGGGCCCAAGCAAGTTGATTCTCAAAAATTTTGACACAGACAACATAGTAGCCTTTCTTTCAGGAAAGTCACACACATATTTTTAACCTTTGGGATTCTTTAGATATAGATCCAAAGATATAGGAGAGGTTGACATAGGATAGGTTTTACTCACAGATGGGGACCAACACCTGCCCCATAGAATGATTGCTTTAATGAGCTCTAGGAAAGTCACACCCACTAAATATATCTCCCACTTGCTCTGCCTCAGTGACTAAGATTTCTACTTGAGAACAATATTAGTACTACCTTATACTTTTTTGGTGTTGTGGACCCTACTGTTGTAAATATGTTATTTGGTGCATTGCTGCTTATGAAGTGCCCTCCTCTGTGCCATACATGGAGCTAAACTGTGGTGTGCACCATCTCCTCTGGTTCCCATTTAACAAATGGGGCAACTGAAGCTCAGAGAGAATTTGTCTAAGTTGGGCCTCATACATGGTAGGGCTAAGAGTTCTGATTCCACATCTGGCCCAATACACTGTAACTTTAAGGTTGTTTGTTTTATTGTTACTTTTTGCTTTTATACCACATATGAGTGAAATCACATGTGGTCTGATTTCTTTCATTTAGCACGATATTTGAAATTGCATGCTAACCTGGTCAGGGTCTGAATATTTTAGTGATTTGTGGGTTACTCCTGCTAAAACCCAGGTGTGTGACTGCCAAGAGAGCCCTGACTTGTTCATCAGACTAGCTTTATAGAGAGCCAGATCCTGAGAAGATGAAATGGGCTGGCTAGGGAGTAGAGGACAACTCTGGAGGAGCAGGGGAAAGGGTATGTCCCACAGGGAGGACCAAATGCATACCTTGGATGATCATAACGTACCCAGCATTCCCTGAATGCAAAAGAGAGTAGTGGGAAGGTCTTGCACACATCTGCACTGCATAGACATACATTCTAGATGGGATGGATCCTTCTTGGTCTGGATGTTGTATTCCAGAAATCACAGCCTCTTTGAAAATTGGAAACCCCAGTGAGACCCAGATCTTGAGATTCTCCACCAGCTCCTTTCTGGAGAGGTCCTTCTGGGCAGGATTCAGACACAGCCTCTCCTCCCACATCCTTAAACCTTAAAGAATCTCCACATAATTCATGCCCACTGGAGTGGCAAGCTCCCAGAAGAGGAGCTGGCTAAAGCCTGGCTGAGAGCATGGCCACCATTTCTGAGAATCCTGGACTTTCCCAGCAGCCTGGGAGGATCAGGTGCAACAATTCACCTGAGGCCTGAAGTGATATATTGGTTCTGGAACGTGGGTGAGCATGGGTGTGCAGGGTATTTGCATTTTATGAGGAGATCAAGGAGGACGTTTCAGGCTAGAACCAGCAGGTGGGATTGTATTTCTTCTGTTAGGGGCACCACTGGAATTTTCTATTCCACCTGTGCAGTGCCCAGCTCCAAGTCATAGGTACAAAGCCAGAGCTACTCAAATTTAAGCCCATGGCCAGTCACTATCAGTGCGGCCTTGGAGATGTCACTTAGTCTCATGGGTCTTCTGGGGCTAGACAACATCTACTGCCTATTGAGGCTGCTGGAAAGGTAACACAAGCTATTTCAGGAAAAGAAGGGAAGTCTAGAGAGCTAAATTTTGCAAATTGGGTGTGTTTTGTAATGCTGAATGATGATTGTATCTGAATAATGATTGTATCTGAATCATTCAGCACTATTATCTGGAGCTATTCTGGCTGATGAGATTTATGGGGAAATGTAGCCAGGCATGGCTGGAGATGGAAAATAGAAATTGGTTTGAGATCACTTCACTGCATTTTGATTTTCCAATTACTAACTTATCTAACTTTTACACTTTACAAATATTCAAAGGGTTGTCTCCTTAAATAATTTGAATACCATTTTTCTATTTTTCAACGTTTGGCATTCTTTCCCAGTTCCTTAATTGGTATACCGACCTTAAGTTTGAACTTACAATAATTTAAAATGTACATTACATTAAATCAAAATATGGTCAAGTGGTAAAGGCTTAAGCAAAAGGGATGAAATTTTAACTAGGGATTTTCAGTTATTTAATTCAAAATTATTTAAATTTTAAATTCAAAAGCACCTGAAAAAATTAATTATATTCAAACTACCCTGGTAAAAAATGATATTTGAAATTTCTAACAAGGGCCAATTAGAATAACATAAACCAAGGCATCAGGAAAAAGATGCCCAGAAGAGTGTATTATAATGATTTCCATACCAATGCTTCAAGTTTGTATTCACTAAATGTAAACACAAAATTGTGAAAAGATTTTGTTTTAATGGTTTTTTAAAAAACCCTTAAATGCTAAAAGACTGATAAAGAGAAATAAACTGGAAGTTACAGAAGCAGCTATATCACACAGTAAATTTGAATTATTAAATTGTTACAAAAATTGGGTTCATAAAGCACTTGAGAGATTGACAGGACAATCACAAATATGCTAAAATATTGGCAAAAAAAAGGCATTAAAGAAATCAGTGTAAACTGAAGTAAGCACTCACATTTTAGTTATGAAATGATTTCTGAATTTTAATGCAGCTGAAAACCACTTAATGATTTCTTTAAATGCTGCTATGAAGACAAAAATGAAACCTTGTTAATGAAAACCATAGAAATACTCCCAAACTACTAAAATTGTGCCATTGAAGATATTGATAAAAGGTTATAAATAATTAAAAGAAACATTTTCTGTTGGTAAAATGGTAAACTTGGTGAATTGATGGTGTGACAAATTGTTTTTCGGCAAACTGAACTTTCAGAGACCTGAGCTTGGGCCCCCTGCCCTGCTTCCCTGGGCCAGTGGCTTTCTGGTGGGGCTTCCAGGCTGCTCAGTGGACTCCACAGGGGCTTTCCCATTGTGGAGGGGAAGGAGGGGGGAAACTTGGGCCTTCCCTACCTCTAAACCAGAGGTTCCCAAACTTGTTTGTGCCATAGACCCCTTGCCATGTTTTTCGGTTTTGGGTAGACCCCCTACTTACCTGATATTGATTTTTTTGTAAATTTCTAACTGTAGTGAAGTTTAGTGTTAAAATTTAATAAAAAATAATGTACCTACTTTTCTCCGACATTCTCAAACAAAATAACACTGATTCACTATAATTTGTATGATAAACTACCAGTTTATATTTTTTTAAATATTTTCTCAGCACTTTCCTATTCAAGATTCAGGAAACGAATGAACGTATTTTTCTCACATTCATATTTATAGAGTGACGAATTGAACAAGTCGGTGCAAGTTCGCGAAGCTTTGAGACAAAAATTGGCAAGAATGTTTACTGCGTGTATGCTTGTAACAAGATGATACTGGTATATCATCATGTGCAGGTTTTTATCCTACAACTTACACAATTTTATAAACATATATAATAATTTTTTTACTTCATAGGTACTTTTATAAATAATTTATATGTTTTTATATTATAAGATAATATGATGTAAGTAAATAGGTACTATCAGTGTATGTTGAGATCCACTATCGTGGACCCCCATTTTCATTTCATGGACCCCCAAATTTTTTTTTCACTGACGTAGACCCCTTGCAGGTTGTCATAGACCCCTGGGGGTCGATATAGACCACTTTGGGAATCACTGCTCTAAACCTTCCCTTCTATGGCCCTCTGCCTATGCCAGGCTCGCCTCTAGCATGTCTCTCACCCTTCACTGCACTTGTGATTTATAATATGTGTCCTCAAACCAGACCTTGAAGCTCTCAGAAATGGCACTGTCCTACACAATATTTTCTTTCCAGCCCCAAATCTGGCGCCTGGCACACTGTTAAGTGCTTAAAGAGTGATTATTGAATGATGGGTAGACGTGGAAAAGACTTCAATAAATAAAAATGTGCTATTTCTCCAGAAGTTAACTGCCAGCTCTTTCCATCTGGATTCCGTGTCTCTGTGCTTCCCTCAGATGTGGCAAATGTCGCCCCTGTTTCCTTGTCTACCTTCTCCCACTAACGCAGGCACCCTTAGCCTCGGTGCATCCCAGCCCCCGCAGCAGTGGGCCTCAGCACAGGTTAGACTAACCATTCACCTAATGACCTTAAGCAAGCACCCAAAGACTGCAAGGAAATTCTCTAGGCCTGGTATTTCCACTGTGACATTCCAGACTCCTTTATAATGTAAACATTTCAAAGGTGGCTTCCTGCCAATCATCTTAGCTTATTTGTAATCTTTTTGGCTGAGAAGCAATCCATTTATTCAACAGCTTCTCCAGAATCTACCTCATGCCACAGTTCTAAGCAACGAGATACATACAGTTGCACACAAAGCTGACATTTTAAAAATTCTAGTTATTTTCTTTCTAAAAATAACATTATTGGGAATAACTGTCCCTACATTTTTCACTCCTACTGTCTGTGTAACATGAATAGGATTTCCCAGACTATTTTTCATACAGGGTGTCCCAAAAAATGTGTACACACTCTGAATGATTATAAAGTTAGTGTTTATTAATGTACAGTTCATTTTCAAAATTTAAAAGAATCTACAGAAAAGAATCATTTTTCTTGTCAATGCCTGTTTTCAAATTGATGACCATACTGGTCTGGACATTACTGATAATAGAAAGCAATGGAATCACAAACATCAAGGATCATTTCGTTTGTTATTTGTGCACCCTCAATTCGTTAACTATTGCAGTTTTGTATGATAAACTTTATTTTATGTATCTCCATGAAAAAGTTTGGTGGCACTTTAAGATAAATTTCCTTTGTTCAAAGCTTCAGCCATTATTTCAAATAAATTAAAACTAAAAAGGAGTAAAAATTGAATTATCAGCTGTTAAAGTGTGTATACATATTTTGGGGGACAGCCTATATTTATTGCTGAAATAAACATAATTTTTTTTTAGCTGCTTAGTTTATCCAGGAATATTTAGAAAGAATTTATCATCACTTCACATGTTTTCTCAATTTTCTTTTCACAAAAAATAATTATTTCTTAGCTATAAAAATGTTCTTTCCTCTCTTCTCTTTTGCATTTTTCTTTTATTTAATAACTTTTTATTTTTCAATTATAATTGACATACAATATTATATTAGTTTCAGGTGTACACCCCAGTAATTAGACATTATATAACTTATTAAGTTATCATCCTGGTAAATCTTGTACCAATCTGATACCATATATATTACAAAATTATTGACTGTATTCCCTATGCTGTACTTTACACTGACATGATTATGCTATAACTACTAATTTGTATTTCTAAATCCCTTCACCTTTTTTTCACTCATACCCCCAACTCCCCTCCCATTTGGCAATCATCAAAATGTTCTCTGTATCTATGAGTCTGTTTCTGTTCTGCTTCTTCATTTATTTTGATTTTTAGATTCAATTGTTGATGGATATGTATTTATTGCCATTTATTGTTCATATTTTTAATCTTTTTTTCTTCTTCTTCTTAAAGAAGACATTTAAAATATTTTTTTTAATTTTTTTTTTTTTTTTTTTTAAATACTGGTTTGGTGGGGATGAACTCCTTTAACTTTCTTTTGTCTGTGAAGCTCTTTCTCTGACCTTCAATTCTATATGATAGCTTTTTTGGGTAGAGTAATCTTGGTTTTAGGTTCTTGCTATTCATCACTTTAAATATTTCTCGCCACTCCCTTCTGGCCTGCAAAGTTTTTGTTGAGAAATCCGTTGACAGTCTTATGGGAGCTCCCTTGTAGGTAACTCACTGCTTTTTTTCTTGCTACTTTTAAGATTTCCTTTTTGTCTTTAACCTTTGTCATTTTAATTATGATGTTCTTTGGTATGGGCCTCTTTGGATTCTTCTTGTTTTGGACTCTTGTCTCTTCCTGAACCTGTATGTCTATTTCTTTCACCAGGTAAGGTCATTCTTTTTTCAAATTAGTTTTCAATTTCTTGCTTCCTCTCTTCTGCTTCTGGCAGTCCCATAATGCAAATGTTGGTAAACTTGAAGTCCCAGAGGTTCCTTATACTGTCTTCATATTTTTGTATTCTTTTTTCTTTTAGCTGCTCTGATTGGGTATTTTTTGCTTCCTCTATTTGAAATTGCTGATTTGATTCTTGACATCCGCTTCTGTTGGTTCCCTGTAAATAATTCTTTATTTCAGTTAGTTTATCCTTCATTTATAACTTTTTTTTTTATGGTTCCCATGTGTGTTTTTTTATGTTGTTGAAGTTCTCATTAAGTTCCTTGAACATTCTATAAACATTGTTTTTGAATTGACATCTGATAGTTTGCTTGCTTCCATTTAATTTAGTTCTTTTTTGGAAAATCTCTTGTTCTTTCACCTGAGACATGTTTCTTCTTTGCCTCTGCATTTTGGCTGCTTTCCAGTGTTTGTTGCTATGCGTTAGGTAGAGCTGTTGTGTCTCCTGGATTTGGTTGAATGGCTTTGTGTAATAGGTGTCCTATAGGTCTCAGTGGTGCAGCCTCCCCAGTTATCTGAGCTGGGTACTCCAGGTGTACCCCGGTGTGGGCTGTGTGCACTGTCTTGTAGTTGAGCCTTGATTGCTGTTGACATCACTGGGAGGGATTGACAACCTCCCTCCCCCCCAGGCCACTTGGTAGGGAGGGCAAGTTGCAACTACAGTGGAAGAGCTACTGTGCAAGAATTAACCCTACTGAGCAGGACTTGCTGCCGTGGTGCTTTGATGCTCACTGAGTCTGCCACATGAGTGTGTCATTTGTGGAGGTTATAGAGTTGTAATCTGGTGGTCTAAAGCTGTCTACTGAGTGTATTGGTTCTGAGGCCTCCCAAAAGGTGCAAAGTAAGCCACTGCCTGTGCCCTGCCTAGAGCCACCGAGCATGAGCAACGAGCAACCTGCAGATGGCTGCTACTTGTGTTGGAGAGGCTGGTCTGTGAACCAAGATGGGCTGCTTCTAGTGCCAGGCCTGGGGCCACTTAGTGAGAAGAGCAGGGCACACTGAGGTCGCCTACTTGCTTGCTTGAGGTATTTTAAGCAAGTCCAAAGTATGAAACAAGAAAGGCCAATTATATGGAAAAGCCACTGGAAAAGGCTTTGATAAACACACAAGTTGGGTGGGGTGGTGTCTTAGGGAATCACAAGGTGCGGCGAACGGTGTGAGCCAGGTTGATGGAGACTCAGATATGGTGCTGGCTTGTCAGCTCTGTGATGCGGAGAGCTTAGCAAAGGAGCAATGACTTCCATCAGTACTTTTGTTTAGGAGAAAGTTGCCCACCGCCAGTTCTTGCCCTGATGCCAGACAATTTAGTTCTTCTCTGTATGTCACTGGCTCCTTTCAAACTTCTTCCCTGGAGTTTGACCTCAGAAAGAGTGAGTCCGAGGAAGTGCATGCATGGCGCTCTAAAAGGAACTACCCAGGACTTCAGCAGCTTCTGTGTCACTCCACCTCAATCCCCGCTGGTTCTTATAGCCCAAAATTATGGGGACTTCTTTTCCCAGCATTGAAACCTTGGGCTGAGGGGTGTGGTATGAATTTGGGACTCTTTGGTTCCTCAGGGGGAACTTCTGAATTAAAAATATTTCTCCTGATTAAAAACCACCACACATGTGTGTAGGACCAGCCTACTCTGTGCCTCTGCCTTTTCTACCAGTCTCAATGTGGCTTCTTCTTCTTTTTCCCTAGTTGTAGGACTTTCATTCTGCTACATTTTAGGTGGTTCTGAATGAAGGTGGTTCTGAAGATTAGTTGTATTTTTGATGTGGCTGTGGGGGGATTGGAGTACTATATTTACCTATGGTGCCATCTTGTCTGGAAGCCTTGCATTTTTCATTTAATATTTGAACACCCTGTATTAGTTCTAGTAGTGATGGAGGGAGCATGCTTCTGTCATAATAGAGTCTAAAAAGTCCCATTTGGATGAATTAAGGTGATGATTTCAGGTTTCTATTATATTTTCTGAACATTTTTCCAAAGGACTTTTCCATAAGTTCTTCTTTATGCTCCTGTAGAGGGTTGTGTATAGTTATATTATGGCACTTCACGTACAGTTGTTATTGTTATCTACCTGTTTCCCTTCTTCACCAGACTGCAAGAATCTTACCCACGCTTGCATTCACACGCTTAGAGCATTGAAAGTGCAGTATTCCTTCACTGCCAAGGTGGCATTTTCTTCTCTTTTCTTAATAACTAGAGGTCAGGTGCATGAATTTGTGCTTGGATGGGGTCTGGCCAGCATGGGGGCCAATCATTCCGGGGCCTCAGGCGGTTGGCTGTCCAGCCCTGCCTCTGACCAGGGTAAGGGGGCCAATCGGGGGCAGGACCATCTGGGAGGAGGGGCCATGAGAGGTTGTGGGGGCCGATCAAGGCCCTGATTGTACCGGTTGGCCACTGCAGTGTGCTTCATAGCTACAGGTCATTCTGGTTGTTCCGGTCATTCCAATCATTCCATCGTTCCAGTCGCTTGGCTTTTATGTATATAGGTAATAGCAAACTTCCTTTACCTTCTATGTTCAAGGCATTAAGTGAACCTCACTTCATGCATTATTCCATTTAATCCTCACTGTAGCTCCATCTGTAGTGCATATTTCTTATTATCTCCCCCTTTTACGAGCAAGGAAGATTTAGAGAGGTTAATTAACTTTCCCAAGGTTACACAGCAGTAACGACAGAGTGGAAAATGATCCCATGTCAGACTAATCTGGTAGCTCATATTTTAACAGTGCACTACTGGTACAATGCTAAGGTGTGCCAGTTCACCATAACTTGAAACTGTTTTAAAAGGCTTCCTCTCTATTAGCATTTTTTATACACAGAGTCCCAACTTACGGTGGTTGACTTAGGATTATTTGTTTTTACAATGAAATGCTTTCAGCTGTATATGTTAATGGTGAGTACCCACACTACTTTCCTGTTTTTCCTTTTCAGTTCAGTATTCAATAAATTACATGAGATAATTAACCCATTTTAGGCTGTGTTATGGAGTGACTTGTGTTCTCCCCCCAATTCATACGTTGAAGTCTTAACCTCAGTACCTCAGATGCACACTTACTTGGAGATCATGTCTTTACAGAGGTAATTACATTAGAATGAGTTCATTAAGGTAGACCCTAATCCACCACCTTTTGTAAGACTGGTGACTTACAAAAACAAGAAATTTGAACACAGAGATACACATAGAGTGAAGCCCGTGAGAAGAGACATAGAAAGAGTAGCCATCTACAAGCCAGGAGGGAGGCCTGGTACAGATGCTTCCCTCACAGCCTCGGAAGGAACCAATGCTGCCGGTGTTCAGACTTTTAGTTTCCAGAACTGTGAGACATAACTTCCTGTTGCCTAAGGCATCCTATGGTACTTGGTTCCTGCAGCCCTAGCAAACTAATACAGGCCAGATAACTCTGTTGTGAGGGGCTGTCCTGTACTTTGTAAGATGTGTAGTTGCACTCTTGACCTCCGCCCACTAGATGCAGTGGCACCTCTTGCCCCCTGATGTGACAAATCCAAATATCTGCAAACATTGCTGAATCCCCATGGAGCACCCAGATTACAAATGTTAGTCTCAGACATTAGAGACACAGCCACTGCCAATTTCGTGGTACTCTGCAGGCCCTGGGTATTTCTGAAGCAAAGAAACTCCAAACATTTAACTTCCTCTGAGCAGGGAACACTCACAAATAATGCTATGTCCATTGGGGAAAAGTTTTTATGAACTGCAGATCTAGGTAAGATAGACAATCCCTCAGACACACTCAAAGAAAACTTGTGGGATTTCATTTTCCTCAAACTCATCTGAAGACACAGGAATTTGTAGATGTCACCCTTTGTATAAGTGCTGGTCTTGCCATTTTTACTGGAGCAACAAAAGAAGGAGATGATGTTTCTGAGCGATATGAAAACACAAGCCACTTTAGCATTGACAGCTGTGAGAGAGGGAGCTGAGTGGACAATGGCGCACATATTCTAATTAACTAGCACAAAGCCTTGGATTGTGTGACTATTTATTTACATGGGAGTAGTTAGTTGTAATGAATGGAGCAGAACAAACAGCAGTAGGCATATAAGTGATGTGGCTAAAGCCTTTTTACATCCTTTAATTTCAGAGGGACTCCAAAAGGTCACATCTTCAGAGCTGTCATAATTATATTTTTCTCACAGTATAAACTCCTCCTAATGGCAATACAGCGAGCTACTTACAGGTGATGGATTTTTTCCCCAACAGGTCAATGCATCATTTTAAACAACAGAAAATGCTTTTTTCTTTTGCTAATAGTTTAAGCATGTTGATAAAGTCTGGATTATAAATCTTCAAAAGAGCCTTTCAAATATGGCTACCTACAAATTTAATTCACTCCAAGATTTACCCGACAGTACCAGTCTGTAATCCATCAGGCATTGTTTTTGTTTTTTCCTTTTTTCTCATATTTTAAATGTTTTTGCTTCTTTCTCTCCTTATGCACATATTTCTATACACTAGTGTGTCTCTATATCTATATCTTTGTTTTATCATGAGTTAGAACTAAAAAACCTGAGCCATTCCAATACCCTCCATTTCTTTGACTTGGGAGTTCTTGGATGTTGCTGTGGGGACCCCCAGTTATTACCCTTATGACTTCTCCACCTGTAAGAGTGATGTAATCAGGAGACAGAAAATGTGATCCATGTTTGGCTCTTTGACATCAGGCTGTGTTTCTGAGCTCCTGCTTCTCAATCTCTGAAATAGAAGTGCTGATCCCTGTCTGCCCGCCTCAAAGGATTGTGAGACTCAGATAGAACAATACACATAAAAATGGTTTATAAGCCAACAAGTGCTTCAACATGAAGATATTATTGTCATCGTCATGTCTGGTTAATAGAAACCTCAAAGGCCTATGAAAGATTAGAATTGGAATTACGGATCTAAGTCTCCTGAGTCAATGGAATTCTGGAAGCAAACAGGACACCTTCGGGCCTTGAGGATAGGATTTAGCTTCCTGAACCCTATGCTTCTGAAAGAGTTGCTTTATCAAGTGTGGTAATTTACGTATACACTCAGATCATCTGACTTTTGTGACTCAGGTAGAGATGGCTTTACTTCTCAGCGTGATACAAAACAGGCCTGTGTTCTCAGAGAGACGTTTTGTAGGCGAGACAATTGCTTAAAATGGTCTGGAAAAGTAATAGACATTTCCAGGCAGAGAGGAAGGGAAGAAGAGCTTTACAAAGAAGTCAGGCAACCAAACGAAAGACAAGAGCATGGGAGGGCCGGGCTGGGGGACTCAATGAGGCTGGTGGAGGATGGGTGCTCATGTGGGAATAAATGCAGGTCTCAGTCTTTCTCGTCTCTCCAGGCCTCATCAATCCTACCACACATTTCCAGCGTGGGCGAGTGTGCCCTATCTAGTGTCCACTCCCGCTCTGTAGCAGTATGAATACTACTGCTGTTGGCCCTCCACTGTTTTACTAGTACTCTCCTTGTGGGTTGTGAAAGGCAGGTGTTCTTCTTTTACCAGTTTCACAGCAAAGGATAGGGAAACTCAAGAGGGTAAGCCATGGACACCAGGGTACGTAAGAGATATTTGTACATTCAAGTTCGTAGCAGCATTATTTGCAATAACCAAAAGGTGGAGGTAACCTAAGTGCCCATCGACAGAGGAATGGATAAACAAAACATGGTACATATATACAATGGAGTACTACTGAGCCATTAAAAAAAAAAAAAAAAAAAAAAAGGAAATTCTGACACATTCTACAACATAGATGAAGATTAAAGGTGTTATATAAGTGAAATAAACAAGTCACAAATAAAAATGCCATGTGATTCTACTGGCATGAGGTGCCTAGAGTAGTCAAGTTCACAAAACGGAAGTAGATGATGTTTGCCAGGGGTTGAGGAAGGAAGGGGAATGAGGAGTTGTCATTGAATGGGTGCAGAGTTTTGGTTTTGCAAGGTGAAATGTTCTGGAGATTGGTTATACAATAATGTGAATATACGTAACAGAACAGTGCATTTTATTTGTATTTTTACCACAATTAAAAAAGAAAGTTGGGGCAGTAATGTCAAGTCAATATGGCAGAGTTAAAACTATTTGAACCCCACTTCTGAGTCAAAGTCTGTAACTCTCCACTGCACAGCAGGGAAATGAAAAAACAAACAACAAACAAACAAAAAACAGGAGGGGTTGCAGTGACCCTGCCCTCTCTCCTCCTTCTGCACTTTCAGAATAATAGGCTTCAGTCTCTGGAGATCTCTAGAGTAAAACTCCTTTCAAAAGGTGGAACTTTAACATATATTTTTTTCTTTCCTTTGTGTTAGTCTACATATTCCCTAGTTTCTATAATGACCTTTATAAATGGAGGGGGAAAGTGCTAATTGCCTATTAAAACAAAACATGGTACATAATCTTTGAGATGCTTGAATTCAACGGCTGAACAGCGTTATGCAAAGGTGAGGTACTAGCCAGTTGTTTCCTGTGCACCAGCAACCAACCTTGGGAGGATCTGGCCCCATCACATGGCCACTCTGGTCTAAATAGAAAGAGACCCAGCCGGCAAGTGACTTTCTTTAAACCACTTGTCATCAAGTCAGGATGAAGAGATCAGGTCTTGCAACCTCTGCTCCAGTGCTCTTGGCCCAACTTTACTCTCTCTCTCTGAATCAGAGGCACTTGTTGAACAGTTGAGCTCACTTTTGCATGCAGCTCTAACAATATAGGGGAGGCCATCTTGTAACAACATGGGGGTGGCTATCTTGTGGTGGCCATCTTGTGATGACATGGGGGTCACCATCTTGTGACAACATGGGAACAGCCCTCTTGTGATGTGAGGATATGAGGGTCAATTTGCATATTACCCCTTTATTATATAGGATGTCTCACCCATACCAAACACCAAGTTTTGTTTTTTGCTTTGTTTTAAGCTACATTCCCTTTACTATTACTACAAGTGTTCAGTTTGGATTTTATACAACAGCAGTTCTTTTCCTCATTCACATTTCATTTGTTTACATAATTACAAAAACAAGTACCACTGGCCAGACCAGTTTGTGGACAAACATATCTGTCTCTTGGCTAACCTAAACTGTGGGAGCAGAAGTGCCCCAGTGACACCAAGTCCCATTTCCTGGACACGAGCCTTCACTCTGTCATCAGACAGAATGTTCAATTGAGAGCAAGGCAAGCATCAGTCAATCCAGTGTTGAATATTTCTTATATGCTATAAATCCAGAAAAACAACTGTGCCCATGAGGATGCTTCTGCTGCTGCAAGTAATAGAAATCTTGACTTGGCTAGTTTAAAAGGAAAGGTGTTGGGGTGGGAAGGGGGCTTTATTGTTTTAAATAACAGGAAATTTAGAAGCAAGACAAGCTCTAAGACTGGTTGAGTCAGGGATTTACTGTCATCAGGGTCCCAGATTATTCCCATCTCTCCATACTGTTAGCCACAGCCTGTTTCCAATAGCTGGGGCTTCCAGTTTTCTTCTTGCCAAGTGGGAGAGAGAAAAAACAGAAATCCACCCATGAAATCAGGTTCTTTCTTCCATTGATTGGTACGGTTTAAAATGTCAGCACCCATAGCTAATTTTTTTTTAAATATACTTTATTGATTTTTTACAGAGAGAAAGGAAGAGAGATAGAGAGCTAGAAACATCGATGAGAGAGAAACATCGACCAGCCGCCTCCTGCACACCCCCCACCGGGGATGTACCGCAACCAAGGTACATTTCCTTGACCGGAATCGAACCCGGGACCTTTCAGTCCGCAGACCGATGCTCTACCACTGAGCCAAACCGGTTTCGACCCCATAGCTAAATTGAAGGTCAAAAGTCTGACCATCAACTGTTAGCCTATCTAAGGAGCTAAAAGTGACAAAATGAAAGTATAGAGATTAGTGTCACTTTAACTCAAAATCACACACATGGATGAGCTCCCCACAGTGCCTGTGACCTGCCTACATGTCCTTTGGTTGTTCACTGTTCACCTCTGCTAGGAAGCACTTCATAGCTTCTCTGCCTGCTTCCTTCCTTCCTCACACTCTATCAGATGCCTTTCTCTCACACTTCCCTGAGCTATCAACTCTGCATCTAGCCTGCCTGGCCTGCCTGGACTGCCTCTTCCAAGTGCCCTGCCTTCCCTGTGGTCACAGCAGATGACCTGGCTCCTCCCTCAAGCCAACTTCACCTTCCATCCCCATCCCCACTCACCTTCTCAGGACCTTGCTCAGCACCCAGCCCCTCTCTCCCCATTTTAATCAACATACAAACTCTATCAAAGAAAGCAAAACAACTCTTCCTATACTTTCTCCTAACTGCTAAGGCCTCATTTTCCCATGAGAAAACGTTCTGAAAGTGTTGTCTAGAATCATCCTCTCAGTCCTTTCTCTCAGCTTCCCATAGATGAGCTTTCCACCCCATCACACCACTGAAACGGTTTTATCAAAGTTACTAATGACCTCCCTTCGGCCAAATCCAGTCATTTGCTGCATTTATTTGACTTGACCTCTCAACACTTTCTTCAACCTCTCATATTCTCTCAGCATCTATAGCACACCCTCTCCTGGGTGGACTCTCTGGGTGGATTTCCTACCTAAATCACCACTGTTTCTCACTCTCTTCCTTTCACACTCCTGAGCTTGATTTAGGACATTATTCTTCTCTCCTCTCCTCTCCTCTTACCTTTTTCCTCCCCTTCCCCCACCATCCTTCCACACTCATTTGCTCCTGCTTTTCTGTCCTACTCCCCCTGTTGAAATGTCATTCATTTGCAGGTGATCAGCAGATTTGGTAATGATGGTGGTCTTAATCCAGCACCTAGAAGGGTTCAGGAATCTAGAAAATGTGTTGTGTGTAAATTAATCAAGAGTACAGAGATGAAACATAATTTTGGAAAGCATTTGGGGAGCCAGAGAAGACTTAGCTAAAGGAACTAAGTTCTTCTTTTCTCAGGACCCTTGCTTTTTATTTACACAAATTGTCCTAAAGCAAGGTACATATCAAAGGCCAAGGTTTGGTATACAGCAGTGTTTCCCAACCTTCTCTCATGATGAGAATCACCTGGTGGAGTTGTTAAAACACAGATTCCTGAATCCCAACTAAGAAGTGCTAAACTAGAATTTTTGAGAACATATAGGTAAAATTGCATACCTAACTTAGTGCTCTGTATATAAAATCTGTCTTAGAGCACTAGTTAAGTATACAATTTTACCTATATGTTCCCAAAAATTCTAGTTTAGCACTTCTTAGTTGGGATTCAGGAATCTGTGTTTTAACAACTCCACCAGGTGATTCTCATCATGAGAGAAGGTTGGGAAACACTGGTATACAGAATCCATTGTCAGATTGGAAGCATTGTCTCCAGCTGTTCAGGTGTTTGGTGAGTAGGAGGCAATAACAGGTAGATTGAGATGCCTTCAACTGTCTGGCAGCAAGCAATCATTTATGCATCCTTTTCAGGTTTGGGGAAATGCCCTCAGCCACCTCCAGATGATTCACCCCTGCTAACATGCTGGAATTGGCTTCCGGCAATTTGGAATTCCAACCCAGATACACCCATCAAACTTCAGGCTTATGGAGCTCACTGGCTGCTGTGCTTTCTACTTGGATGTCCAGCAGCATCTCCAAACTAATATGCCCAAAACTAAGCTTTGGTTCCTCCCTAACCCCTTGTCCCACATACCTGTTTCTCCTCTAGTCTTCACCACCTTGGTTTACACAGCTGCTAGTCTAATTTAAGGGTCATTCTTTTTTTTTTTTTTCTTTTTTTTTTTATAATATATTTTATTGATTTTTTTACAGAAAGGAAGAGAGAGGAATAGAGAGTTAGAAACATAGATGAGAGAGAATCATAGATCAGCTGCCTCTTGCACACCCCCTACTGGAGATGTGCCCACAACCAAGGTACATGCCCTATACCGGAATCGAACCCTGGACCTTTTAGTCCGCAGGCTGACGCTCTAGCCATTGAGCCAAATCGGTTTTGGCTAAAGGTCATTCTTGATTCCTCTTACTCTATGTTATTCCCTTCTAATACTCCATCCATCAGCAAGTCCTGTCATCTCTTTCCCAAGATAGCCTAAATCCATGCACTTTTCTCCATCTCCAGCTCCAACTGCAATCATCCCTTTGAACCACCTGATACTAATACTTCTTCTATTCTTGCCTTCTGCACATAGCCCAGAGTCATCTTCTAAAATTTTTAAATCAGATGATCTCACTGTCTTGTGTAAAACCCTTTGTGGGCAGAAAAAAATCTAGATGCCTTATCATGGCCTTAGAGGCCTTATCAGATCCCATCTGGCCCATTTTTTTTTTTTTTTTTTTTCTTATAAAACTGGGCTCTGGGCACCAGACCTTCTTCCTGCTGGTGAAAATGCAAACTCAGTCCCACCCAGGGCCTTTCAAATTGCTTTGCTCTCTGACTTCTGCAAGACTGGATCTCTCAATTGGAATCTCTTTCATGGCCCGCGTGAAAAGAGTTCCAATTCAGGGTTCAGGTCCTGGAGAAGGGCCGCACACAAATGAAGAGACTTGAGATTTGAAGAAATTCAACTTGGTGATATGGGGGGCCAGGCAGTAGTCCAACTTTAGTGGGAGAACTGCTCCTGCTCTGGCCCTGCCATCCCCTTTTATTAAGGCTTTGGGGAAAACATCTTAGGTAGGCAACATAAACAGAAATTACATGTAGCCCTTAGGCAGGAAATAACAGAATCTTACATGGGACAAACAAGGTGGAGGTTGCTTCAGCTAACATTGTCTCAACTAAAGGGTGAGTGGCTAGAGCAATTAAGGTTGTTGACCAGCCTTCCTGGCTTCCTGTCAACATCTCTTTTTAGTGAAACTGATTTGTTTTCCAGCAAGTAAGGGCTCAATTTAAAGGTCACCTCCACAAAGGCCTTCACTGACTGCAAAGTTTAAATTAGCCCTTTGCTCCCTGTCACTCTCTATTTTTAACATTGTTGTACTTTTGTTCCAGAACTTAATATTTTTCGGCATATAAGACGACTTTTGAGACGAAAAAAAGTCAACTGAAAATCAGGGGCAAAAGACCAAAACTGCAGAAAAATTACCTGCAGATCTTGACGGCAAAGTAAGTCTTTTCTTCGAAGTGGGGGGTAGTCTTATACAGCGAATATAGGCCTAAACCTATGTTTTAACTGTAAAATTAGGGGGTTGTCTTATACACTGGAAAATATGGCATGCTATTTAAATCTCTTCACTTACCGTATTTTCCAGCCTATAAGACGACCCCCTAATTTTTACAGTTAAAACATAGGTTTAGGCCTATATTCGCTGTATAAGACTACCCCCCACTTAAAAGAAAAGACTTACTTTGCCGTCAAGATCTGCAGGTAATTTTTGTGCAATTTTGGTCTTTTGCCCCCGATTTTTGGTTGACTTTTTTTCGTTTCAAAAGTCGTTTTATCCACTGGAAAATATTTATTTATTTGTTGTCTTTCTCTTTCCCACTCATGCTAAACTATAACCACCAGGGAGCAGAACTCTTTGTCTTGTTTACTATGGTGGCCTCTACACTTAGAACAATGATAGGGACTAATAAAATAACTTAATACATGAATAACCCCACTTGCCTGATTTGCATTCTACTTTCCTAAAGGAATAACCTCCTGAGGATAGTCAACAAAGGTTTCAGAAAAGTAGCTTACTCTCCTTTCAGTTCCCACTTAACTCATTTAGCAAATCTTTATTGCTAAGCACTGGAGGAACTCGATGAAAAAAACCTTGAATCCAACTTCAGGAATTCACAGATTTAGATGGTGGCAGACTAAGCATTTAGAACAATATAGTTTAGCAGTTGGACAAATACCAGGAGAGAGGGAAGCACAGGATGATGAAACTCAAGAAGGAGCACCTAACCCAGAAAGTTGAGACCAAGGAAGGTTTCCTGGAAGAAGTAATTTCTGAGTTGTCCCGAGTCTTCATAATAAGTAAGGGTCAGCCAGGTGAAGAAGAGATGGAAGGTGGGTATGAACACTTCCAGAGCGAGCAGCAGAGGCACAGGAGACTTGGGGATCCACAGGGGGAGAGCAAGGAGGTTAGAAAGACTGGAGATTAATTTCAAGGAGGGTGGGAAGGGGCATGGAAAGATATGAGACTGGACAGGTAAGAAGAGATCACATTCTAAAAGTCTTGGAACAATCAGCACAATAGCTCACTTTCATTGAGAGCTAACTATGTGCTAGGCACAGACTTAAGCACGTCACATGTGATACCTCATTTAATCCACACGACAACCCCGGGAGGTAGGTTCTGTCCCTGTTCTCACGTCACCAATGGGGAATGTGAAGTCACCCTCCTGAGGACATTCACAGAGTAAGTGGTGACGTCATCCTGGAAGCCCCATGAGTGCATGTTACAAATGCTTTGAAACACAAGCCCTGGATCTCTTGTAATAGTTCTTAGTTTCTTTTACTGGTTCTTAGTTTCCATACTGCTAAAATGAAACTGATAGCTGGCCCTACTGCTTGGAGTATGTGAGGATTCAATGAGATAATTCATAAAAAGAACTCAGTGCTGAATCCAGCATAGTCACTGCTCAATAAACATGAACTATTACTATTATTATTGATTTTCTTTTTGGAATGTTGATAAAGGCTATTGTTAAAACCGGGGGACGTTTTCCTTGCAGGGGAAACAGGACAGTTCCTAGAGATTGTGGCTCCTCCTTCATGATGATTGGTGACTTAATTTACTTTTTAAGAACATATTCTGAATGTCTAACTAATTTTTTATATTTGTCAATATCTTTTTAACTACAGATTGACAGGTAAAAAAATAAAATTGATATTTGCTTGGAAGGATTAATGGGTTAAATCTTTGTTTTGTTTTTTCATAAAGTAATGCATGCAAAAGTTAAATTCTAACAATACAAATGGGTATAACATGAAAAATAAAAGCCCATCTCTTGACTTACACCTTCAATATAATGTACACAAGGGGTTGGGGGAACAGGTTCCCTCAGCTCAGCCTGCACTCTCTCCAATTGGGGACCCCTTAGGGGATGTCCACAGGGATCGGGCCTAACCCAGCAGTCAGACACCCCTCTCACAATCTGGGACCACTGGCTCCTAATCGTTTACCTGCCTGCCTGATTGCCCCTTACCCCTCTGCCTGCCTGTCTGATCACCCCTAACTGCCCTCCCTGCCAGCCTGATAGTCCCTGTTTCTGCCTGCCTGGTTGCCCCTAACTGACCTCCCCTGCTGGCCTGATCTCACTCCCACTGCCCTCACCTTCCAGCCTGATTGCCCCTAAATGTCTCTGCCTCGGCCCACACCACCATGGCTTTCTCCGGAAGGAAGCCAGACATCCGGAAGATGGCCAGTTGACCCAGTATAATTAGCATATTACCCTTTTATTAGTATAGGTAGATTAAATAGGATAGGATTACTGAAATTGGGGTGGGGTGGGAAGAAATGCCTTTTTCAGCAGGAGGAGTTGCTCTTGGCAGACAAAAATTCATAATCCCTATATCTGGACTGGTAGCCAGCCATATGCACTATACTGCCAAATCAGTCATTAAAAATTTGAACTGCTTTCTTACACCTTACACGAAGCAGCTGTTGACCTTAAAACCCCTCCTCAGCCCCTACCTTACGTTCTGCCTTTGCAGTTTATCATGATTTGGTTCTCATTGGTCGGTTTCTATGCCAGTCAGCATCTTATATGTTCCTTGATCTTTCCCAGTTCAAATTTATTTTAAAAAATAACCAATGATTTCTCATGTTTTACATTTAAGTTATTGATCCATCTAGAACTTACTTGGACACAGGAAGTGAAGTGCTTCAGCAATTTTTCCCCCCACTGGTTTTTGTCACAACAACGTTTCTGAATTATTCATATTCTCCCACTGACTTAAAATGCCATCCTATTTATATTAAAAACGTACTTGGGTTTATTCCTGGAATATCCAGTCTCTGTTAACATCTTTGTTATTTAATGTACGTCCTCTGTGATGTCTTTCTGTATTTCCTAGAATTTCTCTGCCTATTAAGTTTTTGAAAATATCGGGTAAAATTAGTTCTTCCTCATTATTCTATTTATAGTTGTACTGGCTATTCTCATTTCTACATAGCTTTATATCATTTTGGCAAATTCTCCAAAAAAATCCTACTGGTATTTTGAGTTGGCATTACAGTTATTTCAGGGAAAGTATGCTATATTGTTTCATTTACTCCTATCTTCTTTTATGTTACTGTATTAATCAGGGCAGGATGAACTATGATGCAAGAAAAATTAAATCTCTAAGTTTCACTGGATTAATGCAACAAAATTTTGTTTCTCACTTATACCGTGTTTCCCCGAAAATAAAACATCCTCTGAAAATAAGACCTACTTACAGGTTTCCTTCTGAGTGAAATATAAGGCATCCCCCCGAAAATAAGGCCGCCCCTAGGCTCTGTCTCAGAATGAAATTAATTTACCATAAACTGGTCGCTAAGGCCGCCCGGACTGGCATCTAGCAACCAGTGATGTTATGCAGATTCCTGACATCACTGCTGTGTGGAGGCGGAGCAGAGGTCAGAGTGAGCGGTGAGTGCGGGATGGGAGAGAGGAGGAGACTTTCGCAGATGCGTGTAGAAGAACAGGAGGATTAGAGCGGACAGGAAGTGGCGAAGGTGGTGAGTGCTGGTCTGTCTCTGGTGACACTACCTGATGCTCTCGGCCACCCTCATGATGACTGAAGGTTCTCAGTCAGTGGCAGACCCTGCTCCAGCCCAGATCCAGGCCCCAGCAAGCCCAGTGACAGTCCTCAGGCAGGCCCCAGGGGGTAAATGTCTGATAAGGGTTGGGGGGGATGTCTGGTGAAGGTTTTCAATGGCACAGTGGTGGGGGGAGGGGGATCACTTAAAATGACACAGGAGGATCACAGGGGGTAATCAAAATGACACAGGAGGATCAAAAGGGGTTACTAAAATGGTAATCCCCCCTCTGAATCTCCTGTGCAATTTTGATTCCCCCCTCTGATCCCCTTTGTGTCATTTTAAGTGATTTCCCTCCCCTCACCTTGATACCCCAATTCCTTTCTTTTACCCCTAGAAATGAGCACAAAAAGAAAAAGCTACTCTGTGGAGTACAAGAAAGGAATCATGGAAGACTCTTGGGGCCAAAATCTTACTGCTTTCTGCAAAGAGAAGATGTTGAGTATCTGATTGGTCCAAAAATGGCGAGCAGAGTATGGTAACCTCATTGAACAAGTGGACAAGGGAAATGCTAAAAAGCACAAGTGTGGATCAGGTCGGCAACCATTATTTTTTGAGCTGGAAGACCTGATCTGTGAATGGGTTGTTGATAGGCGAGCAAAGGCTTTGGTTGTGAATAGGGCTCGGATTCAAGAATTTGCCCTTGCAATGGCACCACAGTTTGACATAGCCCCTGAAGACTTCAAAGCATCACAACACTGGTTGGATAATTTCCTTCAGCGAAGTGAACTGTCTTTAAGAAGATCTACCAGTACAACATTGTTTAGGTTGGAAGATACTCAAGTTATTAAGCAAGCACTTGCATTCAAGTCCTTTATTGATGATGCTGACTTCTCTAAATACAATCTTTCCAACATGATTGCTATGGATGAAACTGCAGTGTTTATGGGCCAATCATCTCAAACAACAATTGAACAGTGGGGTGCCTCCTTAGTGTATATTCCCTCCACTGCTTACGAAAGTGCACATGTTTCCTGTATTTTGGCAATTTGTCTGGATGGCACTAAAATCTCACCTTTAATCATTTCTAAGGGCAAGAAGGAAAAGATTGAAAGTGTTTTGGGCGTTTTTATTCTTTAAACTGAAAAAGCCTGGGCCATACAAGCAGTTATAAGGAAGTGGGTCTATTTAATGCTGCCGCTTGTTATGCGAGGGAGCCAAAGAGGTCTGCTAGTCTGGGATGCAGCCAGCACTCACCGTGCTAAAAACATGAAGACATTTCTTCATGAAAGAAAAATAGATCAGATAATGATTCCCGCAGGAATGACGGCCTATCTCCAGACTCTTGATATTGCAATAAACAAGCCATTCAAAGACAATTTGCGCATGGAAATTAAGGACTACATTGAAAATAGAATGGAGAGAAATCAGCGTGGAAACTTTGTGAAACCTAAACTGCAAGAAGTTGTGACTTGGGTGAAGAATTCATGGGAGAAAATCACTGACAATTGCATTGCAAATGCACTGCAAGCAGGCTACCTTGACAAGAAGTACTCATTTAAAGACAGTGCTATTGCTAAACATGAGAGATTTGGTCCACTGATTCTGAAAGAAATGGAGTCACAAGAAATTCACCAGGAAATTCAGGAATTGGATTGTTATGATGATGTTCCAGAAGATGATGACATGATTGTCATTGAATAAATGAGTAAATTCTTGATACTGTAGGATTCACAGTTTGTCTGGTTTGTGTTGACAACTACCGTACTACTGTACCACCGTACCGTATACAGGGAATAAATTTCCTTTATTTTCATTTAACAATAAACGTGTACCATATTCTTCCTCATGGAAAAATAAGACATCCCCTGAAAATAAGACCTAGTGCATCTTTGGGAGCAAAAATTAATATAAGACACTGTCTTATTTTCAGGGAAACAGGGTACAAATTCCAATGCAGGTCACGCACTGTCCAGGATAGGGTCCCCCCTGCGGTAACCCCACTGTTCGGGCTATTTTGATCTTACAGCTTTGCTCTCTCAATATGAGGCCTCCATGGACTGTGGCAGAGGCATTACTGCTCAACAATTATCCACGTGCTCCCTGGAATTGCCAGCCCTCCTGGAGTTAGGTGGAGCAATAAGACTCATTTCCCGTCAATGGGCAACTGAAGTGATTTGTCTCACTTCTGGATCAAAGCTCCGAAAAAGGAAGTGAATTTTCCCTGTGATCTCTTTCCTTGTGGGTTGAGTCCCTCAGTTGAATGACAGAGCCAAAGACTAATACTCAATGTCTGAGTCACCTCATGGAAGGCAGTTGCCCTGGCTCCTTTCAGACTCACCTGGATCCTTTCAGACCTGGGGTGCATATGAAATAGCCTTTTTTGTATTAAGGCCACTGAGACTCAAGTAAATTGCTACTGCAATATTGAAATAACCTTACCCTGACCAATACCAAAAGGAAAAAAGAAAGAAAGAAAGAAAGAAAGAAAGAAAGAAAGAAAGAAAGAAAGAAAGAAAGAAAGAAAGAAAGGAAGGAAGAAAGGAAGGAAGGAAGGAAGGAAGGAAGGAAGGAAGGAAGGAAGGAAGGAAGGAAGGAAGGAAGGAAGGAGAAAGAAAAAGCTATCAAAAGTGGTATACTGCTGGAAAAAAAAAAAGCCTTAAAATACTGGCTTATCAATAAAGTAGTATCAATGAGGAAACTGACATCAGAGTCTGGGAAGATTTGCTAAGGGTGTTGCTTGTGATTTCGTAGATATCATTTCTGTAGTCAAAAGCTACATTTTTAGAGAGCTGTGCAGCAGTACCAAAGAAACCACGATCCTGGTCTAGAAAGCCTGAGGCCCCAACCTTAATTCTGGGCAGTCAGTGGGCAGAGAAAGCTGTGCAATCCTTCAGAGAGGCAATACCTCCACACCTACTTCAGCTGTGATGGAGGAAGCTAACAGAACAGGAAGAACTTCTCGGGGGCCCCAAGGAGGTCTGAGAACAGCCCCCCATCCTGGAAATGGGCCCTGTGTTTGTACCCATGGCCCTGTAACCTGTCGGAGATATTTGTATCAGAGTAGGGCAGTTGTCCTAAATTTAGTCATCAGATTCAATTAGATGTTTGAGATGGACTGATATGTTCCTGTTAATCTGAGATGTTTTCTTGTTTTGAGGTAATAAAAACTAAGCATGCTCCATTACTCAGTGGTTAGAGCACCAGCCCTTGGACTGAAAGATCCCATGTTCAATTCTGGTCAATAGTATGTACCTCAGTTGCAGGCTCTATCCCTGGCCCCAGTTGGGGCGCATGTGGGAGGCAAACAATCGATGTGTCTCTCTCACATCAATGTTTCTTGCTCCCTATCTCTCCCGGTCCCTTCCACTTTTTCTGAAAATTAATGGAGAAAAAATATCCTCGGATGAGGATTAACAAAGAAACAAAAACAAAACACTAAGCATATGGCAGCAGCCTTCTCTCACCCATCAAGTGTGCTGAGAATTCTGCCAAGAAAGCTCATCTTTAGAGAAAAGGGGGGAAAAATGCTTCTTGTGCAAAAGCAGAGATAAGAAACCATGTTTCTAGGGGGAGGAAGGAAAGAAAGAGAGAAAAATGATTCTCTTTCGGCCCCTGAGAGCTTTCTAGCCGCTCTGGCTCCCTCTGGTTGAAGTCCCCTTGAGGTACGGCTACGTTCCTGCGGGTTCCAGGAGACATCCCTGTAATATTCTATTATAGAATCTAGTTCTTCTCCTGTTCTTGTTTAAGTTTGATCGAATTGGTTTCTATTTCTTAAAATCACAAAAACCTTAACTGAGGAAGTTCCCATAACTTATCACCGCAAAGTATCTCCAGGAAGAGCCCTCCCTGTCCTTCCTGCTGCGTAGGTTGCGGTCACAGCCAGATTTCTCAGCCCGGGCTGTTTTCAAAGTCATTATGAGGGAAGCCAGAAAATTGGCTCAGGCTCCCGTCCCCACATACACTGGCCAGTTTTAAGGATGGCCTCTTTAGTAATGACTTCGAGGAAAGCAACAATCTTATTAAAATAAACATAATGATTCCAACTTCCTTGGAGGAAACTCTGCTCTTTACGTACACATCAATTAGCTCTCCTGCTCTGGCAAGGCTCTCTCCTACCATGTCCTTTCTTCTCATGCTTCAACATCCCTCGGTCTTCCACACTCTCAGCTGATGAACTTATTTTCTAAGCCACTGAGAAAAATCAAATAACAGAAGATTACTGTTTTTTAAATATATATTTTTATTGGTTTTAGAGAGAGGAAGCGAGAGAGACAGATACATCAATGATGAGAGAGAATCATTGATTGGTTGCCTCCTGCATGCCTCATACTGGGGGTGGAGACTGCAACCCAGGCAGGTTCCCTGTCCAGGAATTGAACTGTGACCTCCTGGTTCATAGGTCCACGCTCCACCACCGAGAGGCACTGGCTGGACAAGGTAACTTTCTTACCCTTCCTTGCACCAAATGTGCCAAACAACCAGCACCTGGCCCCGTTTCCTCTGCCCTTTCAGTGTCGTCCCCCAGAGCTTTCTGAGATGATAGGAATGTCCTGGATCTGTGTCTGTTCAATGCAGGGTCTACTAGCCGCACATGGCTACTGAGTACCTGAAAGATGGCTAATGGAACTAAGGAACTGCATTTTACATTTTATTTAATTTCAATTAATTTACATTTAAATAGTCACCTGTGGCTAGTGGCTGCCATGCAGCACAGCACAGGTATAGAGAACTCTTTTGAGGAGTTTTGCTATAAAGTAAACAAAGAAATGGGGTGGAGATTCACAGAGGGATGGGAGTCAAATCATCATTTTTTAAAAAGATGAATAAGTGATATTTTAGCTTGGCTGATGAAATGATCTAGTAGAGACAGAAAAAAATAGGGGGAGGCGCAGGAAAAAGAAGAGTCTATTATAGAAATAAAGTTGGTCCTAGAGAGCAGCAGGTCATTGTATATGTGACAGCCACTAGCCGTGTGTGGCTATTTAAATGCACACTAATTAGAACGATGAAATTTTAAATTTGATTCTGTCACATTAGTCATACTTCAAGTAGCTTTATATTGAATGTAATTTCTATCATGCAAGAAAGTTCTATTTAGACAGTATTGCTCTACACTTTCTGTCTTCATTTCATGTTATCATGAAAATTTCTTAAGTTTTTTAAATAAAACTTATATATGTGCAAAGTTTAGGGAGCCAAAAATCTCTACAATTGATGCGTCATTTCTTTTCCCATTTTCTGCTCTCTAATTTTTTTAGCTTTAAAATATATATATTTGTGTCTGTAATTCTAGATAATTTTCTGGAACTACTTCTTCATTACTCTCCAAGGTGTGGGCATTTTTATGGTTTCTTTACAGAATATATGGAGTTAATGCTCCCCATACTCCTTCCTTATCACCCTCACACACATACTCTTCCTGTCCTTTGTCTCTCAATGGAGTGAAATATTGTGATGGTTAGATCAGTGTTTTCATTATTATGAAATGCCGTCTGTTAGCTTGAACAAGAAGGTCATTAGGTTAAGGTGGCTCTAATGCTATGATGGTTTACACAAGCAAACCAAAATCTAAACCTAACAATGCCTCAAGGTTATGAAATAAAAAAGTTGAGAACAACCCAATATCACCCCAATAAATTCAATTTAAAATTTAATAAATGAAATGAACATTAAAAAAAAAAGTTAGGAACAAACCAATGTCACCCCAATACATTGAATAAATAAACAAATCTATAATAATAAAAGCATAATATGCTAATTAGGCCAGAAGTCCTTCCAGACAACCTTCTGGATGAAGCCCGGCCTCCAAAGAAAACCCAAGTCCCAGGTACCAGAGGGAAGCCAGTGCTGGCAGCTAGGGGAAGGAAGGCCTATACTTGGGCCTCTAGTAAATAAATAAAATAAAATAAATAAAATAAAATAAAATAAAAATAAAATAAAATAAAATAAAATAAAATAAAATAAATAAAATAAAATAAAATAAAATAAAATAAAATAAAATAAAATAAAATAAAATAGAACCGGAAAAAAGAAAAGGCTAAGAACAACCAATCACAAACAACCAACTAGGCTCTAAGTATAGCCAGTCAATTTCCTTACTTTGCTTCTACCTTTTCTCTATAAAAGCCTCTCCAACTCCTACTGGTGGAGTGCTCCTAACCACTTCTCAATTCAAATTGATTTTTGCTCAAATAAACTCTTAAAATATTTAATATGCTTCATCTTATCTTTTAGCACACTATTCACAACTGAGCCATGTGATAAATTACTGTTTCATTAACTTCTAGTTTCCTATGTCTTATTAAAAAGCCCAAAGCTATTCTTACTCTCAATCCTTTGTATATAACCTATTTTTCCATCTCTTTGTGCCGATATGAAATTTCTTAATGAGATGCCTTATCATGGATCTATTTTCATTCACTATGCTGGGCTCTCGATAGCCCTTTGTAACATAGAAATCATGTGGGTTCAACTCTGGGAAATTTTCTTGAATTGTTCCTTTGATTATTTCTTCACTTCCTTTGTTTATTTTGTTCCCTCTTTTTGGAACTCCTATAATTCAGATGTTAGACATGGACTGATCCTCTAATTTTCTCTTTCCTTTCTCTCTTCTATTTCCTTCTCTTTCACTTTTTTGCCCTTGCTGGGAAATTAGCCATAGCCTCCTATCTGTGTCCTGATTTCCCCACTTTCTTTGGCCAGTCTCTGTACAGCAGCCAAAATGAATCCTCTTACAAACATTAGACAAATTAGGTCTACTCAAATCCCTCTAACAACCTTTAATCACACTGCAACATCCAATCTCCTTACCATGGTGTACAAGGCTGTCCTTGCTTTGCTCCCTGGCCACCTCATTTTCTACCTTTTCACCCTGGCTCACGGCACATCACCTACACTGCATGCTTGCAGTTCCATTAGTGTGTTCCTTTTGGCAGCGGGGAGAGGGGTCTTTGCAATTGCTGTTCACTCTGCTTTGAATGCTTATCTCATAGGTTTTCACAGGCTCTCGCCTCAGGTCATTCAAATGTCACCTCCCAGAGAGACTGTCCCTGAACACCTTAGTGGGCAGAGTAACTTCTGTCATTCTCTAGACCTTGACTCTGCTTTATTTGTTTTCATGGCCCTTCATACTTGGCGTTAAGCTATGTATCTATTTGTTTATTCTTTGTGACCTCCATGAAATTGTAAAGACTCAGACTTTTGATTTTCACTCCACCGTTCCCAGCAGCCATCCGTGCCTTGCACATAGTTGACACTCAAAAATTATTTGTCAAATGATTAAAAAATGAAGAGAGAGTTAATGAGTAAATAGAAAACTGGAAGCTGAGCCAGTTTTTGCACTAGCATTGGTGGGAAAAGTGAGTTCTGTCCAGGCAAACACTGGGAAATGATGCCAATGCTGGCGCGAATCCATTTTCCCTGGGGCAGCAAATGCTCCTAGGCAATCAGAAGTGAGGTTCTTTTATCGGCGCCTTGGCTCCTTATAATAGCCTCTTAGAAGAGCACAAAACAACTGGAGTCTTTGTTCTTCAAAAATTAATCCTATTATGATTAGGAGGTAACATGAAGAATTTTTTTCAGCATGGGTCATTGGTACCTTGCCAGAAAATCACTGTGTTGCCACTTCTGTGTTGGTACCACTCTGACTGAGTGTGATGAATGGGGTCAACTTCCCTGCTCTTCGTTGGGCAGAATAAGGTGTTATGACAACAGCTGTTCATCCCTCCCAGTAAACCAAAGATATTCGGTATTCGGTGCTGAGGTCAAGACAAGAATCAACAGTCCTGAAATGTAATTCAGCTCCATTGTTACAGTCTCCATAGTGATAAAATCCCACAGATTCTGAAAGTGTACTTAATTACCAAATCTTCTTAGCTGAAAAAAATGTAATTCTAGTGATCCCTTTGGGATACATCTAAAACCTGAGGCAATATATATTTTCAAAGCTAACTCCTGTATCTTTTGCAAATGCAATTTTATTACTTAAGTAATATATTTTATTATAGAAATCTTAGAAAAGATGGTTAAACAAACAGAAGAAAATGGAAAACATCTATAATTCTACTATACCGTTAACATTATTTGTATAACTTCTAGATCCTTTTGAGAATAGGTTTGATCTCTGCACAAACATTAAACAGATAAGCTTCACATTCTTATATTGTGAAAGTCCTTTTCAAAATATGAGTTATATGCAAAAATTTACACTGTTTGATAGATACATTTTATTGGCATATTTCTTAGCGATTAACGTCCAACCCACTATTCATGAAAGTTCTGCCATTGAAAATTGCTTTAACGGTTTTGGTGTTTTTTTTAAATGAAATAACAACAACACAACAAAAAAGAGTGTGTACCAAGCTGCTGGTAAGTAGCATCTGTCTACATAAAATAATGGCCAAAACCGGAACCCCAAAGCAACACATGTCGCTGGTAGAATATCTGTGGTTAATAATGCTTATGTAATCCAAATGAAGTTAATGGGTTTTAGGACTGATTCCGGAGATATTTAAGGTCCAAGAGAATGAAATGAGAACCAGGGTTCTCCGTATCTGGAAAGATTGCTACTTACCCAGTCTCTCGATTTTTTCCATAATTTGAAGTCCATCTCCTCTCTAAAGTGGGGCATTGGAACTAAAACTGCGTACAAGATGAGGGAAATCCGCAACAGCCTCATGATTGCAGCCCTAAAGCAAACATTACCTTTGTTTAAAAACAGGATGACAGCCAGAACCAATACTTTCTCCTTATTTATTTTTCAAACAACCAGTAAACCATTTTGAACTCATCCTTTTCCCCCTAAGGAAGTACTGAACCAAAGGGAAACGTTCAGATATCTCACCAGGACTGAATCTAAACTCCTAGATTTTCAATGTCTGCTCTTAGCGTCAGTGAGGCTGCGCGTGGACAGAGAGGAAGGGTTTCTGGGTCCTGCTCTGAGAGGAACTGCTGATCTGCGTGCACCTGAGTGATCACTGCACAGTCCCTGTATCTGCTGCTCCAAAGGCTTTGGGGAGTGGGAGTGAACCACACACACAGGCTTTCTACCCTCATTGAGCTCATTGTCCGGGAGGAGATGAACATTAAACAAATGAGTATTTAGTCCCAGTTGTGATGAGTTACAAAGGAGAACAAATTACTTGAAAAGTGAATAACTGGAGAACGAATCCAGTCTCCAGGCCTCAGGCTCCCTGAGGAAGCCTTCTCTCTTGAGCACCAGATCTCTTTACCCGAGTTCCTGCAGATGAGCTGAGCTTCTGTGACCCAGAGACTCTCAAATCTAGCGTGCCCCAACAGAGTTCATTAAACCCACCCCACATCCCAAATTTGCTATTCCTCTTAAGATGCTTTTGTAAATAACAACACTATCCTCCTAGTTGCCCAGGCCAGAAAACTACAAGTCAGGCTTTATCTTTCCCTTCCATTCCCCTCCACATCCAATCAGATGCTAAATTCTGTTGTTTTGCCTCTTTGACTCAGTCCCCTTCTTGAGCAGCCCCACTGACACTATCTTATTGACATTTCTTTCACGAATTATTATCTCTGATGGCTTGTCCTACCGCCAATCTTGTCTCCCACCAATTCATGCTGTGCACTGCCATGGGGGAAGTTTTCTGCCATGCAATGCAGTCACGCTTCTTACACTACAGTGGCACCTCTCCATGGTAGGACATCAAGCTTCTGGGTATGGCCTATGAAGTCATTCAATAGTAAACTCCTCTCTCAATCCTGTGAAAGGTATTTCTTGCCATTTCTCCTTGATTTGTCTCTATGTTGCTCTGTCAGCACCATTCACACTAGAGCAGGGATGTGCAAGAAATATGTTGAATGCATAGTTCTGAGTCACATTTTCAGAGAAGTATATTTTTCTTGGTTACTCACAACTCTCATGTTTTTGGTAAATTGGGGGGTGGGGGTGGGGAGTACTTAGAGCCAGTTTAGCTGACTATGATGTCACTCTGGCTGGGACTTTTTTGAAAGTTTGCCACTTGGTGGAAGGGGCAGAGCTGTGCCTTCTAAAGGAGCTTGTTCAGATGTGTGAAAAAAACACCTGTTTTGTTCTCAAGTTCATTGTTTCCACAGAAGTGGTAAGACTTCCGTTTTTAGTCAGAGGATCTGCCTGCCACTGAGAACTTCCCCATGTCACTGGGCCTGCCACTGAAATGCTGAATCACTTCTATAAAGAGACATCATGGCTAGTTTTACATTGGTTTAAAAATCTTTCAACTAGCCCGGCTGGTGCGGCTTAGTGGTTGAGCATTGACTTATCAACCAGGAGCTCACAGTTTGATTCCCAGTCAGGGCACATGCCCAGGATTCAGGCTTGATCCCCAGTAGGGGGCATCTCTCATCATTGATGTTACTATCTCTCTCTCCCTCTCCCTTCCTCTCTGAAATCAATAAAAAATATTAATATATATAAATAATAAAAATTAAAAGCTTTCAACTAGACTAGGAGATGTATTTACTCTTATAACCCTAAATGGAGTAATCAATCCCTATGAGCAGAAGCTACAGCCATGCCCGCTCATTCCAATAAAAGGGACACATGTCTGGAAATCTGAGCTATCCAAAAAAATGAATGAGCAAGGTACATGACATCCCCATCACAAAGGCATTGAAACATAGATATTTACTCTATGGTTATTGGTTGTTTCAAAGGAATCATATATCCAAACAAGTGTTGAATCAAAGGAGCACAGATGTCCTTTCCTTACTCTATTCTTACTTGTCTCTGAGTCAAAGGATAATTATGCAACCCTCTGTTTTACTTCGGTTGTGTAGACCTAAACTTTGGAAAACAGATGGGAAGACAGACTTTGAAATGATTGGCCCAGGAATTATTGTGTCTATTTTTGTCAGGTGGCTTTGTATAATCCTGAGATTGAAAGAAAAAAAAAAAATACTCTGGAGAAAGTGGTTTGTAGAATAAATTTCATCACAGTGAGTATGGTAACAGTAACATATTTTCATAATCAGTATATTGTCAAACAAAAAATGTTGAGCCACTATGATGAACACTTTTCAATATATTAAATAATTTAGATCCTTTTAAAAATATTATTGGAGTTTGACAAGAACATTTCCCCCCCTTACATTCTGTTGGTTTGAGTCTGTAAAATGAGCAGCTGGTTGTACCTAGACTTTTAAAGCTCTGAGTTTCAAAATAAAAATCACAGAGCAACTTTAAATTAGTTTAAGAATTCTGAAAAATTATGCATCATATTAGTCAGGATCTATTTAGGAAAACAAATGATTTAAATATTCAAACAGAGGGAACTTATTATAAAAATTGGTTACAAGGATGTTGGAAAGGCTGAAGGAGCAAGAAAAGATAATTAGGTTACTGAAAGATTAGTAATCACAGGAAACCAATTTCTCCCTGAACCAGTGCCATGGAGAGTCAGGGATCAGCTGCAGACCCAGGGGCAGGCCCTGTGGGGCCCCCGTGGCCGCTGCTGTCACCATTGGCCACCAGGGCTGCTGCCACTGCTACCGGAGCTGCCCCCTCCCCTCCCCCTTCCATCCCACACTGACACCGAGAGGGGAAGAGAATAATTTCTCCCCTCGGCCCCCTGTTGCCTGAATTCAATGGGAAGCCAGGGGCCAGGGGCCAGGGGGAAGAGGGCAGTGGGCAGAAAGTTGGGAGGATATGGGCCCTTTACCATCTGGAGCAGTGCCTGGAAGAGCAGTTATGCTAAGGGCACAGAAGCAAATAATCCCAAACTAGAGATTGGCAAATACTGTCTTAATATTCAAAGAGGGGAGAAAAGTGATTTCTGTCCAGAGCAAACCAATTAGACTGACACCTACCTATAATAAGATTCTAGAATGGGTAACAGAGTACTTCTTCTGAGTCTTTACACTGGGAGGAGAGAAGCCAGCTGGGGACTACTCACACCTCTGGGAAGCAGGTCATTGCCAGGGCCAACTCTTAGCAATTCAGAAAATAGCAAATATACTAACAGATGTCTGAAAAACTTGTCCCAAATCAGAGAGAGCAGATACCTGACGCTAGCATATAGTCGCCTGTTCCCTGAAAACCCACACATGTGGGGCATTCACAGAGGGAGAAGGTCTTAGAGGCTCAGAAGGACCTCAGAGATCTATCTCCTTCTTCACAGAGCGGCTGACTTCGGGCCACCGAGGCCTTGCAAGGATGCCGAGTGTCTTTTTTGTGGGGATGGAAGATCTGCAGGGGATTGATTACCCAAATAGACATCCCCTGGCCTGCTGTGTGCCCAGCGGCGGCACCGGTGAAGGAGAGGGTTAGGCAGTACCTCTGGCATGGGCTGTACATGTGTCTGAGGAAGGAGGGGTGCTCTCCAAGGCATCCCTATAGACAAGCTTAACTGTGCAGGTGTCAGGACATTAAACAGTTGCCAGCAAAGAGACTACTTTGAGTAGAACTGAGGGCAGGCGTTAATATCTGACCTCATAATGAAAACACGTAATTTTATAGAGACTGCCACACAAAATCATGCAGTTGCAAATCACACAGCACACACTTTATTACTCACAGACAGGCTCCTGATGCCAGGGGTACAGGCTTAGTTTCGGGTCCGGGACTGTGGCATCCTCTGAAGGCAGTGCTGGGCACTGTCAGTGTCAGGTCAGGTCTGGTCTGTAGGGCAGTGTCCCCGTCCAGGCCTCTACGATAGGTACACCGGTGCCCTTCGCAGGTCCACCGGAGGTTCAGCTGTTCTTCTGGCCTCTAGCAGAGCGGGAGCAGGGACAGCACCCAGACCATGGGCGATCAGTGATGCCAGAGGCAGTCCAGCGATCAGCCACTAAGGCAGCGCTGGGATCAGAGCGATCAGCGATAGCAGAGCATCCAGCGATCAAGCAATGATCCAGTGGTCCAACATTCCCTGAAGGGTCCTGGATTGTGAGAGGGCACAGGCCAGGCCAAAGAACCCCATTGGTGCATGAATCCGTGCACCAGGCCTTTAGTGTTCTAATAAAATACAATAAGAATATATGTTTCTAAAGTGAACTACTCTTTCTGAAATAACCATGTGGCTATGAGAGAATGGTTATTTAGTCATTAATGAGGTTCTGGGACTTCATTAACCTTAATAAAATTAGGTCTGGCTCTTTCAATTGAGCAAGAATAATGCAAAACTGAAGACAACTTCTGGCCCAGTGTAGAATGCTGCTCATGGCTGGTAGATACATCACTGAAATGATACTAAGGGCTAGTGAGCATTTGCAATCTGAGCTTAACGGGAAACCAACTATACAACTAATTTATTGGTATTGTGCTAGGGACCTATTTTATTGAAGATAAATGATTTCTTTGGGTAGATTTTTTTTTTAAAAAAAGAGATTACATTTTTCCTGGCTACATTTCTTTCCAAAGTTTCTCCTATTGACTGTCTGCCTCAGAGGTTGCCTACCTTACTGTAAAGGATAAAAAAGTAAAAACATTAGGCTTTGCAGGTCATATGGTCTTTACTACGACTAATCAACATTGCCATGGCAGCATGAAAGCAGCCTTAGACAACAGGTGAAAGAATGAGTGTGGCTATGGTCCAATAAAACTTTATTTAAAATTGGGGGTCGGGGAGAGGGCTATAGTTCGCCCATCCCTGGGCTACAGGGTTAGAAGGCACCAGATCATAAATGTTGCTTCTACTTATATGCCTAAGAGACTCTCAAATCAAAGAAGCTAAGTGACATTTATTAATTTTTTATCTCACTCTGAGCATTGGAGCATTCAAAGCCAACACAGAAAGTGACATTTCTTTAATGTGAATGTTACCATACTTATTTTAACTAATTAGGATGAAATCTTTGGTGTTGATTTCTTAGTGATTTTGCATAAAACTAGAAAAGGATCTAGAGGCAGATTATGAAAAGACCCCAGGATGGGCCTCTAGGTGTCCAAATTCATACAATAAATGGCAGTGCTAGGTCAGTATTTGATTAACAGGTGATGAGTATGTTTCCAACTTACGTATTTTGTCTTCTTTGACTCTAAAATTGTGCAGATTAGCAGGCTAATTTTACTTGAGCAAACGATAAGAATTTTCTGTTGCCAAAGTATAGGCTAATTAAGATCCAGAAATTTTTCATGAAGGTTCTTGGCTGTGTGTGTGTATGTGTATACTTGTGTGTGCACATGCTTAACCACTGAATGGAAGTATCATTTTTTTAGATAGCAAATAGTAACAGTCAATAAGGTTTCGTGAAGCTAGTAAATTAACTCAATTACAAATAATTTCATAGAAAATTTTTCAGGGTTATGTTTATTATAAAAATGATACTTTTATATATTTTATTAGTTATGGTGGAGAACCTCAATATCATGCACAAATGATATAACTAACATTTAAGTGCAGAGATGAGAAATTTTGTATGGCTTCAATAAAAACAAGTTCCAAAGAGTTGTCTGAGTAATAACAACTTTGCTTCACCAGTTTTAGGAAGAAAAAAACATGAAATTATCCAGGAAAGGCACATTTGACAAGGAAGAACATGAAGAGATAATTCCTGGACATTTGCCCTCGTTGACAATAAACACATAGCAAAGAATCTCTTCCACCCCTTCCTTCCCATTATTCTGAATTTTCATCAATAAATCACTATACTTTCCAGGGGCCCACACATCTGATAAAGCATTTTGTAAATCAAAGTGTTTAGTTAGACAGAGCCTTGCAGAAAAAAATAGTACCTGGGCCCCTATACACCCAACAAGAAGGGGCAGCTCTTCTTGGCTGAGACCTTTTGTTTTAGAAATAACAAGTACGAATTGACTCAGTATGCAGTACCGTGTTCTATGTCAAATGCTGTGAGGCCATACCTCCTCAAAACCTGTATCATGTAACCACTGTATCATGGTCTTGCTAGCTACACAAGACTTAACGTAGGTGAAACTTGTCAAGAAAAATATAAGACTAGACATTCTATGGTACTTAATTAAATATATCTCAAAACATATGGCAGGAATGATGAAATGCTCAGGGTTTCGAAGGGGTGAGCTCAGTGTGGGCTGGTTTCTCCAGGAAGACTTCTGGCCCTTGAGATACAAGCTGGATGTGGACAGGCTCAGAAGCATATAAACAGCCAACTGGACAGGGGCAACAGTACGTGGGGATGAGGAGGAAGCCCCAGTTTGAAGTCAGACTTGAGGACATTCTGAACCAGAGAAGACATAGCCTTAGCTTTCTTGGAACTTGGCTCTTTCTAAAGAATGTTTAGCTGCCTTGGGTTGCAGGTGGTGGCCATTAGAGAAGCCCTTCACTGCCCTGCAAACAGAGCACCTTCTGGGGCAGACGTCTCTCATTAGAAATAATCTGGGCGATTTCTTCAATACTAATTCCTTGACATAGACTTAGCCCACCAACCACACTCTTGCCTATCCCTCTTGCCACCCTGTGGACTCAGGTGTGATTTCTGTACTTGTATGCCTGCCATGTTCTCTAAGCATGCATCCTGGTCTTCACCTTGCACTCCTAACCAAACCTCAGCTCAATGCTCATACGATGGCATGAGCCCTGGACCTGACTGAGGCTGGCCCTGCCAGTTACTGGCTCTGTGACCTTGGTCAGGTCACTGCATACCTCAAAATTTCTGTTTATTTATAAATGGAGGTAACTGCTTATTTCATGGGTGCTTTGAGGAGAAAATGAATTACTTAAGCTTAAAATAATAATAAATATCAAATACTTAAATAGAGCTCACTTTGTGCCAGGCAATTGTCTAAATGCTTTAGATATGCTAACTATTCTCACAACAACCTTGTGAAAAAGAAACTATTACTATTGCTATTTACAGTGGAGAAGTTTGGGCATAGAGAGATGGAATAACTTACCAAAGATTACCATGTTTATTAAGTCTAAGAGATGGGATTTAAACCCTGGAAGTACGGTCCCAGAGTCTGTTGCCTTAGCAATAACAAAATGCTCCAACCCTTACATAGGCTCACTATGTGCCAGATATTGTTTCAAAGGTCCAATCAACTCACTCAATCCTCACAATTCCCTCTGAGGTATCTATCCGCACGTACTGTCATTATCAGCAATGAAATGCTATGTAAAGACCTCCACATAAGGGAAGGTGGGATAGATGTACCTTTCCCTAGTCCTGCCGCTAAGTACAACTGAAAACCCTGCACAGTATTCATAAAACACACACAGGAAGACTCCGCAAGTTGGAGAGAAGAAGACACACAGACTAGAGATCTCAGAATCCAAGGAGCAAAATGGTGTGAGTTCCCTGGGTTTTCTTTTATTTTGCCTTATATATCCCAGACATGGAACTAAAGAGCCTGGCAACCTGAAGATGCCCATGAGTACAGACCCAAAAGCCCAACAAAGGGAGCAGCCTAGCAAGACAGAAACCTTTTAGATAATAACTCCAGCCAAACACCACAGAAAACCAGGGAGTATGCCCACCCCAGGAAGGCTGATTGGGGAGTTCAGATTTCCACCCTTGTGGGGCTTTAACAAGGAGCCCAAACCTCTGCCAGAGTGGTTTCCGAAAATACTTACTGGAGAGCCAGGACTTTCCTCTCCGACAGGTGATGAGGCCTCCTCTGTGCAGTGCTGGGGAGCCTGGACTTCCATCCATACCTGGCGATAATAAGGCTCCTTATCAGCCCCACTGGGATGCGTCAGAGGAGGCCTAATGGAGAGTCAGGATCTCCACCACCACTGCCCAACAGTAGTGAGGTCCCCCACATCCCTACCATGATGTCAGTGGAGGCTGTCGGCCCACCCAGGCAGATGTCTGTGGTGGCCTGTGTGGAGCCCAACTCTCTCACCCACACCCAGTAGGGAAGAGAGCCCCCACCTTGGGTGTCAACAAAGGCCAAGTGAGAAACCTGGCCTTCCACCCTCGCTGATAATGATGAGGTGGACCCTTCTCTTCTCCCTGCCAAATTAGTGTAAGAAGAAGCCAGGAAAAAATTAAATAAGTAATGAAGGTTTAAATAAGATCTAGAGTCTTTAACATAATATTCCAAATTCCAGGATTCAAAAGATAAACAAAAAGACAAAAAAACAAAACAAAAACAAAACCCTCTTCTCATGCCAAGGAACAAGGAAGATCTCAAACTAAATGAAACAATCAATAGATACCAACACCAAGATGAAGAGCCGTGGGTTAGCTGACAACGGCTTTAAAGCTGTCATCATAAAAATGCTGCTTTTCACTTAGCACAGTGCCTTCCAGGGAGCCCTTTCTTTAGGAAGGAGACTGAAGAGAAAATTAGGTTCATATAAGCTTGTGTTTTATTTTTCTTTCTTATTTTTCCCTCTAATATCTTGAAGAAATGTATTTACGTTGACAACTTTCTGAAATATTACATCTACAGTGCTCTTTAATATAACAATCAGAATTTACCTAAATCCGTTAACCAACTCTTTTAACAAGTTCAAATGTGTCCTAGAGGCTGACTTAAAGGTTTTTCAGTGTTTCTCATATCCCTTTTCTTCTTACCAACAATTCACTTCACACAATTTTGTTTTTATTTCCCCCAAATCTCCTTTTCCGGTTCTAACAATGTCGTACCCCTGAGATTTTCAATCACAGTGCCACCTTGTTTATACCTTGTTTTATTTTGTTGTTTTCTGTCTGTTACCATTACTCAAATAGGTGAGTCAGAAAGAACTCTATGTTTTGAGAATCTTGGCTGTCATTAACAATCCCCTGTTTTCCTTTCCGACTTTCTCTCTGTGTTCCTCATCTTTCTCCCACTGCAATCTTGCTCTGCCTTCTGCTTTCTACTTTATTTCCACAGGATTTTGCTGATACCCTTTTTTCTGTCACCACACTGGAAACTTATTATTACTTATTATTATTTTTATTTCTTGCCCTTGAGAACAGGAGAAGATAAATAGATTTCAACACCACAGGGCATGCTTTTATTTTTTTCTAAATTGCCTCAGAACTAGATGTTTTATACCAAGTGCCTTATAGAACAGAAACCTCAAAATAAATTTATTTATTTTTTTTACTAAAATGAAGGATGGTAGAATAATTATATAGAACCTTCTTTTCTATTCTCAAGTACTTAGGAAGGCTTCTTCTGAAGAGGAATGAAGTGCAGAAATAGCTGGGATTAACATGAGGCTTAATGGGCCGTGTATTGCAGAGTAGGCTGAGTCCTGAGGCTCTTGTGATAGATGATTTCACTGCCCAACCTGTGTCCATGGTCAGTGTGGGCTGGTGCTGGCTGCAGCGCAAGTGCCCTTCCCCTTCATTTTTCAGGTGAGGCAGCCTCAGCAGTGAGGCAGTCTTGGGTAGCCACCATGTCTTAGGCTTCGAGGGCTCAGAGGTATTTATTCACAAGATTTGAATTGATTCCCCCAAAACTGGCTGCAGATTTTGGCTGCAAATCCCACTCAAATCAGCTTAAGTATAAAGAACTCATTTTAAGATCCAGAGAGCTTCTGGATCCTAGGGAAGTCAGACCTCCTGTGACGGGAACTAGGAACTAGCAAGATAGAATCTAAGGTGCTCTCTCTGTGTCTTCCTCTCTCCTTCTCTTCCTCTGTCTCCCTCTTTCTCTAGCTGTGTGGCCCCTCGTGTATGTACAGACTTGCTGTCTCTCTCCCCACCTCCGTCTCCATCTCCATCTCCACCTCATTCTCATTCTCATTCTCATTCTCATTCTCATTCTCATTCTCATTCTCATTCTCATTCTCATTCTCATTCTCATTCTCATTCTCATTCTCAGTGAGCTTGTGCCTCAAAATGCCCAACAGCCTCAACCTCCTGCCCAACCTCCTTCTCCAGCTGACTCGATCTCTTGGAGTTCTAATTTCAAAATCTGGTTCTGACACTCTCTTTTAGAGCCTTGGATGTCCAGAAAGGGACATCCCTCCCCTAGATTTAATCAGCTGCCTTCTGGGCTATCGAGTCTCATTCACCCAGGGTGGGGGCCAGGGGTAAGATAAGATTGTCTGAAAAACGATGGGACAATTTTTAAAAATTACTAGTGCTCTCTCTGAGAATATTTGTTTATTTTATCCTGGCAATACTTTTCAAAAAAGTTCACATTTGCTGTGGAGGGAGAAGTCACTTCTGCACTCTGTAGAGGGCCACCTGAGAAGGCACATGGACATTCTTTAAATTGTTAGCTGAGCCCAAGGCACTGGCAGAGAGAGTACCTTTGTTCAGGTGTCAGCAGGGGCGGGTCTAGGTATGTAAATCCAGCATTCTTAACTAGGGCCTAGATAAGAATGCAAATAAGCTCCTTTGACCTTATAAATAAGCCTGCTTCGTGGCTTGGGGGGGTCACTTGCTGCCTCTCCATCAGAGAGATGGCTCCCACTTAGCACCCAGCTCGGTGAATCTATTTCTGCCTCTGGTCTCTCTCTTTCTTAATCCCCAGCTCCTCCACTCAGGAACCTGTCATTTTCCGTGCTGGACACGGAAAACAGAGAAACAGCCCCCCGCAGCACTCGTGTCTGGGGGACATGCTATGTAATGGTAAGAATTATGATATTTGGGAGGTTGGGATAATGGAAAGAGGAACGAGTTGATGCTTGACAATCTAAAGATTACCCCTGGATCCCAACAACATGATTCTAATTTACTCTGTGACCTTGAACAAATCAAGCCATTTTCTGGGTCCCCTCTCCCCCCATTTGTAAAATGAGGAAGCTGATGTGAATCAGTGGTTCTCATATTTTCAGAGTATGTAAACTCTTTTTTTAATTTTACAAAGTTAAAATGATGTCACATTTAATACCACATACCACATAATAATGATGTCAGTTTTGTGACCCAGTGAAAAAATAAACCCCTATAAGTATGTATGGGTTCCAAGACTTGCACTAACTCTAGATTCTTGGTGAATGTCAAGGTTGGAACCATTGGTCTTCAGCGGTCACCAACTGGTGGTCCACAGACCACTGGTGGCCCGTGAGGTCGACCCCTGGCTATACTAACAGTAGGGGGAGGCTGTGGGGTGATGTGATGGGCATCAGAGTTACATAATGTGTCTCATACCAGGAGTAGGGGCAGATACCCTGATCACTAACAGAGGGAAGCAGAGAAGTCAATCTCAGCTCCCAGGAAATGTGGATCAGTTCTTTAAATAACTATATTATGCCATAGTATATTAAATATAAAATTACATAACAATTGATATAATAATAACATGTAATAATATATGTTATAGTAAATAATACTCACATATAAAAGCCAGGACAATGCATGGTATATATAATAGTAGGCTAGATGTCTTCTCTCCTTAATCATAATAACTATTGAAGTGTTATTTAAAGCCTTCTGGTTAAACCTCTCTAACAATCAGTACCAATTGAGTTGACACCAAGAAGTTACTGGCAATGTCTTAGGATAATTTCTATGATATATGTATAAGAGTTATGCTCAGAGAAAAATACATTCTTGGAGCTGGACACAACACCGTCACTTTTATGTTTTTCAATACTTTGTATGATTAATATAAAAACAGAGATTGATTCTCAAAGACATTCTGCCTCACAGCATTCTTGCTCAAGTTTTAAGGAGATCTGAACTTGACAGTTTACATTTCCCAGAGTTAAAAATATATTTGGGCAGTAGGTTGAGAAAATAAGGTCAAATTTCTATATAAAGAGCCATCTATCTAACTGCAGCAAGAAGCAAGACAGGCAAACAGGGGAAATTAGCAAAAGTTTTTAAGGTTGTTATTATTTTAATTCCCATATTAGGACACACATTTCCTTAGAAGACTGGAAGCTACCTCTCCTCCTCCAGTAAACTCAATTGGAGAAGCTCTAAGAAAAACATCAAGTTTATGATGTTGGTCTGAATATGGATTGCACTGAAATGTGGTGGTGTTTTCAGCAGCTCATGGAATGTAAGAGAAACCGACTATTTACATTTTCACTAAGGTTGCCCAAGTATACTAATAAAAGAGTTATATTTCTCTCTCTCTCTCTCTCTCTCTCTCTCTCTCTCTCTCTCTCTCTCTCTCTCTCTTAAATAATCAAACTGCATCACTTAATTCTTCAGCGAACAGTGTTCATACATTCATGTACTGTGAATGATGTGTCTATTTCCAGTTTTCAGAATTTACCTATAGACAAGTATATTTGGATCTAAACATTAAAATTTTTTTAATGGATGATATGGTGGATAGAATTTGAAAGCAGGAGGAAGAAGTAGGGGGGTAATTTGGGATGTTAATTTTTCCCTTTAACACAGATAAGGATCAAGACCCAAACTATTATAAATGGATTGATAAGTAGAGATTAAGGACTTCTAATTTTAAGATGATAAGGTAAAGACATTTCTACACTTTTCTCTTGTAAATAATCACCCAAAGTAACAATAAGAACAAAAAACAAACTTCAACTTTACTGACACTAGGTAGGAGACATTTGTAATAAAACATAGTATAGAAAGGTGGATGACAGTTCTTGAATTATTTTACTTAATAATGCCACATTACCATAACTTTTATTACAGTATCCTATATAATAAAGATGTAATATGAAAATGGTTGTTACGCCCTGAAGCCTAATGACCGATCTCCTAACAACCAGATCACAGATCTGCAAGAGGGTGGGGCATCGAGCTATTAATGGGTGGTAGAGAGCTACAGGAGGGGGCAGGGAAGCAAGCTATAAGGGGAGGTGAAGGGGCAAGGGGAGCTTCAGGATGGCGGGGCAGCAGGCAGAGAGCTATTGGAGGGTGGCAGTAAGCTACTGGCAAGCTACTGGTGCACAGATTCGTGCATAGAACTACTAGTGTTATTATAGTTGTTCTATTGGATTAGTAGTTATTGTTGCTAATCTCTTACTGTGCCTAACTTATAAATTAAACTTTATCAAATCAATATTATGGTCATTTTTATAGTTTTCCATATTTCAATAGAAAAAAAAAACTGGAAGTTAAGGAAGAGAGGGGTGGACAACTTTTACTTTTCATTTATGCCATTGTTTTGTTTGATTGTTAAAATCACACATACATCCATATTACTTTTATAAAATATTAAAATATGACTCCGAATATTTCTTGCATTACTATACTTACACACCAGGGTGATAACCACTGATATTTTGAAGGAGCATTATTTTAGTCAAAACACCTAACTCAGGGTATATCTTCAGATCTTCTCTAACTAGAATGCCAGGTAATGAAAGGTTTCATGAAATCTCCAGTCTGGGCTCAGCACTTAATGAATCCTTAATAAATGTCTGTTGAATCTGAATCTGAATGAGAAAATAAGGGCGAAAGAGATGCCTTAAAATCTGTCCTATTAATTCAGTGTTTATAATCTGCTTTTATCATGACAACTTAGACTTTAATGAGCCAGAAATTTTTTTTATTTCACTTGGATACACCTTTAGTGTGAGCTGTTGGAAGAAAATAGCAAGGTGTCCATCCCTGTAAGCAACAGTAGCTTGGAGTTAGAGCCCAGGTCAGAATCAACAGGTTCCTTAACCTCTAGTCATCAGTCTGATCAAGGAGTTGTGTATCTTTATTTTTAATACTAGAGGCCTGCAGAGTGTCCCTCAGCCTGGCCTGCACCCTCTCCAATCTGGGACCCCTCAAGGGATGTCCTGTGGGAAAGGGCCTAAACCAGCAGTCAGACATGCCTCTCACAATCTGGGACTGCTGTCTCCTAACCACTTGCCTGCCTGGCTGCTTGATTGCCCCGAACCATATTGCCTGCCAGTCTAATAGCCCCCTAACTGCTCCTCTGTCAGCCTGATTGACACCCAATTGCTCCCCTGCCAGCCTAATCACCTGGCCTGGTCCTCTTCAACTGCCCTCACCTGCCAGCCATCTTGTGGGCTCATTGTGACAATGTGGGGGTGGCCATCTTGTGACAACATGGGAGCGGTCATCTTGTGGCATGAGGGTCAATTTGCATATTACCTCCTTATTATATAGGATATATTTTTTTAATAAATCTTTATTGTTCATATTATTACAAATGTTCCTCATTTCCCCTCCCCCCTCCAATGCTCCCCTTCACCAGGCTCCCACCCCACCTCTGCCCTTTCCCCACCCCCCATTGTCCTCATCCATAGGTGCACAGTTTATGTTCAGTCTCTTCCCACACCCCCCTCTCCCCTTTTCCCCAAGAATCGTCAGTTCACTCCCCTTCCACACCTCTGATTCTATTATATTCACCAGTTAATATTGTTCATCAGATTTTTTTTTTAATTCCCTTGGTTTTTAGATTCACTTGTTGATAGTTACATATTTGTTGTTCATAGTTTTTATCTTTATTTACTTTCTCTTCTGAAAGAACTCCCTTCAGCAATTCATATAATTCTGGTTTGACGGTGATGAACTGTTTTAGCTTTTTTTTTTATTAGTAAAGCTCTTTATCTGGCCTTCAATTCTGAGTGATAGCTTTGCTGGGTAGATTATTTTTGGCTGTAGGTTCTTGCTATTCATCACCTTGAATATTTCTTGCCATTCCTGTCTGGCCTGCATGGTTTCTGTTGAGAAATAGCTGACAATCATAGGGGTGCTCCTCTTTGGTAACTACCTGCTTTTCTCTTGCTGCTTTTAAGAGAGATATTCTCTCTTTGTCTTTTGCTCTTGGAATTTTAATTATGATGTGTCTTGGTGTGGTCTTCTTTGGATTCCTTTTGTTTGAAGTTCTGTGCGCTTCCTGGACTTGTAAATCTAATTCTTTCACCAGGTGGGGGAAGTTTTCTGTCACTATTTCTTTCAGTATGTTTTCGATATCTTGCTCTCTCTCATCTTCTGGAACCCCCATAATTCTGATGTTGGTTCGCTTGAAGTTGTCCCAGAGTTTTCTTACATTATCTTCAACTTTCTGGATTCTCTTGTCTTCTTGCTTCTGCAGAGGAGTGTCTTCTGGCTCTTTATGTTCCAAATCTTTTACTTGATTCTTGCGATCTTCCATTCTGTTTTTAGGACTCTGTATAATATTTTTTATTTCAGACAATGTATTCTTTATTTCTTGTTGATCCCTTATTATTTCTTGTTGATCCCCTATTAGTTCTTATTGATCCCTTTTCATCTCCTCATAGGTCTTATCGACCTTTTCTAGGAAATTCTTGAAAAACCTTATAAGCGTGGTTTTGAACTCTATATCCAGTCTCTTCTTTTCCTCCATTTCTTTTGTTTGTGATATATTTCCTTGTCTCGGCATTTTCACAGCTTCCCTGAGTTGGTAGGGTGGCTCTGTGTGCTAAGGTGTCCTATATGGTTCAGTGAGTCAGCCTCCCAGTTACCTGAGGTGGACTGTGTTGGTGTAGCCCTTTGTGGGCTGTGTGTACAGTCTTGTTGTTAAGCCTTGCTTGTTGTTGGTATCACTGGGAAGCGTTGATCTCCAAGCCAATTGGCTATGAGGATCAGAAGTGTCTCAGCTAGGAGGGTTTCTGTATTCCGCTTGAATGAGGCAGAGTCTCGGGTGGCACAGACAAGCTTTGTTGAATCCCACACAATTGGTTGCAGACAAGCTTTAGATTCCAGTCTGCCCCTCCCTAGGAGTGTCCTATTGGCAGTGAACGAAGAAGCTAGCCACAGGAAGGGCTTCTGTGCTCCGCTTGGATGGGGCGGAGTCTCAGGTGGTGCAGACAAGCTTTATTCATCCCCTCCCTACGAGGGTCTGGTTTCTGAGTCCCGCAGTAATGGCTGCTGGCTTCACACACCTCCGAGAGATCCCCGCCCACTGTCCGACAGTCTGGCCTCTCCCTGTCTGGGACCATCTATCAGAGCAATAGGGTGGTTCTGTTTTCCTCTCGAACAAGAAAGCCAGCCACGCATTAGCTGTCCGCCCTCTCTGCGCGCAGGGAGTAAGCTGGTAGCGAACTCGGCCCGCCCTCTCTGCTCTCCGCAAGCAAGCCGGCAGCAAACTCTGTGGCCGCCTTTTCGCGCGCACAATTCTCTGCACCTTCACAGTTCCTGAGGTTCAGTGTGCCTTCTTTCTCCTTCCCAGATGGTAAAGCCTCCTCTCAGCCAGCCGTCCAGTGCTTCAGAGTGATGTTTCCCCTGTTTTTCAGTTCTAAATTCAAATTTGTTGTGGTAGGCTGCATTTGGGTGTCTACCCTATGCCGCCATCTTGGTTTCTCCAAAAAACTATATAGGATATTTTTATTGACTTCAGAGATGAAGGGAGAGAGACAGAGAGATAGAAACATCAATGATGAGAGAAATCACTGATCAGCTGCCACCCCACACTGGGGGTCAAGCCCACAACCCAGGCATGTGCCCTGACCAGGAATAGAACTGTGACCTCATAGTTCATAGGTCTATGCTTAACCACTGAGCTACGCCAGTGGGGCTAAGAGTTGTGCATCTTTACAAATGCCAATGGCGCTCCTCAACTGTTTCAAGTGAGACCTTGGAGGAGCACCTGAGACACTATTTTTTTAAAACCTTACGTTAGCATCTGCCACACAAATTTGCAAGTACAATAGAAAGTGACCTCTGCATTTTGTTTATTAGACCCCATGTTCCCTTTAGTCTGGTGCACTCTTTCTGTTTCTCCAAATTAAAAAAAGATAAATAAAACAATAGGAATACATTAGAGAAATTCTTGCCAATTTTTCCTTGGCTGATTTTAACCTAAAATATATTTCCGTAAGTCCTGCATATTAAACAGTTGCAAGAATAGGTTGCCTCTTTATTTAATGACCATTAGAAGCCATCCTGACCCTTCCCAGGAAGGTCAAAGCATAGCCTGTTATTTGGATGACTAATTTAACTGGACGAAGGAAATTGCTTTCATCATTTTGACTTTGCCCTTCCTAATTGGATTTAATGTCAACTTTCCACACCATGTTCCCCAATACACACTCATGTTCCTAACTGCAACCAGATTAGATCAATCTGCATTTGTCTTCATTGTTCCCTGGGACTGCATAAATTCCAGATACATATTTATTCCATGAAAATTATTTCCATGTTAATTAAAATGCAAGTTCCTGGAATTTCCATTCTGAGTATGGTAGTCTTCTTTCATTCATCAGGATGGAAACAGCTGTGTGCTGTTTACTTTAGGAAAGACAGCCTATTTAAGAAAAGGGACCAGCAGTGGAATATTCATTTCTGAGCCAATAGGTCTATGAAAGAGGTCCTATCATTATGGCAATGGAAAGGGTACAATAGTCAAATAGTCTGGTATTTTTGCAATATTCATGGTCTGGGATAATTTTCTTTGAGATTAGAGAGAGTGAGTGAAGTCCAGTATATAACTTGTTTTGAATCTCTATCAGTTAAGGTTTGGCTGCATTTAACGGAAAGCCCAGATAATAGTGGCTTTTAAAATGTGTCTCTGGCCCAGCTGGCATGGCTCAGTGGTTGAGCTTTGACCTAAAAAACAGGAGTTCATGGTTCGATTCCCACTGAGGGCACATGCCCAGTTTTGGGCTCGATCCTTTGTGTGGAGTGTGCAGGAGGCAGTCTATTGATGATTCTCTCTCATCACTGATGTTTCTCTCCCTCTCCTTTCCTCTCTGAAATATATATATATTTTAAATGTGTCTCTGATTCTCTTTCACTTGTCCAAGGTCACAGAGCATGACTCTCTCTCAGGTCTCATAAAATTTAAGTACTTCTCTCTTGTCATATAATCAGATCCCTAACCCTTTGCTGCCAATCAGAGTTTTGTGGGATTTAAATTTATTTATTTATTTACTCACTTACTTATCTGTTTATTTGCTTATGTATTTATCTGGAATTATGGGCAAAGCAGCATCCAAAACCAGTAGGTCTTTCTTTGCTCTAAACTCTGTCTTTCTGCAGAGTGTCCTGCACACACTTAAATTATTTTTTATGGTCACCTCCTGCCTTGTTCTTTAACCCCATTCTTACCCATAAAGAAAGTTTCAGAAAGCCAGTTTCACCTCCTCTCCCTGAGATGTGTGGAATTCTTGCCAGAAACTACAAATTTCCAAATTGCAGCACAGCCAGAAGCTAGACCTGTTACCATGGACTGCCATTCAGTATTACTGAAACAAAAAATGTGAGCCATTGGCCCAAGTCTTACTTTTCATTCAGCCATTTTTAGCATCACCTTGACGAAGTACAGGGCTAGAGATACAAATTATTTAGAAATGAGGAGGGAGAAGCAAGGGGCAAGAAATAAAAGGCTTAAGGGTAGTTGGCTCTGGGGAGCAGTTGGCGAATAGGGAGGACCGCTCTTCTCCAAGAAAGCCTTGTACTATGATTTTTATTTTAAACCAGGAACACATAAACCACAATCATAAAAATTATTGAAATATCTATGAAATTGAAAAACATGTGGAGATGTAACTATTTTTCTAAATTAATGCTTCTGAAAATTACATAAAATATTTACATCAAATATTTACAAAGCCAGCCAGATCTCTAGGTGCTAAATACAGTGAGCACAGCAAAAAAAAGTTCTGGTGTCAGGAAGAATATAAAGGGGAGATTGCAATGAACAAATTAATATAACATATGAAATGCTTAAGTACTGTATAAAATAATATAATAAATAAAATTATATGAAAAATATATTAATTATATATTTCTTATTATGTATTAATATAATTAATTAATTAATTGTTATATAAAACAATGAAAATATACAATAAATCAGGTAAGTGCTATGAATAAAATCAAGTAGGGTCAAGGGGACTGGTGGACCTCGTGTATTTGACACCCAGAGCAGATTATTTTTTAATTTGTTCTCATTTATGTGGCAAAATGATTATGTCAAAAGTTACCTATATATTTAAAAGCCAAGCAACCGGAACTACGGAAAGACCAGAATGACTGGAACGACTGGTCACTATGATGTGTACTGTGGTGGCCAACTGATCAGCCCCTCCAACTGCCCTCAGCCCCTCCCTCCCTGGCTGGCCACGGCCCCTCCCCCACACAGGCCCAGCCCAATCGACCCCTATCGGGGCGGGACTGGCAGACCCCACCTGTGCACAAATTCGTGCACTGAGCCTCTATTATTTAATAATGATGAAATGAAACATGAGGCAGACAGACACTAAGGGGACCCCATGATGCCCACTTTCTGCTATTTGTGCCTTGTACAATTTCTTCCTTTTGGGAGTGGGCAGAACCTGTGACTTGCATCTCATCAACAGACTAAGGCAAGGTTATGGGAAGTGATAATGTTGCCTAAAGTTGTTAACTCATCTTGCTTGGAGGCTCTCTCTCTTGTTGGCTTTGAGGAAGCAAGGGCCATGCTGGGAAGGTCCAATGATAAGGAGCTGAGGGCAGCCTCTGGCCAACAACCAGCAAGAGACGGAGGCCTCTCTTCAATGTCCCATGAGGAGCTGAATCCTGCCAACAGCCAACTCGGATCGTCCCAGACTAACCTCAGCTGACAACAGGATGGCAGCCTGAGACCCTGAAGCAGAGAGAACCCAGGCCAGCCACAGCCTCACTGCTGACCCACAGACATTGTGAGATAATAAATGTGTGTCTTTTTAGGCTGCTTAATTTGCGGTAATATTTTTATGTAGCAATAGATAACTAATACAAAACATGTTAATAATGTCCAGAAAAGCAGAGAGTGAAATTTTTGTTTTGCTAAACTGTATATTTATAATTATGCCAGTAGAAAATTTTAATAAAAAAATAATGAGCCCCAACTAGTTTGGCTCAGTGGATAGAGCATCAGCCTGTGAACTGAAGGGTCCCTGGTTTGATTCCAGTCAAGGGCACATGCCTGAGTTGCAAGGAGCATGCAGGAGGCAGCGATCAATGATTCTCTCTCATCATTAATGTTTCTTTCTCTCTCTCCCTCTTCCTTCCTCTCTGAAATCAATAAAAATATATTAAAAAAGAAGAAAATAATACCCTTTTAAAATAATAAAGATAAATAAACACTAAACAAGGAAAATAGATGAAAAATTTTAAATATATTAATGTTTTGTGGTTTGATTTTTTTTTTTTTTTTTTTTTGGAAAAAGAGGAACTGTAGGTCTCTCACACACATGAATAAATTTATGGCTTCTTTTTTTAAGCCTAACTTCTATAAATTTGTCAATGGTTTCATTAAAATAGATATTTTTTTGCATATTCCATTGAATATACAGTAGTCACCCCTTATCCATTGGGGGTATGTTCCAAGACCCCCAGATAATGCCTGAAATTGAGAATTGCACTGAACTCTATGTATACCATGTTTTTTCCTATGTATACATACCCGTGATAAAGTTTAATTTATAAATTAGGCGCAGTAAGAGATTAACAATCACTAATAATAAAATAGAACAATTACAACAATAAATTATAATAAAAGTTATGAAAATATTGTGTTATTAAGTAAAGTAAGAGTTACTTGAACACAGGTACTGTGATAACAGGACAGTGGGTCAGATAACGGAGAAAGCTACTAAGTGACACTGGGTGGGGAGCTACCACAGTGCGGATACACAGGGAAAGGGGATGCTTCACTTTGGTAGTGGAATGGAGTGGAATGGCACATGTTATTCAGAATGGCATGAAATTTAAAATCTATGAATAGTTTATTCCTGGAATTTTCCATTTAAGGTTTTAGACTACAGTTGACCGTGGATAACTGAAACCTCAGAATGCAAAACCTCAGAAAGAAAACCCACAGGTAAGGGGGGACTATTGTAGCTAGATTTGTCCATTTATTGCTGCCCATAGTTGATTCTTACTTAGAAATATGTCTATATCACAGGAGCTGGAATTCCAACTACTCCCAAAGCAAGCTCAAATGACTGAACTATTACAAATTTACTTACAAACACATATAGCCATGGTGACAACTATACTGTTTAGAGTTCTCTGAGTTAACTTCCAAATAGAATACCATGTTTGCTAAAGTAATAAAATGCGCTAATTTAAAGTGTACACAAAGATTTTTATAATGCAAAAGTAATCACAGAAATTGTTTAGAACTTAGACCAACCAAGTTTGTGTGTGTGGGTGTGGTCCCCCCCCCCCCCCCAACCTCCTCAGTAGAGTATTTTATCACCAATGTTTAAAATTCCTGGTGCACAGTGATAATAAAAAGCAGACCGAGTTTTAGTGTCTCCTCACTGTTGGCCTGTGCCCAGGCACACTCCACCCCATCCTCAGTGCACTGTGACAAAGCAGGCAGAGAGTAATGAGGACCACTATTCCACGGGGTTTCCAGGAATGGAAATGGTGGTCTCTGATGAGGTCATATTTGAGCAGAGACCAGAGGGAAGTGAGAGAATGAGCTGTGTCACTATCTGGGGAGAAGGATTTCAGGCTCTGAGCCCTGAATGTGGCTGAGTGCTCAAGCAACAGCAAGAAAGCAGGTGACTCAAGCAAAAGGAGTGAGGATGTAAAACTGAGGGCAGAGAAGGCTGGGGTCGGGAGAAGGAACATGGGAATTTCTGAGGCTCGTAATACCCATTTCCATCACAATCCTTCACACTGGGCGAGCTCTGGCCTGGTGAAATTACATTGGATTTCCAGTTGGAAAACCTCGTTGGAATTAGATTTTCCCGTTTAATAGAACTCAGTTTCCCAGCACAGAAAATGAGGATAATGAAACCTATCTCACAGGGCTACTGTGCTTACTAAGCCAAGTAAGATAATATTCCTTAAAGTGCTTTGTAATCTGTAAAGTACCATGATAAGGACCCCTCTTGTGGCTAGTAAGGGAAGTTGATGCTTAAGTTCTCAAGAACCAGGGAAGCGGAGAAATTATAGGGGGAGTGCTCTGGTTCCTGCCATCCTCTTCCTAACTGTTCCATCCCTAGGTTTCCTGGGCCTTCTGCACAGCTTCTCCTTCAGCAGGAGGCCTGGGGGATGCAGGCAGGCAAGCTTCCCATCAGCACGACAGGAGCTCTACAACCACCCACAGTGATAACATTTACCCAAGCTAAACAGTATAAGATAACCTTCATTTGCAAATCTGACGAGCAAAATTACAAGGTTCAGCTCTATTAGAGGGTGGAATAAAGCTCGAGATCATTATTTCCACATGTAAGGTTAGTAGCTGGAAAATATAGTACATCTGTAAAATGACAATATCAAAGACAGCCCCTTTTGCATGTCACCAGCATCCACTCAAAATCTTCATCTCAGAGAGTAGAAATGGAGACATTGTCCTCCAAGAATGTCTGGTCACAAGGGCATATCTGAGTGTTCACCACATACTAGACCAGGCTAGCATGACATCATCTGTTGAAACGACTGATAAAGGTTGTTGCAAAATAGCTTCCAACCCGAAGGAAAATATGAGCTGTCTTTCCATTCTTTTTTTCTCTTTCAGAGGTCAGAAGGAAGTGTTCTTTGCCTGGAGAAATACTCCCTTATAGACATCAAATAGGGAAGATGGATGAGGATGGAAGGAATTCATGTAGGAGTAAGAAGTTGTCTCAGGAGAAACTGAAAAACATCTTCCCTACTTTTCCATGGGCCATTTATTTCTGTACCATCATCAGCAATTTCTTAGGAGTCATGGCTTCCCACAGACCTGGGTGTGAAACCTTGTTGTGAGATCTGGGAAAGTTATTTAAGATTTTTAGGTTCCTGCCTTCTCATTCAGGAAGAGGAAATAACAAGAGTCTAATAGATAGGACTGTAGTGAGGATTAAATGACAAAACATATGTCATGCACAGCACAGTGTTGGGCACAGGTAGTGTTCCATCAGTGCTAGCCATTTACACTATTTTGGGGGGAAGTAACAAAAAAAAGGGGGGGGATTACTATCAGAGGGGAAAAGCATAGGAATGAGGGGAAATAGTCAACTTTAAGAATCATGCTTAGTTTCTTAGAATTTATCTAATACATATCTGCTATAATGCTTAGCCTACGTGAACTATTTAAAAAGACCGTGGGTGCATGGAACAGACTGATAGATCTCAGAAGGGAGTGGGTGGGGGACAGGATGAGATTGACCAAAGAACTTATACGCATATATGCATTGCCCAAGGACAGAGACTCTAGTGTGGTGAAGGCCTGGGTTGGGGCGGGAGCTGGGTGGAGGGGTAACTGAGGGTGAAAATAGGGGGCATCTGTAATAATGTCAACAATTAAAAAATAAACTTTAAAAAAAGACCAAAAAGGGATTTATTGAATATAAAACATTTCCATATACCCTTGGTTTAAGAAGTTTAATGGATTAAGATTCAAGATAATATGAATTCCTATTTAAGAAAAACATACATCATAATGTTTAAATAATAGTATTCATATTTTTAGAGCAAATACTTCTTTTCATATCACCAATAGAAATAATTATTCTCAATATAGTAGAATCTTATTTATTTGGAACCATAGTATATTAAGAGTTTATACCACATAAAATGATAAAACCTTTAAACATCAAAATTTTTAAATACATTTTAAAATGCATCTTATGTTATTATATCTATTATTTATTATAATGTGCATATAAAATGCATATATATAACATTTTAGATTACCATATTGGACAATTTGCCTTATTCTTAGTATTTTCTTATTGACTTTGCTTCATCAATCTGAACATCAATTACTGCACAATGCTGAACTGGGAACTGCCCTTGGGAGCCGTTAAAGCTCATTAGATAGAAACTCACCAATCCAAATGGCCTTGCACTAAAGAATATTTTAAAAAGTACAATTAGCATTCATTTTTAGCATTTGAGAGGAGGAAACATTTTCCATGACCCTCTTCAGTCCCTGGCTGGGCCTGGAAATTAAACTGACAAAGGCATTAACAGGAGAAAAGCATACATGTTTGTTTAATATGAGTTTTATGTGACATGAGAGCCTTCATGAGGAAATGAAGATCTGAAGGAAAGGTTAAGCATGAGCATTTTTATACTCCATTTAATGAAGAGTAGAAGGACAAAGGGTAAGAGCTCAGGGTAGTAAACCAGGAGACTGGGCAAGGCCTGTTCGCTCAGATTCCCTCCACCTTCGGAGCTGAGGATGCGCCTTCCTCCAGGTGCAGGGTGGGCACTTCTCACAAAAGGGCCTACAGCCCGCTTCCGGGGAGGGGCAGGTCAGAGAGCCCTTCCCGAACCAGCCCTTTCTCAAGTTCCTGCAGCTTAAAATATTCACTATGCCAAAGTGCTACATTTTGGGGTAGAATTTCCTAGACCCCATCAACACCCTTATCTTCGGGCCCAAAGGGGAGAAAAATCAATTTTTTAAAAAGACAAATGAGAAAAGCGAGGGGCACACCTTTCCCTCTGTGGGCAGTCACACATCCACGCCAGTTTCCATGTTCCAGAGCTATAAGATGTATGTGACTCCCAGAGCACCCCATTCTCATATTTGAGCTCCTTCCAACCCAACTATTGGTTGGAGATACCCTGGCCCTGGTTGGGGTGCATGCCGGCTGCAACCAGTTGATGGATCTCTCTCACATTGTGTTTCTGTCTCTCCCTCTCCCTCTCCCTTCCACTCCCTCTAAAAATTAATGGGAAAATATTCTTGGGTGAGGATTAAGGAAAGAAATAAAGAGAGAGAGAGAGAGAGAGAGAGAGAGAGAGAGAGAGAGAGAGAGAGAGAGGAAGGAAGGGAAGAAGGAAGGGAGGGAGGTGGGAGGGAGAAAGAGAGAGAGAAAGAAAGAAAGAAAGAAAGAAAGAAAGAAAGAAAGAAAGAAAGAAAGAAAGAAAGAAAGGAAGGAAGGAAGGAAGGAAGGAAGGAAGGAAGGAAGGAAGGAAGGAAGGAGAAAGAAAGAAAAGTAAGTCATCAGTCCAAATGTCCTACAGCTTCTTTATAACGATCACATAGCAGACATTCAGTGTGTCTTAGTTGAGTTGACATAAAGGGTGACTACATATAAGCCTGTACATATAATACTTAGTATGTGTCAAGCAATTTTCTGAATGGCATGCATGGGGGTTTCTGATCCTCAGAGAGAATGGGAAAACTCTTGGGTGTTTTTTTTCCTCTTCATTTTCTTACTCTCCCCCAGCAATCCTGCAGCAATGACTGGGACAGAGACCTAAAACTCTGAGGAAGAGGAAACTTTCTCTATTAACTAACTTAACCCTCACAACCTATGAGGTCTACAGACCCATTTTACAGGTGTTTATTTATAAGTATTTTATAAAGAGAAATTTATAGTTTGTTCAAGATCACTCAAGTTATGAAATGAAATTCAAACTAGGTAGGATTCATGCTTTTACCACTAATCAATACCAAATTCATTTTTATGTATTAAACTAATGCATATACACAGAAAATATCTGGAAGGTTGCATATGTCAAATGTACACAAATGTTCTATTAGGGTGGTCAGTTTCTAATGTTCTTTCTCATCTATTTTTTTATTTTTATTAAACATTTCTAAATTTGTACTTTTTAAATTAAAATGTTTCACTCTGGTCTGGATAGAATGCATGATGTGGCTAGTTAATGACTGAAAAGCAAACAGTGGCAGGAGGATCAGGAAAGAGGACCCTGATTCAAAGTCCCATCAAACACAGTCAATTTGCTGTTTTAACTCTGGTTTCTCCTTAGACTCAAGCAAGGTTGACCCTGGAAGGACATAAGCAAGGCGAGAGTTCTAGAAGCCTTCTAGATCTGCTTGAAAGGCATGCATGGGGGTTTCTGATCCTCAGAGAGAATGGGAAAACTCTTGGGTGTTTTTTTTCCTCTTCATTTTCTTACTCTCCCCCAGCAATCCTGCAGCAATGACTGGGACAGAGACCTAAAACTCTGAGGAAGAGGAAACTTTCTCTGTGATCGAAGAAGCTGAAATCTCAAGAAGGGGAGAACAAACCCCTATTGTTGTTTCTTCTTTCTCTCCTCCAACTCCCCTGCATCTGTACCGAATGCGGTGCCCTCACAGGAAGTGCATGGAGGACACAGTAATGAAAGCCCCAGGTTTCTGGCCAAGGACTGAAAGTGGAAATGTCAGGGCACTTAGACGGACCAGCGAGAATATAAAGAGAGACGTTTTGCAATATAACTCTATGAAATTTCTTTATGAACTGCCAGGCTTATCTCTGAACATGGATTTAATCCTGAATACCAAACCTAAGGAACAGGCCTCTGTCCAGATCCCAGACTGGCCACCACGTGGTGCAGTCACAGGACATATCTGAGTAGCCCAGCAAAGCCTTTGAAAGGAGAACTAACGGTGAAACCACAACCAATAGAGCTTGCAGCCTTAACCATTTGGGTTAATTATCTGCTAAAAGGAAAATACCATAGCATAACATTCAAAATGTTCAGTATACAATCCAAAATTACTCAGCATATGAAGAACCAAGAAAAACTCAACTCACATGGGAAAAGAAAGTCATAAATAGACACCAAAACTGAGATGGCCCAGATGTCAAAAGTATCTGAGAAACGGAACGTGCTTACCTCCCAAGTTTTGGTTTTCTCACCTGCACAGTGAGGGCTGGGCTAGAAAATGCCTTCGGTGTGTGGGTAGGGCCAGCTTAGGGAGAATACAGGCCATCAGCTGGCAGTCTCCTTAGTCTGTTCTCAGCTTTAATTTAAAGCCTTTCTGATTGAAAAACAAATGTCAAAAATTGGTCTTAATCACCTAAGAGCTTTTTATGTAAATTTCTTAGAAAATTAAAAATAGCAGAACCATTTAATATCATTAAGAAAATTCCACCTGAATTTTTTTAAAAACTTACTTCAAATTCCACTGATGGCTCAAAATGTCCTTTCTAATTTTTTAGGTTTCACTTGCTTAAAATAATGCTTAAAATAGAAATTTGACTCAGAGGCTAATGGAAAGTTTTTAAAAATAAATATGGAATTAAGAGTGGGTAAAAGTCTCATAATGAATTCCTAGTTTATATCAGTACTAAGAAGAAAACATAAAGCTAGGGAGGCAGCCTTCAGCAAAAATGCACATAATAACTTCAACTGTCGCGCCCCCCGCCCCCCCCCGCCCCCCCCCTCCCCCCGCCCCTCCAGAATGGGAAAAATGACTTAAAGCTTGAATTGTTATTATGGGCATTCATTTACCCTAAAATCTAAAAAGGTCTTTCTTTGGAAGAGATCTGGGGTTTTCTAAAGTATAGTACAGTAGCTTATTTTTGTGTTTTGTTATACATGATAAAGTTTTAAATTTATATGTAGTAAAATGTGTAATTCTCTTCTTTGTGATTCCTTTTCATCTTTTCTATGCCTAGAAAGCAGTTTCCCGTACATGTCTCATTCATCTAATTAATCTTATTTATTTACTTAGTATTGAGCTAAATAAATATTGAGCACCTAATATCCAAAACACTGTTGTAGGTATACATCAGAAAATAAAACACACATTATTTCTTGCCCTCATGCAACTTACATATAGAGGAAGGAGACAAAAAACAAAATAATGATACTGCACTGGATAATATGTAGGCAGTAATAAGGACTATGGGTGGGGGTGGATCTAGAACAGGATTACGAACATCAATGGTGCCAGGACAGGGGCTGAGAGGTGGCAGCTTGTTTTGATCATAAACAAGAGTAAGAAGGCATTTCAAGAGATGACATTTGAAAAAGATGCTTAACAAAATAAGGCAGGCAGATATTTGGGAGAATATTCTAGACGTGGGCAGCACATGCAAAGGCTCCAAGGCCAGAGGGTACCTGGAGTGCTCAAGGAGCAGCATGGAGTCCACCATCGCTGGAGCAGAGCGGGCAAGTGGGAGCGTGGGCAGAGAACTCGAGGGAGCTGGTGTGACATTGTAAGAACTCTGGCATCTACTCTGAAAAAAACATGAGGCATTGGAAAGTTCATGACTGAATTCATGTTTCGACAGGATCACTCTGATGCTGTGTTGAACAGAGTAGTCTCACCTTATCAGCAGGATGGCTTTCCACGGTCTCCATTACCTGCTGTCCACTGTGGTATGAATATATAATACCAAACGGAAAGATCCAGAAAGAAACAACCTATACGTTTAACACTGTGCGCCGTTCTGAGTAGTCCTCTCAGGCACAGGAATCATCCCTTTGTCTAGTTTATCCTTCGGCATAGACCACCCACCCACTAGTCACTTAGTACCGTCTTGGTTGTTAGACTGACTGTCACACTATCCAGTGCTTGTGTTCCAATAACCTTTTATTTTTCTTAATGATGCCCCAAAGAACAAGCACAGTGTGACGCTGTCGGTGTTTTCTGTGTGCCCAGCCTCCACCCTGAATCACAGGGTTAGACTCTCTCCACGGCCCCCAGGAGAAGGAAGACCCTAGGCTTTACCTCCCAGAAGCTGAGGACAAAGGTCAGGCTTATTTGGACGGGGATTAGCTCAGCGCCTACTGTGCGGCTGACATTTCTTTGTTGCCTGTGCAGTTCGGAAGAGAGCTCAAGAGCTTCAGTCAGGAAATCTGTTCTTTGAAGAGTGAGTTGGCTCTGGCTACGCTCTCCAGTTCTCCCAGGGAAAATGAGCTCACCCCGCGCTGGGAAACAGCCCTTCTCCGACCTGAACCACAAGCAGAGTGCTCCAGGAGGCCTCCGTTCACTAATCAGCAACCGGAATCACGCTGGGGAAATTGCCTTTCATGTGTCATCCAGGTTTTAGGTAGACCCAAATGTTCCATTTAAAGGAAAAACAAAGATAACGGAGCTTATCCTAATGAAACTCACCTCTCTTCCAATCTCTGCTCTCTTTCCCCGGCACTCAAAACCAAGCCTTGCTGAGAAGTGTGCCCGCAGCACCTTGCCAGCCAGCAACACTCTCATCAGAGAAAGCCAACTGCTTTTGAAATGTTTCTTCAGTGCGTTTCAGACACAAGCGTAGTCTGTCAATGACCAAGAACCTACGTGGCCACAGGCAGTAGTGAGCACTAGGGGAATGAGGTGAACCAGCAGTGCCTCCTGCCCTCTAGGATCTGAGAGTCTAGGATAAGGTGACCAGACATCCCACTTTTGGTGGGACAGTCCCGATTTTTAACCATTTGTCCCACATCCCGTGGCGTTTTTAAAAAGTCCTGATTAAAAATCGGGATGTGGGACAGATGGTTAAAAATCAGGACTGTCCCACCAAAAGCAGGACGTCTGGTCACAAAACCAGGAGCGGAGGAAGAGATGGCACCACACAGACCTGCAGGGAAAGAAAATGAGAAGTTTCTGCCTCCCAGCCCAGGCAGAACTTAGAAACTTGCCAAGTCTGAGCAGCCTTTCTCTGTGACCTAGTCCGGAGTACCCATTTCCCTTTGAAATCAGGCCTCTTTTTGGAAATTCTTGCTGAAAAGCCCAATGTGGATGCACTCTATTCGTTGGAATGCATTTCCACCAGGGGTCAGGTTTTCTTAGCCATCTGTGTCCTCTGGGCCTCTCAGGGGGTCAGCAATGCCTGTGGCATCAGCTCCTGACAAGACTTGCCAACAACAGTAAGGTTTGAAGGGAGAACCTTCTCACCTGAGCTGCCTCACAGCTGCAACCTGGGAGAGTCATGAGACAGAGGAGTTTGTGCTTCTGGAAAAACAAGAAGCATTAAACAGTTAGCAAAGATGCTCTCCTGGATTCATGGATGATGAAATTAAGTTCAAGGATAGAGTGAATTGTCCTATTTATTAAATTCTTCAGTGGAATTTGAGATAGGTTATCTTTTCTTAAAAGCCAAGACATGGTTTTAATTTTCTAGTAATATAAAATGTGGTTAGGGTGAGAGTGTGGGTTGAGGCCATATGGGGGTACTGCTTTAGTATTAAAAACGAGAGACCCAGAAACCCTGCCTTGGTCCACATGCAAATTGTGAGGAGTCACTGAGCTGCCACCTCAGTTTTCCCGTCTATAAAAAGCAGCCTATCGCCAGGCCACCCACCCTCACCCACAGTAACCATGCAAAGGACCACACCAACTTTCCACAGCCGTCATTTCCATTGGGGCCAGCCTTTGCTTCTCACTGGCTGACAAGGTGTTACCTTCCCATGGCCTCAGTCTAGCTTTCAAGAGTGAGCCCATCTACATGCTCGACCCCATAAACTGACCCCGTCTTATCACCCAACCTCACTTCTCTGCACCCCTCAGTTCTATGCATTCTCACCGAAGTGGTGCCCTCCAGCAAAGACCACTAAGAACAGCCCTGCACAGGCCGAATGGAGGTATTCCAGCAGGGGGAGCACTCCCCTGGGGAGCTGTGGGCATCTCAGTACCAGGGTGCTAGAAACACTTATAAGACTCAGGTCTAGCTATGGCTGGTTTGGCTCAGTGGATAGAGTGTCGGCCTGTGAACTGAAGGGTCCCGGGTTCGATTCCAGTCAGGTGCACATGCCCAGATTGTGTGCTCCATCCCCAGTGTGGGGTGTTCAGGAGGCAGCAAATCAATGATTCTTTCATCATTGATGTTTCTATCTCTGTCCTCTCTGAAGTCAGTAAAAGATTTAAAAAAAAAAAATTTTTTTTAAAAAGGACTCAGGTCTGGGTTGATTTAGGGGAACATTTGAGGAAGCAGGGCTGCTCTGGATTGGATGCTGTCAGGGAGCCAGGTAACTCTGTGGTTGGTACTGTAAAAACAGTTAGGTATTGTAAGGACAGACTGGAGGGAGACTAGAGCTATAATTGGCAAAGAACAGCTGTCACTCATTTGCCCTAGGAGAGACGTTAGGTATCACGAGGCTTGGACAAGGTTCATGATTTGTCTGTGCTCAGACATGATTAAGGAATGGCCCTGTTTCTCTCTTGATCCATCAGGACCACAGAGTGGCCTTGTCTGATGTAGAGGGTCTGTGAATGTGTTTTCCTTCAACAGGAGAACACCAAAGCCCAGCTGTCAGTGCCAGGCAGCGCCTGGAGTTTCCACTCGCGGTCAGGAGGGTCTCCTCAGTCTCTTCTGACAAGTCAGTTCATGCCCGACCTCTGAGCTGGGCCTAGGGTGAGGCAGTGAGGCCAGAATTGAAGGAGGCACTCCCTCTCAGTAACCAGCCTTGCCCTGGGACCCTGACAGGAGCGCTTCCTTAAATTCCACGCCTGGCTCTCCTCCATCGCCTCACCTCTGTCCTGCTCTGTCAAATCCTCTGCCCCTCCTTCTTCTCTCACCCCCAATCCCACCTGAACCAGATGCAGATCACCAAAACCAGTGGTGGGGTTCAGGACACGCTACCCCAAAATATGTCACCATGGCATATTGAATCTTTTAAATAGAAAAAGTTTGAGCAAAAGACTTTCCTCCCATTTTTTCCTACTGAGAAAAGGTCATAAAACCCTCATGTGAGACCTGGTGAGGCGTGCGCTCCCTGTCCCCGGAGGGAAGGAACGTCCTTATCTCCGAAGACGAAGGGTCACCAGAAGAATCCTAACAAACAGGCCCTGCCGAGTGTCTCCTGCACTTCCCTGAACTTCACTACACGTACTCTCTGACCTACCACATTCCTCATGACTGTCCACGCTCATCATTCCAGCATCCAAGTACTCAGGCCTGTTTCTTTGTGTCTTCATTTCCTTATGAAAATTCCCATGTTGAATAAAACTTACACTAAATACGGTAAATTTGTATGCTCTTATCGTGTTAATCTGTCTTTGTAAGTTTAATTTTCAGACCCAGTCAGGGACCATAAGAGGATTGAGGAAAACTTTTTCCTCCTCTGCATCAGAGACAGCTTTCACCTGCCTCTGATTGTTAATGTTGTTTTCTCAAGTTGTTTTTGTTGTTAATCCTCACCAGAGGATATTTTTCCATTGGCTTTTTTTTTTTTTTTTTAAGAGAGAGTGAAAGGGAGGGGGAAGAGACAGGTGAGAGACACATCAACTGGTTGCCTCCCACACTAGGCAGGGGAATAGAGCCTGCTGCCAAGGTACATGTCCTTGACTGGAATCGAACCCAGGATCCTTCACTTACTGGGCCAATGCTCTATCCATTGAGCTAAACTAACTATTAGTGTTTTTATAGTCACCACCTCTCAGTATAGAACCTAATGGTTTGCTAATTACCTCATATGGATTTGTTTGGTTTCTCCCACTGCACTTTTGACCTTAACCTGGTTGGTTCTTTCTCATAATTCATAAATATGCCCCAAGGACTTCCCGGTCTACCCTAACTAACATATGTCTCTGCCTTTTGTTTTATTTTATTAATCATTGATCACTATCTGAAATAATTTTTACATATTTTTATGTTACTTTCTGTCTTCATGAGCCACCCCCAATGTTAGTTCTACAAAGGCAAGTATCTTGTCTGTCTTGTTCATCCCTGTGTCTCTGGGGCTTCATCACATATATGCTTTCAGTAGTCAACATGCATTGGGTGCAAGCCCGTGTCTGAGATGTGGTGAGTGCTGTGAGAGTATGTGTTGGAGGGCAAGGGAGATGTCGGAAGAGAATAACACAATCCTTGCCTTCATATGGTCTACAATCCAAGTTTAATCAGTGTTTGAATGATTTTGGATTAAGCAAATAGGTATTATAAATTATAGCACATCTTTGTATATACCAATGCTGATTAATTCCCTGATTGCCAATCATTTCAGAAATCACAGGATCCTTTTTCAAGTTTCTGCATATACTAGTAATTAGTCATTAAAGTGCACTTTAGAAGAGAGAATTTTAAAATTCAGGATTTTCTTTTCCATGTTTTCCAAATTCACAAAGTTTTAAATTATAAATTGGTGAGGATTCTATGAGTTAAATTCCCAATTCAACTCTCTCTTGAAGAGATTTAGGTGATGAGGCTGGAATGGAAATAATTGTAAGGGGAGGAAGGGCTGTCAAATACAATTTTCATTTGTTTAGTTCCTCCCTTTCCTATTTTCTCGTGTGATTTTTTTTCTTTTTAATCCTCACTCGAAGATACTTTTTCTATTGATTTTCAGACAGTGGAAGCGAGGGAGGAGGGGGAGAGGGAGAGAAACATCGACATGAGAGACACATTGATTGGTTACCTCCTGCATATGCCTGGCCAGGGCTGGGGATCGAACCAGCAACCAAGGTTTGTGCCCTTAACCAGGAATAGAAGCCCCAACCCTTTGTTTTCTGGGATGACACTCTAACCACTGAGAAAAACCAGCCAGGGCAATTGTGTATGCTTTTTAAGTTGTTGTGGTGACCCTGTCCTCTCTGCTTGTTCAATTCTGCTATTTATTAGGCAAATGTGTAGAGTCCACAGCACCAAATGGGGCAGGAGTCAAGCCTCAGACTGTCTCTGCTCCTGGAATAAGGAGCTATATCACCTGTGTGCCTTTTTCTACTTTGGCCAACTGATTCCTTTTACCTTTGAATTATCTACTTAATTGTTTACCCTTTGTTGCCATTCAGTATCTGAGTGGAAATTGGTTGCAGCTATTTCTGAAATGTGAAAAATCTCTTCTACTTTAAACCCATCTACTTCAATTTAAATGGTTCTAGATGGCAAAGTCCTGGATGTGGCGGTTCATTTATACAAAACAATAGAGTGGAGCTGTCTCTATGCATAGAAATAGGTCTGAACGGCTACCCAGAATGACCTCTGGGGCAGCAGCAGGATTTGGAGAACAGAGTCAAAGGCAGACAGTTGGTTTTATCTGTGCTGTTTGAAATTTTCATAGTGAGAATGCATTTGGATGTTATTTCTATAATTTAAATAATTTTGAAAAGTAAGCTTAGTTGACAGAGAAAATACCTAACAAATGCCATGTTTTCAGATTCTATACCAAGGCAGGAAGTAAGAGAAAAACCTCAACGCTCGACAAGATTGGGCACATTTTCATGAAGCTCAAAACCAAAAGGAAGTGTTCCTGAAGGTCTTCAGTGACTCCCTCCTAGGAAGCTGTCTGTTCAGAGCAGATGTTTCATTGATGACTCACGGTCTGCAGCTCATCCCCCCAGCACTCTCCATTCCCTACTGAGAGCCTTTCTGTCTCTTCCCACTGCTGCCCCCCCTCCACTCACATGTACGGTTATTATTGCTTAGCTCTCTTAACTAGACCTTCACAAGGACTAACTAGGATTTAATCTAAGACTATGTCTCCTGCGTAGTGCCATAGTGTTTTGCTCCTAGACAGGGCTTATTGAACTTTTATGGACCAGTGACTCAGTAGCTGCTCTAGATGCTGCAGGAATCACACACATCTGTAAATCTTGCTAAAGACTTACTCTAAACTGGAGTGTTACTATGTTGAATAATACATGGTAATATTGTAATTATGATAGTAGCAAAATACCCTAAAATCATAAATTCAAGAGGCATCTAAACATGGATTCCCCTTGAGAAGCTAATCTGCCTATTTTTCCTGGCGTGGGCCTCTTTTTTCCTGTAGAAATCTTTCTGGAGCTCTTCACAGTAAGTTCTTTATTTTATAATAATCTCAGAGAAATGGCTTTCTGGGCCCTTGCTGAACTCCGTCTCTCTAAACAAAACAAACAAAAAGAAAATATAGACCAGAAAACTGAGCATCTTCAATCATTCAAGCGAGGCAATGTGAAATGTGAACATTCTTCTATAATAAGCACTGTCAATTACATTTTTAGGCATAAGACAAATGCAAGTGTAATTGTTCCAACAACTTAAAGATCTACCTTGGAAAAAATACAAACCACAGCATCAACAAATGTCTAAGGACAATGAAATAAGAAAAGTGTTTTATGAAAAATCAATGAGAAAACTCGATAGGTAATTTACTTCTCCTGCCACACACAAATGCTCCTGCAAAGTATGTGTTAAGGCAGTCAGTATAAATTCCTCCTGAGTAAAGAATAATATGTGTTCTACAGGAAGGTCACGATGACTGACTGGCAGTTGAGTAATGGAAAGACAGACACGGTGGCGATAAATCTAGAACCTAAAATGATGTTATATTTCTCTGGGAGCACTTGCCATCTGTCATGTCATATAAACATACGTTCTGTGCTTTTGTCTAGATGGTTGGACAGAACCTGTTTAAATCAGCAAAAATGTTGCTAATTTTAAAAATGAAATGATGACTTTTCATGTTAGGAACAACCCCAAACAGCCTTGCCTTGGTGGCATTAAAATGCCAGCACTCAAGGGAAGAAAACACCTCATCAAAAAAGGTCAAGTTAAACGAGGAGGATAAGGCATGGCATATAATTATAATCTCCTGATTCGACATTTGGTTGCTAGGTAAGTACTATCAGATGAGATAACGGTTGGAAAGGAACAACTTCAAGGGAGAAAGAATCAAAATTACAAAAACCGTTCAAGAAAGAGAATGACTAGCCTAGCCAATGTGACTCAGTGGATGAGCACACACCCATGACCCAGGAGGCCATGGTTCAACTACAGGTCAGGGCACACGCCCAGGTTTCAAGCTCAGTCCTCAGAAGGGGGCATGCAGGAGAGGCAGCCAATCGATTCTCTGTCATTATTAATGTTTCTGTCTCTCCCTCTCTCTGAATTCAATAAAAAAAAACATTTTTAAAAGAAAGGAAGGAGGGAGGGAGGAAGGAAGGGAGGGAAGTAGGGAGGGAGGGGAGGAAGAGAATGACTAGAATATGGTTCTTCAAAAATTTCACAGTGAAGCAGATGAAAGTCTGGATGAGGTGATATTTAGAGGATTCCCCAGGCCAGGGAGAGAGGGGAGGGAGGGGAGGAAAGGAAGGGAGGGAGGGAGAGAGGGAGGGAGGGAGGAAGAGAAGGAGGGAGGGAGAGAGGGGAAGGAGAGGGGAGGGGAGGGAGGGAATGACTAGAATATGGCCTTTAGGATCCATCCCTTGAATCTGATGTCATTATAATGCTACATTGGATGAAATTCAGTTATTTCTCATGATTAAGTGATTTGGGATGGGAACTAAGACACAGCATTTTCTTTTATTTCATTTCATTTTTAAGAAGACAAATTTTCCTTCCAATATCATCATCATCATCATCATCATCATCATCATCATCATCAAATATTTAAGAAATAACTGTGTGTTTCATAAGAAGGTGAGCCAAATGTCTGCCTGCTAACATGGTAAGGCTCTTACCTTGTTATCCAATTCTTATTGTTCTTTCTTTTCCCTTTGGCAACTCACCCCGTACTGTCTTAAGTGTGGAATGCTCCATGTGACTTCCTCATGCCTAAATCAATTCCGGGTCTTACCCTCAAGCCCTATTTTTTCTCAACTTTTCCAGGAAAGCTCTGACAAACATCCATAGAAGTGAAATCAGTCAAACACTTAGGTCACCTTTCTCATTAGGCACATTTTCTTTCCGGAATCCTCACTCTTCTTTTGTCTCAGGAAATGGTCATGCCATCGTTCCCATCAAGAATCCACACAACGAACCTTACAGATTTTTTTTTTTTTTTTTCAGGCAGGTCACCCTGAGTTTTTCCTTAAAATCTCCTTGTTTTCTTAGAAATCTTTGGTTTTATGTTCCTTCCAGTAGCCTTAAGTAATTGAGCAATGTGTGGGCGCCTGATTATTGCGCTGTCTCTATGGCACCCACCTCTCTTCTCCTTGGAGCTTCTTTTGAGCTTACAGAATCATTGTGCTTGGACAGACACACTGCCTGGCATGATGAAAAGCTCTGTGAAAGGCAGCCTTTATTTTTATTCAACGAGATTAATCTAATTAATTATAATGCTATCATTTTTTAAAACAGCACCTCAAGGAGACAGCCGAAAGAGATGAGTAACACTTTATGGGGTTTTAGAGTTGCAAAGCACATTCACAATGCTAATTATTATCTCCTGGAAACTAAAGCTCAGAAAGCTGTTCTTTGCCTCCAAATTGCTGGATTCCCCAACCCCCCTCCTCACTCCCCACCAGCCCACACAGAACATACCCTTTCCGCATAGAGTGTTCTAAGTGCAGCCTCTGTCCACTTCTCCTGCCTAGGTCTGGTTTGTTTGTTTTAGAGAGCGAGAAAGGAAAATCGATTAACCAGGGATCAACCCTGTAACCGTGGTGTATTGGGATGATGTTCTAATCAACTGAGCTACCTGGCTAGGGCTAGGTGTGGTTATTAACTAATTAATTCAATGATTTGTTAATTTAATTATTCCATATCTGTTCCTAAACCCCACTGTTTATTCCAAAAAGAATTTCAGGCTGAAGCCGGTTTGGCTCAGTGGATAGTGTCAGCCTGCGGACTAAAGAGTCCTGGGTTCGATTCCGGTCAAGGGCATGTACCATGGTTGCGGGCACATCCCCAGTGGGGGGTGTGCAAGAGGCAGCTGATCAATGTTTCTCTCTCATCGATGTTTCTAGCTCTCTGTCCCTCTCTCTTCCTCTCTGTGAAAAATAAATAAAAAAGATATTTTAAAAAAAAACAAGAATTTCAGGTAGATTTGTCATCGTTCTTGTGAAAACACAGGATAGTACTGTTCTCCTCAACATTTCTTCACAAAGCCCATTGTACCCATGCTGGGCCTCTGCTCCTTGTCTCTCTCAGCAGAAATGCCAGGTCTCTGCTTTTGGAGATTGCCCCACCTTTCTCTTCCAGGGCAGCTTTGAGGTAGCTGGTTGAAACAGGAGCAACTCGCCCACCTTCCCCTCTAGGGCTTCACTCTGAAAATAATGGTTGAAGCCCTAGCTGGTTTGGCTCAGTGGATAGACCATCGGCCTGTGGACCAAAGGGTCCCCACTTCAATTCTGGTCAAGGGCGTGTACGTTGGTTGCAGGCTCCTCTTCAGGCCTGAAGCCTGGTGAGAGCTCGTGAAGGAGGCAACCGATCGATGTGTTTCTCTCACATCAATGTTTCTCTCTGTGTTTCCCTCTCTCTTCCATTCTTCCTAAAAATCAATGAGAAAAATATCCTCACGTGTGAGAATTAAAAAAAAAAAAAAAAAAAAAAAAGATCTGAAATTAATGGTTTATAAGTACAGCCATTCTGAGAAATGCATTGTGGGGTGATTTGTGATTGTATGAGCATCACCGAATGCAAATTACACAGACTTAGATGGTGTAACCTCTAAGTCTGGACAGACACACCGGCTGGCATGATGAAAAGCTCGACGAAAGGCAGCCTTTATTTTTATTCAATGAGATTAATCTGATTAATTATAATGCTATCATTTTTTAAAACAGCACCTCAAGGAGACAGCAGAATAAGATGTCTAAGCTATATGGTGTAGCCTAGTGCTCCTAGGCTACAAGCCTATAGAGTATGTTACTCTACACACACAGAGTAAATTAAAACAAATAAAAAAAACAAACAAACAAAAACAAGAGAAAATGATGCAATCAAAAGACTTGGTGAAAAAGGTGAAGGGATTCAGAAGTACAAATCGGTAGTTACAGAACAGCACAGGGATGGAAAGAAGAGCATAGGGAATGTGGTCAATAATATTGTAATAACTATCTATGGTGTCGGGGGTACTAGATCTAGGATGGGATCACATCATAATTTATATAAATGTCTAATCATTATGTCATATACTTGAAACCAATATATTATTTAGTTTCAGCTGTAATTGAAGAAAAGAGACACTTGGTGAACATGAGATGTATGAGGCTGCTGCCGGTGTACACGGCATGCCATTTTATAGCAAACTTTTTTAATAAATAGACAGAATACATTTCAAATAACAATTAAAAAAATACAGTATAGTAAATACATAAACCAATATGTCATTGATGAGCAAGTATTAAGTGCTGTACATAAATGTATGTGCTCTACTTTTTTCTGTAATATATTTTATTGATTTTGTACAGAGAGGAAAGGAGAGGGATAGTTAGAAACATCGATGAGAGAGAAACATCAATCAGCTGCTTCCTGCACACCCCCACTGGGGATGTGCCTACAACCAAGGTACATGCCCCTGGATGGAACCAAGCCTGGGACCCTTCAGTCTGCGGCCGACGCTCTATCTACTGAGCCAAACCAGTTAGGGCTGTGCTCTACTTTTACAGACTGGCAGTGCAATTGGTTTGTTTACACCAGTGCCACCCAGAACTTAAGACAGTACAGTGTTACTAGGTGATGGGAATTTTTAGCTTCATCATCATCTCATCCTATCTGCTGTCCAATTGACTGAAACATAGTGAGGTGGCACATGACTGTGTCTCCTCTGAGCTTAAAACCCACACATACAAACCAGTGGATAAAGAAATAGTGACAGAATCCTCCAGCTCTGCAGCCACCACGTCTGAGATCTGAGTGCCCGACCAACCCGTCAGAGCAGACATTTCCACAGGATTCCTTTGGGAGCAGATTGAAGATGCGCATCTAGCCCCTGCCCAGACTCCTGGACCCGGCAGGAAAGAGCCTGCCGGGGGACCAGGCCTGAGCCATCAAGCTTGGAGCACCTGCCCAGCGCTCTTCCTGCCGCTGTTCCTGGGACCCTTCTTTGGGAGACACGAGTCCCTGAAGGTGACGGTGCACACTGGCCCTTCACCCACCTCCCTGTGGCAGGCCTAGTGCAGATGCCTCGGGACAGGACCCTAAAAGCTGCGTTTGACGAGTGAGTTTGCCCCAGGAGGCGGACACTGCGGGTGCTGGGTTTACAGAACATTTGTCAGAACTGGAGAACGTGGTCTGGAGCCAGGGCCCAGGTGTGCTCACCAACGGGACCGCGGCTGCGGGCAGCTCTTGGCCCCTTTGGAGGTGTGTTCACAGGCCTTTGCTTCAGCCACAGGACCCCGGATCAGTTCTTCTCAGTGGTCGGCAAACTCATTAGTCAACAGAGCCAAATATCAACCGTACAACGATTGAAATTTCTTTTGAGAGCCAAATTTTTTAAGCTTAAACTTCTTCTAATGCCACTTCTTCAAAATAGACTCACCCAGGCCGTGGTATTTTGAGGAAGAGCCACACTCAAGGGGCCAAAGAGCCACATGTGGCTTGCGAGCCATAGTTTGCAGACCACAGACCTACATCATCTGGTAGGCCAAGCAGAGAGCAGGATCACTGCACCTGTGCTCAAGATGCCAAAGGTTTCTGCGGTGCCCCTCGCAAATATTAAGAAGGTTCTGGCAGTGGTGCAGCTGGGCTGCATCGGGAGGTGAAGTGCACCTGGACCCGCCCACACCGGGCATGTCTGCTCCTTACCTGGGTCGGATGAGCAGAGACTCTCTCTCTCCCACACCCACATGGCGGCCTCCGAGGAGGAGGAGCAGGAGCAACACGCTTCCCACTTCACCTCTCAGGTCCTCGGCCTGCAGCACCTCTGGGACCTCTACCTGGAGCCTCCCTCCTTCCTCAAAGGCAACCTGGACCCGATGTCCAGGTGCCCGCAGACTCCCTGGGAGACCTTCTCCGTAACGAACTGCCGGCTTACAGATTCAGACCTGACATATCTGTCCCAGTGCCCGAACCTCAGTCAGCGGAAGGACCTGGATCTGAGAGGCCTCGGCCTCATCAATTTTAGTCCCGAGCCCCTCCCAGCCCTGCTGGAGGAAGTTGCAGCCACCTCAGGACTTAACTGTGGTTTGGTGGACTCCCAAGCGGAGACCGTCATGCCACCAGCTCAGGGCCTTCAGCATCTCTGGAAACCTCCCCTTAGTCACCGTGGAGAAGCCACTAGGCCACACAGCCAAGTGTGCGATTTAGGCTGGAGCTGTATCCCGCACCCCCAGGGTTGCAGCTCTGAGGGGGCTCTCGAGATGGGGAGACTTGCCTTGATCCAGGCTGAGATGATGGGGCTTCTAAGGGAAGCCCAGGACCAGCTTAGTACCAGTCCCTGCCGCACTGTAACCACAAGCTACTTTATGGCGTGGAGCCCCTGTGATAACACTGCTTAGTGGGTGCACCCAGCAAAAGCTTCCTTCTGGGTTCTTGGAAGCTGAAACCTAGGACCCAGGTGCATTATGCAGGGGACACCCACGTTTCAGGTATGTGCTCAGTGTGACTGGGGAAAGGAAGGGACCCAGCCTGGGTACAGGATTGCAGGGGCAAATGTTGGGGAGTTATTGGAACCTTAGGGGGCAAGTGTCCCAGAGAGTCAGAAACATGGATCTGATTTGCTGGAGGGAGATTTGGGCTTGAGGTGCATGTGTGGGAGTTACCCTGAGGGGATGGTTGTAAAGGAATGATCAGAAATAAAGAAAATTGTAGTGGCAAAATGAGAGGGGGGGAGGAGGGGGGCGGGGGGGGGGGAGAGAGAGAGAGAGAGAGAGAGAGAGAGAGATTTCAAGCAGCTTCCCAATGGTCTTCCCTGTTAACAGATGAAGTGTCCACGCAGTTTATATGAATCCAAATCATGAGCCAGGCCCATGAGAGTTTGTTCACAGACTCTGGAACTGACAAATGGAAATTTGCCCATCCATTCCCCACACATGCTTGTAGGGATTCTCGAATGGCACTCTGACAGAAATACGTGGCTTTTTAAACTTCCCCCCTTTGTCACCGTGGTGTCCTGGGCTCCTCTGGCCTGAGCGCTAACTGCACCACACAGCTTCCGCTCAGGCCCCGTCTGCTCTAGGAAAGAGCCTCTGCTGTTCCTGGAGGTGCTTTTCCCGGAGAAAGGACCCAAAGAAAGAGAAGAACTCAGTTGATGAACGCGAGGCTGTTCAGCACGGACACACTCTTTGCCATATGCCGGGAATTACGGAGAGATTCTTTATCATCTCCTTACACTCAGCTGTTGTTTACTTTTTATGAAATGATGTTGACAATTATAGTTGGAGGGTTGTTTTTTTTTTAACAGCATATGCTGAGCAAGATAAAATATTTAGAACAACTTACTTTGGACTTACTAATTATGCTACATTCTTTCAGCCCATTTATGACTAAATTAGAACATTTAGTAGTGTTTGGTGACAACTCCCACACTTCTAAGCACGGGGTGGGGGTGGGGGGGCGGGAATATAATTTATTCAATTGAGTTTGTGGCGTTATTTGGTATTGTTGTTTGTTTGTTTGTTTGTTTTTTCATTTGGAAGGGAAATAACCCAATTTCAAGCATCTCAGGCGGGGAAGGGAGGGGGTGCACGTAGGATTCTGCCTTTTCTCTGGCATACAATCCAGGAGCTGGACAGAAGGCAGTCTGTGCTATATGAACCTGACCTAGAACTGTAGGAACGGGTGCAGAGGAGAGGAGAGGCATGAGTGAGCTTTCGGGGTGGAGCAGTATGTTTGAACGTGGGAAGCCCTGTTTGCAGGAAGCCTAGGCAGAAACACCGGGGAAAGGCAGACATGCTTGTCCCTTTCCATGTCCCTACGGCTGCTCCTGTCCTACAATGTGGGGACAATTTCTACTTGGATAATAGATGGTTATCTCGCACTCAATGTGACCAGAACTAGTACAAAGCATTTTATGTTAAAGGGGATCAGTATATACCACCCCAAAATATGCCACTTTTGCCATAAGAATTAGAGCTGAAGGCGGCGGAGAGTCAACAGACACAGGAAGAGTTCTCTGCCCGCCTCTTGACTGCCCAAAAGCAAGTCATAAATTTCCCTTCATGAAGGGGCCTCTAATCACAACTCTGATCCCTGGAGGTGGAAAATCAACACAGAGATGTCTGCATAAACAGACCTCACTAAAACAGCCCTTATCTTCCACGGGTTTCCTCATCTAGTTCCCAGTTCCTTCCCCACAATTCATCACCCCTTGAAGCCCAAACCTCCGTTCCTTTTGTTAAAATACACCCACATGTCTAACGTCTTCTTTGATTTTTACTCCTTTTCTGTGAACTTCTGTGCATGTAGCTATTAATAAAGGTTGTATGTTTTTCTCTCCTTTTAATCTGACTTTCCTTAATTTAATTTTCAGGGCCCCCAACACTGAACACCGAAGAGGGTAGAGGAAAATTTTTCCTCCCCAACAAAATAGATCATCTCATCAAATCCTCATCCCTCTTAGTGAGAAAGGGAGTATAGATGCAGAAACCAAACTAAGGGATGGTCTAAGGTCAAGTAGCTGATCGATAGCAAACCTGGGCTTCGGACCCATGCCTATGTGAATGACCACATAGTCTCATCACCTAGCAAGGGTGCTGATCCCAGCATGATGGAAAGACAGCCTAACAGAGCCAGAGGACATGGATCATGGTGCCAGCAAATCCATGGATCCTGGTCCTGCCACTCTCAACAATAAAGTTAACCATGTAAATATTTAAGTTATTCTCTGTAGTTTAGACAATAAGGTCATTGAGCGAGATGAAGTCTGACTTTGAATTATGGACTGAATTGTGTTCTCTAAATTCATATGTTGAAGTTTTACTGCCTAGTACCTCAGAATGTGGCCTTATTTGGAGACTAGAGGCCTGGTACACGAATTCATGCATGGTTGGGGTCTGGCTGGCCTGTCCCAATGGGGGCCCATGGGGCGGAGCTGGTGGGGGGAGGGGCTGTGGGCAGATGGCTGGCTGTCCCCATCCCTAATTGGGGTGTTAGGGGCTGATAGGAGTGGGGAGCTGGCAGGATCAGGCTGGTTGGCTGCTGCAGTGTGCATCATAGCCAGCTGTCATTCTGCTGTACTGGTCACCACTGGGTATATATATATATATATATATATACCCATATATATATATATATATATATATATATATATATATAGAGAGAGAGAGAGAGAGAGAGAGAGAGAGAGAGAGACAGAGACAGAGACAGAGAGATAGGATTTTTAAGGAGGTAATTAAGTTAAAATGAAATAATTGGGGTGGGCCCTAATCCAATCTAACTAGTGTTCCTATAGAAAGAGTAAATTAGAGCAAAGATTTTCACAGAGAGAAGAACATGGGGAGCCCCAGGGAGGAGACAACCATTTACATACAAGGAGAGAGGCCTCAGAACAAACTAAACCAACAATGCCCTGATCTCAGACTTCTAGCCTCCAGAATTGTGGGAAAATAAACTTCTGTGGCTTAAGCTGCCTTTCTGTTACAAAGGCCTGTGCAGGCCAGGTGGGGGCTGTGTTTTGACTTAGGCCTTAAAGACGTTGTCAATTGTGGTGATTTGAAAGAAGAAAGGTAAGCAGCAGAGCTCCTGCTGATGGCCTTACTTTGAGCTGGTCTCTCTCCTTAGTTGGGTAACTCAGGCTGCCTCAGGCTTGACAAAACTGTGATGATCTAATTGGTCAAATCAATACTATTTACCCAATCACATTGCCTTAAGCATTTGCCTCAAGGAGAGCTGTCTTTGATAGAAAAAGTGAGGAGGAGGTCAACTCAAGTCCCCAGCTTATAGACAAAGCTTTTGTGGAGGGGATTGGGAGAGAGATATGGGGGAATAGAGTGACACCCAGCAGGGTAGAGATAGAACTGAGATGAGGAGAAAAGATGGAGAGAGACATGGCAGCTGCTGCAGAATAGAGAGATGAAGAAATGATGAAAAGACATTTTGAAAGTGTTAGGTCTGATCAAATAATTGAATCGATACCCCTTTCCCTGGGAAATAACCTTTAGACCACTTCACAACCAACATTCCCTTTCGCTTAGACCACATTCCATTTGCTAAGACAGTTATCTTTCCCCTCTGGACTTGCCCAGGAACTGGACCACCCAGAAAATTCCCCACAAAAAAAAAGCCCAACTAGAATCCTTCAAAAACCTCTGATTCCCTGGTCCCTGGCTGCTAATGCTACTTTGGGGCTCAGCCATCTGGTTTCCAGATGACCTAATCTATACTAATAAAAGCCGAGGTGACCCCCACGTCATGTTGTCACAAGATGGCTACCACAAGATGGCCTCCCCCACATCACCACAAGGTGGCCAACACAAGATGGCTGTCACAAGATGGCCAGCAGGGGAAGGTAGTTGGGGGTGACTGGGCCAGCAGGGGAGTGGTTAGGAGCCAGCAGTCCCAGATTGTGAGAGCGATGTCCAACTGCCGGGTTAGGTCCAATTCCTGGGATCGGGCCTAAACCAGTTGTCAGATATCTTCGAAGGGTCCCAGATTGGAGAGGGTGCAGGCTGAGCTGAGGGACACCCTCTTTTCCCACCCCCATGCATGAATTTTGTGCGCCGGCTCTCTAGTAAATTCATAATCCCTTTCCACTTTGGCCTTGTGCATTCCTCTTTCAGCGACCCTAACAGAAAAGTTTTGATGTGGGATTTGTGATATGAATTCCTCTTTAACATATCTACAAAAACATTGATAAAATTTTTCCTTGTGAAAGTTTGTACTGGCTCTTTACCTGTTTGCTCTTAGACCCACTCCCTGCCTGTGCTGTCTGACTGTTGTGAGCTGTGGTTCCCAGGCTCTCTTGACCACCAGCTTCAGATAAGATTTGCTAGTGAGAAGCATTGGTGGAGGTTGGAGTTTGGGAGGAAAAAGCCATGGTAATTTGCCCCTTCCCTCTGCTTTGGGAGGCATATCTGGCAGCAGCTCCAATTCCTGTGTGGCTCTAGCTCTTGCCCCAAAAAGGCCCCTGATAATGAGAGTGTCAACCAAATGTCCCAGCTCCTGGCTCAGGTTACACCATCTTCTTTATTTGTCCTGAGTCCAAAGGATGGTAATGGCTTCCCAGTGGCTAATCTTTGGGATGATTCATCTACCCAGGTTATTCTTGCAGCTCCTCTAACACCTTTGTAACTGATTCTCTGTGTTTAACATCCTTTATTCAATAACCCTGGTGTGGATTTTGTTTTTCTGGAAGAACCCTGATTGGTACAGAGGACAGGCACCTTTTCTTCTCTCCTGGCTTCTATAATGAGGATTTCCCTAAATGCAGGCTTTGTCTCTTTTTACCCTTTACTCATCCCAATCCCTGGGGCTCTGGAGTGAGTAATTTGACCATAATTTTGGAAAAATTGCTGGGCCTGTTGGATCAGCTCTGCCTCTTCCTTTTCAGAGTGAGCTTTCTAAGAGGGCACAATGTCTCTCTGTATTGTAAGTCTTGTCTGTTCTTGCCTACCCTGATCTAGCGAGTGCCTGCCTAAGTGCTAATCCACCTAATTTCAGCCCACTTGACTGAAAGACCTAAAGCCTGGTCTTCCAGGCTGGTCTCTACCAGCAACAAAGGCAACTTCTGTTTACTCTGCACTTGTTTTATTTCCTCAACTTGTTCAGAACCCAGGTGGGAAAGAGGAATGCTGTTTATTGAGGCTTCTTCAAAGACTTTAACATTATTCATCAATTCTTTTGGAAATGGGATTTATGGAGTTGTTGTTTATGTGTGTGTGTGTGTGTGTGTGTGTTAGATGTTACAATAGCAAAGAAAGACCAAAGGCAGGGGCATCTGGGCTTAGTTGATTAAATAATGTTCCCCTCAGCAATTTCTGGAATTCTCCAGTTAAGTTCACATGTCCATGGATCAGCCCTTCTGATGGCTCACTTCCCAGCTGCTCTCGCCTGACAGCCTACAGTGGTGCCTCTGAGCTGGAATGTAGTGCCTAAAGCTAGGTTGATGTGGTCAAAATTAATGTCTGCCCATGAGTTGGAATCCCACCATCTGTTGCCGTTAGAAGTAGAGTCCTGCTGTACTTGGGTGTCAGTAAAGCTGATGACTTCTAGTATAAGGCTCCTCATTTCTAGAACCTCCAGCATCCTGAGTTCCCAGGGCCAGAGCCTTCCGCCCTCATGGTGCATTCTTCCTTAGTGGTCCCTGACATTCATTGTCCCTGGAATCTGGCTGCTTAGGAACCACTGGCATTGTTTACACACACACACACACACACACACACACACACACACACACACACCTAATCCCTTGGGTGTGCATGATTCAAAGAGTTTTTCTAGGAGGCTTCCCAGCTCCCATGTAAATTAAAGATTCAAATATAGGTGTACCAGGGAGGATTATTCCCCAACTTCGCTCTCCAGAAGCATCTGATCTCAGCCTTGGCCTTATATCAATGTATATTTCAAAAGGGGCGCCCAAGGTGAAGAGTCCTGCTTCTAGATACCCCCAGGCTGTGTTTCCATTCTGCATTCCTTTGATCAATTCACTTGAATATAGTGGGGAAAAATTTGAGCTCTTGGAATGAAGTCAGATAAGAATACCTTACAAAGGAGCATGTTTCTTCATAGTTTTGTTTGAATTCCATGATAAGGCCAAGATTCCAGGACAAGAGGTAACTAAACTGAGAAACAGATCAGGACTCTGCTGCAGAGCATGCACTTTGGTCCCAGAGTGATGGAATCCGAGATAAAATGAGGTTTGTGTGTGTGTGTGTGTTTGGTAATTCTATAGAGAATCACTGCAGGCTAACTTGAAGCTCCTTGCATTTATAACAAAATTCCAGCCAGAGAGAATGATTTGGAGTGTGGACGCTCACTTCCTTCTAGCGTCCTTTGGCCTAGAATTAATGTAGGGAGCACCCAGTAGGTGAGCAATCAATCAATGATGAGTGAATGATACATTCATTCATTTATTCCAGATAAATTATAGTGCTCTCATAGGGAAGACAGCCAACCCTGGTATAGCAACAGGATCATTGTTTTTTTGTTTTTTGTTAAATGCCTTTCCCATCTTAGTATTTCTCAAATCTTTTTTTTTTTCATTCTCTTTAAATCTTTGTCCTCTTATTTTACCTTATTTCTCTTTTTAGACTTTTATCTATAGGCAGCAAACTCCCTGTTATGTACTATGACTGGAGAGGAGGGACTTTTTGAAGGGTCCAGAAGAGAAAATGAAAACTTTGAATTGACATCACTGTCTATGTCTTGAGAGAAGATCTGAGGGCTTAAAAAAAGATAAGATTCAGAATAGCCATTTGGGGAATATGATAGAGAAGTCAGCAAAAAATGAAGTCAAGCCAAAACCGGTTTGGCTCAATAGATAGAACGTCGGCCTGCAAACTGAAAGGTCCCAGGTTCGATCCCGGTCAAGGGCATGTACCGTGGTTGTGGGCACATCCCTGGTAGGGGGTGTGCAGGAGGGAGCTGATCGATGATTCTCTCTCATCGATGTTTCTAACTCTCTATCCCTCTCTCTTCCTCTCTGTAAAAAAAATCAATAAAATATATATTTAAAAAAAGATGAAGTCAACAATGTTCCTGAAGTGTGTATGAATTTGTCAATTATTTCTGAGTAGCACTGTCTTGGTTAGAATGCTCTAGAAAAAGATTTGGGGTTAGTGTCTACCATATACAAGGTATTTTGATGATGCTGAGAACTATGATTTTAATTAAATAGTTGAGGAAGCTAATAAGTAGTGCTAGATAAAGCCATGAGTCAAGTCAGTTCGGCTTTAAATGCACATCTTTAAAATAGTAAATATTGCTATATATTTTTTCCATTTCACCTATATATATTTCAAAATATATCTATAAATATTAGGGACTTTAAAAAACAAACAAACACATAACCACTGCCAAGCCAGTGTTGCTCAGTGGTTGAGTGTCGGTCCATGAATTAAGAAGTTACTGGATCCATTCCCAATCAGGGCACATGCCCAGATTATGAGCTTGATTCCCACTCAAGGGCAGGAAGGAAGCAGCTGATCAATGTTATTCCCTCATTGATGTTTCTATCCCTCCCTTCCCCTCTCTAAAATCAATAAATTTTTTTTTTAAATATATAGAGAACTTTCATGTTTAAAAATAAAATCCTTAAATAAAAACATAACTCCAATAATCACAAAAAATTATATTTTAATGACATCAAATATCCTGTTGATGTTCAAATTTCTCTAAATTTAATTTTTATAGGTTTCTTTTTTTTTTTTTTATCAAATCAGGATTCATGTGATGCATACATACACTGCAATTAATTCTTATAAATATTTTCATCTGTAGGTTCTCTCTTTAACTGACGAGTTCTCCCATAGCCAGGATTTTGGAGTGTGATCCAAGATGTCATGTAATATGTTCCTCTGGTCTCTTGTTTTATTTTAAAGTGATATTTGAATCTAGTATCTTGAAGAGATTTTATTTTTCCAGCAAGAACACTTCATAAGAGGTGAAGTGTACTTCTATAAGAAAAAAGGGGAACACTTTTTTTTGCATCCATTTTACCAAGCGTTAGCTGTGATATGTAAAAATGATTATATGCTAATTCTATTGGTTGAAGAGATTTCTTCTCATCTATGAGTTATTCTGAGGTACAGTTTATACACACAAAGGCAAGATAAATGCTTGATTCCTCCTCAATTTACTAATTTTAATTATATTTTTATTGATTTCAGAGAGTAAAAGAGAGAGAGAGGAACATCAATGATGAGAGAGAATCACTGATTGGCTTCTTCCTGCAAGCTCCCTACTGGGGGATCTAGTCTGCAACCCGGGCATGTGCCCTTAACGGAATCAAACCTGGCACCCTTGTCCGAAGGCTGATGCTCCATCTATTGAGCCAAACTGGCTAGGGCCTGAATTTACCTTTTAAAAAAGAGTGGCATGGGTCCTAACAGACATTGGTCAGTGGTTAAAGCATTGGCCTGCGAACCAGAGGGTCACTGGTTTGATTCCTGGTCAAGGGCAATACTGGGGTTGTCCGCGGCCCCCAGTCTGGGCATGTGTGGGAAGCAACCAATCAATGTGTCTCTCTCACATAAATGTTTTCTTATCTCCCCCCCACACCCCCCCAATACCCTCCACCTTCCACTTTCTCTGAAATCAATGGTAAAAAAAATATCCTCACTCTTTTGGTGAGGATTAAAAAACCAAAACAAAACAAAGAGTGGCATGGTTCTTTGGCATCCTTCAGAGATTATCAGAGAAGATGTTTGTTGTGGATGTTACATTTGTTTGATTTTTGTTTTCTTAGTACAGACTCAGAAGCCAGACTGCCTGCAATCAGAATCCCAGTTTTGCCCATGACTTTGAGCTAAACACTTAACTTTTCTGAGTCTCACTTTCCTTATTTGCAAATTAGGGATACTTAATAGTGTCTTCATACAGGGTTGGTTTGAGGATTAAGTTAGAATATATACACAGTGATTGGAAAAGTGTTTGGAACATGGCTATCCCAATATACCCTGTTTCCCCGAAAATAAGACAGTGTCTTATATTAATTTTTGCTCCCAAAGATGCGCTAGGTCTTATTTTCAGGGGATGTCTTATTTTTCCATGAAGAAGAATATGGTACACATTTATTGTTAAATGAAAATAAAGGAAATTTATTCCCTGTATACGGTACGGTAGTACGGTAGTTGTCAACACAAACCAGACAAACTGTGAATCGTACAGTATCAAGAATTTACTCATTTATTCAATGACAATCATGTCACCATCTTCTGGAACATCATCATAACAATCCAATTCCTGAATTTCCTGGTGAATTTCTTATGACTCCATTTCTTTCAGAATCAGTGGACCAAATCTCTCATGTTTAGCCTAGGGGGGGCCTTATTTTCAGGGGGATGCCTTATATTTCACTCAGAAGGAAACCTGTAAGTAGGTCTTATTTTCGGAGGATGTCTTATTTTTGGGGAAATGCGGTAAGTACTTGCTATCATTAGAGTTGCTGTTGTTTATAAATGGTCTTGGGTGGATGCCAGCCAATAATATTGTGTAGAATGTCCTCAAGTGGTTCTAATGTGAAGCCCAGGGGGAGGACCACAGAGTGTGAGGTTTAAAGAGATAGTGTTTACAAAGCAGGGGAGTGAGATGACTATATTTGTATTTTTAAAAGATAGCCCAGAGAGTGACTCCCTGCTGCTTCACTCACTAATAGTATGAGGGTTGGCGAGCACATTTATCTCTCTCAGCCTCAGTTTCTTCATCAGAAATAAGGTTGGTATTAGGCAGGGCTCACAGAGTGGCTGTGAGGACCAATAATTCTGCATATGTTTGGTACCTAGTCAGTGCTGAATAAGTGTTAGCTGTCATATGTAAAAACATTGCACAGTCCTTGTGCTCAACTGACACTCCTCTCCCTGCCCAAGAATGTCTATCCATAGAACTATTTTGTCTTCCTTTTCACCATTTCTTTATTCCAGTAAAAAAGGTAAGCAAAAGAAATTTGAGGCAAATATATTCCACGTTACTCAGTGCCATGAACAGGTGTGTAAACTTACACTCCAGTAGTTACTAGGACATCTTAACTTAAATGATATTTTAGAAGAAACTTCAAATGAGCTAAACATATAAATACAATTTGAACAGCCCCATGGTCAAGTCCAGGTGGATTTTCTGTTATCTTATTTGTACTTTCTGCCTTATCAGATTTTTCCTTTCTCGTCTGTTGCACAGCTTCCAGCCATTTGTTTTGGTTACTTACACAGCATAAATTTGGGGCATTTCATTTGAGACCTTGTGTACTTTAAAAGGAAGGTATTTTGTTTTCCAATACCCTAATTCACCATCCGTACAGACAACAGACAGGACAGTCTTTAAGAGACAGATGCTAAGGGATGAATTATTGATCAAACCATAAGCAAGTTGGAAGATAAAATGCATTTGCTTAATCAGTTTTGTTTTTTTTTAAATTTTCCAAGCCTTTTATCCTCCTAGGCTAGAGACATGCCAATAATAGAGAAAAAAATGCCACACACACACTGGTAGGAACAACAGAAGCCATATTTTTTAAGGCAGTGATTCCAAATATTTTCAGTACTGAGATCCCCGTTGATGATTTCCTGTCCCTATGGGCCCAATGTCTTGAAAAACTGAATACATCAAACTGCATTTATCAATATTTAATTTATTTCCCCACTTTCTAATAAATAAATGCCAGCTATAACTGCTAACCAGAACATCCAATATGAGACATACAAGCTGGTATAAACCAACCTAGATTACTGTACTAAATTCCAGCTAAAAGCAAGAAAATATTTTATCTGAAAACACATTGTTTTCTCTCCTGGCATGAAGTATGGGGATGACAATCCTAACAATCAGGGCCCTTTATTTATTTATTTATTTATTTTTAAAATATATTTTATTGATTTTATTTTTACAGAGAGGAAGCAGAGAGGGATAGAGAGTCAGAAACATCGATCAGCTGCCTCTTGCACACCCCCCACTGGGGATGTGCCGCAACCAAGGTACATGCCCTTGACCGGAATCGAACCTGGGACTTTTCAGTCCTCAGGCCAATGCTCTATCCACTGAGCCAAACCGGTTTCAGCCAATCAGGGCCCTTTAATCTTTAGCTCTGACTTATGGTAGATAGAATGGCCCCTCAAAGATGTCTGTTCCCTAGAAACTGTAAGTATCTTAGGTTTCATGACAAAGGAGATTTAAGGTTGCTAATCATCTGACTGTGAGATGGAGAGATTATTCTTATTCTGGATTATCTAATATAATCAGAAGAGACCTTAAATGTGGAAGTGGGAGACAGAAGAGTCAGTGTCAGAATGATGTGATATGATGTGATAAAGATTCAACCAACCATTGCTGGCTTTGAAGATCGATGGGCCCAAGAGCCAAGGAATGAGGAATGTGAGCAGCTTTTGGCTGAAAAATACAAGAAAATGGATTCTCTTTTAGGTCCTCCAGAAAAAAACTCAATCCTGCTGACACCTTGATTTTGACCAGTAAGGTCAATTGCAAATTTCTTGTCTCCAGAATCCTATCTAATAAAAGAGTAATATGCAAATTAACTATCACTCTACCACACCCACCAGCCAATCTGGAGAGAATATGCAAATAAACCCAACCAAGGTCAGCCACAGAGAGAGCAGGAGGGAGGTTGGGTTTCCCCAGCAATGGAGGAAGCCAAGCTTTCCACACACCCTGGCCGGCCCAGGCCTCCACTTAAGGCTACAAAGTTTCAATTATAGAAGATACATAAATTCCAACAGAAATGGCTGCCACCACAGAGTGAGCAGAAGGCTTGGCTCTGCTCCAGGCTACAAAGTTTCAATTGTAGAAGATAAATAAACCCCAGATACCAGGACCTCCACTTGGGTGGCCGGGGAGCATGGCCATCCTGCAAACCACCATAGGCCCCTCACCCAGGCTGCCCCATGTCCCAAGGGAACCCCCACCCTGATCCGGGACATGCTCCAGGGCAAACCTTGGTGCAAAGGCCTCTATCCTATCTAATAAAAGAGTAATATGCAGATTGACCATCACTCCAACACACATGATGGCTGCCCCCATGTGGTCAAAGATCCTGCCCCCATGTGGAAACATGATGGCCACCACAAGATGGCCAGCAGGGCAGGGCAGTTGGGAGGGACCAGGTCTGCAGGGGAGGGCAGTTAGGGATGACCAGGCTGGCAGGGGAGCAGTTAGACATCAATCAGGCTGGCAGGGGAGTGGTTAGGGGGTGATCAGGCTGGCAGGCAGAAGTGTTTAGAGGCAATCAGGGAGGCAGGCAGGTGAGTGGTTGGGAGCCAGCAGTCCTGGATTGTGAGAGGAATGTCCAACTGCCTGTTTAGGCCCGATCCTGGTGGGATTTGGACATCCTTTGAGGGGTCCCAGATTGGAGAGGGTGTAGGCTAGGCTGAGGACACACCCTCCCGCCTCCCCCCCCTCCCCCCCCCCCCCACCAGGTCTCTAGTTATAATGCATTGTGTTATCTTAAACCACCAGTTGGTGACAATTTGTTCCAGCAACCAAGAAAACTACTACATATCCTCTTTTTACAAATTACTGACCTCTGTGCCCCTAATGAGTTCTGTGTTCTGGCCAAAGTGACCTCTTAAGGTGTCTGGGCATGCTCCTCCTTCTACTTCTGGATCTCTGTTTATGCTCCCCCTCATTTGGATGTTATGCTACCTCAGAGGCAAATCCTGTCCATCTTTCAGATGCCTCCTCTGCCACAGCTGCTCCTGCATCTGTCAGGTGCATGCAATCTCTCCCTGCTTTGACCTCCTACACTGTGCTTTCTCTCTCTCTTTCTCTCTCTCTCCTGGTACTTGCTGCATTTTCTCCTGGAATAGGGTTATTTGTGCATATGCCACATCTTCCCTATGGGATTTTAAGCTCCTTGATGACCAGGCTAGTGTTTGATTAATCTCTAAATCTTCTACAATGCCTAGCCAATATATTTATGCTTTATAAACTTAACATATAATCATAGTCCTTTATATATGTGTATGCATGTACATTATTCCCTCACAGGAATAATGATAAATATGAGAAATGAGGAATATGAGAAAAAAAAACTAAGGGTGTTCACCAGCTGCCACAAAAATGTTAAGGATCCCGGCACTCATATTTTATTTAGAAACAGCCAGAACACTTGCCCCTTCACAAGATGGAGATGAAGAGTGGATGAGTAGGGGGGGAGTTTATTCCTTGATTGAGGGGATGAGTATTAGAAATGGAGAGCTGCACCTGAGATAGCTCTGTGCTCAGACAAAGGTCTGAACTGAGAGAGGATGTGAGGTCCTTGGTAGGGAGATCTTGGCCAACAGCCCACTTTTTTGTTTGTTTGTTTTTTAAATATATATATATATTATTGATTTTTTTTTTTATAGAGAGGAAGGGAGAGGGATAGAGAGCTAGAAACATCAATGAGAGAGAAACCTTAACCAGCAGCCTCCTGCACACCCCCTACTAGGGATGTGCCCGCAACTAATGCATATGCCCTTGACCGGAATAGAACCTGGGACCCTTCAGTCCGCAGACTGACGCTGTATCCATGAGCCAAACTGGTTTTGGCAACAGCCCACTTTTTATTTGGGATCCAACCATCAGGAAAAAATGCAAAACATTTTTTATGCAGACATTGATCAATATCTTTCTTTCTAGAAAGAACCTAAGAATGAAATTAAACAAGCCACAACTTCAAGGCTAATGGCACACGCGGCATGTATATCTGCAAGACTAGGCCATTCTTCAAAAAAAGAAAAGAAAAACAAAAAGAATGTTTTGTCTCCAAGATAAGCTGGTATCTTTGTGGCACCGTAATTTCCAGTTCTGTGAAAATAGAAAATTGTTGTTGTTAATATTTTGCCTGCCACAGCAATTATTTTAGCATTTGTCTTTCTAAAATAAACATTAGGATCAGGAATACACATTCCTCCAAAGAGGATTCTAATCCTGGTACATTTTTAGTTCTTTTCCCCGAGGCAGGAAATGATACATCACAGATGCGTTTTTAACTGGTTATATTGTGAAGGAGATGGGTATTTACTATATGCCAGACATGTGTTTTAAAGATATCCTGCCATTTAATCTAGGAATCCTGTGAGGTAGGCATAATTGTTTTCATTTTAAAGTTTAGGTAGATGAGCCATAAAGAGTTTAGGTTCTTGAACAAGCTCTCATCCCCAGTAAGGGTAATGGGCTCAATTGACCCTGAGGGTTTGCATCTTAAACCCATGTTGTTGTTTTTTACCTCAGTGCCATCCCAATCCTCTCTGTGGGCTACTTACCAAGCAGTGGGAGAAGCTACTTTTCTTCTGGGCACTCACAGTGGCTTCTGACCTTGGATATTATAGTCATAAGGAAACTCTTATAAGAGGATTTTCCAACCATAAAAAAAAATGTTTAACATCTAGTTGCAGAACACACACACACACACACACACACCATGAAATATTATCATTACTTACTTGATGTGTACACTGATATCTCTTATTCTATTTTATTTCATTTTTTAAAAATCCTGGTCAGGAAGAACTCATTTGTTTTCCAATTCACTAATGGGTCATTACCTTTATTCTGAAAAGCATGGCATTAGTGCATAGCTAGCCCATCTTATACACGACTCTCTGAAAGAGAGCTCTACCATCTTAGGTAAGTTTACCGTGTTTCCCCGAAAATAAGACATCCTCCAAAAATAAGACCTACTTACAGGTTTCCTTCTGAGTGAAATATAAGGCATCCCCCTGAAAATAAGGCCCCCCCAGGCTCTGTCTCAGAATGAAAATTAATTTACCATAAACCAGTCGCTAGGGCCGACCCAATTGGCGTCTAGTAACCAGTGATGTTACGCGGAATCCTGATGTCACTGCTGTATGGAGGCAGAGCGGAGGTCGGAGTGAGCAGTGAGCACGGGGCGGGGGGGAAAAAGGAAACTTTCGCAGATGCATGCAGAAGAACAGGAGGATTAGAGTAGACAGGAAGCGGCGAAGGTGGTGAGTGCTGGTCTGTCTCTGGTGACACTACCTGATGCTTGCAGCCGCCCTCATGATGACTGAAGGTTCTGTCAGTGGCAGACCCTGCTCCAGCCCAGATCCATGCCCCCCGCTAGCCCAGTGACAGTCCTCAGGCAGGCCCCAGGGGGTAAATGTCTGATAAAAGGGTAGGGGGGATGTCTGGTGAAGGTGTTCAGTGGCACAGGGGTGGGGGGAGGGGGATCACTTAAAATGACACAGGAGGATCACAGGGGGTAATCAAAATGACACAGGAGGATCAAAAGGGGTTACTAAAATGGTAATCCCCCCTCTGATTCTCCTGTGCCATTTTGATTCTCCCCTCTGATCCCCCCGTGTCATTTTAAGTGATCCCCCTCCCCCCACCTTGATACCCCAATTCCTTTTTTTTACCCCTAGAAATGAGCACAAAAAGAAAAAGCTACTCTGTGGAGTACAAGAAAGGAATCGTGGAAGACTCTTGGGCCCAAAATCTTACTGCTTTCTGCAAAGAGAAGATGTTGAGTATCCGATTGGTTCGAAAATGGCGAGAAGAGTATGGTAACCTTATTGAACAAGTGGACAAGGAAAATGCTAAAAAGCGCAAGTGTGGATCAGATCGGCAACCATTATTTTCCAAGCTGGAAGACCTGATCTGTGAATGGGTTGTTGACAGGAGAGCAAAGGCTTTGGTTGCGAATAGGGCTCAGATTTAAGAATTTGCCCTTGCAATGGCACACAGTTTGACATAGCCCCCGAAGACTTCAAAGCATCGCAACTTTGGCTGGATAATTTCCTTCAGTGAAGTGAACTGTCTTTAAGAAGATCTACAACAGTGTTTAGGTGGGAAGATACTCAAGTTATTTTTTTATTTTATTTTTTTTAATATATATTTTATTGATTTTGTACAGAGAGGAAGGGAGAGAGATAGTTAGAAACATCGATGAGAGAGAGTCATCGATCAGCTGCCTCCTGCACACCCCCTACTGGGGATAGGCCCGCAACCAAGGTACATGCCCTTGACCAGAATCGAACCCGGGACCCTTCAGTCCCCAAGCCGACGCTCTATCCATTGAGCCAAACCAGTCCCGGCGGAAGATACTCAAGTTATTAAGCGAGCACTTGCATTCAAGTCCTTTATTGATGATGCTGACTTCTCTAAATACAGTCTTTCCAACATGATTGCTATGGATGAAACTGCAGTGTTTATGGGCCAATCATCTCAAACAACAATTGAACAGTGGGGTGCCTTCTTAATGTACATTCCCTCCACTGCTTACGAAAGTGCAGGTGTTTCCTGTATTTTGGCAATTCGTCTGGATGGCACTAAAATCTCACCTTTAATCATTTCTAAGGGCAAGAAGGAAAAGATTGAATGTGTTTTGGGCGTTTTTATTCTTGAAACTGAAAAGGCCTGGGCCACACAAGCAGTTATAAGGAAGTGGGTCGATTTAATGCTGCCGCTTGTTATGCGAGGGAGCCAAAGAGGTCTGCTAGTCTGGGATGCAGCCAGCACTCACCGCGCTAAAGACATGAAGACATTTCTTCATGAAAGAAAAATAGATCAGATAATGATTCCCGCAGGAATGACGGCCTATCTCCAGACTCTGCTTTGAAGAACTGTTTTGTCTAGTTGCTCCTTGTTAGCAATGACTACATGGTCACTAGCTCCTATAATAAAAAGACGCTCTTATATATCCACAATTTCTCATGGCTTCTCTGTCTACCACCCAGTGTCCTGGCAGAGTGATCCTACAACTGGTGTATTCTGACAGGATAAAGGACCTGGGATTGGAGGAGTAAGTACTCCAACAATGACACAGTGAGTAGAGAATAAAAGAGAAACTGAGTTCCCAACAGTTAGTACAGTGAGCAGGGTTCGAGGAGGAACTTGCTCTGACACTTTGTGCTGTGAGCAGGATTCAGAAGTATGTGTGGGTTTGAGAAACAAGTGCTCCCACAATGAGGAACTGGAATATTGACATAGTACCAATACAATACCCACGGGGCACTTCAGGTTGCAAGTGGGAAAACATAACTTTAAAATGCAGGGTTGCAACTGTCACCCTTTACTTGGTGATCAATCTTTGCAAAGAATATTGGGAAACCAGCTTGCATACTTCCTGTTATGGTGCAATGCCTTGCCTGTGACATATTCTACCAAAAATGTTTAACTTGTGCCTAATCAAACCTTTGGATTTAACATTCACTTTAAAGGAAATACAAGGGATAAAGTACAAGTTAAATGGAATCATGATGAAATCATTAGATAAACTCAGAAAGTGAAACATTACACAGGACAAATCTTTACAATTAGTCAATGTCATGAAAAAAAAGATGGGTGAGTTTTGGGTTCTCTTCTAAATTAAAAAAGATTCAGACATAATAATCAATGCAATGTGTGATTCTTTAGTGGATCCCAGTTTGAATGGCTGCAGAAAACATTTTGGGACTGAGTATCTTAGTTTTGGCTGCTATAACAAAAACCCCATAAATTGAGTAGCTTATAAACAATAGAAATTTATTTCTCACAGTTCTGGAGGCTGGATATCAAGAACAGAGTGTTAGCATGGTTGGATTCTGAGGACTCTTTTCCTAGCTTATTGCACCCTTCCTGTGGGAGAGAAACAGACTCTCTTGTGAGTCTTATAAGGGCTCTAATCCCATTCCCGAGGGCTCCACCCTGATAGCACCAGTGCTATACCCACGGGGCACTTACACGTTGCAAGAGGGAAAACACAACTTTAAAATGCAGGGTTGCAACTGTCACCCTTTACTTGGTGATCAATCTTTGCAAAGAATATTGGGAAACCAGCCTGCATACTTTCTGTTATGGTGCAATGCCTTGCCTGTGACATATTCTGATGACAGTGATGACCTCATCTGATCCTAATTATTTCTCAAAAGCCCCACCTCCTAATGCCATCACATTATGGGACAGGGTTTCAACATATGAATTTTTGGGGAAGGGAAATGGGACACAAATATTCAGTCCATAAGAGTGTCACTGTCAGGTGATATCAGCAAGTTGTTAGTTTTGTTAGCTGTGATACTTATCTTGTGCTTATATAGGAAAATGTCCTTATTTCCCACATGTAAAATATTTAGGAAGGAAATATTTTGGATTTGCTTTACTTTAGAAAAAAGAAAGAAAATAGGGCAAAATAAAATGGGTATGAATTTAGGTTATGGGTATATGAGTAGAATTACATGATTCTTTTTACATTTTTTTTTTTTGATGATTTTCAAAGTGTGATATTTAGTGGAAATGCAACTTCTTGGGCCCCACTCTGGACCTTGTGAATCCGAAACGTTGGGGGAGAAAGCAACAATGGTGTTTTAACAAGCCCACCAGGATATTCTGATGTATTCTAGATAAACATCGTGAAGTTAGAGAAGAGTGGATGGTAGGGGGAAAAAATCAATCTGGCAGTGTGACTTAATTACTGAGATGAAATATAACATTGAAAATTAGTCCATGCTATGTAGAAGTGAGGTTTAGAAGCCAAGCTTAGTATGCCAGGTACCAGCGAGGTCTGAGAGGCAGCGCTGAGCATGATGGAGGGGGCCAAACTGGCTGTCGGTCTACAAGGCCTGGACAGATTTCCTCTTCAGTGAAGGTGATGGCTCTGCCACAGCAGTTCCTGCTAGTGCTCTTACTCTTTGAAGACAGGCGTTTTGATAGAGATTTGTTCCTGCTCCTAACAACCTTGTGAAGTGTTGACACATGGTGCTGTGTTGATGACTATTCTCAGTTTCAAAATGCTGTTTACTCTCTACTTCCCATCACCATGCTCCACTGTGATGCATCTTGGGATATTCTTTGCCAGATATCAAACAACTGGGGTGAAATACCTCCACTCCACACCATGCTCTGCTGCTGGACTGGGCCTACCCCAATACTTGTTATCACGCTGGGCCATCCCAGTTCTTCCCCCTTTAAGAAGAGGGCAAACATTCCTGGTCCATTTCATCCCATTTCGGTTAACCAGCCAATCGCAGGCTTGTCCCAGGCTTACCTAGTGAACATTCGCTCATATGTGGGCACAGACTATTATAATGATCCATTTTAGCCCAGCTGGCATGGCTCAGTGGTTACGTTTCAACCTATGAACCAGGAGGTCACGGTTTGATTCCAGGTCAGGGCAAATGCCCAGGTTGTATGTGGGCTCGTTCACATGCAGGAGGTAGTCCATCATTGATTCTTTCTCATCACTGGTGTTTCTATCTCTCTCCCTCTCCCTTCCACTCTGAAATCAGTAAGAATATGTGGGGGCCTGATGGCTGGGATCTCCCTTTTCCGCATCCCGCACAGAAAGAGAGATGAATGAGTGGAGGCGGCCAGGGATTGAGAAATATTAGAGATAGAGAGAGAAGACACAGAGATAGATTTCAAGCTAGGAACTGGGAGGGCAGCCGAACTCCTCTGCTGGAGAGACAGACTGACGACCTCCTGAGCCATGCAGCACATCTATTTATCCTCCAATCCAACAAGGGGGTTTCACAGGAAAACAGGAGCCTGGGAGGGCCCAGGTCTCACCCACTCCTTCCTCCTGGACAAACACAAGCCAGGAACTAAGAACATCTCCGCACTCCCAGGGCGGGAGTGCAACTGACATGACTGCCAAATCTCAGGCCCCGTCAACAACAATCTAAAGAATGTCCATGTGTCTTCCCATTTGGCCCTCTACAAGAATATATTTTAAAAATATATAAAATGCTCCATTTAAAAAAAAAATTATATATAAAATGTTACTAACAAACCTTTTCTCTTCACCCCAACTATTTTTTCTGGCATTCTCTAGAACAGTGTTTCCCAAAGTGTGGTACGCATACCCCCAGGGGTACGGGAAGAGTTTGGTGGGGGTACGCGTTGCACCAGAGTTTGGTGGGGATATGCACTGCACCGTGCTTAGCTGCACCTAATTCTACGTTCTCATGAGTACAAGGGGTACTCAGCGTTACGAAAATTATAGAAGGGGTACACATATGTCAAAAGTTTGGGAAACACTGCTCTAGAACAATACAGAATAAAGAAAAAGTAGGTTTACAGTTGTGACTATACTATATAATAAAAGGTAATTGATCGAACGGTGGAACAACCAGTCGCTATGGTGCACTGACCAGCAGGGGGGAGACAATCAATGCAGGAGCTGCTCCCTGGTGGTCAGTGCATTCCTACTGCCTTGCCTCTGTGGCAGTGCTAAGAATAGCCTAAGCTGTCAGTCGGACACCCCCCAAGGGTTCCCAGGATGCTAAAGGGCACAGGCTAGACTGAGGGACCCCTCCTCCACTACCGCTCGCCCCCAGTGCACAATTGTCATGCACTGGGCCTCTAGTATGAAATAAAGAGTTTATTCTTGTATTATTATTATTATTATTATTATTATTATAAATTATTATATTATTCTTTATACAAATGACTGTAAAGCTACTTTGTTCCATCCAGCATTACCCAAAACATGGTTTTAAAAGATGGTGCATATGAAAAAGGTCTATGGTTAAATAAATCTGGGAAATGCTAGGTTAAATACATTTAATCAAATTTATTTTATGCAGAACTTCTCAGAATCTGTCATCCATTATACTTATTGTGAATTCCCACATGGGACAATTGCAAAATAAATGCTTTTTTTGGGGGTAAGCATCCTTGCCCATAGAATGCATGAGTAAAGATTATGATGGCTCAAGGGACATGATTTAGAAAATGTATCTTTACAGATTCATGGGCCACGTTTTTTTGGGGGTGTGTGTGTGTATATATATATATATATATATATATATATATATACACAAATTAAGCATACAGTGAGAGAGGCCTTTCTTAAAGTTCTCCTCGGAATGAAAATATTATTTCTAGAGCTTATAAATACAAACATACAATAGTAAATCCTTTCTCTGACATGAATCTTAATGATCCAAGTTTTCAAAATAACTCACCTGTGCAGAACTCATGAACATACAGCCACCAGAGACTGAGCTGCCGCTGTGTACCAACTCCAGAATGTAACGTGCATGTTGCCTCAGACTCATGCAAGGCTAGGGCCTGGACAGCAAGAGCTCAGCGGCTGACCAGGGAGAAGGGCCTGGTCCTCTTCACATGGCCAGGTGTGAGATTCTATTTATTGTCAAGTGCTGAGCTTTGCTTTGTTTGCACTTATGGAAAAATACAGTTACAGTTTTAAAGTTTCAGCCTTTGGTATATAACATAGTTACCTTATAGGATATTGTGAGACACATATGCTGCTTGGATAATGTCAACTTAATCATTAATATTACTGTGGGAACCCCTTTCATATTCTGCGTGGTTCAGGGTTCAGGGTTCTGGTTCCAGAGAAGGCTGCACACAAATGAAAGAGACTAGAAAAGTATTAATTTGGGAATATTGGGGGCCAGGCGGGAGCCCACCTCTAGGGGGAGGACCACACCCCGCTCTGGTTTTGCTATCCCTTTTATTAAGATTAGGGGATACACCCATAGCCTTTAGGCAGATAATTCTAACAATAGCCAATCAGCAATAATTTACATAAGACTAGCAGGTGGAGGCTGCTTCAGCTTCAAATGTCTCAACTAAACAATGAGTGATTAGCTCCAACCGTTCAGAGCATTTAATGTTGACCAGCCTTTTGGACTCCCTGTCCACATCTCTCTATTAGTGGGACAATGATCAGTTTCCGGCATCTTACTCTATTTTCTTTTTCTTTTTCTTTTTCCAGAAAACTTGAAACAAAAGTAGAAAAGGCTTTGAGAAAAAGTTGAGAGAGAAGGCCATATGAACTCTGCACTTTAAGTCTTAACAATAGAGCAGTTGACTTCTCATAAATGTTGAATAACTTTAGCTCTTTTTACCAGACAATAGCTTGATTGCATTGCTAGGTTTCTTGATTTAAAAAGCAAGGTGATAATAACAAAAATGGACAAAGAAAGCTCTAAGGTGGAAGATAAAGGCCAGAATATGTATGAAATGAAATGCAAGCTGGACTGTTATCAGCCTCTTACCCTCAGTGGGGCTGGGAAGGTCCAGGCATTTAGCTACCCAGATGATTTAGGTACGGATAGGGGAGAGTTCTATAGACTTTTTTTTTTTAAGAAAAGTAATCAAAGACAGCTTGATTTTAATACATACTGCCTTCTCACTTGATTACACACTATGAATTAATCATGTTTTTGAACATTTATCTGAAGTAAATATACTTGAACATCTTTGCCAGGCATTGTGCTAGCAGCCACTGGGAATGCAGCAGTTACTTGTAGACCTTACATTCTAGGCGAGAGTAAAAGCATCTACTGAAGCCACTGCTGAGTGGGGTTCGAAATACAAAGGAAGTGAAGGATATTATGATAAATTGCAACAGTACTTTTAGATTAAATGATAGAAGGCCTCTTAGGACCGTGGTCGGCAAACTCATTATTCAACAGAGCCAAATATCAACAGTACGATTGAAATTTGAGAGCCACATTTTTTAAACTTAAACTTCTTCTAACACCACTTCTTCAAATGTCTTAACAACAGAGCAATAACTTCTCATAAATGTTGAATAACTTCAGCTCTTTTTACCAGACAATAGCTTGATTGCATTGCTAGGTTTCTAAATTTAAAAAGCAAAGTGACAATAGCAAAAATGGACAAAGAAAGCTAAGGTGGAAGATAAAGGCCAGAATATATATGAAATGAAATGCAAGCCGAACTGTTATCAGCCTCTTACCTCAGTGGGGCTGGAAAGGTCCCAAGCCATAGCATTTTGTGGAAGAGCCAGACTCAAGGGGCCAAAGAGCCGAATGTGGCTTGCGAGCCCGTTTGCCGACCGCTGTCTTAGGAGATGTAGATGGAAGGATGAAGAATTAGATATTCAAAGAACCAGTGGGAAGGGGATGTAGAACATTTCAGGAAAGGGAATAGCAAGTGGAAAGGCCCAAGTAATGAAAGAGCTTGGCATGTTTTATGAACAGAAAGAAGTTCTGGGTAGTTGAAAGCATACAGAGCAATGAAGAGACTTCCAAGAGATTGTGTTTGCACAATAATGTGAATGTACTTAATACCACTAAACTGTGTACTTAGAAAAATGGTTATGTGTATTTTACCACAGTAAAAAGAATTTTTCTAAGAATAAGAAGAAGAAAAAAAAGATGAGGATAACATTGCAGAAGCAGGTAGAGAAGCCTGATCATGTAAGACAGAGTAGAACATAGTTAAGATTGTACTCTGGGGTCATGGATTTTGGACTTTTGAGCTCCAGAACTATAAAAGAATCGATGGGTCATTTTAAGCCAAGATTGTGGCACTTGTTATAGCAGCCGTAGGATATTAACTCACCTGGGGAGGAAAAGATTATCCCCGTCTCAGTCTATCTGAACTCCTACCCAGTGACCGGTGCAATTTCATCTCTAACAACAGTGAACTAATCATTGATTCAGTGTCTCACCCTCAAGCCTGTATATCTAAAAACTCATTCTCCGTGGTTCATCAGATTAAGGAGGAATAATGCATACTAACTTAATTCCCAAGTGAGATCTAAACCGCACCACCAGTTTATTGGTTAATCCATGGAAATGTAAACACTATATGCATCCGTTTACTCAGATTAGAAGCTGCTTCGTCTTACTTGGGAAATGTAAAGAACAAAGGCAGTTAGCTCATCTTGAAGCCTAATCTCCTGCGTGGATTAGAACATTTACATTGGTCAAACGGGTCCCCTATTCTCACTTTGTTGGGACATTCTGACTTGTAATCACCTTTCTAGAGTCCTTGAAGTTCTTCGTAATGCTGTTTTGGCAATATTCCTTCCGAGGTGCTACAATGACTCTGTTTATTGTCTCCTTCGAAACTTGGGTTGTAGTCTTAGCAACAACACATTCATACACTACCTCATATACATTCACTGATTCATTCAAGAAGCAAACATTCAGTGCTTACTAAGTGCTAGACACTGCACTAGGATTTGAGACACAGATAAGATAAAGGCCTTATTTTCTGGCAATCTTATTCTTTGGTAGGTTAAAAGCTGCTGTGTACTTCTGTAGATAGCTGAGCTCATCCATTTCTTGAGATTTCATGAACTTCATTTTTGTAGGTCAACATTTCCTGACCCACGTTGTAAAATTTAGGAATGGTCCACCCTAGCCAGTTTTGCTCAGTGGACAGAGTATTGGCCTGCAGACTAAAGGGTCCCAGGTTCGATTCAGTAAAGGGCACATGCATGGGTTTCAGATTCAATCCTCAGCAGGAGGCAGCTGGTCAATGATTCTCTTTCATAATTGACATTTCTCTCTCTCTCTCTCCCTCTTCCTCTCTGAAATCAATAAAATAGGAATTTTTTTAAAATTTAGGAATGGTCCAGTTGAGGACCTATAAGCCAGTCAAATAAAGTAAATAATTGGTATGCCAATTATTGGGACAATACTATTTAGACTAGCTTATCAAATATTCACATTTCACTAATCTAGGGTAACAAAAGGCCTAGCATTTAAATACTCTCCGTGATTAACATTTATATAAAACAGGAGAGATGCCATGGCCCATTGTCAGAGCTGTCCACTGGGTAGTCCATTCCAACTCATATTTTTATTGAATGGTGACTGATGTCATTGATAGCAACATTTTTAAAAAATTTTTTCAAGTCTAAAATTTAAGAGCATTCAAGAAATCAGTCACAAACATTCTAGTTTTCATACATAGCTCATTGAGCATCTAATTACTAAATTTCTGATTATAGAGCTACTAGAGGCCTGATACATGAAATTTGTGCATGGGGGGTGCCCAACCTGCACCCTCTCCAATCGGGGACCCTTTGGGGGTCGTCCTTCTTGCAATCTCCTAACTACTCACCTGCCTGCCTCTAACCCCTCTGCCTGCCTCTGCCTCTGGGCCTCTCTCCAGGCCTGATATGCAGCCTCTGTGGCAGCTACTGATCAGCCCTTGCCTCTCTCTCTCTCTCTCTCTCTCTCTCTGGGCCTCACTAGCAGCTGCTGATCAGGCCTTGCTTCTCTTTCCAGGCCTCTCTCCAGACCTGATCCACAGCCGCCGAGGCAGCAGAGGTTGTTAGGCCTCTGCCCAGCAGAGGCCAGAGGCTAACAACCTTGCCACACCTACCTCGTCTGTCCCCCGCATGCTGCCCACCCCATCCTGTAGACCCCCCCTCCCACCTGGTGACTGATCATCCGTCTGGTTGTTTAGGATGTGACAGCCTCTGGTCTTTTATAATGTAGATGTCATCCCAATCAATTTAATAAAAATTGTCTGCAAATTATGCTTACACTGGAAGTGAACCACTTATCAATTTTATTTTAGTCATCACTATTAGTGTACCCTGTGGGTGTAAAATTTGGCTTCCACACTGTCAGCATTTCTTGGGGGCCAGACTTCAGAGACTTCATAGATAGTTCTGAGGTCTTTGGCCTTGCTCTGAAGTTACTGGCTGTCCAAGTTGTTACTTGAGGTGGTGAATTTTTTTACATTGTCTTGGTCTTTTTCTGGATCATTTTTATTCAGTTCCTCATTTGGACTGTGATAATGGCCACATACTGTTGACTTTATAGCTTTCATAGGTTTTCTTGAAGGGGTAGGGATTTTTGGAAAGTCTCCTTTCCTAGAACTCCCTTAAAAGACACCTTTTCATTCCCATGGATGTCTTTAGTGCCTGGAAGAACAGAGTGAGAGCAGAGTTTATGGGAACATGGCTGGGATGAAAGGGAAAAAAAGTCTTCATGAGAAAAAGTATGGATTGAAGATGGAATCTGCCAGGCAAGACCAGGGAGTCTTGAGGATATGCCACTAAAGAAGAGAAGTTTGGTGTGGTCCTTTCATCCTGGACATTAGACCTGGGTTAATAGGGCTTCTTCCTCTTTTACCTTCTTTTGGTGAATGGGGTTGTTTGTTACATAACTGCTAGGACTTTGTGGTTTCCTGGTCATCTTCACCATGCCAAAATTTCCCAGGGCCCTCTCCCAGGCCTCCTGAACATAGGCTTTTCTCTAGGACAAAGAGGGGCCACATTTCCTAGGCTATAATTAATCAGGAAGCCTCTCCTCCAGCTCATGGTAGCTCTGGGAGAGAAACTTAGACATCATAAAGCACCATCCTGACACTTCCATGGAAAGGAGTGAGTAGGACAAGATGCTTTGGTGAGAAAAAGGGGGCACTTCTTTAGCACTCCTAAGCCTTCTCAAATCTATTGACCCCAGGTTCCATTCTGATGGGTCACATGGTAGGGAGATGATGCTTGCTCCAAATGTTACCCTAGACCCCCCATTTCAGTGGTTCATTGTTCTTTCTCATCCTTCACCATTAGATAGTTTTCCTAAGAGTTACCTACAGTCCTTTCAAGGTAATGTGACTGTCTCTGTGGAGATGTGAACAATCCTGCTTCCCTAGTACAGATTGTTCTTATGCACCTTGAAAACCATTCACTTCTTAGCTACTACCACAGAAATTTTCCATCTCACCCCCTTTTCCACTGTCCACGTGGCTCTCTCCAGCTTTCTGTTTTCAAGGTTGAAATCATTGCCTTTAGGCTGTCTTTAATGAATAGAGTTGCTCAACTGGTTATCTTAGCTTTGTTTAAAATCTTGGAGGTGATCATAGTAGGTATAGTACCTAGATTTTGGGTTTAACGGTGATAGATGAATGAGGCAGGAATTTAAATTCCCAAAGTTGGGCTTCTTGTTTTTATGTTGAAAACTGAACCTCTCCCCAAACCCACCTCAGGTTCATAGAGGACAGGAGGCCCAGGCCCTGCCAAAGTATGGATCACAGGCAGGGCTAATGACCCTGCGGGATCCATCTCAGCCCCTGCCATCAGGCTTTGGAATTGCTGGGCTCGGTACTGAATGTGACGTACACTGACTTCCTGCAGAGGACTCAGGGAAGTGAGGCCTTGATCTGAGGAGTCTGGCCTTGGGTCGACAGAGGGAGGATCCCAGGACCTGTCAGGGCTCAAGGTGAGGAACATGAATGAGGAGGAGGGAGAGACCCTGGGCCCTAGAACAGAATCATCCCACCCAGGGCAGGATGACGACAACAGGCACTTTCTACATCCAGATCTCAGACTCGAGGGGGTTTAGTATAGGGACAGGGACCTTAGATACGCAGAGGACTGTCCCAAGTCCTGCCAGAGACAATATTAGGATGCAGCAACCCTGGATCACATAATAGAGGGGACCCCACAGAAGCCCACCCACGCGGTGGAATCAGGCCTAAACAGTCAGGTATCACTCTCACAACCCGAGACTGCTGGGTCCTAACTGCTCGCCTTCCTGCCTGCCTGATTACCCCTAACTGCTTCTGCCTGCCAACCTAATCACCCCTTAACTGCTCCCCTGCTAGCCTGATCTTTCCTCCAACTGCCTTCCCCTGCCAGCCTGGTCACATCCAACTGCCCTCCCCTGCTGGCCCAATTGTCTCCAACTGCCCTCCCCTGCTAACCTGGTCACCCCTAACTGCCCTCCCCTGCCAGCCTGGTTGCACCCAACTGCAGGCCTGGTCACCCCCAGCTGCCCTCCCCTACAGGCCGGATGGCCCACAACTGCTGGCCACCTCTGATGACCATCTTGTGATGATGTTGTGGGACACCAACTAGGCTTTTATTATATAGGCTACATAGGGGGTTTTCTCAGTTTGATATATACCAGTCCTGTAGTTTGAACGTTAATATAAACTGGATACCAGTATAAACTAGAAAAGGCCAGTAGAGGAGTGCTTTTCTATGTGATCTAGAACAAGTAACTCACCTTTCTGGCCTCAAGTTTCCTTGTTTGTAAATGGTAGCTACACTTTATGTCTTCAGTTTCCCAGTACTAACATACAATGATTCTATAAGAATCTCTAGAAAATAGGATCACAAAAAGCTATCGTTTGTTTATACCCAATCCATTTCATGAAACAATCAGGATAATTTAGGCAAGTTCACTTTGAGTAGTTTCTCAAGATGCCGTGACCATTCATTCAGCAGGTATCCTCTTTGCTCTTACAAAGCTAATTGTTTAATGGAAGGAAGAGGCACCGTTAAATATCGACACACACAAAACCCACAACTACTTTTGTGAAACAACTTTTTAATTTCAATTCTCTGTTTACAAAAAGACAAAGAGAACAGGGGGTGGGGAGGCAGAAATAATACTTGGTCACCCCCAGAGCGTGGAGGAAGGGGCCATAGCTAACAACTGGTAACAGCACAGAACCAAAAGAAGTCCAATGTGGATCAACAGCTTCTGTTAACAAGATCAGTCAGTGTAGGCAACAGTCAGATTGTCAAGTCCGTGTCCATGAGGAGGAAAAAGGCACGAGTCAGTCTAATGAGGCCGTGGCTCCGGGTAGCCTCGGGCTTGTCTCCTGTAAGATTTAGGCAACTGTCTCCAGGGCAGATAAGGGCCAGGAGGTAGATTCCGGGGGAAACCCCTATGAACCACAGGGGCCTGCTGCTGATAATAGGGTGTGGGGAAGAGGGCCCTTGGGGGCTGGGGATCAAACACCAAGTCATTTTCCAAGTCAAATCCTGTCTGGGTAGGATGGAAATTGCTGAAGAAGAACTGATCGGAAGGGGAAGGTTGGTCTGAGTAAAAATAGGGATCTTGGGGATAGAGCAAGACCTGGGGGCTCATGGCCGGGTGACAGGGAAGGGGAAGAGGCGGTGAGGGCAGGAGTGGGGATAAGGATGGGCGGGGAGCTGGGAGTGGCAGCAGGGGGCTGTGTCTGGGAGGAGGCAACAAAGAGGAGGGCGGGGGTGCGGCCCTTACGCCTCTGCTGCTCTGGGACTGCCTCTCAAGTCTCTGGCCAGGTCTGGCAGCCCTCACAGGGTCACACTTGGTCCACTGGCTCGCTGGCTGGCGGTGGGGCAGCTCCACGCCCCACGCGTCGGCCACGTGGGCCAGCAGCAGCTGGGAGAGGCGCCGGTGCGCGTGCCGGTTCCAGTGCACCCCGTCGCTGTGCCGGTGCTCCTCCGCGTGGCGGAAGTGGAAGTGCAAGTCCAGCACATCCAAGTTGTACTCCTTCGCCAGGACGTAGCTGTAGTAGTTGGCTTCGATCACCTTTCTAATCCGGGTTTTGGAAATGGACGGCTGCTCTTTCGGGAGGAAGCCCCCCTTGACCTTCTTGCCCAGGGGCATGGCCGTGTTCCACACCAGGAGGCACGACTCCGGCAGCGCCTGGCTCAGGTGCCGGAACAGGCTCTCCAGGTTCTCCCAGTAGCTGCTGCACCAGTCGGGCCCGTACCTGGAGATGTCCCAGAGGCAGGAGTTCATGATGACCAGGTCCGGGGTGTGCTTGTGGGCCTGCAGCTCTTCCAGCACGGCCCGCACGTACTCGCTGTACACGCGCGTGAGGAAGTAGAAGCGCACCAGGTGGTGGCCCGTGCAGAACTCGCGGACCTCGCGGTAGCCGGTGCTGTTGCTCATGATGTCCTTCGTGCCCCCTTCCACCAGCTTGTCCTGTTCGAAGCTCGGCTCCCCCTTGACCTTGAGCTGGTCGAAAGTGAGCAGGCGATCCTCCTGCAGCAGGAGCACCAGGTCCTTGTACACGGACCTCTGGATGGAGTCTCCCAGGATGACCACGAACTTGTTGTGGAGCAGCTGCTGCACTTCGGAGGACAGCAGCTGGGCCATGGCGCCCAGGTCCAGGGGCCCAGCTCCTTTCTTGGCACGCAGTGGGTCTGCAGAGAACTAGGACAGAAGGAGAGAGCAGCTGGGAGGAACCCACCTTCGGCAGGCCCTCGGTGTGGGCCAGGAATGAAGTCTTGGCCTGGGAAACCCGCAGGGTGGAACTCCACCACCTTAAGGCTGGGAGTGGGGAGAGAGAGAGAGAGAGAGAGCAAGAAGGGAGCCTGGAGCCAGAAGCCCTGCTCTGCCTGGCTGAGGGTTGGGACTTGACCTCTGAACTGCCTGTGGCTGTTTAGAGGCCCAGGTCCCACCTAGTCAGGAGGGGCCAACTCGCCCCGCCCTCCCCCCTGCCGGAGGGAGGAGCAAACTGCCCCTGGGAAGGCAGCCCAGATGTCTGACAACTGGAGAATGGATAGGCAAACCTTGCAGCGGCTAAATAATGAGTGTGCGTAAGCAAGAGCACGGAGAAGGCTTGTGATAGGTTGAGGAATTTACAGACCACGTGTGCCCCGCATCGCTGAGACTGTAGGGAGCAGATACACATAGATAACATTGAAAGGAAATATGCAAAACATTTTAAATAACAGGATTATAGAGGCCTTGCCTTGCCCTTTCTGAAAACATACTTTATATTACTTTTAGTAACTTAAAAAGAATTCAATGGAATGCAACAGAAAATAAGAGTTACATGTGCCAATAGGTCTTGTACGAAGGAGATCACATTGGAAAGAATGTTTCCGCTGCAATATCCCTCCCTTTCCATTTGAAGATTGAATATGCCACCCCTGAGCATGACACTATGTCAGAAGGATGATTCTGCACTCCCCTGATCTGCCTAAAAGGAGTGTATTCCCCTTTGAGGAAAGTGCCCCTCCCTACCCCAACCAGAGAGAAGAGTGAAGAAAGAAGGCAGGGTGTTGTCAACACCAAGATGAGTTTGCAGGTAAAGCCCAGATTTTCCGCCAGTTTCCCCATCTATTTCCTGTGTAAGACACATGCCTCTGATTTATCTTCATAGAAAAGAAACAGTATGAGGCCAGGTGGCTGCTGCTGAATTTCCCAGAGCAAACAGGATGTGGGGGTGGAGAGAGAGGATGAGAGCTGCAGACTTAGCTAGCACATGTCCTAGAGGAGACTAGAGAAGGCCCCAGCCCATTTTTTTTTCTTCTAAATAACCCAATGGGAGACAGCAAGACCTAGGCGACCTATTAGCAAACAGGTGATCAATAGCACCCAGCCAACGGGGAACTGGAGGAGGCTCCCAATAAATAGGCTGTAGTCCTAGCCCTACGCGCGATCCTGTAAAACGGGCTCCTGCTCTTGAGGGCGTTATTAAAAGTCTCATTTTCGCCACGCTTCTGTGTCCGAGTCCGTGATTTGAAATGTGGACAGATGAGCCATTTCGCACACTAGTCACATCCCCTGAAGCCCAAGCCGTTTTTCCTTTTTAAAATGGCATATAAACCCCTGAATTTAGCTGCTTCTTTGAGCTTCATTTCTTTTCTATGAACTCTAGCCCACATTAACATTAATAAAAATGGTGTGCCTTTTCTCCTGCTAACCTGTCTTTTGTTAGCTGGATCACGGGGCCCTGAAAACTGAAGAGGTAGAGGAAAAGTTTCCCTCCCCAGCACGTTGAGTAAAATGCTAAAAATTGTGAAGTTCATCTTCAGAACGTTATTTCAGGTTGCCATTTACAACCACAGCTACTAATGAACAAAAGGTAGGGACACGGATCAATACTGCTAACAACTCAGGTGGCGAGGAAGATGGCACCGTGTCACCCACTCACACAGAGCTCACGCCGTTAAAGCCCACCGTAGGTGATTTTTGTAGGCTTTCATGCATTAGTAAACATTTTAAGAGGTGTGGGTGGGTAGCTATGATTAAATGGCACATTCGGTTTTTAAAAGCTACACTATTTGTGGTTTTAAATGGGTACAAGCACAAAAATAAAACCACGAAAATGGTTAGAACATTAAGAGTTGCCCTAAGACGACAAGTTGAAAATATTGGCTTAATTTCCTCCAAAGAATCGCCATGCAAATGTGTGGAGTTTTTTTGGCTAACAAACAAAAACACTTAAAAATAGGATTTAGCTTATTGTGGTGCAACAAAGTAAAATGTAAAGCAAACTCCAAATCCCTTAGGGGCTTAGGCATGTTCATTTGTTTACAATCATTCATTGATCCAACTCACACTTATTAAGCTCCTACTAAGTGCACCAGAGGGGGATATAAAACCAAGCAAAACTGGGTCTTGTTGTCTTTCACGAGCTGATGAGACAAATTCATTGATAACTGTAACACAGAGGAGAGGGCAAGGGCCATGAAAACAGAATGAACGGTGAACGGGAGCTGTGAACGGGAGCCGTGAACTTTCAGGAGTCTGTGCTAACAGCAATTGTTTACCTCAGACCCGTATCCAGTCTCCAAAGTGCAAAGTGCGGGGACACCTCTTCCCAGCGTTTTGTTCCCTGGCTCCCAAGCCACCCAGCTTTGTGTGCCCTCTCTGGGCTGGCACTCTAGTCACAGTCTGCGCCTGGCTCCCCAGGGTATGGACCATCAACCCCAGCGTTAGAGTTCTCTCTTCCCAAGGTCGGCGGATCTGATGACCTAGCGCTGTCTCCTTCTGTGCCGTTGGGCTTGTATGGTCTAATGGATCCTTTCTCAGGATGTGAAGAGCGTTGGTCTTGTACTCACAGACGTCAGTCAAACCCACTACTTTAAAAAGCAGTGGGAAATCGCATCGGGGTGAAGAGCACTGTTTTTGAAGCCAAGCTCTCTAGGTTTCAATCCCAACTCTTGTATTTGCTGGCTCTACCTAGCCTTGGGCAAATGATTTAGCCCTTTTCTGCCTTAATTTCCCCAGTTTTTAGTACCCACTTCATGGATTTGATGTGAGGATTAAACGTAGTGTTTAGAACAATGCCCGACAAGTAGTAAGCATCGGTAAGAGTTACTATGATTACTGAGAAAGTTTCAAACACCAGGTTAACCATCTGTAAAAAGAGGATTATAGTTTTCCTGCTGCATGTCTAGTAGGGTTTTCTAAAGGTCAAATGAGATGATGCAAGTGAAAGATTTTGAATAAAACAAAATTAATGGATGTTAGGTGCTTTACAAATGTTATCCTATTTATAATTCTTAGAATTCATCTTTTATAGGGAAGGACATTGATGTGATGAGTAGGAGCTAAGACTTAAAGCCACGGACTCCCAAATCTGTCTCTGTAGGAGATCTCCTTTAGACCAGAACTCCCTACAAGTCAGTTTGAATGCTAAAGCTTGGGTCATATCAGGGGGGTGCAATAGAAGGTCTTTTGATGTGGCTCTCTGCATTGGCAGGCAACCATTTACTCTGCCAGCTCAGGAGAGGTGGTCCATGTGTACTTAGCTGTGTGTGTGTTGGGGAAGGGCGAGGGGAGTGAGGGTGGAAGTAGGGTAGGGAGTGTAAATAAGGCCAGATTGGCTCAGTGGTTGAGCATCGACCTATGAACCAGGAGCTCACAGTTCGATCCCGGTCAGGGCACATGCCCAGGTTGTGGGCTTGATCTCCAGTGTGGGGTGTTCAGGAGGCAGCCGATCAATGATTGTCTCTCATCATTGATGTTTCTATCTCTCTCCCCCTTCCTCTCTGAAGTCAATAAAAATACATGTATTTTAAAAATACCATAATCTCAAACAAGAGAGATGCAAAAATGAAAAGATCTGGATTTTGGAATAACCAAAGCAAAATTCTACAGGCTCCTGGGCTGCCCTCTATCATGAGCAGGAATCTAACCTACCCAGCTGCCGCTCCAAGGGCTCAGAGCCAAAAACCAGGCAGAAATGTCCATCTAAGAATGTACTGGAACATCAGATAGGACAGTGGAAAAGAAGGGGAGGGGAAATGACTGGGAAGAGGCATTCCAGTTAGAAGCCAAAACTAAAAGGAAATTCATGAAATTCTTCATCAAGAGTGTCACAACTAGAACAGGACTAACAAATCAGACACCCGCAGGACTACTGTTATGGGGAAGAATCCTTTCAGCTAAGATGCCCAACATTAAAAACAAAACCAATCAAAAAAAGGAGAGGGGACTCTTTGAGGGGAAGGGATGAAGTAGAGAATAATTTGGAGACCTAAATCTTCTCTCTCATTTTAAAAACAGTAGGTTACTTCCATCTTCAATGCTCTACTTATAAAACTGAAACAAAAAAGGGATTTGAAAACAGATCAATGGCCTTTTTTAGCCCAGGCTTCTCGCTTCAAATTTGCTAAACTCACTAATTAGTTTGGGTACCAATGTTATAGATAGATTGCCTCATGCATGCATTCATTCACTCAATAAGGATCACTGAGAACCAGATATTGTGCGAGGTGGAAGGAGTAGGTATAAAAATGCAGTCTCTCCACTCAAGAGGAGTGATGTGAAAATGGGCATGTAAAAATGTCAAAGAAGGGGCTAGTAGCTAAAATTGAAGCATGCAAACGAAGCACCAAAGCCTGTAGGAAAAGTCAAAGGGGAGAGGGAAGATATACGGATGATCATTGCAATCTGCGATTCCAATATTGAATGAAAACCAGTTTTTAAAGAGTTTCATGGTGATTCCTCAAATCATCATTATAAGTAGTGCCATCATTTTTCTGTTTTCAAAGTGAAATTTGGCTTTTGGCTAAGGCTCTAACAGAAAAATGTATTAATAGTGGCTGCTACTGTAATAAATTATTTTCAAGTATCTTGCTTAGATTCCTGGGGATAATTAATTTTTTAATAGCTTCATAAGCCATGGCTTATAAATTACTGACTACTGCTTTATAACTATTACAAACCAAACACATAGCATTTGTTTTCCATTAAGCAATGTGTTGCAGAAATTAGGCTAATTTTTTTCTTTTCTTATTTATCTTTATTACAGGAAGAGTGACATTTAATAGGGCAGTAGCTTCAGAGACCCTGCAGCAAAGTCTTAAATCACAGAGGTAATCACTAACAATTAGGATGTTGTTTCAATTGGTTAGTTGTAAGAAGTACTTGTAACTAGTTTAGGTTTCTTGCATAGGACTAAACATCTCAGTAATATTCTGGGAATATAAATAGTTCATTCCCTTCCAATTGCATTTTTGGTGATCAAATCAATACTCTGAATTCTCCAATATCCCCTTAAATTGTACAGAAGATACAAATAAGAAAATAATTCTTTTTCATAAACTTAACTCTACAACTTAGCTATGGCTTGGCACTTGCTCAGCTTCCTAAGTGGAATTTAAACTTGTCAAACATTAAATTGCATGTCATATTGTAATAGTAATAATTTCCTAGTTTATAAGTTTGTAATTTTAGGGTGAACTCTTAGAGTGACATATTAAGGGTGACACTTGACCACGAAGGTAGCCACCTCCCTGTGTGTGTGTGACATAGATAAGACTTACCCTGCGGAACACCGCTGAGGATGACGTGTGTAACTGATACCCACCTTGTACTTTGATTAACAGCCATGCAGTAACCCACATATAAAGTTTTCAGAAGAAAAAAATAGGAGCAAATTTTTAAAAATACATTAAAGTACTGAGATACCATGTTAAATAATGCAACAGAAACACGTTCAGAAAGTCATTCGAAAGTCAGATTCCAATATCTCTAAAACAGGCTTCAGTTCTTCAGCCCATTAATTCAGTAAAAACTTGGAGAACACCCGTTTCTATCTGTGGTTGCCACAGTTGTCATTCTGCAAATCTGAGCCACACCTCCAACAACTATCATGGTTCCTCTACATCACCCCTACGTTACCCAGTCCTACCCCAGCGTATTCCTACCCCATATTTCTATCTTGGCTGTTCAGTCGATCCTCAAGCACATCTAAAATTTCAGATATAGCCTTGCCGGTGTGGCTCAGTGGTTGAGGTTCAACCTATGAACCAGGAGGTCACAGTTCTATTCCCTGTCGGGTTTCAGGCTCGATCCCCAGGTGAGGAATACGCAGGAGGCAGCCAATCAATGATTCTCTCTCATCATTGATGCTTCCACCCCTCCTTTTCCCTTTCTCTCTGAAATCAATAAAAATATGTTTAAAACATCAGATATATATGACATAAATGGACAATTGAAACTGCAGCAGTGATCTTCACACTGGGCTCCATGTAACCACAAGTGTTCCTTGTAGAGGCAGGGATCATGGGCATAGTCCATTTGTATCCCCCTATCAGGCTACAGTTTTAAATTATTAACTCTTTTGCAATAAAAAAAAAAAAATCAACAGAAGAATTTTACACACTTTAAGAGTGTAAAAACCCTTAAGGCAATAGTTCCCACAGTAATAATCTAATACAGAAATTTCGCCTAGGCTGGGTAGCTCAGTGTGTCGTCTGATACACCAAGGTTGCATGTTTGGTCCTGCCAGGGCACATACAAGAAACAACAATGAATGTATAAATAAGTGAAACAACTCACTGTCGCGCTCTCTCTCTCTCTCTCACTCAAATCAATCTATCTTTTTTTTAAAATTTTCTATGGACTATAGAAATATATGCAGGAGGCATCCTTTATGAATGAAGTGGGTTCATAAAACCTTGTATTATGTAAGACCTCTGTATGCAAGTAACTTCTCCTACAAAAGCAAAAGATAAAAACTATGGAGAATTTAATCAAATTGCCCCATTAAAAAAACTAACAGAAGGATTTCTTCCTTAAAATGGAAAAAAAAATCAAATCAATTCACATAAACAACAAGATAGCGGTCATGTACTGCTTAGGACAAACGTCCACATTATGGTCTAAACCCGTGGTCGGCAAACCGCAGCTCGAGAGCCACATGCGGCTCTTTGGCCCCAAAGTGTGGCTCTCCCACACACACAAAAAAAACACGGCCTGGGCGAGTCTATTTTGAAGAAGTGGTGTTGTAAGAAATTAAAAAACTTGGCTCTCAAAAGAAATTTCAGTCGTTGTACTGTTGATATTTGGCTCTGCTGACTAATGAGGTTGCCGACCACTGACTAGACTCTAAACCATTAATGAAACTACATTTGCTAACTTCCTTCCTCTGACTCGGTAACGTAAGAGTAAGCAATGCCCTGGCTTTGCTTCCAGGAAACACACAAGTCAGGCTTCCACTCTGGCCCAGAACAGCTGTGTGCTCTCTGGTTGGCTGCCCAACACTCGGAGCCAGTTTTCGTTGGCATCGAACAGGCGGGTTACCACCAACCTCACTGGCACACAGTGAAGATGAAAAGGGGTCACGGCAATGTCTACCAGGGGCCTAAGGACAGGCCCTGCCGTGCATCCAACAAGCACCGCTCCCGCCTGGGACTCGAGAGAGGAAAGCAGAGTCTACAGACAGCAAGCACCCCGCTTTGTTCCCTCCCCAAACCGCCAGCCCCCCTTTCCTCCCCCCCGCAGAGGCAGAGGGGTACCTCCTCAGGCGCAGAGCGAAGCCTCGGCTCAGGTGGCCGTCCTCAGACCTCCTCGGGAGCTGCTCCAGGATGCCCCCCGGAGAGGGAATAATTACACATTCCACTTCTTCAGCCTCCTCAGCCTGGCTCCTGCCGTCAGCAAGAGACACATTCCAGTGTCTTTCTTCAAGAAAGGAAACTTCTTGGACTCCACCTCCAGGACTGTCCTATCTTTGGCCTCCCCGTCAAGGTCACTTCTTACTTAAAAGACTTGTTTGCACTGGCTGCCTCCTGGGTCCTCACCTCCCACTCACTCTCTCTCTCTCTCTCTCTCTCTCTCTTTTTTTAAGAAAAAAAATTTAATTTGGCTTCCAACTCCATCAATCCAAAGAGATGATTGTCAGCAAGTCACCACTGATTTCCTTGTTGCTCCTTTCAATGGCCATTTCGTGGTCCTTGTCGCATCCCTAGCATTCGCACGCAGGGATTCGCACCCTTCATGAGTTCTCTTTCTCCAGCAATTCCCCAAACGCTCGTCTTTCTCAAGGCCCAGTGATCAATTCTATCTTCTTTCCATGAAGATTCTTTCCCTCGGTGAATCCATCCACTTTCATCGCACCCATCCATAAGGTGGCCACACGTCCCAGTTAGCCCCAAACCGATCTGGTTTAGCCTAGTTTTAGCAGCATAATAGAAGCCCGCCCCCACACCCCTCCACCCTACCTCCCAGTTTAGATGCAAACAAAATATGTGGTCCCCTTATCTATTACCATTTGTATGCAGATGACTCCAAACTAAGGCCGTAAAGCGGAGCGGCTGAGGGGGTGGGCCCTGCAGCCAGCCCCCGGGGCTTCTATCCGGCTCCACTAGTCACCAGCCTCTGAGCCACTGGGCGGGTCCAGCACTTCAGATCCCTCCTCCACAAAATGGGAACTACGCTAGGGATTTCTCAAGAAGCGAGGGTTCAATGAACAGACCTAAAATCATCAGCATGAGGTCTGCCACATTTAAAAAAAAATATATATATTTTTTTATTGATTTCAGAGAGGAAGGGAGAGGGCTAGAGATATAGAAACATCAATGGTGAGAGAGAATCATTGATCCCTGGGGATCAAGCCCGCAACCCAGGAATGTGCCCTTGGCCAGAATCGAACCTGGGACCCTTCAGTCAGAAGGCCGACGCTCTATCCACTGAGCAAAATGGGCTAGGGCCTGCCACATTTTTAAGTGCTCCATAAATTTGGCTAGCCAGGACTTGTCTCCTGAGCTCCAGACATAGCCAGGTAAGTGCAATAAAGTTCTAAGGAGGTGAAGGGAGGGGTGGGGGAGGGATAGGGAGGGGAACGAGTGGGAAGGGCCAGGAGTTGGCCTGTCTGTGTGGTCCTCTTATCACTTCTAAATGCTCTAGGCGCCCATTTATCCTCCCAACAAACTGTGGCTGAATTCCTAAGATATTTCTCTTGTGACCTTTGAGTGCTGTTCCTAAGGTAAGTATCGGTCCTCTGTGGGAATGGTGGCAGCATTTTCTTGCTCTGCATATTCAGAGAGCCGCTGTACAATCTATGCTGGAAACACTGGCTGTAAGTAAGTGGAAGCAGGTTCTGCTTCTGAACTGCTTGAATTGAGTCTTGTTTTATTTTTCACGACTGTGGCTGTTTCCACTATTCCGAAAACATCAAAACGATATTGAATGACAGCCTGGATACAGAGCAGTGCAACCATTTCCTGACAATAAAAAATAAGGCATAATTCTTGAAAATGCACTTGAGGAAGGAGGATGGTGTGATGTATTTGGGGGGAGTGGAGCACAGCGAACCATTTCACCTCTTAGATTTTATGGTTAACTTTTTTATTTTCTGTAAGGTACTCTTAATCTTTCCTTAAGAAAGGGTCTTAGTTTGCTTGAAATACTTTCTAAAGTGGTATTTCTATTTTGTATCTGTTTTCAAATTTCCTATCTTCACTTTCACTTGATGGGCTATCACAGTGGTCGGCAAACCAAGGCTCGAGAGCCACATGCGGCTCTTTGGCCCCTTGAGTGTGGCTCTTCCACAAAATACCACATGCGGGCACGCACGTACAGTGCGATTGAAACTTCGTGGCCCATGCGCAGAAGTCGGTTTTCGGCCTGGGCGAGTCTAGTTTGAAGAAGTGGTGTTAGAACACTCTAGGGGCCAAAGAACTGCATGTTGCGTGCGAGCCGCAGTTTGCCGACCACTGGGCTAGCATAACTTCAGTGGGTTGCATGGACCAACTTTGTTTTTTAACCTGAGCTATGATCCTTCTTGCATCTCCCCAAAGCCCGTGGCTGAAGTAGAGAGCTTGTGTACACTCAGAGGGCTTTTTCTCACCTCTTCACGTTTGCTCTGCAAATCAGCACTGAATGTTCCCTGTCCCCCTCCTCGCCTGAGCTTCTGCTCATTCCTTAAGACCCACGTTAAAGCGCATTTCTGTCTGCAAGCCCTCCCTGTTTTCCCAGACAGAAACATCTCTCGGTCCTCTGACAGATGCCTCTATTTAGCGTGTGGTTCCGTTTTGTGCTATTTTTAAATGCTCATTTGCCTTTCTACCCGAGTCTCGAGTCCTGGGTCACCAAAGTGGGTTTCACCCATCCTTGTACCACTCACAGCTCAGTGGTTGATGCACAGTCATTAGCATTCCTTGAGCATTTTCTCTGTACCAGGCCTATTTTATTCTCACCAACTAATCAGGTGGGAGCGATTACGATCTTCATTTTATGGATGAGTAAACTGAGGCCAGGAGAGGTTATGTAAGTAGCCCAAGGTTGTTCAGCTAGTGGAAGGCAGAGCTGGTCTTTCACTGACTGGGAATCTTCTGATTAAGTATTAATAGGTAGGCTTAAGGTTTTTATGTATTTATTTATTTTATTTTATTGATTTTTTACAGAGAGGAAGGGAGAGGAATAGAGAGTTAGAAACATTAATGAGAGAGAATCATCGATCAGCTGCCTCTTGCACACCCCCTACTGGGGATGTGCCCGCAACCAAGGTGCATGCCCTTGACTGGAATCGAACCTGGGACCCTTCAGTCCGCAGGCCGACGCTCTTTCCATGGAGCCAAACCGGTTTCGGCCTTAAGGTTTTGTTTTGTTTCTTTAGGAGGAAATATGGCTCCAGAGCCTGAGCTTTTAACCTTAGCTATAAATGTCTGCTGATATTTTGAGGGGAGGAAAAATAGTCTTATCTAGAAAAAAAATATTTGCATGCTGTTTTCCTTTTTATTCTCTGTGGAAGAACAAAACAAAACAAAGCAATGTTCTGTGCCCAGCTTTAACCGTTTTCCCTGAGAAAGCAGAGCAGATATGAAGTCAACTGAGGGCCATTTTTATCACTCTGACAGCTTATTTCTATTCCTTGGGTCAATGGAAAGCGAAGTCACTACCCTAAAGTGATATTTTTATACGTATGCTGACTACTGTAGATTCTAATCAGCGGTTAAATAAAGAGTCCCCATGGTGGAAAAGGAGGGGTGATGGGGAGCTAATAATGACTCAGTTGCTTTCAGCTGATGCACAGGTTGGATTCTGAAAATCCTGTCTCCAGGAATGGCCGTAAAGGCCATTTAACCAGTGAACGTTAGGCTGAATCAGCAGGCCGGGGTTCCGGCCACCTCTGCAGCTCAAGTCACCTCGTTAACATCCCTTAAACGGAAGAGATGATCCTTATTAAGGAGATTATACAAAAGAGCTTTTAAAATGGATATTTTATTGTTGCTACTGTTAGCAATGTAGTATCCGAATACTAAGTATAATCGTGTTTCTATGGGGAAATAATTTGTTTAAATATTTTATTTTATTTAATTCATTACTATTTTTTAAGCCTCATCTGATGACATGTTTAGAAATAGAAAGAGACAGGAAGAGAGAGAGAGAGAGAGAGAGAGAGAGAGAGAGAGAGAGAGAGAGAGACCAGTTGGTTGCCTCTTGTACACACCTGGACCAGGAATTGAACTCACAACCTAGGAATGTGCCCCGACTTGGAATTGAACCCGCAACATTGGGTCCACAGGACGACACTCCAACCAACTTAGCAACTAAACTGGGGCTCTTTTTCTTTTAAGTTTTTGGATTTAAAAGCCAGTCTCTTAAGATATCAACCGAAGGACTTGTATACATGCATATAAGCATAACCAATGGATGCAAAACTCTGGGGAGGGAGGGCATGTATTGGGGGGGGGGGTGATTGGTAAGGTATGTACACATATAATACCTTAATAAAAAATGAGGGAAAAAAAAGATTCAAATTCCATTTGAAGTAAAAGCCAGTCTCTGTCTGCCTAGCTCCTTATGCATAATATTTCTAAGAAGGACCTGGAAGACGCGAGTTCCCACTGCTGTGTGTGTTAGCGGCGTGCCTGAGGATGATGGCCCCCAGTTTCAAGCCCTAGGACTGGGAACAGGAGGAGGGACAAGGCCCAGGAGGTTCGGAAGCTGACAGAACCAGAGTCTGTGCTGGGGAAAGAATGCAAGGAACCTACTCCAGACACTAGGCTTTTCCCAGGTCCGGTGTCCTCCCTTCAGCTCTGTTTGGACCTTTGAGCTTCTCTTTCTCTTGCCATCTCCTGCACAGCTCTTGGCCTCTCCCTAACCCCTCAGGAACAAAAATAAGGCAACAACCCAGCACTGGCCTACTGAAGGGTGAATTGTGGAAACCAAAGGAAATGCTCCATAAACTCTACAAATGTTAATTATGGTTTTTCTGAGCCACTTTAGTACTTTGGGGGGGCGGGGGGGATTAAGTAATTAAGGGAGATTTCCAGTAAATAAAGTATTTAACTTACTCCTTAGCAACACTAGTTTAACTTGTCATTCAGTAATGATTTAGTACCCAGGCCTGCAGTACGCTACACGTTTTACCTGCTTACCTATCCATTCCTCTTAAGAGCCCTGTGAAATTGGTACTTCCCCCGCCTCCATTTTGCACATTCGAAAATGAAGCCTGGCAAATTGAGTCATCTGCCCAAGGTCATCCATTTTCTCAAAAGCAGAGCTGGGAGTCAGAACCAGTGCCAAGCCTCTGTGGTCAACCACAACATACACCATAGCATGTGCACCAGACGCTTCACATCCTTTCCTGCTCGCAGCCTGCTGCTTCCTCTCACTGTACATTTTTAGAGATTTAGTTAGTTTGCTATCAATCCTCCTTGTTATGACATAACAGTTGTCTCTGTAGGGCTGTCCAGTGAAGTGGGGGTGGGGTGGAGTGGCTCGGAGGGTGATTCCTTCCTACAGAAAGTGCCTGAGAAGCGAGAATCCCAACAAAGGTAAAAAGTACCTCTCGGTTGATTCTAGATCTCTCTCCCAGAGACTCCTTTCTCGGCTGTCGACCAGATACCGGGTTGGAGAGAGAGCTCGGAGCCTGGGCTGCAAGGCAGACAAGTTCACCTCTGGGTGCTGCCGCGTTGGTGACCGAGCCTCTGGGGAGAGGATGCCATTTCCGGTGGCATCTGGGCCAAAGGACCAGAGTCAGCGTTTATTTTCCGCATTAGGAAGCGGAAGCCTAATGGCTGAAGCTTTAAGGCGTTGGCAAATATGAGACACCAATTGGTTAGTGAGCCCAAAGCATAGCATCTTCCTGGAATTTGACTCAACTTGTTTTCATTTCATGTTTCTCAGTAGTTTGGGTGTAGCTTCTATGGTTCTTCTCTCCCCCTCCCCCCCCCCCCTCCCGCCCCAACAATTCAGACCCTTTGTCCCATTACTCCAGCTTGTGTGGTCACAGATGGAAAAAAAAAAAAAATACAGCTACTAGCGTGGGCAAGAAGGGAAAGATGGTGAGAGGAAAGCAAGGGGAAGTGAGAGGAGAAATGGGGAAGTACAGGAAGATGACTCCCTTTTCTAATTACATTTAAGAGTAATAATCCTGTACTTTCGTGTGGTGCTCCTCCCAATGCCCTGTGGGTAGAATGGCTCATCCACAGCTTCAGGACATTTTTCTGATTCCTCCTCCTGTTTCATTTGAAAGCTAGTGGTAACTGGAGAAGGGGTGGGAGTGGGGGTGGGGGTGGGGGGGTGGCAGGAAGTGGTGTTCTGATTGATTAGATGTAGATCAGCTTGGAACTTTGTTTTCTTTTTCTTTGAAAGGATATGTCTAGGATGAGGGGAATACCACCTGCCCTGCAAATACCAAGATGAAAGAGAAAGACGTGAACTTTTTTTTAAATAAGGAAATAAACCCCTAAGAAAGGTTTTCGAAAATAGTGAACCTTCTGTAGGTGTTTTAAACACTTCGGGATGCAGCATTTCTCCGTTACATGAAATGACATAAAATAACTAACAAGCGAGAGTAACCGATTCCAAAACAGTCCTGAAATGCACGCCCTGCGGGCTTCATTTGTCTTTTAACACTATGCTCTTTAGGGAACCCGGTCTATAAGGCAAACATGCTTATCTTTTCTGGGGAAACGTCATTTTACTTTACTTCACTGATACTCGATGTGTGGCTTCACGGTGAATTCCACCCATTACATATTGTTTTTACCCTATCGCCGAAAGCAATAAGTCAATTTGCATCTTTTCATGAATTTTAATACAATCATTATTGTGTCTCAAGGCTGGGCTTCACCTAGAACCCATCTGATAACTTCAGTATTTTAAAATTTAGAGCAGTCTATTATGTAACTTTGAGATTTTGCCATTATTTGATTCTAGCATCTATGTGAGTTGCAAATCTTTCCAGTCCTTTAGATTCCAGGTAGTCTGCATATTGTGAGAGTAAGAGAACAATGGGGGGGGGGGGGGAATAAAATTTGCATAATCGTTCACAAGACCAGAGAATGCCGGAGCTTGAATAAAGCAAATGATAATCTTGATTATACTTGCTAAATTTAAAATCAAGTTGTTTAAGACCAAGCAACAGATTTTCTACTGATTTTCCTACTTCCAAGAACTTATACATGGAGACAGTTCTACTATTGGTATTCTGGCCCCATGTGTTCCACAGCTCAGTGTGCTGGCTTTTTCCTAAGGGATGGTGAAAACGTACATATATAAAAGGCTAAGCTACTGACAGACTGGCCAACAGGCCAGTAGGTTTGATGCACACTGACCACCAGGGGGCAGACACTCCACGCAGGAACTGCTGAGCAACAGCAACTTTGCAGAGTGCCCTCTCGCACTCTGGGACCCCTTGGGGGATATTGGAGAGCCGGTTTTGGCCCGATCCCCGAAGGCCTGGCCAAGGGGAACCCTGCCAGAGGGACCCTGCTCACTCTACAGATGCCCTTCGAGCCCTGGCTCTACCCCAGGTGCAGCCAGCTGGGGAGGGACAAAGAGAGGTTGGCATGTCCAGCTTGTCGGTCAATGTGCACGAATCTGTGCCCTGGGCCTCTAGTGTATGTAATGTTCTACACTTACTTATAATGTGCTATCTCATAGCAGATCCCCTTTCATAAAATGAGGTGAGCTCTAATTGCTATCTTTCCTTTTCAGATGGTGAAACTGAGGCTCTCGGAAAGCTTTGTGGAGCAGTGCAGGGACTTGGAGCCCTTCTGACCAGTGTCATCTTCCCTGCCCTCTCAGTGGGAGGCCAGACAGGGCCTACTGCCATTGTCATCATTCTAAAGTTACTTTGCTTATTTTTAAAAGGCTTTTTAAATGCACATGGCACAGAACTTCAAAAGGTACAAGCAGTATGAGTGAGAAGTACATCCCCTGCCCTTTCTTGTTCCCTAATCCCTCACTTTTCCTAGAAGCAACACTGTCATCGGCTTCTTGTCTACTCTACCAGAGGTATTCTGTATGGATATTCTAAATTTCTCTGAAATAGTTTGTTCTCTCTTCTTTCCCTCATAAGAGTGACATGAGCCGGGGAATGAAAAGGGGTCTAATTCTGGATATATGTGGACGGCCGAGGTGATAGGCTTTGCCTGGGCGAAGAGGTGGGTGTGGGAAAAGGAGAGGAGACAAGGCTAGCTAGCTAAGTCTGGGGTTTTGGGCCTGAACAACAGGAAGGATGAAGTTGCCATTTACTTAGATGGAGAACATTTGGGAGAAATGGGCTCGGGAGTGGAGGTCAAGTGTTAGGTTTGGGGCTTGTTGCATGGGAGAAGCCTTGGGGCATTCGGATTGAGATGTTGAATGGAGATCTGGATAGAGTGGTCTGGAGCTGAGGGGAGACGCTGGAGATACCAATTAGGTTTGGATGCTGTCACCAAAGGAGAAGGTGAAGCTAGGGCAGAAAGAGTCTGTGAATTGAGCCCTGGGGCACTCCGGACAGAGAAAGTCGGGAAGTAGAAAAGACAAACGGGAGAAGAAGGAGGAGTCCATGAAACTGGAAGAAAATTAGGAGAGTGTGAAGTTCCAGAAGTCAGAGGAAAAAGGGTTTCATGGGAGGATGCACAGGAGGGTTTGTCTGTGTCAGAGACAGTTGATAGGTCAAGAAGGATGTTTGACCCATGCATCCTGTGAGTCTTCAGGAGTGATGAGGACAAAGGCTGATCAGAAAGGTTCAGAGAGGATGGGAGAACTGGAGATAATAACGCCCTCCAGGAGTCTTACTCTGAAGAGAAGCAGAGAATGAAAAGTCGGCTGGAAGGCGGAGTGGGGTTAAGAAAGTTTTATTTTCTTTTAGGATGGGAACCGTAATAGCATGTCTGTATGCTTATGGGAATGATTCAGTAAGCAGGGGGAACAGACATGCAGGAGGAATAGGGGGAAATTGCTTGAGCAATGTCCTTGAGTTGGTGACAGGGTTGGGATCTAGTGCCCAATTGGAGGGGTTCACCTTGGATGGGAGCCAGGGCAGCTCAAGCAGAGAAAATGGGGGAGACAGCACAGGAGCACAATAATGCTGGTATATGGATAGGTGAGGAGATGCGAGCTTGTGTGTGTGTGTGTGTGTTGGGGGGGGGGGGGGTCCTGTTTTGTCTTTGTCGGTGAAATAGGCAAAGAGGTCAAGGTCACCAGCTGAGAGAGAACCTGGAGAAGGTAGAGTGAGTTAGAGGTTTGAGGAACAAGAAGATTTGAAATAATCGACTAGGAGGTGGGAGAGGCTGTAGTTATTGAGCAGCATGGAAACCCCGTTAAAGCTGGGAGTCCTGCCCTAACTGGTTTGGCTCAGTGGATAGAGTGTTGGCCTATGGACTGAAAGGTCCCAGGTTCGATTCTGGTCAAGGGCATGTACCTTGGTTGTGGTTACATCCCCAGTAGTGGGTGTGCAGGAGGCAGCTGATCGATGTTTCTCTCTCATTGGTGTTTCTATCTCTATCCCTCTCCCTTCTTCTCTTTAAAAAATTAATAAAATATTAAAAAAAAAAAAAAAAAAAGCTGGTAGTCCTTATTTAATGGATGTTTGATTTTTTTCTCTAGTCTGTTTCAGCCAGATGGGTGCAAATCCAGAGTAGACAAATATTACATTTACCCCAAGGTTTGTCTTTTGGTTTCTATGAATGCATGTTACTATGCCATTACAAATATATACTTTATTTTAAGCCATAATTTATTTAAAACCAAACCCAGAAACACCAAATATTTTAATTAGCAAAAAATATTCTAAACACAAGGGCAAAAATAGTGTTCCTTTTATATTAATAACCCTTCAATAGTTCCAGTCACAGATCAGTTTAAACTTATCTTTAAAAGGGCCATTGTCATTTTATCCACATTTTCTATTTCAAGGAACACTTAATTTTCTTATGTTCTTGGAACAGAGTGCTTCAAGCGGGCCAGAAATCAGACCACTAAATATTTACTTTGTAAATAAACTTAGTTCAGCCACCTGGTGTGTGCTTGTGTTCTATGCCTGGCCACCTTAAGATGAAGGACCATATTTGGCAAATCACAAAACAATATGTGTTTTATTTGTTTGTCTGACTTGAAACAGTTTTCATATTTTTGATACTTTCTCTCCTAAGCATTTGCCTTCAGCATTCTTAAGCACATATGAATAATTTGTTTCTATTGGGGCACAGAGACTTCTCTGATAGTATGGTAAGAATCTTGACACTTGGGATTAAAATTTCTTGTGAGTTCAGTTTAGTAACTGAACTACATTCTGCACCAAGTCAGTGCATGAACACTTTTGTGGTATTGAGCAGCAAGGCTAGAGGTGCTGGGACTTGGGAGGTTATGGGTTAAAAAGAGCCAAATGGCTCTCACCTGTGTGGCTCAGTGCATAAAGTGTTGGCCTGTGGACTGAAGGGTCCTGGGTTTGATTCCAGTCAAGGGCACAAGCCCGGGTTGTAGGCTCGACTCCCAGTAGGGGGCATGCAGGAGGCAGCCGATCAATGATTCTCTTTCACCATTGGTGTTTCTTTCTCTTTCTTCCTCTCTGAAATCAATAAACATATTTATTAAAAAAGAAAAAGAGCCATATTGGTTATTTTACCAGGATGGATGGAATTCAAGAAGTGAATTTATAAAAGACCCCATTCTATTAGACCTCTTAAACTTTTCTACAAACTTAAAATTCTTATGTTTCACACAAATTCTATATTCTGCTCCAGTTTAGCTTATGGTTCAGAGGATGGCCCTTGCAGGCAGAAAATTGAGTTCAGAGTCCCAATTTGCAACCCATGAGTTGTGTGACTGGAAAAGTTACTTAATATTGTCTGGTCCAATTCCAGCTGTGGACATTGAATATGCAAAGTGCTAAGCAGAGTGCCATCCATTTAATAAATGTTCAATTTATTCTCGGTAATATAAAATAAGTACTAAGTTATATTACTAATTTAGCAATATAAACGTATACTTTAAATGGTTACCATTGCATAAAATGTAAACATTGAGAAATACCTTGTTGGATGGGTACTACTTGGGACTGGTATGCTCCTGTCCCTGCAGGAACCAGTTTTAAAAGTGGGAAGGGTGACAGATCATCCTTATGCCAAGATGATGCTCAGGGATGTCACACAGCCAAGCTAACAACCAAGGTTGGATTAAGAACCAGCCTCCTGAGTCCCATAGTCCCAGAGCCACAGTTCATGAGTTTTGGGGGGTTGGGGGAGGGGAGTTATAGCACCTTCACAAAAAATTTAGTACCCTGGGAGAATCTGGCCTTGAATTATCTAGATATATAAAAGGCTAATGTGTAAAGTGTCCCCTCGGGAGTTAGACCGTGAGACCAGGAGTTCTATCGTTCACTAGGACATTCACTGACCACCAGGGCCAGCACGGAACATGGTGGGCGCCCCCACTGAGGGACTGAGGGAAGGAGGAGGCAGGGAGGTAGGGAACTTGATCAGCCCTGATCACTGGTGAGGCTTCTAGTTTAACAATACACAAATTTCATGCACCTATGCACCTGGCCTCTAGTTTAACAGTGTCCCTCACCTCTGAATAATACTACATTTTATTAGAAGACTAAATCACTGGCTTAATTTTTTAATTTCATCTCTCTCTCTCTCTCTCTCCTTATTGCCATCTTAACCATTTCTAAGTGTGTGTTTAGTAGTGTTAAGTATATTCACATTGTTCTGAACAATCTCTAGAACATTATCATCTTGCAGATCTGAAACTATCCAGTAAACAACAACTCCTTTGTCCCTCTTTGTAGCCCTTGGCATCCACTGTTCCTGCTGTTTCTATGAATTGACTATTTTCATACAGTATTTGTCTTTTTGTGATTGGCTTATTCCACTTTTTTTTTTTTTAATATATCTATTGATTTCAGAGAAGAAGGGAGAGGGAAAGAGAACTAGAAACATCCACGATGTGAGAGAATTATGGATCGGTTGCCTCCTGCACGCCCTCCCCCCGCACCTTACTAGGGATGGAGCCCACAACCCAGGCATTGACCTTGACCGGGAATCGAATCCTGACCTCCTGGGTCATAGTTCGGTGCTCCACCATTGAGCCACGCCGGCTGAGCTGGCTTATTCCACTTAATATTGTTTTCAAGGTTCATCCATGTGGTAGTAAGTATGTGACAGAATTTCCTCCTTTTTTAAAGATTGGCTAATACTCATTGTCCAGTTCTCTAAAATTCACCCGATTACCACATTTATAAGAGCATTGCTTTGCCAAATGGAAGGCCAGTAGCTCTCAGATAGTCTATTTATGTTTGGTTTTACCAGTTAATTGACTTAGCTATTTATTAATTGCAACATATTTTCCTTTCCTCAATCCAAGTTAGCATAAACTATGCAGATGAAAAACCCTTCATCCTAAACCAGAAATATTTTAGGAGCATCATCTCTCCTAATCAGAGTCTGGCCAAGAATCTTCCTTTCCCTTTCATATTCATGATCTGCATTTTTAAAATTTCTCTTTAACATGCCTTATGTTTTTCTTCTCACCTTGTCATATTTGAGAGCACTATCCAAAACACTGTCAGTTTTTAAAATATGGTATTTCCCAAAAAAAAGCACGTTTGTCTGTGGCATTAGAAATTAAGTCTAACAGTGGTAGCATTACTTTTTTGCTAAAACCAAAATGCTAACTCTTCATGCATTTGCATGGTAGGATTATGGATGCAATCATTTTCTTTATTTTCAAAGGTTTCTGTAGCTTGGTCATAGTACATGTATAAAAAAATAAGCTCCCAAATTTTAAATAATTTCAATTGCTAAATTCCTTGCAATGAAGTTGCTTTGTCCAGTTGTGTTTGCTGCACTCTGCTTTTCCTTCCTCGCTTCCTTAGATAAAACCTCTCTGAGTGCCTCTCCATGCTAGACACAGTAGTTGGCACCCAGAACCTCAGGCTGCGTGAGACCGGGTCTGTGAGTTTAGGAGCTCAGTCAGTGAGGGAAAATCGCAGAAGCAGATGATGATAATTCAATGCTGGAAATCACTTCTATTTCTGAAAAGGGATTTTTAAAATTTTACTGAAAATGGCACTGTGAATGTGGCTTCTGGCCAAACTTTTTTTCAGATGGATATTTGCTTTGTAAATATAATGACTGACCCAAATTGCATCATTTATTTTTTAAAAATCTATTGTGCATCACTATTAAATTCTTCTGGTAAAATACCAGCTTTTAAAATATTTTTCCAAATTATATACAAAGATGTTACTGGTTACTTCCTTGTTGCCTTCCTTCCTTCTTTGGGGCACTTCTTTCCTTATCCTAGCTAATAAAGAGAGAATATGCTAATTGACCCTCATGCCATCGCAAAGATGGCGGCACCCACAGCCATTAAGGAGGAAATATGCTAAGTGACTACTGCCACACCCTCAAAAATGGCGGCTCCCAGTCCCCTCAGCCCTGCTAGGGCAACAGGTGTGCTGCAAAGCTGAGCCCGCTCCCAGGCAGGTCCGGCCACTCCTTGTGCCTGTCTCCAGAGTCCCCCAGTCCCCTCAGTCCCCAGCCACCCAGGGCTGGCCCAAGGCACAGGCAAGCCTGGGATGGCAGCTGCCCAGCTGCCCAGGGCTGCCTGAGGCTCAGGTAACCAGGGCTGGCTGAGGCTTGCACTGCCAGCAGTGGCAGCAGCAGAGGTGCGATGGGGGCATTGACTTCCCCTGATCAGGTCACCTCCCACCCCTGAGGGCTCCTGAGTTGTGAGAGGGGGCAGGCCGGGCTGAGGTATCCCTCCTCCAGTGCATAAATTTTCATGCACCGGGCCTCTAGTTATATTTATTGTTGAGTCTCTAAAATACATTTAAATGAATGAAGGAGAACTATAGAAATCACTTTCACTACTGATGTTTACCAGTTTAATTAAGCTATGACTGTAAATCTTTGAATCGTATGTCAGCATTCTATTTTCTTAGTCATGATTTTTATGAGTTGCATAATTATGGACTCAGTCATCTTATAGATTGGTGTCAGACAAAAGGCTGTGTTTGTTTTTCACGTAGAGACTTATTCTTGGTGATGCAAGCTATGGAGTAGTTTTAAAGTACATGACAATGCACTGACTGGTTTGGCTCAGTTGATAGAGCATCGGCCTGCGGGCTGAAAGGTCCCAGGTTTGATTCCGGTCAAGGGTATGTACTTTGGTTGCAGGCACATACCCAGTAGGGAGTGTGCAGAAGGCAGCTAATGGATGTTTCTCTCTCATCAATGTTTCTGACTATCTATCCTTCTCCCTTCCTCTCTGTAAAAAATCAATAATAGCCCTGACCGGTTTGCCTCACAGGATAGAGCATTGGCCTGCAGACTCAAGGGTCCCAGGTTCGATTCTGGTCAAGGGAATGTCCTTGGTTGCGGGCACATCCCCAGTAGGGGGTGTGCAGGAGGCAGCTGATCGATGTTTCTCTCTCATCGATGTTTCTAGCTCTCTATCCCTCTCCCTTCCTCTCTTTAAAAAAAAATCAATAAAATATATTTTAAAAAACAAAATAAGTACATGACAAAATAGCTAAGCATAGAGAAATGTCTCTTTGCTGCTGCTTGAGTAAACCCTGTGATGATGCCAGGATCCAATCTACCCCTGGCTTCTCTTTTCAGTCCGGGAAGTCACTCTCCACCTAATTGCTCCACAACAGAGATTGCAGGATCATCTGTGACTCCTCCCTTCCCTTCCTCCACCAGGAGCCGAGTCCATTGCCGCCTCCTCGCTCTCTGCCTAGTCCACTTCTCTTCCTGCTGCCGCTACTTCCGCGCAGATGTGAAGTCCCGCTGTGGCTTCCTAGTTCATCTTCCCACGTATGTTCTTTCCTTCCTCCACCCCGTGCTCTAACCCGCAGTCCTGGCTCTTTCTCAGATGCAGATCATCTCATTTCACTTCCCTTTCTCAGGGGGAATTTAACTTGTTAAATCATATCAAAATCCTCCAGAAAATGCCAAACCTTCTGCCTTTTCCTAATCGGGCATATTAGCCAAACACATAGCATCACCCCCAGTGAGGCCAAAAGATCCCAAATAGATAAGGCACCCGGTTCCCTCAGATCACATTAATAAATAACAAACACTTACCGAGTACGCTGTCCTGGGCACTTTAAGTGTATTAACACTTTTTACAACATCAACACTAATAATGATTGCTATCTTTTACTGGGAGCCTGCTTTATGTTCCTGGCATCTTATGGCCATTAGTTGTTACCTTTTAAACCACCCTGCAGGGTAGCAGTTACTGTCTCCATGAGGATATGAAACGAGGGAAAGGGGTTCCAGAGGGTCAGGTTTGGCCCCAAGCCTGTCAGCTACGAAGTAGCTAGATCTAGATCCAGCCCACCCACGTAGGTCAGCCTGCCCCTGCTCTCTGCCCAACCCCAACCCCAGGCACCGCACCGCCGCCTCCTGTACAGGTGCCACTTCCGTACCGACAGTGGTGCCACTTCCGTGCCGACAGTGGTGCCACAGAGAACGGTGATGTAAACGGAAGTGGAAACACTGGCAAAGCCAAGCAGGCTGTTTTGTTGCTGGGTGGAGGGCCACAAAGGCCGGCACCGAGATGAAAGCACCAAGCCCATCACCGAACCTGTCACTGTTCTGGTTTCAGGCATGTGTCTGGTGACATCAGACCCGTGAATCCTTGGCATTTGGTGGAGTCACAGAATCGAGACCCTGAGGAAATTTCTCAGACCTCATTTACTTAGTATTTTATTCTGACTGCTGACACTCCTCAGAGAAAAACACACCCAACAGCAAAACGCGAGATATTATTCTGAGAGCTGTGTTAGCTCACAGTCTGAAGGAGAAGCTGTCTTTCACAGAGCTTGATTAACCACAGACTTACATTTCAGGAGGAAGTAGGCAAAGAAAAAAATCTGCAAACCTTATGTAGTTGGTTAAAGAAAACTAGAGAAAGAGCTTAGTATGTCTTCAAGTAAAAAAAACAACCACACTAAAAAACCAAAATGCTTTGTTTGAATAAATTCTCTCAGTGGATGTCTTAAGAATAGGGGACCCAGCTTGGCCGGTGTGGCTCAGTGGTTGAGTGTCAACCTAGGTCTCCGATTCGATTCCCGGTCAGGGCGCATGCCTGGGCTGCAGGCTCAATCTCTGGTGGGAGGTGTGCAGGAGGCAGCCGATCCATGCTGCTCTCTCATCAATGTTTCTGTCTTTCATCTCCCTTCCTCTCTCTTTAAAAAAAAAAAAATCAATAAAAACTTAAAATGAATAGGGGACCCAGCTCACAAGCCCGATGCAGCTTCTTTACCTTGCAATTGTGTCTGATGAGGAGGAATGCATACTTACGTGTTTATGCAACGATGATTCCTTTATTGTCATGTCCCTTCATGGCTTAGTCCAGAGGAGGAAGGGAGGGAGTTCAGAGGAAATGCCCCACTGTCACGCGTGCTAAGAGGAGGAAGAGGCGGTTGGTAGCTCCTCTTGGCCCCTTGTGGATCGGCCGGGTCATTCTTGTCCTATCGGGATAGAGACAGCACTTCCGTCAGCAGGCAGGGGCGGGGTGGCGCGGGGGCGGCCTCAGCCAGCTGGAGGGCATGCCCCTGTGGCCTCAGGCTGCTCTTAGAGGTGGCTCAGGGCTTCCTCTTTCAGGAGCTAATTACATACAGGCTGCCAGCTCCCCACTTCACCTCAACCAGCCCAACAGGCTCATTCAAACCAACACTGCTATGACACCATGGTTTATTTTACATATTTGAGCAAAGACTTAAAACTACTTTAGCCTTCACTCTGTCACCTTCAGGCCAAAAGCCTTTGATGTCTTGGTGCTTTGACCAGGGGGTACCACCTAGGACCCCATTAGGGTTTTCCCTGAAGGCCTCAGCTGGAGACCACCAGGTAACCATCTGCACCTTCTCAGAATGAGATCTTTGGTCAGCATGTGCTAACATCCCATGCAAAACCCCTTCCAGCATTTTACTCCATTGCAATGAAGTTGGCTCCAGCTCCAGCTTTTCTGGGTGAGTCTGTCAAAGTCCCTCGCCATTCAGACACCCATCTACTGATGGCGTGAACCAACACAAGCTAAGCCACGGTCACCTGGGGGTGTTGGCCTCTGGGGGTGTACAGTGGAGGGCGGAGATAGAGCAGCACCCACGACCACACTGAGATCTATTTCCTCCCTTTCCTTTCCAACATACGATCCTTTAAAAATGCTAAGTTCTTAAAAGTAAATTCATGAAAAGAGAGAGTGCAGAAAATGGAAACGAACTTTTGCCTTGTCTCTCGAGGAGAGAGGAGATAGAGCAAAACACCCTAGGCCTCATGCCAACTATTGACAATATTAATATTTTTTGAGTATGGCTTTGTTTCTTTTTCTTTATTCTTCCTCCTCTCCATTTCCTTCTTTTTCATTAAAAATAAAAATAACTATTCTAACCGGTTTGGCTCAGTGGGTAGAGTGTCGGCCTGGAGACTGAAGGGTCCCAGATTTGATTCCAGTCAAGGGCATGTACCTTGGTTGCAGGCACATCCCCAATAGGTGGTGTGCAGAAGGCAGCTGATCGATGTTTCTAACTCTCTATCGCTCTCCCTTCCTCTCTGTTAAAAAATCAATAAAATATATTTAAAATAAAATAAAAATAACTAGTGGCTAAATTAGTTGATGATTATAGCATAATCTACACATACTCTCAATTAGAAGGAAGATGAAATAATTAGCGACAAAACTAGCTAGTATATTCAGATTCTTTTATCCTAAAAAAAAAAAAAAGTCACTGAAAATATATAGCATTTATTGCTAAATTAGAAGGAAATGTTTTGGCCCATCTCTAAAAATCAACTTATTTGCAGACAATGAGGCAGGCAAATGAGGAACACGAATTGGAGCCACCAAAACCTTTACTTTGTAGCTATATGACTTGCTTCTCTTGTGTAGACAGCAGTGGGCAACGAGCTGGGACTGGGGTCAAATCCCAGAGCGTAATCCACATTCTAAGAGCACCTGGATGCCTGAGACACAGACCTGGCTGGCATTGCGCCACTCCAATGGCTCTAGGGGCTAGGTAATAAATATAAGAAAAAATGAGCAGGGTCTGTGCTCTGTTATGTGTACTCACTTTGTATGTTAAACATGTAGAAGTAGTCTTTGTTTACTCCAAGAATTATATTGTATATTTTTCTTGAACTTCTTAATGCTTTTATTATATCTCTTGTTTTGTCATTTACCCTAGGAAGAGAGAAATGCCTCTCTGCCACAAGGAAAAAAACACACAGGTAAAAATATGGAGTAAAGGAAAATTAATACTTAGCTGCAGTGTTGGAGTCAAAGGGAATAGAGGGGATTGTGGCGAACTGGAGATCACGTGCCATTTAAGTGAGCAGCAGCCATTCTGCTCTAGCAAATTGCTTCATGAGGAAATATGGCTTCAATATTCCCATTTCTCAGAAAGAAAAAGCTGTATACATAGATTTTCTTGAGCTATATCCTGTTTTTAAAACATTGGCTTAAAAAAACACTATATTGGTAAAACCAAACATCTTTTGCAGTTACTTTTTGTTGTTGTTTTGTTTTTTTAAATATATTTTATTGATTTTTTACAGAGAAAGGGATAATTAGAAATATTGATGAGAGAGGAACATCTATCAGTTGCTTCCTGCACACCACCTACAGGGGATGTGCCCACAACCAATGTACATGCCCTTGACCGGAATTGAACCTGGGACCTTTCAGTCCATGAGCCGGCACTCTATCCATTAAGCCAAACCAATCAGAGCTGTTGTTTTGTTTTTTAACTTCTGTCTAAACAGTGAGGGTGTCAAATTCAAGCAGACATCAGGGAATCAGAGACCACACAGAATCTGGTCCCACTGTGGCAGTGGGGAGAAGACAGGTAAGGAGAAGCCACAGCAGGGCCAGGGATAGAGAATTCCAAACTACTCCTGCCACAGGAACACTTCCCCTTCTAGCTGTACCAGAAGCCAGTTTCCCAGGCAACGTCCAGTCTGGCACAGCCTGAAAGCATGTGCTTCTGCAAATCAGCATCATTTCTTGATAGGCAAATGTTGGCACAATTTCTCGTACTCTTACCAACCCGAGGATGGAAGTTGAGACAGTCCTATTGAGTAGCAAATTTAACCCTTCTATTAAGTACAGAGTTCTTAATGAATTTTCATTTCTTTGTAGCTCATTGAAATCAGGTTCTCAAAGCCTCAATGTTTTATAAGTATGTTTTGGTTGTTGCTTTTATTTTGTGGTGCTTACATTAAACACAGATAATTGGATATTTGTAACACCAATCCTATATAATACAAGGGTAATATGCAAATTGACCCTAACAGTGGAACAACCAGGAATGACCTATCACTATGATGTGCACTGACCACCAGGGGGCAGACACTCGATGCAGGAGCTGCCCCCCTGGTGGTCAGTGCGCTCCCTCAGGGGGAGCGACACTCAGCCACAGGCTGGGCTGAGGGCTGCGAGTGCTGCAGTGGTAGAGGAAGCCTCTCCCATCTCCTCAGCAGCACTAAGGATGTCCAACTGACAGCTTAGCAGTAGGACATCCCCTGAGGGCTCCTGGGCTGCCAGAGGGATGTCTGACTGCCAGCTTAGGCTCGATCCCCTGGGGAGGGGGTCTAAGCCAGCAGGTGGACAACCCTGAGGGGTCCTGGACTGCAAGAGGGCACAGGCCAGGCTGAGGGACCCCTCCATTCTCCCTATCCTGAGTGCACAAATTTTCATGCACTGGGCCTTTTTTAGTATACTGATATTATCTGATGGCTTTTAATAATTTATAATTGGCAGAGCTCAATGGCCTGTTGTCAGACAGATGCTCAGATTTACTCAAAGATGTACTTAAAAAATATTTGTTTCCTTTATTAAGGAATAATAATAATAATAATAAGATACTGTTAGAGCAGTATTAATAATCATACTATTTAGAACTTTTGAAAGACTTCCAAATAACTCCAAATTTCCATTTTGTTTTTAAGAACATAGGGGATATAGAATTTAAATTGAACAACTGCGCCTTTTAATCTGCATCTCACGTGCCCTTGTTATATGTCATTATTTTTTCCACTAACTCTCTAACAAGTGGAACTAAGATGGATTACAGTTACTGTTCTGATATAGCAGGGGAATGCTATAGGCACACTGTATCCTGGTATGGGAAAGGCATTTGGCAACGCCTACATTATCTATAATAATGAAAGCGTAATATGCTAATTAGACTGGACATACTTCCTTCCAGAAAGTGTTTACCAAACTTTTGACATATGTGTATCCCTTCTATAATTTTTGTAATGTTGAGTATCCCTCGTACTCATGAGAACGTAGAATTAGGCGCAGCTAAGCACGGTGCAGTGCCTATCCCTACCAAACTCTGGTGCAACGCGTACCCCCACCGAACTCTTCCCGTTCCCCTGGGGGTACACGTACCACACTTTGGGAACCACTGCTTCCAGACAAAGCCACAGTGGGCAGGGGCTAAGGCAGAGGCGATAGAGGCCCCTGGTCTCAATGGTGGGCAGGGGCCGGGGCCAAGGCCCTTACACAAGTTTTGTGCATCGGGTCGCTAGTAGCTTTATAAATAAGATGGAGAAATATGTATGGGCTAGATGACAGCACATTTCAGTGTATACCTGGTCTACATTCAATATCTGACATGTTATTCCACATTGGTATAGCAAATAGTTATCTTATATCTACAATGGACTAAGTACTTCTCTGTGCTCTACAAGTTAGGAGTGATATGCTTTTTATTTTTTCTGTAGGGGTCACAGAAATAAATAGAGGAAGGGAGAGGGATAGGGAGTTAGAAACATCGATGAGAGAGAATCATTGATCAGCTGCCTCCTGCACACCCCTCACTGGGGATATGCTCGCAACCAAGGTACATGCCCTTGACCAGAATTGAACCTGGGACCTTTCAGGCCACAGGATGACGCTCTATCCACTGAGCCAAACTGGTTTTGGCATAAATAGAGGTTTTAAAGAGCGTGTGCATGCACACATACTCACACACACACACTGACACATTAACATACACTGAGTGGCCAGATTATTATAATCTCTGAACACTTAATAATAATCTGGCCACTCAGTGTGCGTATGTGTATGTGTGTGTGTGTGTGTGTGTGTATGTATATGTATGTGTTTGTGTGTGTGTGTGTGTGTGTGTATATATTAGAGGCCCGGTGCATGAATTCGTGCATGGGTGGGGGTCCGGCCAGCCTGGCCAGGGGGAGGGGACATGGGCAGTTGACCAACCTGCCTGTTGGTTGAACTCCTGGTCAAGGGGACAATTTGCATATTAGCCTTTTATTATATAGGATATGCACTGAGTGGCCAGATTATTATGTGTTTAGAGATCATAATAATCTGGCCACTCAGTGTATATACATATATATGTATAAGTATAGAAGTAATTTTAAAAAAGATAACTGTAGCCTTTAGTGCAGAGCAGCTTTCATCACCAAGAGAATATTGGAGTTAAAAATAATTCTAAAATATCATAGGTTTAACATGTTATATCACTATATATAATATTATATAAAACACATATATTAATTAATAGACTGCTTTTTAGAGCAATCTTAGGTTTACAGAAAAATTAAGCAGAAAGTACAGAGAGTTCCCATATATACTACTCCCCTATTTCAAAGATTCCCCTATTATTAAATTTTGCATTAGTATGGTACATTTGTTACAATTGATAAATAAATATTGGTTGTTATTTTGACTAAACTCATTAGTTTACATTAGGGTTCATTCTGTGTTGTAAATTTTATGGGTTTGGGAAAATGTATGTTTGTATTCAGCATACTTCATGGTGTCATGTATCATCCTGGATCACTATATCACGTATCCACCATTACAGTATCATACAGAATAGTTTTACTGCCCTAAAAATCTTATGTGCTGCACCTACCTACTCATCCTTCCCTCTGCCAGAAACCTTGGCAACCACTGATCTTTTCATTGTCTCTACAGTTTGCCTTTTCCAGAATGTCATATATCTAGTTGGAACCCTACAATATGTGACCTTTTCTGACTGGCTTCTTTCATTTAGCAACATGCACATGATGTTCATCCATATCTCTTCACATCATGTTGTCCCTGAAGACTGTTCCATTGTGCAAATGTACCACAGTTTGTTTATGCGTTCAGCTACTGAAGGACATCTTTGTTGCTTCCACATTTTGGAGATGAAGATAGAACATTCATATGCAGGTTTTTGTGTGATCACAATTTTCAGCTCATTCGGGTAAATTCTAAGAAGCATGATTGCTGGATTGTATGGTAAGACTAAGTTTAGCTTTGTAAGAAACTGCCAAGCTGTCTTCCAAAGTGGCTGAATCATTTTGCACTTCCAGCAGCAATGAATGCGAGTTTCTGTTACTCCACATCCTCCTCAGCATTTGGTGTTGTCATTGTTTTAGATTGTGGCCATTCTAATAGGTGTGTGCTTCTTGTTTTAGTTTGTGATTCCCTGATGACAGGATATTGAGCATCTTATGCTTATTTTCCCCCATTACCTTCTTTGGTAAGGCATTTGTTAAATTTTTTTGCTCAATTGGGCTTGTTTTCTATTATTTGAGAGTTCTTTGTACATTTTGGATATAAGTTCTTAGTGTTTGTAAGTATTTTCTCTTAGTCTGTGGCCTGTCTTTTCATTCTTTTAACATAATCTTTTGCAGAAATCCCACTTGATACCAATCTTTCTTTCATGGATTGTACCTTTGGTGTTGAATCTAAAAATTCATTGCCAAACATAAGGCCACCTAATTTTTCTCCTATTTTATCGTATAAGAGTTTTATAATTTTGCATTTTACATTTAGATCTGTGATCCATTTTGAGTTATTTTTTGTGAAAGGTGTAAGATCTGGGTAGATTCCCTTTTCTCTCTCTCTCTCTCTCTCTCTCTCTCTCTCTCTCTCCCTTTTTTTTTTTTTTTTTTTTTTTGCATATGGATGTTCAGTTGTTCCAGCACCATTTGTTGAAAAGCCTATCCTTTATCCATTAAATTGCCTTTTTTCCCTGGTCAAAGATCAGTTGGTTATATTTTGTGGGTCTATTTCTGGGCTCTTCATTTTGTGCCATTGATTGGTTTATCTATTCTTTCACCAATACCACATCATTATAACTTTATAATAAGAATTAAAGTCAGATAGTGCCAGCCTTCCGAATTTGTTCTTCTTCAGTATTATGTTGGCTAATCTGGGTATTTTGCCTCTCCATATAAATTTTTGAGTCAATTTGTCAATAGCCACAAAATAATTTGCTGGGATTTTTATTAGGATTGAGCTAAATCTGCAGCTCAAACTAGAAAGAATTGATATTTTGACAATATTGAGTCTTTTCATCAGTGAGCATGGAATACCTCTCCATTTAGTTAGATATTTTTTATTTCCTACACCAAAGTTTTATAGTTTTCATCATAAAGATCTTGTACATATCTCTCAATTTATACTAAGTATTTCTTTTTGTTTTTGGTACTAATGTAAATGGTATTGTGTTTTAAATTTCAAAGTCCAATTGTTCATTGCTGGTATATGGGAAAGCAATTACTTTCATATATTAACTTGTATTTTGCAACTAATAAATACAACTAATTACTATTAGTTCCAGGTTTTTTTTTTATTCTTTGGGATTTTCTACACAGATAGTCATGTCTGTGATCAAACAGTTTTATTTTTTTCTCCCCAATTTGTATACCTTTCAAAAATATTACTGCATGAATTAGAACTTGTAGTACAATCTATAATAATAAAAGTGTAATATGCTAATTAGACCAGATAGCCGAATGACCTTCCAGACATCATTCTGGACTAAGCCATGGTGGCGGGGGCCAAGACAGAGTGATCACCAGGCAGGCAGGTGAGCACTTAGGGGCAATCAAGCAGGCAGGCAGAGGTGGTTAGGGGTGACCAGGCAGGTATTCAGAGGGGTTAGGGGCAATCAGGCAGGCAGGCAGGCTAGCAGTTAGGAGTCAGCAGTCCCAGATTTCGAGAGGGATGTCTGACTGTGAGTTTAGGCCTGATCCCTGTGCCTAAATTCACAATCAGACATCCCCCAAGGCCCAATCCTGCACTGGGATAGGGCCTAAACTCACAATCAGACATCTCTTTCACAATCCAGGACCCTTAGAGGGTGCAGGCCGGGCTGAGGGACATTCCCCCCTTCATGCACAAATTTCATGCACCAGGCCTCTAGGAATGAATAAATTGGTGAGAGGGGACCTACTTGCATTGTACCTAATCTGAGAAAAAGCATCTAGTTTCCATTAAGTATGATGTTTGGTGTAGGTATTTTGTAGATACTCTTTTTTCTTCTTCTTCAAATTATAAGAGAAAATTTATTTAGAAAGTTATAGAGGTAGTAGAGTGAGTCAGCTGGGCTGCATAGGCTGAGGAAACAAGTTACAGAAGCAAAAGAAGGACTCTTGAGCTTAGGCAAGGGAAAGGCAAGGATAATGTGTCTGGAAGGAGAAGAGGGGGAAGGAAAGGCGCAGTGCACTCCGGAGAAGTTCCCTTCAATTTCTAGTTTGCTGAGTGTTTGTTTTTAAAAAAATCTATCTTTATTGTTGAAAGGATTACAGATGTCCCCTTTTATTCCTCATTGACCTCTTCTAGCGGCCCCCTCCTCCCCGTGCTCTAGGCCTTCACCACCCAATTGTCTCTGTCCATGGGTTATGCATATATGAATGTAAGTTAATGTCTTCCCCCCAACCCCCACCACCCCCACCTTCACCTTCCCTCTGAGATTCGACAGTCTGTTCCATGCTTCTATGTCTTTGGATCTATTTTGTTCATCAGTTTATTGTGTTCCATAGAGGGAGATCATATGGTACTTGTCTTTCTTTGACTGGCTTATTTTGCTTGGCATAACACTCTACAGGTCCCTCCATGCTATCTCAAAGGGTAAGACATCCTTTTTCACTGCTGCATAGTGTTCCATGGTATAATGTAACACTAGCTTTTTTATTCATTCATCTCCTGATGGTCACTTGGGCTGTTTCCAGATCTTAGCTATTGTAAATTGTGCTGCTATAAACATAGGGGTATATACATTTTTTCTAATTGATATTTTAAGTTTCTTAGGATATATTCCTAGAAGTGGGGTCACTGGGTCAAATGGCAGTTCTGTTTTTAATTTTTTGAGGAAATGCCATATAGTTTTCGATAGTGGCTTCCCCTATCTGCATTCCCACCAGCAGTGTACTAGGGTTCCCTTTTCTCCACATCCTCACCAGCATTTTTCATTTGTTGAATTGATAGCCATTCTGATAGGTATGAGGGGATACCTCATTGTCATTTTAATTTGCACCTCTCTGATGATTAGTGACTTTGAATATCTTTTCATGTCTCTTGGCCATCTGTATATCCACTTTGGAGAATTGTCTATTTAGGTCCTTTGCCCATTTTTTAATTGGATTATTTGTCTTCCTTTTAAGGTGTATGAGTTTCTTATATATTTTGGATATTAACCCCTTCTCAGATGTATATTGGCAAATATGTCCTCCCATATAGTGGGTTCCCTCTTCGTTTGTTTATGAGAGACATTGTTCTGTAGTTTTCTTTTATATAATTTTTAAAATGTTTCTATTGGAGAGAAAGAGAGAGAGAAACATTGATGTGAGAGAGAAACAAGGACCAGTTGCCTCCCCCATCCACCCTGACTGGGGATGGAACCCAAAACCCAGGTATGTGATCTGACTGGGAATTGAACCCTTCAGTGCATGGATTGATGCTCAACTAACTAAGCCACACTGGCCAAGGCTGTAGTTTTCCTTCCCTTAATATTTTCGTCTGATTTTGCTGTTAGTTAGAGGAAAGCTGGATTCACAGAATGAGTTTGGAAGTATTTCCTCAGCTTCTATTTCTGGAAGAGATTGTGGAGAACTGAAATAATTTCTTCTTTAAATATCTGATAACATTCACCAATGAACCATCTTGGCCTGGCACTTTCTACTTTAAAAGATTATTAATTACTGATTCAATTTCTTTAACAGATATGTGCTTATTCTGATAGTCTATTTCTCCTTGGTATGCGTTTTTATAGATTGTGTCTTTCAAAGAAACAGTCTATTTTATCTAAGTTACCATATTTATGGTCATAGAGTTGTTCATAATATAGATTATTCTTATAATGTTTATGTGATCCGTAGTGATGTCTTTCTTTCATTTCTAATATTAGTGATTTATGTCTTCTCTTTTTTATGTGTGTATCATTCTATTTTAAGATACAAGTTTGTTTCTTTTTTAATCTTCATCCAATGTTTAAGGGAGGGAGAGAGAGAGAGAGAAAAAAAAGAGAGAGAGAGAGAGAGAGAGAGAGAGAGAGAGAGAGAGAGGGAGAGAAACATTAATGTGAGAAAAACATTGATTGGTTCCCTCCTGTACGAACTCTGACCAGGGATCAAACCCACAACCTAGGTATGTGCCCTGACTGGAAATGGAACCCACACCATTTTGGTGCACAAGATAATGCTCCAACCAACAGAGCTGCCTGGCCGGGCCAATACACAAGTTTTATTACCAGAGCAGATATGTTTCCATTTATCCAGTTTTATTTCTTTTCTAAATGGCCAATTTATATATTTTGCTTGTGTTTCTATTTTGTCTAAGGCTTGTAACATATTAAATATGCTAACATTTTGCTCTATCATATATGCTGCAAATGTTTTATTCCAGTTTATTATTTTCCTTTTAATTTTGTGTACATTTTTTCCCCCATATATAAGTTCTGGATAGTCTTTTAGTATTTCTAAAATAGTTTCTCCTGCTGAAACTGGTTTGGCTCAGTGGATAGAGCATCGGCCTGCAGACTGAAAGGTCCCAGATTCGATTCTGGTCAAGGGCATGTACCTTGGTTGCAGGCACATCCCCAGTAGTGGGTGTGCAAGAGGCAGCTGATTGGTGTTTCTCTCTCATCAATGTTTCTAACTCTCTATCCCTCTCTCTTCCTCTCTGTAAAAAAATCAATAAAATATATATTAAAAAAAATAAGATAAAATAGTTTCTCCCTTTGCTGTTATGCTAATTCCTAACATTCACTGATTATTTACCATGTCAGGCATTATATATAAAGTGATTTACATATATTATCGAAGTTAAATGTCAAACAATCCATGTGGTAGGTACTATTATCTCCATTTTATGTGTGAGAAAACTAAGGCACAAATCGGTGAGAATTTAGCTTCAGTAAAGCTAGGTACTTTAATGCCAGAAGCTTAGCCCCTAAACTCTACTATTAGCAATGCACTTCCACTTAAAGATGGATGACTTTTTTTATGACCTACATTTTTTATGAGTCTCATATTTTTTAAAAAGGATGCTCATAAACACTACTTTGAAAATATTAAGATTTTTCTAATTTCAAAACATAGAGCCATATCCTTACAAATTTCAAAGAATTTATTTATTTTGAAATTGGAATTGATATGTTATCTAGTTTGAGTGATCTTGTAGAAAATTAGACTAATAGGATATTGGAGGAAACTGGGAGAAAAAATGCTGGGAGAAAACTCAGAATTTTTTTTAAAAAAAAAAAAACCCCACAATTTTTACCAAAAGGGGGTAAAGCCAATGGTAAAAATAAAAAGGATAAGTGACCTCAACATTATTTTTTTAAATTTAATATTTCTTTATTGATTTCAGAGAGGAAGGGAGAAAGAGAGAGAGAGAGACAAACATCAGTGATGAGAGAGAATCATTGATTGGCCGCCTCCTGCATGCCCCCTACTGGGGATCAAGCCCAAAACCCAGGCATGTGCCCTTGGCTAGAATTGAACCTGGGACCCTTCAGTCCGCAGGCTGACGCTCTATCCACTGAGCCAAGCCAGCTAGGGCAACATGAAGTTTTAAAGACAATTTGCACAGACAGGGAGAATTGAATAACTTTACCCCAAAGTGAATGGAAGTGGAGAATGCAAAAACTGGGAACAGACAACTCTGATGGACTCGACTCTGATTTTCTCAGATCTTCCTGACTTGCCTCCACATTTGACATTAAACTGTGCTGGGACTGCTAGGAGCAATCTTCTTCCTTCTGATTCTCATTGTGACACGTTATAAGACCCACATCTTCCATAACATGATGGACACCCCTCCTCTAGCTACTGTGGGGTAGTTGCTACCTCTAAATAGGGAAGACAAGCAGAGGAGGCAGGAGGGTAGGTAGAAAAAAAAGGAATGAATTTGCAGCCATCAATTATTAGATAGTATTGAACTAAAACATAATGAAAATGGAAAGAGACTGTTTCATTGTCTCCCTTGAGAGAGTCTAGCTCCAACTTTTAGAAATATTTCTAAAGGCAAATTCCAAAAGACTAACACAGGCTTCTTTTTCTCTCACACAAGAACACTTTTTTTTTTTTCTTCCATTCAGCAAATTAAATATGTAATGTTAATAAATAATTCACAATATTCAAAATGAAGACAATAACTTACAACGGAGTTACCAAACAGAATAAATGGCCGGTGTCCTTTATGTACAGAACAGTTTCATTTGCTATCTAACTTTGTCATGTCGTTCCTTTCCCTGCCTCATTAAAAACCCTGGCCACATACTGCTGCTTTCCCATCTAAGGAACATTCGGTCTTTCAGTAACACATGGAACTCCTACCAGCTGACCTTTATGCTTGGCAGGTCATCTGAGACTATTAACTGGAGTACTTTGTTCCACGGTTCCCAGAGGAGCCAGATGCCTTCATATTTGGAGAAGGGTCATCGTTGAAACAGTCTGAGCCGCCTGCCAAAAATGATGGGCTTCTTTCGCTCTGAAGCAACTTCTCTTGTGTTTGCAAGAGGTCAATATCAAAGGGACGTTTATGGGCCTGCACTGGTTCCAGTGTTTGTAAGAAGACTCACCCCTGAGACGAGGCGGGCAGTGGGAAGACAGCTCAGGAGCATGGGAGGAAGTGATCGGAAGGGTGCAGGCAGCAAAGGCCACGCAGCCAGGGCTGCAGGGAGTCTAATAAACGTGACCAAGTAAGTGTCCCTACAGGAGGCAGAGCTCAGCAAAAGGCACCAGAAGCATGAGAGATCTACTCCATGTGCAGGTATGCAGGCAGGAAACCAGGAAGGCAGCTTTCTGAAGGCAAGAGCAAGGCCAAGGCTCCAGCCCTAGAGAAACTGAGCAATGAAATGGGTTAGAAGTGACTCAGGAAAACAAACGCTGTTATCAAAATTGGGTCCGAAATGGCAGACTCTGAAATAATCTGGCGAAATGCACTCAGTAAACTGGGTCAGAATCTTGGGGACTAGCCAGTTGCCTCATTTGACCTATAGGACCAGTGCAGTGAGTGAACCTCATCCGGAAATGTGTATCCCCCAAGGTGAAAATACCACGCTAACTTCCCAGGGAACCGTGACGGGAGCTACTCAGGGCTGAGTGTGTGGAAGTACATCTTTGTCTCTAAGGGAAGAGAAAGAAAATTCTTGCTGCTTATAAAGGCCTTTCATAGTTTTTACTATTTTTGTTTTGGAGGTCAGCCAGAATTCCCAATCTTTTACCTTATCTATTTATTTAGTAATCCAGGTGAGTGAAGATGGGGCTACCTGAATTAATGATGGTGATCGAGGGTATGGGGACAGGTGATGGACTGAACAATGACTGGGCTGGTGTGGGGTGGTAGGCAAGAAGCATGAGCAGGGAAATATTGCAGAGAATGGAACCCTGGTATTAAGATAAACTGAGACATATTAAAATTTTTAAGAGGTTATTTGAGCAAAAAAATCCATTTGAATGGGGCAGTGTCAAACCAGAAGTAGTAAGGAGTACTCCACAAACAGGAGCCCCGGGAGAGACTATTCATAGAAAACAAAGAAGCAAAGCAAGGACATGATCGATTGGCTTATAGCCCAGTTGGCTGTGTGTGATTGGTTGTCCTTAGCATTTTGATTTCACAACCTTGAGACGTTTATAGTCTTAGATTTTGGTTTGTTTACGTGGGATGCCTTAGTATTAGAGCCACGTCAGTCTAATGGTCTTCTCGTTTAGTTAATTTAACACTAGTTTCTAGATTGGCTTGGACAACAAAGTGGACAGTGATGCCAGCATAGAGTAGGGACAGGCTAGCGCCTGACTTCAGTTTTTACTTCCTGTGTGAACTTAAGCCAGTGACTTAACCTCTCTAAGCTTTTAGCTATAAAAGCAAGAAAAGTAAGAATGGTCTATGTACAAAGTTGTGTGAGGACTAAGTGATTTTATACCACTCACTTGGCACATAGAATGAGTGTCTACTAATTACCAAGCTCTGAATTCAAAGTGCTTCCCGTGAGCTAGGAGAGATATGCAAAGCATTTACACACCACTGAGGCAGGTTAGTAAGAAGCTAGGAAACTCCTTGACACGTGGACCAGAGGAAACTGAGACTGACAGACACCCAAGTAATTAACAGCCAGGTAAGATAATAGCAGCCAGGTAAGATAATAGCAGCCAGGTAAGATAAGAGATCTATCTTCCCTAACCCAGGACACCTAGGACCAAATGGTTTGCACTCTCCTCCCCCAACCAGAGAGTGAAGAGCTTCAATCACCTTGATCAGGGAAATAGGTAATAGAGGCCCAGTTGGTGCCATTAATGCCAACCAAATCCCAGAACTGGATGAAGTTAGGGGAATAAATAACAACAATCAATTAGAGCTGGACAAATTCAAAATAAAAGTGAAGCTGACCAGAGAGTGATCCTAAACTCCCCTATACCCTCATTTTGATGCATTAGCATATCAGAAAACATAACTGGAAAATGGTTGAATATTCTGTTGAGACCCTCCCCTAAAATTTCCACCTTTAGAAAACAGATAAGAACCATTAAGACAAAGTAGCCTTGAGCATGCCTCAGCCTCCCAAAGCCCCCCGACACCATCTCCCTTATTCTTTCCTTAGGAGTGCATCCTTGCTTTCTTTCTCTTGAGCTCTCTAGGGTCCCATAACACTTGCAACCAGGGGAGCAATGGGCAGGCAAGCTTGTCCTGCGCTAATCCCCTGAACCTGTCTCCGAGGGACTTAGCTCCTCTGCCTCTGTAATTTGTTTCCTGAGTCCGCTCAGCCCAGCATGGCTAGCTTCTGTCTGTGATTTTATTCCTAAAAGGGCCAACCAATGCATAGCTAGGATTGATTCTTTTTTTTTAAATATGTTTTTAGAAAAATATCCTTGGGTGAGAATTAATAATAATGAATATGTTTTTATTGATTTCAGAGAGAAAGGGAAAGGGAGAGACAGAAACATTTAATGAAAGAGAAACATCGATCAGCAGTCTCCTACACACCCACCTGGGGACTGAGCCCACAACCTGGGCATGTGACCTGACCTGGAACAGAACCAGCAACCTCCGGTGCTTAGGGAGGATGCTCAACCAGCTGAGCCACACAGGCTGGGCCCGGCTTGAGTCTGTTCCTCACATTTCCAAAGGGCAAGGCCGCTCTACCTAGGTTCACTCCTGTTGCTGTGATCTTGCCTGTTCCATCTTAAGCCCTTTCTTTCTTTCACTGACCCCAGCTTTACTAAAATGCACTCTCAAAATCACCTGGACTCACATGTCAAATCTTTCCTGCATGAAGTCAAGAACTCACACATTCTAGACCCACTTTGGCCCAGTCCCTTTCTGGTGACATCACAAGTGTCAGTGTGAGCGAATTAGTAGAGGAGACAGAATCATGCACTCTGCTTGAAGATATGGAGAGAGAGGAATGAGCACTTGAGCTAACCTCGAAAGAATATGTTTCTGCAAAAATGATCCCTTGTGGTCTTGGATAAATGAATCTCTGTGAACCTCAGTTTCCTCAGTTGGGGATAATGATAGAACCCATTTCAAGGAATGATTGTGAGGGTTAGTGGAATAAGGTACGAAAAATGCTCAGTACGAAAAATGCCAGTGTACAGCCAGTACTCCATCCATGTTAGCTGTCGTTATTAACATTATTACTATGGAGAACTCTTGGAGTCGAGTTCTGATGGACTCAATGACGTGTCAAGGTTACAGCTAGTAGTATCTAGGGTGCCAATTTTATGCTCAAAATGAAAGCAGAGCTCTGGACTCATCCAATTTTACTTTTTTTCAAGGGAGATTCTAAAGAGAGTGTTGGCTTTGTATAATACACAGACTCCCACAATTTTCCCCAGAGGAAAGCTATGAATGAAATCATTTAACATGTGAATGAGCTCATGTCTACAAGGATTACCCACATTGACAGGTAGTCAGTCTGTCATATGTAGATATAAATTCACTTTTGCTTACTAGACATCCTGGGGGTGTCTCCCCTGCTCCCCCTTCCCCCCACACACACCTCAGGCTTTATATTTCTCTTATTTCAGCTCTTCAAACACCCTGTTCTCTGTAGTCTATTTGACTTTCATATCAAAGGAAAATAAAAGCCAAAAGAATACATAATACTTGTAATCAACATCCATTTACAGCAATCATGGTTTAAAAACTCTGCTGGCGCTGTGAAAAGAGGCAAAGCCTCCATTATTGAGATAGTGAGTGAACCTTCTGTTTGAGTAAGCCAGATACGTATGCAATGAGAAAACAAGAATTCTAGAATAATGTGTTGTTATTCCACGGGATAGACTGTGTACACAGAGGAGACAGCAAATTGGTATTCTATTGGACAGGGGCTGATGAGGATGTAGAGAGAGAAAACAAGGATCTCTTTGGCAGGCGCTGTGCTCCAGACAGTATCTGGCTGATTCTGAGTCAGCTCTAGAAAATGGTAGTGGATGAGGACTGGCAAAGAGAAAGGCAGGCAGGGGTTCTCCTTAGAATCAATCATCTGGTTCTAAAAACAAAACAACCAAAAGAAACAAACCCCAAACAAACCCTGCACCCGCCCCCAGAGATTCTGCTTTAGTTCCTCTGGGCCCAGGTACCATAGCTTATGAGAACTCCCAGGTGATTCTCACCTGCAAGCAAGGCTGAGACCCTCTTTAGGGCAAAGACCGCCTGACCAACATTTCCAGTCTGTAGGTTTGTGGTAAGATTTCCCCCCACTGAAGGTGAAGCGTGGCTTCTTCCAGTTGAACTAAGAGGAGAGTAAAGTGAATGTACTGGGCTGGGAATATGCTACCGTTTGCTTGCGGAAGATCAAGGTGAGGATTTGGGAGTGGTGATCCTCTGAGATCCAGATTTGCTGAAAGTGATGCTGGAGAATGGAATTGGGAAGACACTCGGGGATTTAAGGAAAGATTGTGTCTCCGGGGAGGGACTTTGCTGTATTTATGGCTTTGTGGAGCTGTCAGAAGATAAAGGGGTGAAGAGAGGCTGCAGACAGCTCAGGGCTTTGAAGTCAGCTGGACACTCTTGTAAAATCTTGCTTAAACGCAGTCTCCGCTTCCTCTTTGGAAATTGGCATATCTTGTAGCTACCTAACATGTTTGTTGTGAAGATAAAATGGCACAAATGGAGTGTCAGATCTGTCATATAGACAGTAACAAGCATGAGTTAATATTCCTGTTGTTTGAAAAGAAGACAGTTTTGTGTGAACAAATCACACATTCCAGACTCAGGATTTGGGTGGCTGTAGATAAAAAGGTTTCCCCTGGAAATGGATATAGACCTGGGGACTCCTGTTTCTAGTACAAAGGGAGCTGGAGAAACTGTTACCTGACAGGACCCGGGTGCGGAGCAGGTCTGCTTGGCTGGCGTGTAGTGCGTGGTTTCCTAAATCCAGGTGATTTTGCGAGTACGTTCATTAAAGCTGGAGACTGCGAAACAAGGGAGGGCTTAGGATAGAAGAAGTAACAAGAGAGACCCTAGGTGGGGCTGGAGGAACTGACCCAAGAGGTCTCTGTGGATCCAGGCCTGGAGCAGCAGAAAGCTATGCTGAGGGGCTTGCCAAACATCTTGGAGCCTTCTGCTTAGAAATTCTAAGGATGTCTGTTTTGTCATAGGGCTAGTTGAAGTGAAAATGCCAAGTTGGAGAAACACAAAAGATAGGATTCATGAGTGTGGCTCGCAGTTCAGGCTCATTAATTGTTTGCTGAAATGAAGACTCATTCACTGTTTGTTGAAATGCGCGATGATGGTGTAGGCAAAAAAGAAGAGATGGTTGCCCTGGTTGGTTTGGCCCAGGGGGTAGAGTGTCAGACTGCAAACTGAAGGGTCCCAAGTTTGATTCTGGTCAAAGGTACATACCTGGGTTGCAGGCATGATCCCAAGCCCTGGTCCTGGCATGTGCGAGAGGCAACCAATCAATGTGTCTCTCTCACATCGATATTTCTCTCTCTCTGGCTCTTCTCTTCCCTTCCACACTCTCTCTGAAAAATAATAAGTAAATAAATATCAATGAAAAAATATCCTCAGGTGAGGATTAACAGCAACAACAACAAAGAGCGAGAGAGATGGCCTCGCAAGTAAGTCCATGTGTTTGATTTGATGTAACTGGCAGCAGAAAACCACTCTGTATCCTGGGTGGTGTTTAAGGCCCTGTAAACTGAAACTATGAAAATTGAAGAAATAAATGCACCCCAGGTCACCCATCCATTGAGTGGACTTTAAGGAAGAATATGCTCATCATGAGAATAATAGTCTCTGTACCAATGTATTTAAGCAAGATTATGGTCTCTTCTTTTCTGAATAGGACTGTGTGGAGGAGGAGAATTTCCTCCTGCTCCTCTTCTAGGCCTTTTGGCTGGCCTATTAAGAAAATCCACATAACACAGGTTAACTAAAAACACTTCCATAAGAGAGTCCATAGACATATGAGAGACTCAAAGAAGTGACCAAAGCAAGCTGCTTTTATGGCTTCTGGACAAATAAACAAAACATTTGTGACAAATTAACACGAAAAAGGGGTTTAGGGTGGTAAATTAGTGAGAAGTAACATGGTTTGTTTATACAACCTTCATGTTCCCAAATGTCTTATCTCTGGTGATAAGGATGCCTTCCTCCTTCTTGGGAGAGGGCAGGTACCTTTCACTTGGGAGATTTAGTTCCTGCTTTTAGAACAAAGGAGGGTCAGCCTGTCCTTGCACTGGCTGTTTCTTAAGTAACTTTAATTCAAAATAATCACTATGTCCAAGTGGCATACATTGCGGTGGCACATTCTGCTCCCTTTCAGCTGCACATTCTGGTTGGGCGGGTTGTTCTTGGCGCCAGAGTGAATGATAGACTTGGTCCTGAGGTCAGTCTGTCCTCTGCTCACCAAGCATGCACCCCGCTGAGGGGCTGCAGCTGCCCAGGAGGGATGTCTTTGTCCAGCTTCACACAAAGGCACCCCGGGGAGCAGTGGCAGCCCATCTGGAAGGTCTGAAAGCACGATGCACGCTCTTTTGCTTAGATAACGTTAAGGTCACTTCCAGACTCTGGGGTAGAAAACCAGTGACGTGAGTAATAAAGTGGGGATGGGGTGGTGCTGGGGGTGGGGGTGGGGAGGGATGAAGACAAAAAATGATCGAAATATAAGGTAGAGAAAATGAAATCAAACAGCAAAGTGAGGTGAATCATGAGGAACGGCAGGCCGTGCCATGCCAGGTGGAGGTCCCCCCCACATTTCTGGTATTGGGAGTAAATATGGAAAGTTCACAGTGACCTACTCAACAGCAGAAATCAAAACAGGGCCAAAGGCAATGCGGGGGCGTTTTGCAGTGAGAAGCAGCATGAGCCTGGCACCTAAACCCAGTGGCTGTATAACCAACCAGGCTGGAGAAAAGTCCATGTTACCCTTTCCCCTCTGCCCACTCCAGCACAGCAGTGCAACCGATGGCAACAGCTTATGTTTCACATTTCCATTTGGATGATGAGAGTTTCCATATTATGTTAATCTCTGCAAGGTTCTGCCTCTCTTCCCCCTAACTGCTAACTCTTCTGGTACATCCTCAGAGAAGGAAGTCCTTACCGTGGAGAGGCAGTTTGGTCTGAAAACTGCCTAAGAGATGGCTCCAGTTCCTTTCAGTTTCTAAGGAAAACAGAACTTTCACATTAAAAATGGAGACCACATTCCCTAAGCGTGGGATTTTTTAGAAATAAAACAGATGAGTTCAAAGGATTTCTGCCTTATGGCTCTTAGTATATCCCACGCTTTTCCATAGACCGGGAGGCTCTAGGGCCAATACCCTTCCTGGACTCTTGTCCCCATAAGACTTTTGTGGAGGACGTCACTGATCCTGTGAGTTCCAGCTGAGGGATTTATAACAGGATCTGTTTCCCTTGGGATTAGCCTTTAATGATTTATTCATCAACATTTAATTCAAAGTTCTTAGTAAGGGGAGACAGACATGCAATTTAATTGATGCCACAAATTGTTATAGTGCAATAATAAGCGTATGGGATGGGGGGAAGGTGGAACAGAAAGGGCAAGAAGGGGAGGAGCTCCCGGGCAGGATAAAATGGGACAAAAGCAGCCATGGGTCAGAGAGTTGGCTGTGGACAGGAAGATACAGGCAGATCAGATGGCCCATTAAAACTCTGTACTTGGAGCAGGTGGGATAAAGGATAAGCCTTGTCAGTGGTGGTCAGGGTGACCTCTGGCCGGAGACAGTCCTCTGTGTCCTCTGTCCTTGTCTTTTTGTGGGAACGAATTCAAACAAGAGACAACAAATAGCAGCAAAGGCAGGCGAGGATTTGTTTGCAGAAAAGAATATACTCAGATAGAGCCTGAGCACGCAACTCAGCCGGCCGAAGCCAAACCAAGTGCCCTGCTCAGTTGGGGGTTCAGGCAAGCTACAAGGCTCCTTCACCCAGGTGCTATGCCACAGGTTAGACCACATCCTGGATGTGGGCTCTCAATCTTCTCTCCTCACTTAGGGGTCTGTTGTCTTCATCACCTAATTTTGGCTTGTCATGTCTCACACATATCCCCTCCGAGCACCAACTGCCTTACTCAGCTCATATCTTTCTAGCTGCCTACTCTAACACTATGAGGCTACAAGCATGAGCAGAAAAGTCTATAATCTAAAGCTGGTGAAAAGGAGAGCTAGGGAAAGGGTAGGTGTCTGCTAGCAAACATCAACCTCTAGACCTCTTGAAATACAATACAAGAAAATAATGTGAGCTATTAAGTCACTGCCAAGTTTTCTGTCACTTGTACTGAGAAACACCCTCACAAATTTCCCTATTTCATAACAAAATTAGAAAATAAGGCAATATAAATTTTGTAGATCTAGATTAATTAAATGTAAAGAGCTGTTCTTTATTCCAAAGTTATGCCATTCTCGTTTTTTTTAATTAAAATATTATTTCTTTTATGAAATGATGGTGATCGTCAATTGTCATTTGTTTTTCAGTGTCTTTGTTTGGCACAGGATGGAAAAAAGCATGGAATGGAGAAAAAAGAAAGAAAGGGAGGAAGGGAAGAAGGAAGGAAAATATTTTAGAGTCTTTCTCTAATTTTCAAATATTTTTTCTCTTTTTTTTTTAAGCTTGTGAAATCCAAAAGTCTGTGACATGAAGAGCGCTGGCTGAATTAACCTTAAACGCCTAGAATTTGGAATGTGTTTCAGAGTCTCTGGCATTGGCTCATGAGGGCAGATGGTTCAATTTCCAGGAATCACCTTGGTGGCTTGAAATCCGAGGTGGTGGGAGTTTTTACACCATGGAAACCTGCAAAAGCTACAAATCAGCCCCTCCCCCAGCTGGTTGTTTTCCTGCACACCCCTGCCCTGACCTTGCCTCTTGCAAGGGTATTATGTGAGGCACAACTCACACCAACTAAAACACACATGAGGCCGAGATGGACTTCATTAACTACATTTTTACAATGAGAAACATTCTCTCTCGTTGCTTGTTTTAATGATTTGACGCTCCATTTCCCTCACTAAAATATCAGCTGCCTCAGCAGGAATCGTATCTGTTCTATTCACACAATATCCCGCGGCCTATCAGCACGGAGTGGACACAGGGGCCTTGTCTTCCTAGGAGTTATGATCAGAAATTCCACAGTCATCAGAATGTCTAGGGGAGCAGAAGCTGTCGTAATATTAGAATATTCACCAGGGACGGAAGTTTGTTGACAAGGAGTCCCTATCCTCACATGGTGCACATTCTCAGGTGGCAGAGTGAGAATATGAAAGTAACAAAAATATGATGTAATTTCACACTGTGAAAATAACGTGGGTGTGAGTTTTAAACAGATCATGGAACTTGTTCAGTAAAACACAATTCAATAGGGTGGTTTATAGGTGTTCAAAAAAAGTCAAATGGTTTGATAGACAATACATTTGGGAAATGATGGTTAAAATAGGTTATTTCTTTAAAAAAAAAATTATTGATTTTTCACAGAGAGGAAGGGAAAGGGATAGATAGCCAGAAACATCGATGAGAGAGAATCATCGACCAGCTGTCTCTTGCACACACCCCCACCGGGGATGTGCCCACAACCAATGTACATGCCCTTGACTGGAATCTAACCTTTCAGTCCACAGGCCATCCCTCTATCCACTAAGCCAAACCGGTTTCAGCAAAACAAGTTATTTCTTTACTGCTAAGCTTCTCAGTGCTTTTATTGTGATGCTGATGTACTTTACTTTGACCATGAAATCTATTTTTGAGATCTTCACCTATGAGGGTTCCACAGAGCACAATTTAAGTGTCAAGTGCCAAAAATGAAAATAATTTAGTATCAAGTTCGATGCCCTTTATTCAAGGGGAAAAAGGACATCACAATTTCTGGAGTGATGAGTATTGCAATCTTGTTTCTTTATATGTTCTCATTTTTTTAAAAATTGTTATGGACAGTTGGATGTTTCTGTTCTTAAGGTGGTACGGTGCAGTTACTGAGGGCTGGGGCTCAAGGATTCAAGTCCCAGCTCTTACCTTACTAACTGTGTAGTCTTGTGCAAGTTACTTAATCCTCAGTTTCCTTCAACTATACAATGGGAATAATAATAACATCTTCCACCTGAGTTATTGAAAGGTTTAAAGAAGATAATACAGCCCAGCCAGCATGGCTCAGTGGTGGAGCATTGACCTATGAATCAGGAGATCATGGTTCAATTCCCGGTCAGGGCACAGGCCCAGTTGCGGGATGGATCCCCAGTGTGGGGTGTTTAGGAGGCAGTGATCAATGGTTCTCTCTTATCATTGATGTTTCTGTCTCTCTCTTCCTCTCCCTTCCTCTGAAATCAATAAAATGTATTTTTTCCACTCTCTTTCTTACCAATTCAGAGAGAAAAACTCTGTTCCTCAGCTCCTCACTGAGAGGATCTCCCAAGCCTTCAGCCACTTCAGCTGCTCTTTTCTGTACTGTGTTCAAGCTTACCTGGCTCTCTTCAGTTTTAGGATTTCTGACTGAGCTCAGTCCTCTGAAAAACGCCTGCTCAGAGAAACGGAACCGTTTGTGACTTCCACATCACATCCAACTGTTCTTTGGAAAGGTTTGTGAAGCCTTCAGCCTTTCCGTTATCAGTGGGAGAGAACTATTGGCATCCAGTTCTGCACTGATCTTGGACTTAGTCCTGATTCTGAAGGGAGGAAATTACAGGATGTTTCTTGGGACAGGCCTAAGATTGCAGAGGGCTTGTAATGGTTGGTAATGCTGTTCTGTCCTCTGTATAGCAATGACAAAAGTCATTTTATTTTATTTTTCAGTAGAGGGAATAAATTAGACTGAGGGGGTAAAAAAAGTTTTAGATTTGAAAGAATTTAGAGATCCAACTTTTTTCCCCTACTAAATATGGCTTTTCTGTCTCATCGTACTCACTCAACAGAAATCCAGTGGAAAATAACTTTAACAGCCAGAACCCAGCTCGCTGGGATCATGACTTAAATATATTTCAGGAGAAAACATCAAATAACATCAAGCTAGCTGACCTCAGTGATTAATCAAAAGTCAGCTACTCGGGTAAATCAGCCCAACCTCTTACTCCTTATACACACAGCCCTGCACTAGAATTTAATCTCCATGGAAGAAGAGCTTTTTCTGTTATGCTCTCAGCCTCTAGGAGAGCGCCCTGCCTGTAGCAGTCAGTCAATACTTGTCAGATTGATTGATGAATGAGTAAAAACACTATGCTTGGTACTGGGACAGTGGGAAGTGATAGTCAGAATGACGAAGCAGAGGCACTGGAAGGTCTCTTATGATGGATTAAAGTAATATCCGTTATAAGAGAATGGAAGCAGTTGACTTGTATTTAAAAGATGCTGACAAAGTGCTGACTTTAAAAAAAAGTAATCAGAACTATTATGTCATCAGAATGGTCCCCCCAATGCCAATTAGTTAAAGCTTTTTCTTTTTTAAGAATGAAGAGGTAGGCACTGAGATTATGAATTACCATAATTAGTGCACACTGTGCATTTGATAATAGAACTGCATGAAAATCTGTCCCCCAGCTAGCATTCCCAGATGTTCTAATGAGCTTTGATAAAAACCTGATGCTCAGTCCCTCAACTCATTTTTGAGAAGAGGCTACCTCATATTAAACCCCATATTAATTTTCTTGCACTTAATTGCGACTAACTCTGACAGGGAAGGTCCCGCATGAGCCTTTCAGAGATGGAGATCAGAGACAGAGAAGGAAAGATGGAGATCACATGTTAGGGTCTTAATTGTGGTTGCAACCTCATGGTAGGTAATTGGGTACGTCATAAACAAATTATGTCAATGCTTCTGTTTGTTATATATATAAGTAAAAAATTATATCATTAATCCTTTTTTACAGTAATAGGAATTGCAAGTTTTAAATGATAGGCAATTACCTTTTTAAAAAAACAAAAACAAAAAAACAGTAGTAATGAATTTTTACATTATGAAACGTAAAGAGTCAGTCTAACATTAAATTTCTGATACTGATACATCTAAGGAAACTTCCCCTCCCCCCCTTTTTAAAAAAATATACTTTATTGATTTTTTAACAGAGAGGAAGAGAGAGTTAGAAACATCGATCAACTGCCTCCTGCACATTCTCCACTGGGGATGTCCCCGCAACAGAGGTACATGCCCTTGACCGGAATCGAACCTGGGACCCTTCAGTCCGCAGGCCGATGCTCTATCCACTGAGCCAAACCAGTTAGGGCTCTCCTTTTTTTTTTTTTTTTTTTGAGATGATGGCAAGAGCCATATGAGATATTCAATGCTGCTGTTCCAGGATTTGACAGCGCCAACCTGATGTTCTCTGGCCTCACCAGCCCCAGGGATTTCCTGTGGCAGCGCTCCGTCTGAGCAAACAGTAGCTCAGCACACACCCACCCACTGTCCCTATTTATGTTGGAGGCTCCACAAAGTCACATCTGCTCGGAGACCTCTCTGCCAGACAGTTACCACATGGTGTCCACCTTCTGGCGCACTGCTTCCTGTCTTAGCCCATCGGCCCTGGTTTGAATTCCGCTGGTGAGTAGGTGGCTGTGAACTTTCTCTCCATGTGGACACTCTCTTGGAGACATTCCCTAAGTTCCCAGTTGCCTGCCTACCCCGTCTGCCCCCCAGGCTGGGCTAAGGCATCCGTTGGGGGCAAAGATGTCACAATCCTCATCTCTTCGCTCTCCTTTGGCACTTTCTCCAACCAAACTCCGCCAGGAAGCAGAAGGCTCCGCAGACATCACTTGGCACATCTGGGCTTAGCATGAGTGTGCTGGGCGCACAGCGAGGCAACGGGGTGAAAGTGCATATGAGCAGCCAGTGAGTGAAATGCTTCCTGAGAATGAATCTCTTTCTCCTGCTTCTTCTGTGCTGGAACAAAGCGTAACCACCCGGGCTCCACACACCATACAACCTCCTCCAGGGCATCGCTCAGGGGCGCGCTGCCCACCATCCCTTCCTGGGCTTGGGGTTAGTCATCGCTTTGTTGAATCTGAAGGGCTTTTGTGGAAATTCTTTTTTGGGTTCACAGCTGATGCTGCACTCAGACTGTTCGGCCTGTGCCAAAAGGATGGCCCTTCTATTTGTTTTCTCTCCTTCACTTCTTCTTCTTCTTTATATATATAAATATTTATATATATTTTTTTATTTTTTTTTTTTGATTTTTTTACAGAGAGGAAGGGAGAGGGATAGAGAGCTAGAAACATCGATGAGAGAGAAACATCGACCAGCTGCCTCCTGCACACCCCCTACTGGGGATGTGCCCACAACCAATGTACATGCCCTTGACCGGAATCGAACCCGGGACCTTGCAGTCCGAAGGCCGACTCTCTATCCACTGAGCCAAACCGGTTTCGGCTCTCCTTCACTTCTTTCTTTACTCAGCTTTAACTGTATCTTGTTGCTATCCCCTTGGGGATAGCCTTGACTTCTCTTCCTATGTTTTTCTGATTTCAGCTGGTCTGAAATCCAGACACTTTTTTAAAAGGAAAAGTACTGAGCAATAATATTATCTAGAAAGCCAGTGGCTAGTCACACCAATATTAAAAGGAACAAGCAGATAGGTTTCTGAATTTCCAAACAGGGTTTCTATACATTAGATGTGTCTATGGCCCAGCATTTAAAAATCATTATCGAAGTCTAGAATCTAGATAATAATGAAATAAAATTAATTATGAGGTTTGGCTCCTTTGGGGTAAAAGCCTTGAATTAATTTAATTCATGGATAGGAGGATACTGTGCAAGTTAATATCGATTTACCTACTCAAATAATATGAGAACTCAAGAGTAAATAAATACTTTTACATTGAACTTGGACACTTTGCTTCTAGGATAATGTAATGTCAACAAAAAAGAAAGAGAAATCAAGTTAAATTTCTAAGATCAGATTCCTAAGACAAAGCCAGTGCCATATGTTAACTGTAAATATTCTGCTCAATTAGCAATTCAATGTTTCTACAATTTGTGATTCACTCTCCTCTACTCAACAGAAAAAATGCAGAACTGAAGGAATTTGATCAGGATTGTTAAAGGGATATTTAAAAATAATTACAAGTGTTAATAGTATCTGGATATATAAAATTATATAGTTTTATATACAAGGTAAAAGTATATAGTTTTATGTACAAAGTATATATAAAGGTATATTGTTATAAACATTATAAGTTACAATAATAAATACCATTTAATTAGGCTTACTATAATATGTACCAGATACCTTTTCAGAACTTTATTTACATTATCTAATTTATTCTATGCGTTAGTTTTAATGCCCATTAAATGAAAAATATTTAATTCCCATCAGATGAATAAAATCTAATGTTCAATAGTACTAAATAACTTGCCCAAATTAATACAGTCTGTTAGTGGCAGGCCCAGCATTTGGACCTGCACATGTCTGACCACAGAGGTTATGCCCTTAACCCCTATGCCATGTGACAGAAAGCACAGAAACTCACTTTAAAAAAAGGGGTTAAGTGTATATACATTATTGCTTTATAATACTGTATACAGCATAAGTATATATAAATTATTTTTCTATCCTCTCATAAAACTGTCACGTTCATTCAAATCAGCTGCCTGAATGGAAAAGTAAATGCTGGAAGGCAGAGGAGCGAAGAGTAAGAAGGTCTGGCGCTGAGACCGGTGGGTGGAGTATATACCAATGAGCAGCCTGCAGCACACAGAGGAGGCCGAAGTCTGAGCAAGTCAGGAGTCGATGCAAGAGGGTGAGGAGGGCGGAAGGATGCTGCTGGGAGACGGTCACACAAAAGATCGGGGTGAGGGGGGTGCAGGAGGCATCAGGAGTAGCCAGAGCAGGAGCATGTACCAGAGAAGTCTGATGTGGCTGCTCCTGTCCGCACATCTACGTTCTCTAAGAGTTCCCCTGTCAGTAGCCAGTCCCAGCAGAACCAGTCTACGCTCCTGGCACTGGAGTGGGAACAGGCAGAGCTTGAGGCCCCGAGCGGAGGCAGAAGAAGGATCCACTGCCTCCGTGCACACGCGCAAGGAAATCCTGGGTACAGGCTGCAGGTACAAGGTACCAGGTGGGTAAGCACTAGAACAGATAACACTCAGGGCATCTTGCTTCTTCAACCCCCCGATGCTCACTGTTTTTAATAGACGATGTTCACGTGTCTCCCCAAGGCAAAAATCAGCTCTCAGAGGCGTTTCATTCCGAACCTACAAAGGAGGCATTTTGCTAGCGGCGTTGTAAATTACAGGGTCCCCTCTCACTGCTTGGATTCAGTGAGTCACAGATTACTCAAAGCCGTGTACACAGCCCTGGTTAACCCTCACTGGCTCCCACCTTACAGGACCTGCTTTCATGGCCAGTTCTCCCCTTAGAATGCGGTCCCGAAAACCGCATGTTTCATTCATTCTACATGTGGCTCGACCAGCAGGGAGTACAATACGTGCTCCTCCCCTAAACCGCACCCTAAGCTTTTATTACTTAGCGTTTAGATTGCATTAGCATTGTAATCTGCCACATCCCACTTGTATTGAGCTGTGGCCACAGGAAACTGCTAGATCTTTCCCACTTAAAAGGCAGCTCTCCAGCCAGATATCCAGTTAAAAATAACTTTTATATGTTTTTTTTTTTTTGTTTTTTTTTTTTTGCCAGGATTCCAATTCATTTCTTTGTGGGTTTAGTGACCCAACATTTCAAGTTGCTAAGTTAAGCTTGAATTCCAGCCTGAGCATTATGTCACCCACTCACTAATGTCAGCACTTCAGGCTCTGCGATAGCTGCAGGTGTGATAAATTGCCCCCTTATGTCTTCAGTGAATTAAAATTTTTTCAATCAAAGACAACAAGAAGTGCCCAGCCAGTGTGGCTCAGTGGTTAAGTGCCAGCCTATGAACCAGGAGGTCACAGTTAGATTCCCAGTCAGGGCACATGCCCGGGTTTCAGGCTTGATTCCCAGTAGGGGGCGTGCAGGAGGCAGCCAATCAATGATTCTTTCTTACTTCCCTCCTTTCTAAAATAATAAAAACATATTTTTTTTAAAAAAAAAGCCAATGAGTGCCAAAACCAGTTTGGCTCAGTGGATAGAGCATCAGCCTGCGGACTGAAAAGTCCCAGGTTCGATTCTGGTCAAGGGCATGTACCTGGGTTGTGGGCACATCCCCAGTAGGAGGTGTGCAGGAGGCAGCTGATCAATGATTCTCTCTCATCAATGTTTCTAACTCTCTACCCCTCTCCTTTCCTCTCTGTAAAAAATCAATAAAACATATATAAAGAAAAAAAAAGCCAACGAGTATTTATTGAGCACACATTTTGAGTTAGCTACTCTTCTGAATGTGAGAATCAATGACATGCATTGATGATGCTTGGATGATCTAGACATAACTAGTCCCCAAGGGGCTCAGCGAATATGGCTGAGTATGATACATTATGAGTAAAGTCCAATGAAAGCATAGAAAATTCAGTAACTCAACAGAACTGCTTTAGTAGTTTTAGTTTCTTATGTATGTAATCCTCACTAAACCTCCCTGTTTTTACATTTCTGATTGGTTGGTATGGGATCAATTTAACTAAAGCTCCTGGAGCAGTAGTTGCTCTACTGCCTGGAGCAATGGGACCAAGGGATTGACCCAGGATTTTGTATCACGTGTGCTGATCACAGCAGAATGTGTGAACTTGATTTCATTAAGAATGTTGACGGACATGACCAAGACATTAGAAATACACAAATATCTCATCATACCATCTCTTAGTGTGGTCTTGACTTAAGACAACAGTGTGAAAGCGCACAAGAGAGGCAACTAACATAGGCTGTCTCCTCCAGAATGCAAAGATAACAAGGAAGCAACAAGAAACAAAGGGGCCTCCTTCTTCAAGGAGGAGTGTAATAATGGCACGGTGGCTCACTAATTGCTTTACAATCCCAGTAATAACTCAGATATACTGCATCTGTACATTTTTACGTCTTGCAGCTAGCCACCATGCATGCCCACACAATTTTTGGCAGCTGAAGCTAAAATAATTATTTGGGTGGTTGACTAATTGTTCCTTTACCTTGCCTTCCAGATAGAAGGAGGAGGAAGAGGAGGAAGAGCGGGAAGAGGAACGCTTTCTGCCCTTGCTTTTTCACTAGACCGCCACGTTTACATTGGCCTTGTTCACATATGCTAATCTGAGTCTTAGCAAGAACAAGAGATTACTTTCTCAGGTGTGGGGGCTCATGGTATTTCTCACGGAAAATAATGACTCAAGCCTGAATATAACTGAACAGGGGAGATAATTTTTAAGTATTTTTTTTTTTTTATTGATTTCAGATAGGAAGGGTGAAGGAGATAGAGAGAGAAAATCAATGATGAGAGAGAATCATTGATCAGCTGCCTCCTGCATACCCATCCTGGGGAATGAGCCCACAACCTGGTCATATGCCCTGACTAGGAATCAAACCGTGATATCTTGGTTCATAGGTCAAAACTCAACCACTGAGCCACACCGGCCAGCGGGGTGTGAGAGAATTCTTCCATTGCTTCTAGCCCCCATTCAGAGCCTTCTTTTCTTTTTGACACCTGATTCCCTAGGAAGGCCTTGGTCCTTGCCTATGCCTTGCCTATGCTCTCCCTGGTGAGACCCTAGGCTCAGACCTTTCCTTAAGCCTGGCTGTGTGTAAGGCTGGTGCTCCGTTGGCCAGGAGGCACGCCAGGACCAATGGCTCAAAGATTTTCAATTAACTTCCTGTTTGCTTTGCTTTTTATTTCTTTCCCTCTGTCCTCTTCCTTTCCAAGTCATTCCAGTGTTTTATACTAAAGCTCAAAACTCAGTTCTTAGCCAATGCATATGAAGTAAAATTCCTAAAAGATACAATAAAGTTAAAATAAATTGTTACTAGAGAGCCAATAAAACAAATGGAGTCAGGGAATTGGAAAATGGTGCTGGAACAGTTGGATATTCCTATGCAAATACACACACACACACACACACACACACACACAAAGAACCCTCAATTATATTTGAATCCTATATAAAAATAAATTAAAAAACCTTTGTAACCTTGGGTTAATCAAAGATCTCTTAGATATGACACAAAAGGGCAAACCATAAAACAAAAATAATAAGGTTCTCTTTTTTAAAAGACTGTTAAGAAAATAAAAAGACTAGTTATAGATTGAGAGAAAATATTTGCAGAACACTTATCTATCAAAGGCTTGTAGCTAGAATATATAAAGAACTTTCAAAATTCAGCAATAAGGAAATAAACAATCCAGCAAAAATATGGGCAAATGATTTGAAGACCATCAAAGATATACAGATGTCAAATAATCACATGAAAAGATGTTCAACGTTGTTATTAATTAGAGAAGTGCAAATTAAACCATGAGATACCACCTATTCTAATGTCTGAAATAAAATGAAATTGGTATCACTATATGCTATAGAAGTTGCAAAAGTTGTGAAACTCAACACTCTTGGTGGAAATATAAAATGGCATAGCACTTTGAAAAACAGTTTGGCATGCTGGATGAATTAAAATCATATTTGCACAAAAACTTGTACCCTGGTTTTATAGCAGCCCCATCCAAAATTGAGAGAAGCTGGAAACAACCCAGGTGTTCTTAGGGATAAATGGATAAACAAGTTAAAGTATAATCCATACCATGGAACACCACTCAGCAATGAAAAGGAATGAACTACGGACACAGGCAATGAGTCAGATGAGTCTTAAACATATTATGCTAAGTGAAAAAAGCCAGACCCCAAAGGGTACATACTATATATGAGCCTATTTATATGACATTTTGGAAAAGGCAAAATTATGGTTACAGACAACAAACTGCCAAGGGGTGGGGCATAGAGAAGGGAATGGACTACAAAGAGCATTGGGGGAGGGAAATCTCCTTAAACCTCCTTTGATGGTTGGTGTCTTCTTTCTATGCTTTGCCATAGTTCAAACCATCCCATTTAACCCTTGATGGGCCATTCTGTGCCACTTGCTATGTCTTGGTGACCCTGAGTCAAAAAGGCAAACAATGGTTAAAGGTGGTCAAAAGGTACAAACTGCTAGTTGTAAGTACTAGGCATGTAATATACAGCATGATGACGACGGTTAACACTACTGTATTGTATGTGTGAAAGTTGTTGAGAGAATAAATCCTGAGTTGACCAAAAAAATCCCAAATACCTAAGAATAAAAGGCATCCACCTTAATAGTTCTGGGTCAAGGAGAAACTAAAAACTAAAATTAGAAATTATTTAGAAATCAATTACAAGGAACATTATTTATGTCAATAAGACATAAAATTTGAGAATGTTTATAGATTTAAATGCCTTTATCATTGCAGCTCCCTTGCTGTGATCTATTGAAAGTCAGCCCTCGACACAAGGGTTTGTAAAAAAACAAACAAATAAAGAAAAAGAAAAAAATAAATAAAGTAAATGCCTTTGTCATTAAAGATTAAAGACTGGAGAGTAAAAGACAATCATGCTCACCTTTTAAAAATTAAGAAAAGAAAAACAAAACCAAACAAAAGAAGAAAAAAATAATAAACAAAAAAGCAAAGACATAAATCAAATAGCAGAAAGGTTATATTCATCTAATAAGGTAGATCAACAGTAGTTTGATTAAGGAAAACACATAAAAGCTAAGGAGCGAGAAAGATAAATTACAGATAAGACATTAAAACTTTATAGCAGAATATTAGTTTCAATGACAATGTTTAAAAAAAAAACAAAACTAGAAGAAATGATTTTCTTGCAAAATATAAACGGACAACATTGACCCAAGAGGAAACACAAAACTTAACTATGCCGTAGAATGTTCATAGAAGACCGAATGCCACAGAAGAGACTGGAAGAGGTTTAAAAGATCTAGTGTTTAAAACATCACCAGGACCAGATGGGTTCAGAGCTAAATTCTAGTTAATCTTTAAATCTAAACAAACAAACCATGTGATTTAAAGGTAACATACTTTCCCAGAACATAGAAAAAGAAATCTTTGGTATACTCTTCCATTGCCCTCTTCATCATTTTTCCTCTCTTTAATGTCCATCTCTCCCTTTAGCTCACCCAAAGCTGCCTCACCCTTCAACCCAGACATGCACACACATTTATCCGCCTACATAGAATTGCTGGTTTTAAAATTATTCCTTGTTCCTTCCCAACCACCTCCCCTCATCAAAATGTCTGTGTCCTCTGGCAGCTGGTAGACTGAGTGGCAGGAGGCCCATCTTCCCCTGTTCAGATCCCACTGACAGTTTTGTCCCTGGGGGACACCCGTGAGCTAGAAGGCCCCTCTTTCCTCCCTGGGGAATACTGTTTCCCTCCAGTGGGCGGGCTTCTGCTAGTGGAGAGGGAAACCTTGCAAAGCCATGCAGATTCCTGTTTCCAGATGTCTCTGGCTTCCAGTAATAGAACATCAACTCAGAGTGTCATGCACAGAAAATAAATTTGTTATGTAACTTTTAACAGGGGCAGGTTGTAGGGGTGGCTGATTTAGGGTCTCAGTAATATTGTCTGGAATCTAGTGTCTTTCTGTTTCTCCACTCTGTTATTTATGCCACTAGCTTCATAATATGGCTACCAGCACACGGGGTCCACACACACCTTGTCCATGTGCAGGATGCAAACCCCACTGGCTTTCCCCAAGAACGACTCTAGCAAACCACACCTCAAGGCTCATTAGCCCAATCACAGGCAAGGGGCGTGGCTTTGACAAATGAGCTGAGGTGAGACAGCTGGAGAGCCAGCCACAATGTCCACTTCAGTCCCCACCTCTTCTCCTTGGTTGGTCAGTTAGGAAATCTAGCACTCTCTCCAAGAATACCCAACAGAAATAAAGTCAGCCCCAATAGAAAGATGAACTCTTTATAGAGAGATACCTTTATTTTTAAAAATATTTTATTGATTTTTACAGAGAGGAAGAGAGAGGGGGAGAGAGCTAGAAACATTGATGAGAGAGAAACATCGATCAGCTGCCTCCTGCACATCCCCCATTGGGGATGTGCCCCCAACCAAGGTATATGCCCTTGACCGGAATCAAACCTGGGAGGTACCCTTGTGTCCGCAGGCTGATGCTCTATCCACTGAGCCAAACCGGTTAGGGAATGAGATGCCTTTATTTTTTATTGCAGTACATTTTGATTAGTTACTTGTTTGCAAAAAGACTTCCATCTTGGATTCTTTCATTTTATGATGGGAATGATTGAGATGAGCAGAGCATTATTTCAAATTACCTTACTAATGGATTATGGTATATATATCACCTGTTGTCATAACTGTGGCCGGATGCCATGCTACTATAATTAACGCAGATTTGTTTCTGAGGTGAGCTGAAAGTTTCTATGCATCCACATTTTAATTGGTGTAGTTTGAGTTTTGGGCTGGACATGTTAAAGAAAAACAAAGCTGGACATTAGAGGTGGTAAAAACAGACTTGGTTGGGTAACTCCTGCAGTGGGGAAAAAGGCTTCAGTATGGAACTGAGCTCAACTTGAAAAATCCAGAGATGTAGGACCAAGTGGGGGACTGAGCAAAGTCAGGGAAGTGGAAAACTACAGAAAGCAGGTAGGGGCATTGGCCAGTGTGACTGGGCCATCTGGGTGTGTTAATGGGCACTTAGGGGAGGAAGGCTCAACCCGCCCACAGAGACCGGGAAGGAGGGCCTTATCTTGTCAGCCTTGAGCTTTCCCAGGCAGAAAGTTAAGGGGAAGGGACTTGGCCTTGAGCTGTTCGAAGCCATGCCAGTGTTTGTTCAAGACCTTAATGCAGAGGGGCGGGCAAATGGATGGAATTATTAGCGATGAGAATAAAGGACAGTTCTCAAATATGCAGCCTAAAGAAACCATGCTACCATAATGACCTTAATGTGTACAGCTGAGAGGGTTAACTTGAAAAGCCAGCAGGTAGGGCAGGTCCGGTGGAAAACAAAGGCAGGTGGGACATAGGCAGGGGCAGACACAGCAGTTTGAACAGCCGAACCACAGGAACCAACCAAGCAGAAACAATAAGATGTTTCTGGACTCAAAGCAGGAGGCATGGGAAGCCAAGAGAGGTCTTGCAGTGAACTAGATGTACAGACACAGAAACAGAGAAAGTCCAGCACAGAAACAGAGAAAGAACACACAGAAACAGGCCAAGTGCAGGTCCATTGCTGGGCAAAAGCAACTGAGGGAGTGAGCAGGTGATGACACAGGTAGACACAGAGCAGGCTTGTAGCAAATATGTACACCCCTGGACAACTTGGCTTTAATGGGCAGCCCGTTAGTGGGTCCCCTCTTCCCTTTCGGGGGGTCTGAATCTGCTGTAATAAATTTTCCACACTTTTACTTAAATCTTCTGGTCCTCGGAGCTCATTCTACAGTGTCGCAAGACATGACCCCGGGGAAAACACCTCCTCGGCTCACCATTCCGATCATCACATCTGTTCCCACATGATTTATTTAAAAAAAAAAAAAAAAAAAAAAAAAAAAATATATATATATATATATATATATATATATATATATATATATATATATTATTAATTTTTAACAGAGAGAAAGGGAGAGAGAGAGTTAGAAATGTCGGTGAGGGAGAAACATCGACCAGCTGCTTCTTGCACACCGTGCCCACAACCAAGGTATATGCCCTTGACCGGAATCGAACCTGGGACCTTTCAGTCCACAGACTGACGCTCTACCACTGAGCCAAACTGGCTTTGGCATGATTCATTTTTGTCATTAAATTTATAATTTCATTTACTAATATAAAGTCAAATTAACACTACCTATTGAATGTTTTATTTATTATTACTGTTCTTTTTAATCCTCACTCAAGGATATTTTCCCATTGATTTTCAAAGAGCGTGGAAGGGAGGGGAAGAGACACACAGAGAGAAATATCAATGTGAGGGAGACACATTGATTGGGCCTCCCACATATGACCCAACCAGGGCTGGAGATGGAGCCCACTGCAACCCAGGTACATGCCCTTGACCAGAATTGAACTGGGGACCCTTCAGTCCGCAGGCCAATGCTCTATCCACTGAGCCAAACCAGCTAGGGCCATATTGAACTTTTTAATTGAATCGAGGACCAACTGCACATTATGCCTCAGTAGCTTCTGAAGACACTGCTAAGTAACAGCATAAGATGTACACAACCAGCACCAAAGGATGGACCTGAGTCAGCCAACTACACAGCTTTTGAAAAGTGGTTTTGTGGGTACATAACTTAAATAGTCAACTTTTGCCCACCAACTTTAAGTGGTGATAGAAAAATCAAATACTAGTCACAAAAGCCTATATAATTCTTTTATTGTAGAAAAATTATTGAAACAACTAGCAATAAATGATCTGTTTTCTCTGGAGTTATAAAAGATTATGTGCCAGATTAGTTATCAGAATGTTTTCCCAATATACGTAGACTCTTTGGAAATAAGTATGTGAAAATATGAAAACCTTCATAAAACTGACAAAAATGGGAAATTCTAGGGAAATTGCCCATCATTCATTCATTATTGATTGTGAAATTGTTTTATCTTTGCAATCACAAGAAGCACTACATGGGGTAATAATCTATGGGGAAATGAAATAAATGTTCCAATATATCTGAAACAAGGTCCAACAAGAAAAGAAAAAAAAAGTCATGCTATTACAGATCACATTTGGGCTTAGATGATGCCAGCAGATCTGGATGAAAATTAAAGAAAACAATTCAACTCAGGAATTTGCAGACCCATAGTCAAATAGTTAGTGCCTGGCACACAGTCGACAGACAGGAAATGAATGTTAAGTGGAATTTTCAAAATGTGTGTGTTGGCCACATGTAACTAAAATATCTAAGATATTGAGCAATATTTACATTTCAACCAGTTGGATCACAACAGGATAGGCATCTTTTTAAAAGAGATGATAAGAGGAAAGAAGCCACAATGTTCAGTTACTAAGAAGCCATGCTGTCAACCTCACCCTTTCTCACTGTTACAAAGGAGTGTTTCATGTAATTGGATGCTCTCAGCACCAAACCTCCCCTCTGAGAAACATGGCTGAGACCACAGAAAGAAGCCAGGATGCTTCTGAAAACCCAACGGAGGCTCCTGGAGTCAGAGCCAGGAGGTTTGGAGCCCGAATCATAAAAGAAGCTTATATAATCTAATTTAGCCCAGGCCTTAAATAATTTTGTTTATCTGGTTTCTATGCCAACAAGTTAGAAGGTTTTTATACAACATTAATTTCCTGGGTAAAAATTTAAAGCAACCATGCTTTAAGAAATATTAGGTCCTACTTTGAAACCTGTTTGCTTTTATCCTCAGTCCTATTTCAGGACTTCCTCTCTCCCCAGATGCCTCTCTTGTGTAATTGTTTATAGATCTATCTTCTCTTTCAGAGCAGGTACTTCCTGTGTCCAATTAACATTTATATTCCTCTTTCCTTCAAAATCATTCCAAAAAATGTACACACTGGAGGCACACAATAAATGCTCCTTAAACACAATGAATCACAGAGAATTAGAAGAGTTGGTGTCTTGTTGGAAGCAGCTCAGAGTCACATATGGCAGTTGACAGTGTAGGACGAGAACTAAAATGGAAGGACCGATACGTGAGAAAGCTGAGCCACCTAGAGCCACTCCGTGGAGGGACAAAGCTGCGCACACCTCGTGAGCCCTGTAGACTGCGAAGAGATTCAGAGGGTCGCAGGACTGGATGCTCAGAATGACCACGCTGAGGCACTTGGTTTAAATGAGGAGCTAGCTGTGTCATCAGTTTACCGAAGGGGGGAAATGAGGTATTTTTCCTATCAAATTGGTAAAGATGCTGTGTTAAAATAAATCCAGTGCTGGTAGCATGGGGGTCTTATAAACAGCTGGATGGTGGGAACAGTCCTAGAAAAAACTTTAAAAAAAAATCTTATTGATTTTTTACAAAGAGGAAGGAAGAGGGATAGAGAGCTAGAAACATCGATGAGAGAGAAACATGGACCAGCTGCCTCCTGCACACCCCCTACTGGGGATGTGCCCACAACCAATGTACATGCCCTGGACTGGAATCGAACCTGAGACCCTTCAGTCCTGCAGACTGACGCTCTATCCACTGAGCCAAACCAGTTTCGGCTAGGAAAAACTTTTAATGCGAGAGGCTTTGCAAAGACGTATGACACAAGGTTGTAAATTGCAGGATTAACACTCCCTATGAGAAGCTGCCCATCTATAGAGAAATATTGTCCAACAAATACTTTTATTTATTTTTTTATTTATTTATTGTTTGTTTATTTATTTATTTATTTTTTTTGTAAGAGAACATTTTATTGGGTAAATTACAGAGTTAGAAAAGCAATTCCTAGAAGAAATGGGCTTAGGGAACAAGTTACAGAGGTAAAGCAAGGGGCCTTGGAGCTTGGGAGTGAGGAAGCTATTGGTGCCTGGGATAGGGGTAGAGGAAAGGGAAAGAGAAAGGCAGGGGCATGCTCCCTGGAGGGAGAGTGCCCCAACAAATACTTGCAAAAGGTAACTTAGATTAGTTCAGTGTAATACAAGTCTGTGCCTGCGACTAAGAAAAAGATACAAGTGTGAGGGAAAAGAGGTAACGCTAATATACTAATGTGCATAGTGGCATCACTGGTGGCTTTTATTTTGCTCCTTATAATTCTGTGTTTTCCAAATTTTCACCAACAATCATCAACTACTTTTATAATCAGAAACAAGAAGGGATTTTCTGTGTGTGTGTTCTGGGATACGCTTTAGTTACGTGCAAAATTCACTTACGGAGTGGACCTCATTCCTTGACCATACTGTGTTAGAGTGTTAGGAAATGCTTGCCACGTGCCTGAGGGTGCTGGGTCCTGAATATTCACAATAACGACCTGGTCCCTGCCCTCATGGAGCTTATACTCTATCAGAAGACAATTTTTAAAAAATATATATTTTACTGATTTTTTACAGAGAGGACGGGAGAGTGATAGAGAGCTAGAAACATCGATGAGAAAGAAGCATCCATCAGCTGCCTCCTGCACAAACCCTACTGGGGATGTGCCTGCAACCAAGGTATGTGCCCTTAACCAGAATCAAACCTAGAAACCTCCATTCCCCAGGCAGACGTTCTGTCCAGTGAGCCAAAATCGGCTAGGGTGAGAAGACAAATTTTTAATCTATGTGCTTTGAGTCTTCACTGGTTCTAAGCATTTTACTGATATTATCTCATTTAATCCCCATAATAATTCCATGAAGTAGACGCTGTTATTCTCCTTTCACATAGAAAGAAACTGAGGATCAGAGAGGTGGAGTGATTTGCCCAAGATCACAGCTACTAGGTAGTGAAGGAGAGCGCCAAATCCGAGCAGACTAGCTCTAGACTTTCTTCAAGACTGCCGAAAACCCTCCCATCCAGAGGATACGCACTCAGATGGCAGCAAACAGTGTCATTGGAGCATCAGAGCTTGTTTCTGACTCTCAGTGAGTGGAGGAAAGGGTGGGAAGGCTTTCTGGAGGGAGTGCCATATTTATTATTTATTTATTTTATATTTAATTAATTTTTTACAGAAAGGAAGGGAGAGGGATAGAGAGCTAGAAACATCAATGAGAAATATCGACCAGCTGCCTCCTGCACACCCCCTACTGGGGATGTGCCCGCAACCAAGGTACATGCCCTTGACAGAAATTGAACCTGGGACCTTTCAGTCCGCAGGGTCTATCTATCCACTGAGCCAAACCAGTTTCGGCAAGGGTTCCACAGAATGTGGTGTGTGTGTGTGTGTGTGTGTGTGTGTGTGTGTGTGTCTAGGACAGGTACCTGTGCTCAGAGACATGGGAACACTCAGGCCACGCATGAGGTTCCCTGCGGCGGGAACGGGGGCGGGAGGGGCTTGATGACTCAGAGAGCAAGGCCGGGGCCTCATTCCAGAGGGACACACTCCTCAGATCCGACGAAACTGCGCAAAACGAGAATTCTTGCTTCAGCTTTGCTCTGCTGGGTAAGGAAAAGGGTTAAGCAGGCTTTAAATATCCTATTGCTGTTTGACTGATCACTGCCATGGTAACCCGGCAGCAGCCAACACTTGTCACGGCCTCTTCTTGGGATACAATAATAAACAGTGATAAAATATTACCTGCAGGCTTTGTGTTTTTGCCATCAGTTAAAATTCTGCTCTTGGCTATGGTGAAGACCTCTTCCGAACTCCCCTCGGCCCCCCCCCCCCCAAAAAAAAAAACGAGGTGCATTTTAAATAATGTCCCAGAAGTCCTTAGTGCGCATGCCTTCAGGATTCGAACCCCTACGTTGCAGGCCCATGAGAAGGCCAAGAGCCCTGTCAGCCTGAGAGCTGGGGAGGGCTTTCCGCTTCCTGAGGAGAGAGACTCACAAAGGCAAACGGCCACCGGCGCCTCCCGGCTCCCAGCAGCACTGGCCCCATTACGTCTCCAGTGATTTCTGTGCAGGTTGAGGATCCACCCGCGCACCCCTCCTTCCCCCGACTCTCGCTGACAGAGCGGAGCCGAGGCTCACAGTGACTGCGGTGTGACAGCTGGGTGATGGGTGGGGACTTGTTTCTAAAACAATCCGCAAATATTTACGTGGTACGGCTCTCAAACCACTCTTCACTCTTCAAAGAGATGGTGCTTAGAGGAACTGGAGACTGGCTGGATTCACATCTCAGCTCCCACGTCCAGCAGCTTCCCCTCGGGCCTTGCCCAAGCCCCAGGAGTGCAGTTTCCTGCTCTGTAAAATGAGCTTTATACTCTCTTTTGCGGCACAGCCAAAAGGACTGGAGATAAGGAATGTAAGTGTGGTAGGCCCCTACTACCACGTGCTCAACCATGGGCGGTTATTATTACCTTTTTAGGGTCCCACGTGCCAATGATAAGTCAGGTAATAAAACATGTGAAACGGCCCAGGCAAAACGTTCGCAACCCCCGAGTTACGTATTGCGTTTCATCAGTTCCCAGATGCGCTGAGGGTTGCATGTTCACATCTCTGAAATTGGGATGTGCCCTCGAATGCATGATGTGTCACAGGTCCGTGGGCAATGGCGTTTCTTTCTTTGTAGATCATAACATAATGGAGCATCTCGCAGTGGAGGAAATCTCAGGTTAGAGGAAATAGGGTAGTCCCTTTCATCACATCACACATTTCACTTTGGTTACAGGCCAGCAGATAAAAGGAGCCAACCCTCCTCTTAGCCAATAAATCTCTGACAGAAAAGATAAGATTCATGGCAACCACGCGTCTCCTCTTTCTGAGCTATTGCAACCTGGCAACACATCTGTCCCTAGGAGAAGACCATCAGAAGCATCCATCTAGTCAGCCCCCTCTGTGACCCGTACCAGCTAGTGCCAGCTCTCGCCAGCTCCTCGGCTGGCCTCGCCCCACCACATGTGCTGCTGCTAAAAACCACACAAAACAAAAAATGACTTTGTGTGAGATGTTCAAAGCTGTTTCTAAAATGACACCAGGCACGAATGTAATGAAAGTAATTTTCTGGGCTTGCAGAAACATGTTGATCACGGTGGCAAGGCTTATTGTTGGGGGAGGAAGTAGGAAGATGCAAAAGTGTGAGTACACACACACACACACACACACACACTGTCACATACTGTGGAGTTCTAGAGTTCTGCTCTTTCATATGACCCTGAAACTGTTACTGTCATAATTAGCTAGTTTTTGATATTAATAACAGGAAGAAAGCATTATAAGCTTGGTCACCTGGGCAGCTTCACCAGGAAGCTCAAGTTTCACTCTCCACAGGGATCCACCGGTCCATTCCCTGAAGGTCACTGGGAGGAGGGTTCCAGCAAAGGGGGATACGGGCACATGTGCAGTGAAGTTGGGGTGTCATAGGGAAGGGGCTTGCCTGTCAGTCCAGCCTGGGAAAAAGATCATTGGCTCGGAGGGAGGGCCCCAATAGAAGCCCACGAAAATCTGGGAAAACAAATCCCAGAACAAAGACTTCTCTCTCTTGTTCCTCTTGCTTTGCTTCTGCTTCCTCCACAGCCATGTGGCCCTAGAAGCCACGGGGACCCCACATACAGCAGACTGCAGTTGGGAACATGAGCTGGCCTCGCCAGAGGCTGGGCAGAACTGCTCTTCAGTCTGGAGCGGAGTGGTTTGGGGCAGCGATCTGGGCTCTGCTGAAGACAGCACAGGGCTCTGCCCATGGCAGTTTGGAGGGAGGTGGGACTTTGGAAACGCAGGGGTTTAATTCCACAGAAACGAAGCTCTAACATCACCTCCTCTCCATGCTGGGGGAGGGGGGGGTGGGCTTCAGGAAATTCCTGTTCCCATGGTCCTTCAAGAGCTCTACTTCCACCAGTGATAGGTGAGGACACAGAGAACATCCCACTGATCACAAAACCAGAGCTCTAAGAGACCTTCTTTTAACAAAGGAGAGAGAAGGCACAGGTAAGGAAAGGGAGACTACAGCGAAACCTGTCCTGTGTTGGATTAAAGTTAGAGCTATCAATGCGAATCACAGTGATGATAGATAGGTAGATAGGTAGGCAGATCTATCCATCCATGACTTACCGTCTTTTTTTAAAAAAATATATTTTATTGATTTTTTAAAGAGAGGAAGGGAGAGGGATAGAGAGCTAGAAACATAGATGAGAGAAACATGGACCAGCTGCCTCCTGCACACCCCCTACTGGGGATGTGCCTGCAACCAATGTACATGCCCTTGACCAGAATCGAACCTGGGACCTTTCAGTCCTGCAGACCGACGCTCTATCCACTGAGCCAAACCGGTTTCGGCTTTTCCGTCTTATTCTAAGTCAAATTAGAAGTCCTTCCATGGCTAAGTCCTAATGACCTCGCCTCGTTATGCCTCTCTCACCCCGTTTCCTAGCCATGCAAACTCGTGCTTCCCTCAGTCCGGTCACACCGGCCTCCTTGCCGTTCCTTCAACATCCCATACACATCTCCACATTTGTGTCCCTGCCCTTGCTCTTCCCCAGGCAGCAGCCTGGGTGAGGCCTCATTTCCTTCAGGCTTCGGTTCAAGAGGTGCCCTACACATTTATTTCTTTGTCTTAGTTAGAAGGACCTAAGTTCCATCAGGGCTTTGTTCTATTCACAGCCATACTCCCCGACCCAGACTAGTACCTGGAAGTTAGTAGAATCTTGTTTATGTCCTTGTTGAATGTTTGTTGAATTAACCAGCTTCTTATTTCTCTAAGAAAATATTGTCCGTGTTTTAGATGGCCATGGTAAGTGTCAATTCGCTAACAAATCGTTAGCATAAAGGACTGACAATCTGTACCTTTGCCTCAAGTGCGTATGACAGTAACTGTGCAAGTGCAGTGTGGGATTCAGTCTTCTTCATCAGAATGCTTGCCTTCAATATACTCCTCCACATTTCTTCTAATAGCTGCCTTTCTCTCTATAGCAAACATGTATGATTTTCATAATCTGAAAAGAAGCAAAAGCTATGAAAGTGACACGCTCACGTGTTAACGTGTAAGTCTTCTTCATAGAATTACTGTGATACCTTCCTCACTGCTCATTCTCCTGAGAAGTCTTTTATGTTGACAGTCTCCAACATAAAAAAAAACAAAACACAAAAACACACACACAACAAAAAAAACATCAACTTTTAGAGCTTGTTTTAAAAAATGATCAGGAAGCACTTTTGCACCTACAGATAAACCACCTACTATTGTGCAAGCCCAGGCTATAAAAAGACAAGCTCTCCCAAAGCATTGAACAGGGAGAGGCAGAATAAGGCAATCACAGAGAGCAGGAAGTGAGAGGTGAGGCGTCTATCTTGCTAGTTCTCAGGGAACTTGACAAAGAGAGAGAAAAGTGTGAAGAAAAACAAACCCGATTTGAGCTCTAATGGGGGTGAGGATATCATGGCTCTTCCTGCATTTAAACACAAGGAGGGCGGCGGGGGCTGGAACAGCGCTGGAGGGGAACACCTAAGGTTTAAGTGAAATGTGTTGCCAGTTCTAGGTTACAGTGTTTGAAAGCCAGATACAAAATAGAAAATTGAGAAAGCAATTGAGTGATTTCGAAGTTGAGAAGTAATAGCTAGAAAGCTGTTCCTCTGTAAATTAAAAATGACTGGGAAGCGCCAAAGAGATTGCTAGAGTAAGAGAATCTTCCCCTGGAATGTTACCAAACCTGAAGGTATGTGAAATGGAAAATGAAATGGGTGAGGGGAAGAGAAAAAGGACAGAAAGTCCTAATTTGGTAAAATCTCACGAGATAAGGGAAAGACTCTCAAGGGTGACAAATGCTGAAAACAGCTGTGGTACCCCTGGTAACAGAGATACGTCAGCGATTTCAGAGGCTCTGGTCAGCTGACTCCAGCATCTGGCCCATGGGCTGCGTACATCTATGAAATACATGTGAGAGGGCTTTCCGTAGTGGAGGACACGGGGACAAAAAGGGGGAAAATAAAGCCTATGGGAGCATCAAACATCGCTCTTTAGGCCTTTGTTTTATTCTGCTAAGAATCAATTAACTCGCCGAAACCAGTTTGGCTCAGTGGATAGAGTGCTGGACTGCGGATTGAAAGGTCCCAGCTTCAATTCCAGTCAAGGGCATGTACCTTGGTTGCGGGCACATCCCCAGTAGGCGGTATGGAGGAGGCAGCTGATCGATGTTTCTAACTCTCTATTCCTCTCCCTTCTTCTCTGTAAAAAAATCAATAAAATATACTTAAAAAAAAAATCAATTAACTCCAAGAAACTGAGGCAACAAAGGATCCCTGAAATCTCACATGAGGACTAGAGGTGTCAGAAGCTGTGGAGAACAGTGGCCTCTGAGGTGTCATTTCCTGCCTGTGAACTTGCTGTGGCAGATACCTTCGGCTGCCTTCCCAAGAGCAATGCCCTACTCCCTCTCTCCTCACAGAGCCCAACTTTGTTCTAACATTTACTCTTTTCCTAGAAACCATGGACTTTAGGGAATGTTGGGCCCATTCCCAGTCCCAGGTGTTGAAGTCTAATTATACTAACCTGGCAGAGACAAATTCATCCTTTGCCAGTGATTGGCTTAGGAAGAAGCCATTTTGGCCCATCAGGACACAAAGGGCGGCTGGCAGGGAAAGGTTCATAGCTCTGTGAAAGGCACACAAGGAAAAGTCCCACTTTTGTGTCCATATAATAGAGTGTGATGGATGCCTGGACCTGCTGGGAGCGTTTTTTAACCTTGAGGAAAGCTCACCAATTCATTCAGGATGGAAGAGTAGAAGAAAGAACATGAGTTCTTGATGTTGTCAAGGTGTTTAAGTGAACAACCCTGGGACCGCACAACCTCGGGGCTTCTTGTCATGGATGATAATAAGCCCATTAGCTGTGTAAGTGGAGTTTTCTGTTCCCCGAGTCCTACCTATTTCATGTTCTTACTCTTGAAATGAAATTTTGAATGTGCTAACTGTTAGGTTGAGGCAGGGGGGAAGCCCAGAGCGGATGCAAGCATCTGCAAGGTGGATGGTGACAAAGATAGCTGGCTAGCTGGCGCCTTCCTAGGGCCTTCCTAGACCCCTGGCCCGAGGCAGGAATTTCTCACCTCTCATGCCCTCCATCCTCCCCTCCCTAAACAGCTGTATAAAAGAAGTACCTATGCCGCCTATGCCGCCTTTTGGCTCGAACTTCCCTGGCCCACCCTCGGACCAGGAGCTCACCGGGGAGCGCAGATTAAAACCTCCCCCCTTTTTAATGGCCTGGGTTCCGGGTCTTGCTTCTGCGTCGCAAACCTCTCCACTGGAACCTGACGCTAACAATAAAATCCTTACTTCAGAGTGGATGATTGAGTGATAGTAAGGCCTCTCTCCCTTTCACTCGGTGGAAAGTCTCCCAAAGTGGAGTGTGTGACACTCCCAGAATGCTAAAGGACTGAGAGTAGAGACATGGGGCTCCCAGCATAGCTAGAATCAAAGGCAAACTTCCATGGTTCTAGTAACCCACTGCAATGGCTGAACATGCCCATTGGCTCTGAGGACTGACAGGTGGGTCAAGTTTAGAAATTGGTTCTTAGGCTCACATTTGGGATGGGTCTGCCTATGTGTGATCTCTTGCTGAGCTCTGATAGCCTCAGGCTAATAGCCTCAGACTTCACCTCTGCTACACCTGAAAGGACTAGCTCAGCTGGCTGGAGGTGCTCAAGCCTTACACACTGCTAAGGAAGACCTGCCTTCAGGGCTCCTGGGCTTATTCTAAGTCAAATTAGAAGTCCTTCCATGGCAAAACCCCAATGGCCTCGCCTAGTTATGCCTTGGGACATCATTACTAATGAGTGTCTTTCTGTAACTGAGACCTTGGGCTATGGCACCAGGGCAGATAATTCATGCTAGCCTTGTGATTTACGGTGAATGCATGTTTTGTTTGCCTGGGGCCCTAGGCGACACACTGTATCAGTTTGACCCCTGGAGTCCTGGAGACTGAGTCCTTAAGGTCAGTTACTGGGTGCTCCACGCCTACACGACAAAAGAACCCTGGCCACCAAGGCTCAGGGGAGCGCCTCGCTTGGCAATAACTCTTTGTAGGAGTTATCACACATTACTCACTGTTGCTGGAAGAATTACCGGTAAGCACTGGCTGTATAAGACTGGGAGGGGATAACTGGGAGCCTGTGCCCTACGACTCTTTGCCTTTACTGATTTTAACCTACATCCTTTCACTGGAATAAGCCATCACCACGTGTATAACAGCTTTTCTGAGTTCTGTGAATCCTTCTGTTAGGGGCAAAAATAAAATATTGGGAGCCGAAACCGGTTTGGCTCAGTGGATAGAGGATCGGTCTGCGGACTGAAAGGTCCCAGGTTCTATTTCAGTCAAGGGCATGTACATTGGTTGCAGGCTCATCTCCGGTGGGGGATGTGCAGGAGGTAGCTTGTCGATGTTTCTCTCTCATTGATGTTTCTATTCTCTATCCCTCTTCCTTCCTCTCTGTGAAAAATCAATAAAATATGTTTTTAAAAAATCAATAAAATATTTTTAAAAATATTGGGGACTAGCTGTGGTTATGGGAAATATTAATCATGCTCTATTAACCATGATTGCCTGTGTTGGTTAAAGAAAGGACATTCTAAAGTGGCTGGAAGTTGTTTGCCCTCAGGACCTGTGAGTCAACCTTGAAATGTGGTCATTTCAAGACAGGCCTATTATCATGGAAAGATTAACAACCTTGTTGCTCAAACAATGGAGTCCTACTCCAGCGGCATAGACTACTTCTCCATGCCAGTAATTCCTACTTCCTCATGTAACCCTTGTCCTACCCTATATAAGCAACTGGTTGCAGAGCAGATTTTTGTGGATGTCCTGCTGCTGGCAGTATTGGAATAAACACTCATATAGTATTCAACCCTGTCTTTGCTTAATTGCTTAATTGGCTCAAGTAGTACAGGCAACGCCCATTGATTGTCCAGTTATACTTCCAGTTGTGGAATTCTTAAGGTAGCATGAGATAAGAATATCCAGAAGCCCCCACAGGAGGATGGGATTTTGTGGATGTAAAATTAAGAGGGTCCCCTTCCTATATCTCATCTCTGTTTGTCTTGCCATGGAAGGGGTCTAATCTTGTCTTCAGGAGGGCAAGAATGAAGGCCCCTGCCCAGAATTTCCGTTCCATATTAAAGTTCAGTTCCAGTTGAAACCGGTTTGGCTCAGTGGATAGAGCATCAGTCTACGGACTGAAAGGTCCCAGGTTCGATTCTAGTCAAGGGCATGTACATTGGTTACAGGCACATCCCCGGTAGGGGGTGTGCAGGAGGCAGCTGATCGATGTCTCTCTCATCGATGTTTCTAACTCTCTGTCCCTCTCCCTTCCTCTCTGTAAAAGATCAACAAAATATATTTTAAAAAATAAAATAAAATAAAGTTCAGTTCCATCCAGCATCTGGCTAGCCAATCTTTTTTTAAAAATATATATATATATATATTATTGATTTTTCACAGAGAGGAAGGGAGAGGGATAGAGAGTTAGAAACATTGATGAGAGAGAAACACCAATCAGCTGCCTCCTGCACACGCCCTACTGGGGATGTGCCCACAACCAAGGTACATGCCCTTGACCGGAATGAACCTGGGACCTTTCAGTCCGCAGGCCGATGCTCTATCCACTGAGCCAAACCGGTTAGCCTATCTTGTGTTCCTAGCTGCAGTCCATTGCGTGTGAAGTCTGCTCGGCCAGGGGCCACGTGGCTGCTTAAGGTCATGTGGCTATAGAGAGAGAACAGGAGCGTGCGGGTCATGGAGCGAGAGAAGCAGGAGAAAACAAGCCTGAACAAGAGCAAGGACAGGGAATTCTTTGTCTGGGGATTTTAACCAGGAGCCAACCAGTCAACCTTCCAAGATTTTGGGTGCTTCTGAGGGGGCCATCTCCTAGTTAACCCATTTTCCCAAGGCTACTGACAGACAAGCACTTTCTCCATGTCACCCATCACGCAGACTTCACTGTCTCCCTCTCCTTCCTGCAATAATCCCGTCCTGGGTTGGGGGAGGGAGAGGTGCTAGTTCCGGTGGAGGAACAGTGCCCTGTGAAGCTGAAGCTTTCTGGTGAAGCTTCCCAGATGATCACGCTTACAAAGTCTGACTTTCCTTTGCTTTCTTTCCTTTATTACTATTAAGTAGCTAATTACGACAGTGAATCATTGAACCCGAGGGTGACCCGAGGGACACCCAGCACTCCCATTACACAGAAACATGAAACTTCGTTGGAATCTCTTTCATTCCTTCTATAGTCACATACTAGTTCAGTCTTATACTGGGTCCGTCTGCCCAATGGGAAGAGCGCTGGGACTCAGAAAATTTGGATTCACATTGTGGTTTTATGACATGAGAGTGGTGGAGGCTGCAGGAAATCACAGATGTCTGATCTGTCCTCCTCTGTCAAGTGGGACAATATCTGCTCTAGGACAACGGGTTATGTGAAGCACATCAGAAAATGTATGTGAAAACACTTTGAAAACTGTATGGACTTTTAAAGATTAGGCGTTCTGTACTTTTAAAACTTGACACAAAAGATTAGGCGTTCTGTACTTTTAAAACTTGACACAAAAGGTAAGTTAGCTCTTACCTTGGAAAGGTAAGAGCTAACACTAGGTGCTAAGTTTAAGGCAGTTATTTACAGGTACTGGCTCATCTAATTTCCACTCTCTCATCAGCCTCATGCTGTATCTTATGTGGCGTTTTTGCGAGGAAGGAGTGAAACAACCTTCCCAAGGCTCTATGCCTGGTAAAGAGCAGTCTCCGGACTCAGGCCATAGGCTTCTCACTGCAGCATCAGGCAATCAGCCAGCGTAGGATGCAATTCAATCTGTTTAGGCAGATCAGGCAACTTAGTCTCTTAAGTATGAAACACCTTCAAGACCTGTAGTCCGTCATCTTAAAGGGCCAAGAAGGTCTTAGAAACTATCCCTAGATCAAGGCCATGTTAGGAAATGCGCTAGTTTTATCCGAGAAGGTTTTGGTTTGGGTCAGGATGTTCAGCAAGTAAACAGATCTTGGCACGCTTAGGGACACACCATCATTAACATACAAGGGAAGAGGGATTCACTGCCCTTGCCCCTTCTCCTTGCTTATTCCATGTATTTGGGGCAGATTTTCTTCTTGCATTCAGCCCTCACAATCATGACTAGGGGGATAGGGGGGATCTTTTATGTCATCAGTCAAATATGTGAAGCATTTTTCACAATCTTCTGAGACAAGTGATCTCTGGGTTGTGTTTTCTATTTTCTATGTGGGTCAACATGGAGACAGTATATCATTTCATTTCACTGATTAAATGAAGAGAGAGGTTTTGGGTACAGATATTAATGCCTGAAACAGAGTTGAAAGTGACAACATATTTCATTGCCCTTGACACTTTGATACACATTTCTTGGCAGCCTAAGATGCCAGGGGCATCAGACACTCAAAAATACAGATCAAGAAAACTTGGGCTTCCAAACCCACATTTTTGGGGGGGTTTTGTTTTCAATTTTATCATTTATTTATTTTTAAAACTTTATTTATTGAATTTATTGGGCTGACATTGTCTAATAAAATTATATAAGTTCCAGGTGTATAATTCTATTAATACACCATCTAAATGTTGTATTGTGTATTCACCAACATAGTTACTTCATAGGCACTGGCTCATTTAATTTCCACTCGCTCATCAGCCTCAAGTCTCCTTCCATCACCATTTATCCCTTAACCTTCTTCTACCTCCCTCCTCCCCCTTTCCCTCTGGTATTTTTTTTTTTTTTTTTTTTACCAGAATCATAAACAAATGAATCTTAAAACTCTGTACTTTATTTAAAGTATAGTATGGATTTGTTTTGAAATCAATGCTTTGTTGCATTGTGTACCTACAGTGTTGTAAGGTATTATATTTCAAAGGTCATGATGGTTAAGTCTGACCAAATAACTGAATCGATACCCCCTTCCCTGGAACAATGAACATTAGGCCCTTTCACAATGAATGTTCTCTTTTGCTTAGACCACATTCCACTTGCTAAGACCATTCTCTCTCCCCTCCAGACTTTCCCAGATTTGGACCTGCCCAGAGAATTTTACTTCCAGAAAAAGCCTGCCTAGAGCCCTTTAAAACTCTGACTCCCCACCTCTGGGTGCTGGCACCATTTTGGGACTCAGCCCAGGTCTCCAGATGACCTAATACATTTATAATCCCTTATTACGTTGGCCTTCAGCGAGCCTAACAATGATGATATAGCAGAAGCAAAACAGTGTCCTTTCTTAGAAAACATAAATGCATTATCCTTATTTTGGATTATTTTGATTAGCAAAATTCCTTACTTGGGTGCACTGACATATGCAAGGTGGTCTTTTAATCCTGTGGGCTTGTTCAGAAGGAAACAATCAGAAGTGGAATGTGTTTTTTTCTTTTCAAGCTGAGGTTTCCAAACACCTTAGCAGGATGAATTTGGACAGCTTTTTTTGTAAGAAGAGTTGTAATTTTAATACACATGTACAACACAAACACATATGCACGCATGCATATCATCTGAGGGCATTTGCCACCCTAAAATATACTCTTTTTTTTGGGGGGGGGGGCGGATAGTGATAATTTAGGCTGATTATTTTTAAGAAACTGCAAAGGTTCAAAATGAGGCTCCCTAAAGTGTGCCATCATGGCACACAGATTATTTTGAACTAAAGACAGTTAAAGCCCAACAAACTCAAGAAGCGCCTTTTACTGCCTCCTTACCTGCCTAAAAAGATTCAGACAGAAAAACCCGTTCCAGACAGGAGCTACCTTATCCCCTGAGCATGATATGAAATAATGATGGCCGGCAGGGAGGAGCCTAGTGAAGTCTGTTAGACTCCCCTGAGTCCCATTGCTTCCAGTGGCCCAGCAAGAATGTGCTCACCAAGCATTTGCTTTCTCATCTACCTGCGAATTGCCTTCCTCCCCTTTGAAATCCAAACACTACCTTCCTTTCTCCTTTATGTGCTCAAGGTGGCACACAAACCTCAACTGTCTTCCCATGGGACCCATATTCTTATGGAACTGACACATGTACATATGTAATTAAATTGTGTTATTTTCTCCTGTTAACCTGCCTCAAGTCAGTTTAATGATTAGAACAACCAGAAAAACTAGGAGGGAAAAGGAGAAATTTCTGTCCCCTACTCCACATTTATGCCTCACCCACACCAAACACATGTGCACCAAACACACCATACACATATACACATGCCACACAGCATATCACATACTCACGACACACACTATACCACACAGATACACTCCCTTATCCGCCAAGCACTGATAAATATACTATAATACATACATACACCATACCATTGTACACACACATATAGCTCTCTCCCACATCAAACACACACATCACACCACACACCAAACACAAGATTTTACCACACGCACACCAGACATACCATACCACATGTATATTCACTCTCACACCAAGCACACTCTCCCTTCCTCACTCCCCACAAACATAAGCTGGCCACTGGCTACCTTCCAACCTCATTTCCAACCTTCTCTCCCTTGTTTACTATTTCCTTCTATTTTTGAACATGCCAAGCACATGCCTTCCTGTCTTTGCATCTGTAGTTCCTTATGCAAAAGTTCTCTCCCTGGGTATGTGCACGGCCTACTTAAAGCTCTCCCTCCAGGGTAGCACACAGATCACTCACTCTCTGTGTGATCTGCCTGCCCCCTTTGCTCTCCAGACTAGACTGAGTTACCTGGACTCTAAATCCCAAGCACAAGATGTGAATGGTGCTTAGAAATCATCTAGTCAAAGTCTGATGCTCTTATTTTGCAGACAACACAATGGGAACCATTCAGCCAATATTTAGTCAGCTCCTTTCTGCCAGACACATTCTAGATACTAGGTAATAGAAGGGTAAAGACAGGGTAAGGAAAGGGTACATTCTATTTAGGAGACAGGTAATAACAAATAAATACATAGTGTAATGCTTGGTAGTGATTAATGCTTAAAAAACAAACAAACAAACAAAAACCAGGAAGAAAAAAGGAGCCAGAAGTAAGAAAAGGCCAGGAATAGTTGAGACAGATGATCCTAAGGGCAGGCACATGGAGGTATAGTCTATTGGAAATTATCCAGATGTTAAAACATCTGTTCATTCAAGGTGTCAGGCTAACTTGTGAATGCAGAAGGTTTAGCAAGGGGTTTCTTTGGATTTGAAAAGGAGGCACAGCTTTTGGACATTGGCCAAGACAAGAAGAGTATAAAAGACCTGAGGTGGTATACTTTACTGCAGTTAACGTACATGGTGAAATATGGACTGAATCCATTCAAAACATTGTGCATAATGAACCATCTTAGAGTTCAGATATTAACAGTCACTGGTAGTGGCCAGAGATAACTTCGAATCCAGGAACACATAGATTCTTCTGAGCAAATAACAGTCTAAAAGTGGAAGTCAGGCTACTGGAATTTGGGAAGTCAAACAAGGCAAGAACAAACTCATGCAGAAAGGTACCATCTACCCTTACCCTAAGACAAAAGTCCGCTGGTACCATGAGGAGATGAGACCAAGTCACTTAAAAGCTAAGAAAGGCAGACCAGATCTGCAAAAAGAGGCCAAGAAGCAACAACTGCTGAGACAATAACCTACCAGGAGTTCAGGGACTCCTTTTATCTCCTCGTGCTTGAGGTGGAACCATCAGAATGTGCAGGTACATGCCTATGTGTGTATGTGTGTGTGTGTAAAAGAGATGAAAGAATAGACGTATTTTGGGGTAGCCTCTACATGTTTAATTATATGTTCTGTCTGTGATATCTGGTGCATCTAACTCAACTCTTCATCTTTTTTTTTTTTTTTTTAAAATACATTTTATTGGTTTTTTTTACCGAGAGGAAGGGAGAGGGATGAAGAGTTAGAAACATTGATGAGAGAGAAACATCAATCAGCTGCCTCCTGCACACTTTCTACTAGGGATGTGCCCGCAACCAAGGCACATGCTCTTGAGCGAAATCGAACCTGGGATCCTTAAGTCCACAGATCGACGCTCCATCCACTGAGCCAAACCAGTCAGGGCATCAACTCTTCATCTTTTAAAGAATATTTTCTTAGGAATGATTAACTTAGAATGATTAACTTAAAATGAAACAAAAATTTGTCTGCTACGTGAGCTTCCAGAATAAGACTATTTCTCTGACTGTTCACTGGCCATCTCAACAAAATGGGCCATTTGCAGTTAAATAAGACTCTCTTCAGTGACAAGGTTAAGTGTTTCTGAATAGTTTTAAATCTCTAGGGACTATACAATCCTTATCATTTTAAGCATTAAAAAAATTCCCTTTTTGAAAGGCCAAAAAAGCTTCCCCTAAACATTTGCAGATTAGAATAGGAATATTTTAGAAATACTTTTTATATAGAAATCTATGTATTATCATTCTTGTCAGTCTTACTTTCTTTAACTTGAATACTTTATTTCCTATAACATATAAATTATTTTTGCAAAAGACTGCTTCAGACTTGTTGATGATTTCAATTCTAATCATTCTTATATTTAAGTCATATATTGACCAGTATAAATATATATATTGACATGTAATAAAAATATGCTATTGTTCAAATATGAATGAAATTAAGGCTATGTTCATACCCACTTCATGGGAAAATTTTATATTAGGTCTGGTAAGCAGTATCACAATCTCTCCCAATTTAGAGGTCAACCAGGAAGCCAATGAGACTTTGCTAAACATATTAGATAGATATGTTACTTTTCAACGATCAATGTAATTGAGAGTGCTATATGCTTTACCTTGAGTCCTTTTAATTCACAAATAACCTATTGTATTTTCTGGCGTATAAGACAACCCCCTAATTTTACAGTTAAAACATAGGTTTAGGCCTATATTCGCTGTATAAGACTACCCCCCACTTCCGAGGCAACACCAGTTCTTTTTTTAATAGACCGCCTCTCTGACTCTGGCCAATCTGAGCAGGCTTTTTATTAGAACACAGTGTAGCTTTGGGTACAGAACATGTATAATTTGCATGCATAAAAAGCCTGCTTGGATTGGCTGAGTAGAGAGGTGGTCCGAGCAGCCTTGCAGTGATTGGTGCGGGATCGAGTTGGAAAATTCGTTTAGCGGCATATCGAGACGTTTTTTGGGATATACTCGGCCAATATTCGGTTGACTTTTTTTCGTTTCAAAAGTCGTCTTATACGCCGGAAAATATGGTATTTGATAGGAAATGTCATCATTTTCATTTTATAAATGAGAAAATGGAGACACAGAGGACCTGAGAAAGTTACCCAAAGATTCCATGGCAGAAAAGTGACAGAGACAAGTCTAGAATCCAAGTCTATCCACCCCAATCATAATGACCTTTCTACAGCATACTTGCCGTATTATGCTTCATGTATTATAGGATAAGTTGATATTTTAACTTAGAATGAAACAAAAAATTTGTCAGCAGAATCACAATTTAGAAGATTCAGGATTCTGAAAGATATTGAAAAGATACATGATAAAGTACAGCTTAGGAAATAAAGTACAATCCTATATAATAAAAAGGTAATGTGCAAATTGACCGTCACACCCTCATAAGATGGCTACCTAAGACCATGTTGGCAGGGGGATTAGTGAGGGACAACCAAACGACTGAACAGCAGGCTGTGTGAGGTGAACAGATTGGCAGGGGGAGCAGTTGGGGGTGACCAGGCTATCAGAGAGAACAGCAATTCTGCACCCGAGGGACTTGAGAGTGTGTTTGCTGATGTCATGTTGCCTTGTCTAGGTTAGCTTATCAAGGATTGAATTCCACAACTTGTGCAAATATATAAACATGTGAAAATGGCAAATAATATTTGTGTCTCAGTGATTTAAATTAACATTATTATTTTATTGAATGTCATGTATAAAAAATATTCTCTAGATCCTCCTTTATAAGAAGGGGGGGCGGGAACTAGGCGCCCAGCCGGCATGGCTCAGAGGTTGAGCGTGGACCTATGAACCAGGAGGTCACAGTTCAATTCCTGGTCAGGGCACATGCCAGGTTGTGGGTTGCAGACTCAATGAGCTGTGTACGGGAGGCAGCTGATCAATGATTCTCTCCCGTCATTGATATTTCTATCTCTCTCTCCTTCTCCCTTCTCATCTGAAATCAATAAAAATATATTTTAAAAAAGAACAAGGGGGAAATTACTTTTTAAACTGTGTTTTTAAGCTTTAAATATGAAAACTCTTACACATATATAAAAGTAGAATAGTATATTGAACTGTTATCTACCCACAATTACCATATTTCTTTCCTTTTCTCTCTGTGAATGTACTATATCCCCCCTCCCCGCCCCTGAATACTACTATATTTTTAATGATCATTAAAAAGAACTTGTAACTTAAATTGTTCAGATGCTGACTGGGCACCAGCTGGGTGTTAGTTCTCCTTTGGTAGCGATGCTGTTATTCGACTTTAAGAGGCTATTTCTCACCAGCCTCAGAAGGTCATGATTTGGATATTACTCCACTAATAGTGATTCATTGGGGCTGTGTCGTGTGCAATGTCCTATACAGACTTCCTTCTGACTTGCAGCGCAGTTTCTGAGATAGTTGGGTAGGGCCGAGTGTATAAGTAAGGCCATTGACTTACAACATTGTTCAATGGCTAAAATGACTCTACTGTCAGATTTCACTGTCACTTTCCCTTAGCTTAATGACCTCATGCAAACCATTTACTCTAACAAGTTTCTAGGAAATAAGACTAGCTGAATCATTTTCTGCTTACATCAGAGACACACTAAGATTCTGAGAAGAGAAAAATAAAGGCTGTTGCCTTGCATTGGTTAGAAAGGACATTTAGCGGGGCATTCTAAGGAGAAGGATCTGGGATATATTTGCTCATCCCACGGAGTGGAAGGCTTAGGAGAGAGTTTCATATAGTTTTATCCATCACGTCAACAAGTAGCAGTAGCTTGTTGTTTTTATTGGATGAGTCATCTTTTAAGGAAGTGAGGGGTATTGGGATGTACCAAATCATTGAATAAGGACATGGCTCTTCCATTAAAAAAGTATTTCATCTTTATAAATACCATCAAGATGCCTTCAGTAAAAAAAAAAAAAAAAAAAAAAAAAAAAAAAAAAAAAAAGGAAAGAAAAAAAAAAAGTCCTTGGCAGCCCTAACCGATTTGGTTCAGTGGATAGAGCATCGGCCTGCAGACTGAAAGGTCCCCGGTTAGATTCGGGTCAAGGGCCTGTAACTTGGTTATGGGCACATTCCCAGTGCGGGGTGTGCAGGAGGCAGCTGATCAATGTTTCTCTCTCATGGATGTTTGTTACTCTCTATCCCTCTACCTTCCTCTCTGTAAAAAAATCAATAATATATATATAAAAATATTTTTTAAAATATGGCAGATGACCATTCCATGCGAAAGACAGAGCATAACAAACAGGATTGTTATAATAAAATATAATGCATGCATTGATTTAAAATACAATTTATGTGTGTGATTGTTGTGATGTATCCTAATTCACCATGAATGGTTAACTTACAATGTAACTAGCAATTAATATAAACTTTTACCCTGATGTGGCAGTTCTGTATCTGTAAACAAATCAAACAAGACAGCTGTAATATGTTATTTTAACATTTTGAATTACAAATCTGTTCACTGGTATCAAAATTTTTATCCTACTTATCAATTATACTGACAGCCATAATTAAACAATTTCTCATAACATCCAAGACATAAAAGCAATTAAGATAAAGAATATAATGTTTTGAAATAATCTTATTCTATTTTCCTGTTTACCCTTCCCAGAAGCTTTAGAAAGAAAACCTGGGTAAAATTTACCAAGTTTTCTGTAAAAAGTGACATCTTTCATTTATATCTTATCAACTCTTACTCTTTAAAAATGAAAGTCTCACTACTCAGAAACTATTATCCAAACAAAAGTGTTGGTCCTGCTAAAGCTCACGGCTCTCCGTTCACTGTTTGTGAAGAGCGGAATCCTACCTTCAAGTGAAATTTTAGTTGAAAATCCAACATGTAAAAATGAACAAAATGAAATTGCTCAGGTTAAGAAAGGACATAGGGAACTTAGAGCCCTGCCTACCAAGTTTCTCCTCAGGAGGGAAATGTAAGACTTTCTGCCAACCATAGTCTGAAAACCACTGCTTTAGTCCATCATGAGGAAATGTGTTCTCCATTCGACATCAAGCAAGTCCAGTCAGTGCCCGCTCTCCTGCTGAAGATGGCTGTAATGGGCAGGCCATGTTCCATGCCTGGGAGGTGCACTGCTGGGTTCTTCAGAGTCCCAGCCAGACACATGGACCCTTCTTTATCCTTTGTGCCTTGTGATCCCTCCCACGAGGGATCAGCACCTGATCTAAGGACACCTAAGTGACAGTTAAGTAACCTGGCATGAGAACACTGCCCAAGGTGGCACTCCATTCTGGAAGGCACACTTGAACCTAGCACCCCCTGTGGGGATTTTGAACTTGAGATGCACTGAGAGAAGTGTAGCAAGGAGATATATGAAAAGAAAGCAGAAAGCAAATGCTTTGAGGCAAAGAGAATTAGAGTTATCTTGTTATGGCAGGAGCAGTGCAAGAAAAGGAGCGGGCAGCTAAGTTATAACGATGGCAGAACCCCGGAGAAGGGAACGGTGAATGCCTGTCTCAGAGTTCCCCCTGCCAACCCCCTGGGACCACTCACAGGCCCTGAAGGAAATACTGAGATGGCTCCTGCACTTCCTCACTCTCCCATATGTCCTTATAAAAATCTCCATTCTACAAGGTCACTTAAGCATTCTCTAACTGGCTAGTTTGCAAAGCCTAACTAATCCCACTGCAAAATTTTCCCGCTTTATCAAACATATAATTCAACGCAGGAGGTAATCATGTGAAACCAGGTTTAGACACCGGATTTGTCAATATCTCAAGACCAAAAATATCAAGCGCATGGCATGTGCTCTTGTCGTTCCCATACCTGCACCCGGCAGACACCAGAAATTGAACATGAACCTTTATGTTACTGCAGAGACAGGCATCAACTGCAGCAATTGTGTCAAACAACTCTCTGGGCAGCGTATTGATCTATATTGTTGATGCAAACACTGAAATCTATTTACCACTCCAATTTAGTATTTTGAATGGTATGTGTTCTTGGTGAGCACAGTATTTGGGTAGGTCCATGGTTTTCAATATTTCCCATCAGGGACTGCCTCTGCAGGCAGGAGAGTGAAGCTGAATAACCGCAGTCCAGATAAACGTGAAATACCTCCACCTTTATCTGCTACCTGTATTGAAGTTCCTAGTAACATTTTAATTGAGAAAAGATCTCTACAACTAAGAAAGAAAAAGAAATCACTAAGTCATTATATTGTCAGCACATGGGTCAGAGTGTTCACAGCAATGAAATATTTCATAGATGAATCTGACCAAAACTGTCAACCACCATAATCAGCCAGCTATTTAGACTTCTAGTTTCAAGATCTAAATCTGCAGAACAACATTTATAAGTCATATTATAAAAAGGCAGTAATCAAAACATCATAGAATTGTTATCAAGATAGACAAACAGAAAAATGGAACAGAATAGCAAGTCCAGAAAATCCATAGTCACATATATGGTTAATTGATTTTTTACAAAGGTACAAAAGCAATTCACTTCAGAAAAAAATAGTCCTTCAACAAATAGTACTGGAATAGTTTGTAATCCACATGCAAAGAAAAAGAATAGCAATAAAAAACTTCATTTCATACCTTGTGCAGTGTTAAAAAACTAGCAACAACAAAAAAATGGATCATTGAGCTGTCAAACTTAAAATATAAAACTTCTAAAAGACAACATAGTGACCCTGATTTAAGCAAACTTGAGTTTTTCAAGAACAACACCAACAATGTGATCCATACAATAAAACTTGATGATTTGAACTTAATCAAAATCAAGAATATTTGCCAGTGAAAATACACTGTTTTGAGAACATAATAAACAGCACCAACAAAGAAAAGAAAAAAAAGATACTGTTATATTTGACTGAAAAGACAAACCAAAGACTGAGGGTAAATATTTGTAAATTATCTATCTAAGGAAAAAAATCTGTATCTAGAATATATACTAGTAAAGAACTTCAAAAATTCAATAATAAGTAAACAAACATCGCAATAAAAGAAAGGGGATAGGGGAGACTTAGACAAGCATATCACCAAAAATGATAGGTAGATGGGCAAATAAGAACATAAAACATCGTTCAACTTCTTTAGCAAAATGGAAATTAAAATTTCACTGCAATATTATTATATCTTATAAGAATATCCTGATGGACTTATTACAGAGCTTTAGTGCATTGTTTTGATGATTTTTAATAAAAATACCTGTAGCTTAATCATAGTTCAAATAGGACCTTTAAGGGCAGTGTTTTTGCAATCTCTGTTCTCCATAGGTAATTGGTGTCATAAAAAGTAAGAACATAGATAAATCCAACTCTGCCTGGGCAGACTTGGATATATAGGAAGCTGTGTTTACACACCATTTAGGAGAGATATTCTAAAGCTCAAATAATACTGTTACATCTTTACTATTTAGAAACATGAAAACTTTTTTTTTTTTTTTCTAATAAAGTGGGAAAGTTGAAACCGGTTTGGCTCAGTGGATAGAGTGTCGATCTGCAGACTGAAAGGTCTCAGGTTCAATTCCAGTCAAGGGCATGTACATTGGTTACGGGCACATCCCTGGTCAGGGGTGTGCAGGAGGCAGCTGGTCGATGTATCTCTCATCAATGTTTCTAGCTCTCTATCCCTCTCCCTTCCTCTCTGTGAAAAATCAATAAAATATGCTAGAAAAAAAAGTTGTGGAAAAGTTTGTTGACCATTAATTATAATCCTATCTAATAAAAGACTAATATGCAAATTAAGCAGCACTCTGCTACCCAGTGGGTCCCAATCACATCCCTCGAAGGGTCCCAAATTGGAGAGGGTGCAGGCTGGGTGGAGGGACACCCTCCCCCCATGCACCAATTTAGTGCACCAGGCCTCTAGTTGAATGTAAAGCTATCTGATGTGTGTATATATTAAAGGTAGTAGCATCTGGTTTTGCAGAAAACTGATGAGTTCCATATTTGCTAAAATAATCTAGGCATGATGTAACTGTGTAATTATCCTGAAAGCAGGATTTTCTAATCAACAAATGTTAAATTCTTCATTCTATTCTAATAACTTTATTTTCTGCTTTCCATATTATGTTATGCTTCGCTTGAAACTCAGCTGTTCCTCATTCTGAGAAAATAATGAAAGAAAAGGGGCATATGGTACTTGTTTTTTATTTAGGAAGTTATAATATCCAGGAAGGCAGTAACTAATTCTTTTATGATTTCTCAAAAATGGACAGGACATTGCAGAGCTCCTAATAAATGTTCAATCGGTGAACATATTTTTGATAAGAATTGCATTGTATCACCAAGTTCTCTAAGTGGGAGTAAGATAAATTTGTAAATCACTCATCATCCAAATACCCAGGATCATTCCTGCCTCCAACTTCTCATTTTCCAGATCTGAGGGACTTAACTGCAGCCTCCAGAGAAGCTGCTTCAATGCCTTGGAGAAATGTTGCTTAAATATATATATATATATAATTGATTTCAGAGAGGAAGAAAGAGACAGAAACCTCCGTGATGAGAGAGAATCATCGATAGGCTGCCTTCTACACACCCCACACTGAGGATGGAGCCCACAACCCAGGTATGTGTCCTGACTGGGAGTCGAACCGAGAACTCCTGGTTCATAGGTTGATGCTCAGCCATAGAGCCATAAAAGACAGGCATATACTATATAACTTGACTAAAAGATTAAGCAAAATATTTAGTGACTTTTTATTAATATGAACATAAGGAAAGCACTTATTTATTTGCTTAACCCTCACCCCAAGATGTTTTTATTGATTTTTAGAGAGAGAGAAGTAGAGAGAGAGAGAGAGACATCAATGTGAGAGACAAACATCGATCAGTTGCCTTCTGTATGTTCCCTGACCAGGGATCAAACCCACAACCTAGGTATGTGCTCTGACTGGGAATCGAACTCACAACCTTCTGATGTATGGCATGTCAGTCGAACCAACTGAGCAACCCAGCCAGGGAGGAAGCATTTTTTTACACTTAACAAAATACAGTTTGAGAACTTACGTATGTCACCCCTTGACAAAGTGAAATACCAAGTTCTAGACCCAACTGTGCTTGCCTGGTTTTCTGCCCAACTTCAGGGAAACATTAGCTCTAATTACAAGGGAAGCAAATTGTAAACACTGAAGCCAGTGGCAAAGCTGCCATGGAGCTTTAAAAATAAGGAAGGCCAGAGTGAATCACTAGATTGTATATTTTTCTCCAACAGCATGTATCAGGCCAAGTGATGAATACCTAATTAAAAATAATAATGATGAAAAGCATTTAAAGGGCTTACTATATACAAAATGTGTCTATTTTATTATTCCGATTCATGTTTTTATTATAACTTCAGGAGAATGGGGTTATAATTATACCCATTTTACAGATGAGGAAAGGAAAGTTGAGAACATCATATTACAACTTATTTTGACAAAGTCAGGACAGACACCTAAATCCATGGATCTCTTAATCATTTCTCTACTGCCCCCTATCAGCAGGATAGTCTACTTAACATCTAAAAATTTTCTTTGGATGTTTAATTAGATTAAATTTTTGATTCATTAGAAAATGTATTAGAACATGTTAAACGTACATTCTTATTCTAAACATTGAGAAAAATGACCAAAGAAAGGTTGGTCATTTAAAAAAAAACTTCATTATTTTAAATTAATTTAAAAACTCATTTTAATTTGGGTTTCATTTGATTTATAACTTTTATAAGATCCGGAAATAGTTTGAAAAGTGTCAGTGATTTTTACAGCAGGTCCCATCTTACAGGACAATACATAACCACTAATATATAACTTTGCAGCCAGGAAAAGGACCTTGGGAAACCATGGTAGAGTCCTGCCTTTTGCCAAAGCTTCACCTGTAAACCTCCCCCATCGTGTATCACCACGATGGTTTCCTTCCCAGTGTTTAAAGAATAAGATTTTTAAAGACATTTTTTTCATTTTTTCATTAAGGTATTATATGTGTAAGAATAAGATTTTTTAAAACTAATTTTTCAAAGATCTACTGAGATATAATTCACATAGCATACAATTTATCTATTTAAACTATACAATACAGTGGATTTTAATACAGTCACGATATAGGGTGAAACTATCACCACAATTTTAGAATATTTTCATTGGTTAAAGAGGAAACCTGTACCCTTTAACAATCTCCTCTCCCATGACTCCTTTTTTTCCAGCCCCAAGTCTCTACTAATCTACTTCCTGTCTTTATAGAGTTGCCTATTCTGGATATTTCATATACATGGAATCATATAATATGTGGTCTTTGTGACTGGCTTTCTGACTCAGCATAATTTTTCAGAGTACATCTGTGTTGTAGTACAAATGACTACTTCATTCCTTTTTATGGCCACATGATAGTCCACTGAATAGATATACTGCATCTAGTTTAACCATTCATCAGTTGGTGGACATTTGGGTTGTTTGCACCTTTTGGCTATTATGAAAAATGCTGCTGTAAACATTCACGTGCAAGCTGTTGTGTGGACACACATTTTAGTTTTTCGTGGGCATATACCTGGGAATAGAACTACTGTGTCATATAGCAACTTTATGCTTAAACATTTGAGGAACTGCCAGATTGTTTTCCCAAGTGGCTGCACCATTTTACATCTCGTCAGAAGTATAAGAGAGTTCTAATTTCTCCACATTCAATTTCTCTACATTGTCAACACTTGTTTTTATGTGACAATTTTATTCTAGCCCGCCTAGTGAGTGTGAAGTAGTACTTTATCAGAGTTTTTTTTAAAAACATGTTTTTATTGATTTCAGAGAAAAGAAGGGAGAAAGAGAGAAATAGAAACATCAATGAGAGAGAAACATCAATTGGCTGCCTCTTGTACACCCCCTGCTGGGGATGAAGCCCCCAACCTGGGCATGTGCCCTGACTGGGAATTGAACTGGAGACCTTCTGGTGCATGGTACCAACTGAGCCACATGGGCTAGGCCTTCATTATAGTTTTGACTTGAATTTCTCTTATGATTGACTATTAATGTTAAACATCTTTTTGTGTGCTTATTGGCCACTGTATATCTCCCTTAGAGAAATGTCTATTTAAATTATTTATTTATTCTGTAACTGGGTTATTGTTTTGTTTGTTTGTTTGTTTGTTTTTGTTTTAAATATATTTTATTGATTTTGTACAGAGAAGGGAGAGAGATAGAGAGCTAGAAACATTGATGAGAGAGAGTCATCGATCAGCTGCCTCTTGCACACCCCCTACTGGGGATATGCCCGCAACCAAGGTACATGCCCTTGACCGGAATCGAACCCAGGACCCTTCAGTCCCCAAGCTGATGCTTTATTCATTGAGCCAAACCGGTCTCGGCTGGGTTATTGTTTTTTTTTAAAATTATTGAGTCATTAGAGTTTTTATGTATTATGGACACAAGTCTTTTATCAGATATACTAGAGGCCTAGTGCATGGATTTGTGCACATTGAAAGGAAATTAATTAGATGATGGCTAGCAGGGCAGGACTTGGGGAGATAGGCCAGATATGCCTTGGAGCCAACCTCCCACAGTCCCTCCCAGGCTGGCCGCACCAGGGGTGGCACTTGGGCTCGAAGGGCATCTATGGAGTGAGTGGGATCCGTCTGGCCTGTGGGAGTCCCTCGGCCTGGGCTATGGGGATCAGGCTGAAACCAGCAACCTGACATCGTTTGAGGGGTCTCCGAGTATGAGAGGGCACGAGTGCAAGAGGGTACTCTGCAAAGTTGCTGTTGCTCGGCAGCTCCTGCATTAAGCATCTGCCCCCTGGTGGTCATTGTGCAACATAGCTACCGGCTGGTGGCTTAGGCTTTTAGATATATAGATGATATGAAAATATTTCTCCCATTCTGTGAATTGTCTTTTTGCTTTCTTGATCGTGTCCTTTGATGGATGAAAGTTTTTAGTTTTGATGAAGTTCAATTTATTTATTTTTTCTTTTATTCTTTGAGTACTGTATCTAAGAATCCATTGTCAAATAGGAGAACATATCGATAAAATCTAACCCTATGTTTTCTTCTAAGAGTTTTATAGTTTTAGCTTTTTAGTTTAGCTCTTTGATCTTTTTTGAATTAATTTTTATATATGGTATGAGGTGAGGACCAATTTAATTCTTTTTCATGTGGCTCTCCAGTTGTCCCAAGACCATTTGTTAAAAAGATTATTCTTTCTTCTTGAGTGATCTTGGTACCCCTTATCAAAAATAAATTGATCATAGACACATTGGTCTTTATCTAAACTCTAAGTTCTTTTCCATTGATCTTTATGACTATCCTTATACCAGTGCCAGTACTGTTGTTTCTTAAAGAATAAGAGTTTACAAACATTCAAGATTGACATAGTCCAGGACCTCACAACTCCAACATTTTCAACAAATGATTAACTAGCATTTAGATTGGCAAATAATTTGGCTCAAGGTATCCAACTACCTATTAAAATCTTATACTGTATCAGTATTAGTTATTAAGTTGCCTGCTATCTCCTATATTTAGGATAACGTTTATATGACGTTAGATATATCAAATTTTCTTATCTAATTGTGCTTTTTGAAAATAAAATTCTCAAAGTAAATTACAGTTTTGAAACTTATACATTATCTAGGCCAATTTGTTTTCAGTCTTGTTTTTACAGATTAAAAAACAGACCTCCACACTTCTCATAATAAAAATACCATATTTTCCCAAACTGTGACCTTCAAAGTATTTCTTCCATTAAATTTATTTGCACGCTAGAACTAATCCAGGCTTTTTGACAAACTGTGAACCCCTCTAAAGGGAACAAACAATTAATGGTGTGTAGAGAAGCTTATCAACATCTTTTTTTTTTTTTTTTGTAGTTAAGACCCATCACATTGGGATGTGATAGCAAATATTTAGACAATAAAATTCTGTATTTGTCTTCCAGATATGTGATACCATGTAGACCCACAAAAAAAAAAAATCTTATTAGTAGAGGTAATTTTAAAATAGAAACATATTGAGAATATAATTGTTATATTCTGAAATAAAACACTAAAGAAATAAACTAATAGAAATCATGAAGTGATGGACTCAGGAATATGTTCTTCTTCTGTATACTTTGTATATTAAAATTTTTCATTAGTCTTTTTAATATAGATTTCTAGTATGTTAACTTAAGGTTACATATTTTTACTGATGTTGAACAAAAGCTCAAGTGTTCTGCTATGGACTGAATTGTGCATCCCCCAAATTCTTAGGTTGAAGCATTAACCCCCACTATGACTGTATTTGGAGATGGGGTCTACGAAGAGGTGATAAAAGTTAAATGAGGTCATTAAGGTGAAGTTCTAATCTGATAGGGCTGCTGCCCTTGTAAGAATAAACACCAAAGCTCTCATTTTGTCAAGTGGGGACATAGCAAGAAGGCAGCCATTAGCAAGCCGGGAAGAGATTCCTCACCAGCAACAAGATGTGCACTTTCCATCCTCCAGAACTACAAGAAACAGATTTCTGTTGTTTAAGCCAGCCAGTCTGGGGTATTTTGTTACAGCAGCCTAAGCTGACTAATACATGCTCTCAGATGCAACCCCTCCTCCCCAACAATGTATACAATTTCTCCAGGTCAGAACACAGCACATCAGTTCAATTGTCTTTCATTGTAGTTGCACGTAAAAGGGATTATCTAAAGACGTAAGCGGTATAAATCAGAAAGGGTGCCTTCAGTCTGCTGTTGATAACCATCACATCACTTAGAGAATAAATGGTACTGCAATGGGTTAAATACACAACTTGATCTCTAAGATGGATAAGGAGATTCAATCCGTACCACATTTTTTTTTAACATCAATAAAACAGATTATTTTCTTACTGAAATATTTCTAGAAGAAGGAGGGGAAGAGGAAGAAGAATAGGAGGAGAAGGAGGTGGAGATCAAGAAGAAAAAGGGAGAAAATTAATAACTTCCTTTCTTATTTGTTTGTAGGCATCAGATGGCTCTGCCTCTGAAAAATTTAAAAATTATGCTATAGTATTTAAATACCAGCATGGAAAACCTGAATCAGTAATATCAGTGCTATGTATAAACTCATGCTAAGAACTTAAATTTTCCACATGAGCTCATGGGTGGTTGAAACAAAAGAGCTCCAAAATTATTGAACATTTTAAAGGAAATTTAATCAACACTAAGAAAAAGAATTTTAATCTTAAAAAAATAAAGGAAGCTATTTCTGGAACTACAACAATACTTGACTTAATAAAATTCAAGGAAGAATCTTAATAATCAAAACTCTGGGAGCTAAAAAGCCATTGAAAAAAATCTTTAAAATATTAAAGCTTTTAAAATTCCTAGTCAAGATGTGTCAAAGGAAGTGGAAGACTGCAGGCCAGTTGAATAAAGCCTTCCTAAATACCTTACTTAACCTCATTCATCTGTTAATCCATTCATTTATCTATTCTTCTGGGAGACTGTTGGTCAAATTGCCTTTTAACAGGCTGGACTCCCCTAACACATATGATCCAAAGAGTGATTATCTTTCCCCTTGTGAAAAACAAGTGGTATTAACCAGTGGGACCACTGTAACTGCATTAAAGACGCACTAACACATTTCCAGAGGACATTAACAGTTATTACAACACAGAGAACTTGTGAGGCCTTTTAAATTCCTGTGAAAACTTCCTTGGTGTCCAAGTGAGGGACCTGCTCACTAAACATACCTCCAATGAGGTAAAAGAATTCTGCCGAAGAGGAGGTAATCCAATATTCACAACACCATCTTTTAATTAATTAACTAATTAATTAATATATATTTATTTATATATATTTTATTATTGATTTTTTACATAGAGGAAGGGAGAGGGATAGAAAGCTAGAAACATCGATGAGAGAGAAACATCGATCAGCTGCCTCCTGCACACCCCCTACTGGGGATGTGCCCACAGCCAAGGTACATGCCCTTGACCGGAATCAAACCTGGGACCTTTCTGTCCACAGACTGACGCTCTATCCACTGAGCCAAACTGCTTTTGGCTACACCATCTTTTTAAAAAGCAGTTTGCAGCTGTACCTCATGAGCATGGCTATGGCTTTAGGACAAAAGCTTTTGTGTTTGCCCCCTGAAAAGTACAAAATGGAAGGTGCAGATAGTGGCAGGCATTGCAGGAGGAGCAGGGAGTGAGGGGGGAAGAAACTGCACCAACAGAGGCCAGAATGGATTGCAGATACCATGGGAAGATGATTTAATATTTGTGTTGGCAGAGAATAAAGAGGTTTTAACTGCACTCTGATTCTTGTGCTTGAAATTTCCTCCAGCATTACTATAGAGATTCCAAATTAGGCCTAATCCAGAGAGCACTGTCACCCTTAGTTTTGGCAAAGTCCTATTTTAGTATATGTGCTTCCAAAGAGAGCACAGCAAAGTCCTGAAAGCACTATCCATTTATTCATTTGTACAAACACTAGAGGCCCAGTGCACGAAATTCATGCATAGGTAGGATCCCTAAGCCTGGCCAGAGATCAACGCCAATCAGGTTCCCCACCTCCAGGCCTCCCTGCTTCCTCCTTCCCTCACCCCTCAGAGCCCCACCACGGCTGCCGCTGGTCACCCACCATGTTCTGCGCCGCCCCCCTGGTGGTCAGCGCACGTCATAGCAAGTGATCTCCCGGTCTCCCAGTCGAACTCAAGAGGAGACAATTTGCATATTAGCCTTTTATTATATCGGATTTACTGATACCCTAAGAACATCATGGGTAGGCTTTGAACATCACGTTATATCAGACCACAGAGCATTATACTAGAATTAACTTAATTTGCTGTATTTTTTCTTTTTTGGGGAAAAAAAAAAGATATTAACTTTGAAGTAATTCAAACAAAATTTGCAGTCTTAACTTGCACATTGTGTAAGCTCCCAAACCTTCCCACCTGTATCTCTAGAACATGTGGTTAAACCTTGCTTAATGGACAGCAGGACGCATGAAAGTACAATCTCTTTGAAAAGCTTGCTGTTCTTAGAGTACGATGAACATGATGGAAAGCCAGGTGTTGGCATCCCCCAATTCTTGAAAGCTTTCCCTGAGGCCTGTCCCTTGGTGGCAGTCCCTGAGCATAGGAGCCCCCATTCCTGCTCCAGCTAGAGGCTTGGTGGCAGCAACCTTAAGGCTTCTGAGATAGGAACGTTTACTTTTTTCTTGAAGAAGCTCTCCAGGTCAAGCAAGAGCAGAAATAGCAGGGGGGCAGCCTTGCTAACCCAGGGAAACCTAATTTTGAGCTAGAATGTGCATATAATCTATGACCCCAAACACAGATCTGTTCTCAGGAACAATGTTCTCTGTCTCTTGCTAAGGCGAAAAATCAGAGAGTGGAGAAAGCTGTATTATCAGCTTTGAAGGGCCAGTTTGTATTAAGCTGAAAAGCCTCTGAGCTAGATCTCAAACATGCCTGCTTTTAAGGCATAAACAGAGTTTGAATCCAAGTTCTATCACTTACTATCTATTAGGGCCTCGGTTTCCTCAGTTGTCAATGTGTGTGGCGGAGTGGGGGTGTATGAGGGGGGACTGGCATCTAGCTGCCAGATTTGCGATGAAAAAAAAATAGTAAAAGATAAGTTTTTAATACAGTGGTGCTGAATCGGAAATTTGATCACTGCTTTCTCTGCATAAGTGTGCTTTTTGTTTATTATGGCTTTTTATCTCTTCCTATTCCCAGGAAATCTTTAGTAAATTATCCAGAGTCCCAAACTTAATTTTTTTCCTTCTAAACAGGAATAACAGGAAGAAGAAATAGTTGTATACACACAAAGGGTTTCATCAATGTGCTTCTCTAAACAAAATATGCGACTCGCAAAACCACATTCTTTTTAAAAAGTCACATTTTGGCTACCCGCTTTTTTGCACATATATTTCTCTGCAGACATGTCCCAAAAATTTCTGATGCAAACTAGAAGGCAGTTTAGAGTTGATTGCCTGAAACCTTTCAGTCTTTCTCCATTTATTTATTTATTTATTTATTTATTTATTTTTTCTTTTGGTAAAGGCTGGTATTGGAGTCAATGACAGACCATGAAGCAGGAAGTGCTACCGGCATGGAATAGTACAGTAAAAGGCAGAAAAACTGAGCACTCACACCTGGACAAGCCTCGGTGTCTTTATTTCTAAATTGGGGGTAAAAATGCTTAATGGTGAGAATCAAACTAGATAATATATGTAAACTATCTAACACAGTTCCTGACTCATAATAAATGTTCAAGAAAAGTTGGTTATTTTCACTCCTCATCTGTGAATCTTGAATTCAGAGATCTGCTCATCTTTTGAATCCCCATAGCCTACTCTTATAATACATATTATACCCTGACTTGTGTTATAGCAAGGAAGTATAAACCCTTTCCCTACTCCTTTAGGATGAGGACTCCATCTGACCCACTTTAGTGTATTCTAGAGACCTAACTCAGTACTCAGCATTCACTTGTGGGATGAACAAGACATCCTGTTTAATTGGAAGGAGACCGTGTGTGATAGTAAGGAAAGCCATTATAGTTCTACTAGCCAGTATTTGGTAATAGACTATAAAGACAAACTTACCAAGAGTGGGGAAATATTAGTTAACAGAAAGAGAAAGTCTTGAGATGCAAAGTCAAAATGGCAGAGCAAGTAGACCTTGAACTCACCTCCTTTCACAAACCCATCAAAATTATAGCTAAATATAAAACAACCACCCCTGACCACCTGAAAACTGGCTGAACAGAACTCCTATAACTGAAGATATAAAAAAAGAAGCCACACTGAGGGTGGGAGGGGCAGAGACATAGCCTGGTCAGATGTAGCAATTCATAAATGGAAAGGATAACATAACTGTGGAGGTTTCCCTGAGGAATGAGTAGGTCCCACCCTTACACCAGGATCCCCAGTCTAGGGCATCTGTGCTGGGAAGAGGAGTCTCCATAACATCTAGTTTTGAAAACCAACAGGGATCATATCAGAGAGAGACAAAGGGCGGGGGAGACCGAGGCACTGCTCTTAAAGCACATGTGTCAAACACAAGGCCCGCGGGCCAAATCCAGCCCGCCAGGCCTTGCAATGTGGCCCGCACCGCGCTGTCATCACTGCACTCCGCTGTCAGTTTATGACATTGTCAGTTTATGACTGTTCAGTAAACCATTCGGCCCGCGATTTAGGCTGGATTTTAGATTTTGGCCCCTTCTCTGATTGAGTTCGACACCCCTATCTTAAAGGATTGGTGCACACACTCACCCGCTCCAAGCTCCAGCGTGGAAGCAGCAGTTCCAGGAGTGCCTGGGACCTGTGGGGAGGAATTAGATTGACTAACATTAGGGGGAGGGCTGGAGGGACAGGGATTGGTGGAAACTCTCCCTGAGGTGGAAGAGCTGGCAGGTGCCATTGTTCCTTTGTTTCTTTTGCTGTGGTCTCCTTCCACCTGGCTGACCTGGAGCAGGCAGGTGCCAAACCTGTCACTCTCCATTAACCTGGCTACCACTGTTCACCCCATCCCAGCATTCCAGAGATCCTGCCCCACCTAACCTGCTAGCCCTGGCCAAAGCCTTTCCCAAGTGTGCTCCTGACCTTCCACACAAGCAGCACTGGCCTCAGGTCAAATCATAGCAACTACCAAGTGGTCACAAGTCCAGCACAAGCAGTGGCCAGCCTAGGCCAGCACCAAGCCCCACCCAGTGGCTCCACAACAGACACACCCAACAGGCAGCTGGGGCCAGCACTGTAGCCCCTCCAAAGCAATTTCCACTCTGTGGGGTCAGCCTTGGCACATCAGATCATCCATGAGTCTTGGCTGGCCCTCGCAGCCAGTCACCTAAGAGTCAGCCCCATCCACAAGCAAGCCTGGAGCAACTGGAGCCCAACTCCAACAGAAGGGCACACACAGTATTCTAATAACTATGCACGGTGACAAACAGGTATGAGATTTTTAAAGGTGGTCACTTAGTAAGTTTTAAAACGTCTGATCACTATGATGTACACCTGAAACTAATATAACATTGTACATCAACTGTAATTGAAAAATAAAAAATGATTTAAAAAATTAAAGCAGCAAGAGAAAAGCATCTAGTAGTACAAGGGATCCCATAAGACTACCAGCTGATTTTGCAGCAGGAACTTTGCAGGCCAGAAGGAAACAGCACAATACATTCACAGTGGTGAAAGGGAAACCTATTACCAAGATTACTCTATTCAGCCCTTATCACTAGATTGGAAGACAGATAAAGAATTCCTTAGACAAGCAAAAGCTAAAGGAATTTCTTACCACTCAACAACACTACAAGAAATGTTAAAGGGTCTTCTTTAAGCGGAAAAGAAAAAGCTAAAATTAAAAATAAAAAAATATAAGGAAAAAAATCTCACTGATAAAGGCAAACATTTAGTAAAAGTAGTGGATCAACCAATTATAAAGCTAATATGAAGGTTAAAAAGCAAAATTAATAAGATCATGTGTAACTACAATAAATAATTAAGAGATATGCACATATACAATACTCATACACATACTTCTGAGTATTTATCCAAAGAACTTGAAAAGATATATGTGCCCCTATGTTCATTGCAGCATTATTTATAATAGTCAATATATGGAAGCGACCTAAGTGTCCACTGATAAATGAATGGATAAAGAATATATAGTACACACACACACACACACACACACAATCCATTGATAAATGAATGGATAAAGAATATGTAGTACACATACACACACACAATCCATTGATAAATGAACGGATAAAGAATATGTAGATATGTAGTACACACACACACACACAATCCATTGACAAATGAACGGATAAAGAAATGTAGTACACACACACACACACACACACACACAATCCATTGATAAATGAACGGATAAAGAAATATAGTACACACACACACACACACACACACAATCCATTGATAAATGAATGGATAAAGAATATGTAGTACACACACACACACACACACAATCCATTGATAAATGAATGGATAAAGAATATGTAGTACACACACACACACACAATCCATTGATAAATGAACGGATAAAGAATATGTAGTACACACACACACACACACACACACACACACACACTGGAATATTACCCGTAAAATGGAAAGAAATCTTGCCATTTGTGACAACATAGATAGATCTAGAGGGTTTTATGCTAAGGGAAGTAAAACAGGAAAAGACAAATACCATATAACTTCACTGACATGTGAAATTATATGGTATTCACTAAAAAACAAAACAAACAAAATAAAACAGAAGTAAACTCATACAAAGAACTGATGGTTGCCAGCCAGCGGGGTGGGAAGTGGAGGAATGGGCAAAAAAGGTGAAAGGAATTAAGAAGTACAAACTACCAGTTATAAAATAAGTCATGGGGCATAAAGTACAGCAAAGAGGATCTAGTCAGTAATATCATAATAACTGTGTATGATGACAGATGGGTACTAGTCTCATTATGACAATCACTGCATAAAGTATAGAAATGTGTAATCACTATGTTGTATTCCTCAACTAATATAATTTTGGATGTCAACTATAATTTTAAAATAACTTAAAAATAAAAAGAGAAAGAAAAAGAAATTTTTATTTGGTTTTGCACCCAGAAGGGCAGTTAGGATGTGCCAGGGGCAGATCAACGACTATCTGCTATGTAACCAAGAAGTTTGCTGCACACTGTAGAAATGGAACTTTTGTCTCTCACTGAAGGGAGGAGCCCTTGAAAATCTCAATACTCCTTGGAGCCCAGGGGAGAACGGGGGACTCTGAAAGAGCATAAGAGAAAGGCAAGTATTAGGTCTGTTATGAATGTTTGCAAATAATGTGACTTTACAAACTTTCGTCAAAGGATTACAACATTGGAAGGCATTATGGTAAAACTAGAGGCCCCAGGCATGAAATTCATGCAAGGTTAGGCCTTCCTTCTCCTGGCTGCTGGCTTTGCAGCCTCACCCCCTACCCACACCCAACATGGCCTGACGCTGCCTGGGTCCACTGCCACACATCCTGCCAGTTCTCCTGTTCTGCAGAGCCCCCTGGTCGATCACCCCACAGAGGGTATCCTGGGCATCCCTCTGCTGGGTGATCATGGGGCGATGGCATGGCCCCCAGGACCAATGGCATCACATCCACCTTGGCGTGGTCATAGCGTGGTCATCGTTCTGCTGTTGGGTCGCTGGGTCAATTTGTATATTACGCTTTTATTATTATAGACTAGAGGCCCGGTGCACGAAATTCATTCATGGGGAAGGGGTGTGTCCCAGAGTCCAGCCTGCAACAATGTCAGCATCCTGCACCCTGGCCAGCCTCTGGCCAGAGGCCTGCCCTCCCTCCCTCTGCGGACTGGAGGGTGCGGGACACTGGGGCTCGTTGCCTGAGCGACGCTGCCAGCGTCCAGCAACCCGGCTGCTATGGGCGCCGCCATCTTTGTGACGAAGTGATAGTTAATTTGCATATTACCCTTTTATTAGATAGGATAATGTACCTTGGACGTGGCTTTCCTACGAAGAAAAAGCAATGTTCTGTTTACTAAAGTCCAATATATAGATTGTGATGAAAATCACAAACAACTCTTTAGCTGAAACCACTGATTTGCTCAATAGAAAGAGCAAATGATACATTGAGTAGAAATGGTACCTTCATTTCCTGCACTAACACCAATGGAATATGGACGGATACATTTTCCTCCAGGTCAGAAATCTAATGAAGTATAGTGAAATTTGCCTGGAGACTCTTTACTAAAATAGCACTTATTAAAAAAAAATTTTTTTTTTTTTTATATCACTACCGTTAGAGTTTCAACAATCAAGACTCTGTATTTGAAAGGCATTAGGAAACGGGCTCCAGTCCCCTGAAGCACGTTTGGCCCAAGTGTCTCTTGTACCAGAGACAGAGACTGCATTGAAGAATTCCAGGTTTATGCTGTGCTTGGGGCAGTGTTGGCCACCACATAACAAGTGTTAAATAAAATATAGCAACATGTGACATGGAGAGCCTGAGCCTCTCATTCTTACTGCTAAGCCCACAGACCAGATGGTTGTACACACCCGTAATCAAGTGCAGAGCCATGCGGAGCTGTGTGGGCCGGGGGCTGGCGAGGCAGCTCTGAGTCAGGCCGCTGCCTTCTCTCCCTCCTGTGGAACTGCTTCACGGCCTCCGCAGCCAGAGGAGCGGTGCTGGCGTTTTTGAGAGCTCACAGAGCTTTGGATGTGTCTAGACGATTCATGAAAAAATCCGCTAATTTCCCTCGAGTATGTGCAAAATGACATCTTACCAACTCCTTTACCACCGAGAGCCGTGACTTGCTAATAAGACCGGTAAAGAAACGGGGACATCTCAGGTAGAACGGGTGGGCGCAGTTGATTGTTCATGAGGCACTTGAAAGTATTAGCTCTTATTAAAAACAAATAAATAAAACCCTACCTTGAGGACATCATGCCGAGAGAAAAAAGTCAGTCACAAAAGAATAGCGAATGATTCCACTTATCCGAGGTCCTCAGAGCAGTCAAATTCACAGAGGCAGAAAGGAGAAACGTGGTTGCCAGAGGCTAGGAAGGGGGGAATGGGGAGTTATTGTTTAGAGGCGACAGTCTCAGTTTCATAAGATGAAAAGAGTTCTGTGGGTGGATGGCAGTACCACAATAATGTGAGAGTACTTAATGCCACCAAACTGTACACTTAAAAAAATGGTTAAGATGGTAAGTTTTATGTCATGCATATTTGACCACAATTTAAAAAATATAGAATCCTATATAATAAGAGAGGAATATGCTAATTGTCCGTTATGCCCTGAGGTGTAACAACCAACCACATTAAGACCGGATCTCAGATCTGCAGGAGGGTGGGGCATCAAACTACGAGCGGGAGGCGGAGACCTATAGGAGGGGGCAGGGCAGCAAGCTATGGGAGGGGGGTGGGGCAGGGGGAGCTACAGGAGGGCGGCAGAGACCTCCTGGCCCATGGATTCGTGCGCAGGGCTACTAGTAAACATATACATGGAAATGTAATAGGTATTTATTTCCTCTGAGGGTCAGTGAAAACCATGAAGATCTCCCTCCTCTCATAAAAAGAGAGCAGAGGCATTGGGAAGCATTTTAAAAATGGTCTTCCCCTTTCCCGTAGATGCCGGTGGCCCCTGGAGCGTGAGCTTATCTAGGACAAGGTCTTTCCTCTCTGTGTCCTGGAGATTCAAACTATGAGGTCCATAGTGTCCCCGGGCCTGTATTATTAATGTAAACTGAATGTTAAATATACTCTCCAGGTCTTACAAAAATTAATTTAAAAGAAATCAGAGTGCTTCTAAAGCAACTGAATTCAGTGGGAGGAGGAATGTACGTCTCTTTGAAATGGGAAGTTATGTAAGCCAAACGTCAAAGAGCTGCATCCCATGTCCCCCTGCCGCACGTGGCTTTTGAACGGGAGAGCTGGGGCCTCTGTGCTCCCACCTCACGTTCCCCAGCATCTGTGGCCTGGGGGAAGCAAGCTTCACCTTGACCCATTTCTGGTCAGTGCTGGCTGGCTACGGACTCAACAGAGAAGAGCCTGGTCAATAATTACCCAAAAGAAAACAGTAGTTTGTTCTGAAAAGGAAGCTCATGTTTTTGTGATCAAAGCAGCTTCTCTGGGAACCTCAGACCCTTTCATTGATTGTGCTCCCAAAGGGCTCCCAGGACACTTCCCGCGTGAGGTTCAAGGCAGGACCGCTCCTTCCGCCCTCGTGGTTTCTGTCAGGAAATAAAGCAGCGTGTCACGGAGTATCTCTGTGTGCCTCAGAGGTGTCCTCCTCCCAGGAAGACAGTCCCGGTGCAGCAGAGAGGTCATATTTTGTTAGTGAATCTGGGCTGGACCCTGTGCTGGACACACTGTCTTTGCCAACCACAAGCTGTGACCGAACACTTCCTGGGTGAAATATGCGCGTAAGTGAGAAGGAACTGGTTGATTGAAGGGCTATGGATTACATTAAATTTTTTTTTTATTGAAGTGGGTTTTATTTTAAGCTCCGTATTTTCCTCTTCATTGGCAACCATGTCTGCAAAACTCACGTTATACACGATAAACCCAATGTTTTTTATTTTAATCTCCAAGTGGGGACAAGAAGAAGGGAATTTGGCTGTCCCCTGGGTTAGTGATTTATATGATACATTGAGCATTTATTTATCCCCCTTGGTTTATCTACTTAAAAAGAAAATTTCTTTTTACTGTGGTAAAATACACAAAATATAAATTTTTTCATCTCCACCCTATTTATTTTTTGACATGGAGAGATATGTATCTGTGGTCTTTCCATCTTAACTATTTTTAGTGTTCAGTTGAGAGGCATTCAACACATATTATTGTGCAACCACCCACCCACAGAACTCTTTTCTTATAAAACTGAAACTCTTTACCCATCAAACAATAACTTATCCCGGGCCACCTGCCACGAATCCCTGGCAACTGCAATTCTACTTTTGGTCTCTATGATTTTGACTCTTCTAAGTATCTCATCTATGGGATTAATACAGTGTTGTTTTTGACTGACTTACTTCACATATAATATCCTCAAGGTTAGTTCATGTTGTAGTATATGTCAGAATTTCCTTCCTTTTTAAAAAAAATATATATTTTATTGATTTTTTTACAGAGAGGAAGGGAGAGGGATAGTTAGAAACATCAATGAGAGAGACACATCGATCAGCTGCCTCCTGCACATCCTCCACTGAGGATGTGCCCGCAACCAAGGTACATGCCCTTGACCGGAATTGAACCCAGGACACTTCAGTCTGCAAGCCAATGCTCTATCCACTGAGCCAAACTCGTTTCAGCAGAATTTCCTTCCTTTTTAAGGCTGAATAATATTCCTTTATATCCATTCACAACATTAAAGTCACATTCCCTCACATTTTGCTCATCCATTCATCTGTTCATGGACACTTAGGTGGCTTCCATGTTTTAGCTATTGTGAATAATACTGCTGTGAGCAAGAGTGTATGTTCATTTACTTTTTATTTCCAAAAAGTCCATACCAATGTTTCATTTAGAGATGAAAGGAGACCAGAGGAGGAGTGGGAAAAGCAAGAGGACTCATGAAACACCTCAGCCACCAGCAAGCATCTTACAAGCCACCTATTTTTTTTTTATTTAAAAAAAAAAAATGTATTTTATTGATTTTGTACAGAGAGGAAGGGAGAGAGATAGAGAGTTAGAAACATCGATAAGAGAGTCATCGATCAGCTGCCTCTTGCACACCCCCTTCTGGGGATCTGCCTGCAACCAAGGTACATGCCCTTGACCGGAATCGAACCTGGGGCCCTTCAGTCCCCAAGCTGATGCTCTATCCATTGAGCCAAACCGGTCCCGGCAACAAGCCACCTATTTTTGGCCAGTTCTAAACACCATTGATTATGTGGAAAAATAAAGTAGAACCTTCAGTTTAAAAATTACTGAAAGGTTTAATACACTGCCCAAGTCTCAGTAGGCTTTAGGGTCAAACCGATGTTTACTACAAGGGTTATTAGAGGTCATGTTTGTGACCGCCAGAATCACCCGGGCTCTTTACAAAAATACTGATACATAGATCTCATTCCTGGAGCACTGATTTAACGGGCCGGGGCTGGGCACCAGTATATATATATTTAAAGTTTTTCAGATAGTTCTAATGTGCAGCCAGGGTTGAGAATCACTGACGTAGCTTAACCCTCCCTCTCTATTCCCATTTAGAGGGAGAAAAGAAAAATGATGTGTTAAAAGAGTCACAGGTGATGATAAAAAAAAAAAAATGCAAACAGAGACTGAAATATCAAGTATAGTGCTCTAAACTTCCTGAAACTTTTTACAGTGTCTTTGCCTCTAATTCTATTCTTTAGTTAGGAAGTGCAAAACTAAAGTAACATCAAATAGGTCATTTTTATTCAATCTAGACTGATTTAAATCAAGATTAAAGGCATGCTGAAAGTTTATTGTAGTTTTCATTTTAACACCTGAACCGTGATGAAACCAAATTTGAACAAATTCTACCTACAGTCAGAAATCTGCCAGAGGAAGACAAAGTCAGTGTGAGGCCTGCGATGTTATACACTTCTAAAATTAAACAATCAGAGGCATAAAGTTTAGAGACAAGAAGAAAACGGACATAACATAACAGGGCTGATTCTAAAGATGACTCCCCTCTATTGTGAAAGACAAGTGATGGAATCAGAGGAGGAAACGCCAAGGGCCAAGAAACATGTGAGAAGAACCTCCATGGAGGCAGCGGGGTGACTCCTTGGACCTGACACCTGGCACAGGCATTCACCAATCAGAATTTTGAGAATCTTTCATGAACAGGAAACAATAATGAAGAATATCCAGATCAAGGCCGTCCGCCTCCCCCACTGACTCAGAACAAAAAATTAGGGTGTAAGGAAAGCTGCTTTGAGGAGATTAAGCAAGAAAACCAGAACTTCTAGGGATCTATATGAAGATATGCCCAGGTAGCCCGGCTGCATGGAAGAATCCGTCCTAAGAAACAGTCACAACATGGAGCACTTGCTCTCTGTATTAATGTGGACTCACTGACAGCAGGGGACAAAAATGGACTCAAATCTACTTGAGCTGGAAATAGTTTCAAGTCTCCTGTAAGGGAACCAGAGGCATAAGTGGGGAGTTAGGGGAGAGGCGATGAGTATAGATAATCGCAGCCCAGAGTACATTCCCTCCACTCCACAATCAACAAGGGGAAAACCTCCCAGGAGTTCCACTTAGAAAAACACGACGGAAGGTTTCAAATAGTCCTCTTTTGAAACATGCGACCATCTCTGATAACCGGAAGGAACTTTGCTACAGAAAAAGTTGACCTTTATAATAGTGAAGGAAAGATCTAAACTTAAGAAACCACCTATCACTTTATTTTTTTAAAAAAACAACAACAACACATTTTATTGACTTTTTACAGAGAGGAAGGGAGAGGGATAGAGAGTTAGAAACATTGATGAGAGAGAAACATCCATCAGCTGCCTCCTGCACATACCCTACTGGGGATGTGCCTGCAACCAAGGTACATGCCCTTGACTGGAATGGAACCTGGGACCCTTCAGTCCACAAGCTGACACTCGCTCTATCCACTGAGCCAAACCGGTTAGGGCTAGCACTATATCTTTTTATCCCAATTTTGAAATGCAAGTATCATAAAGCACATTCATTGGCCCGAGTTTAATGGAACAACATCCTAATGAAAACATACTGACTAGTGCAGCCAGCCCTCCTGGAACCTCACTGACAGATTCTTGGAACTGCAGCACAACTACCCACAACGAGACCAACTTCACCATAAGCTCGTTGGTAAAAGAGGACCTGCTGTACTAGAGTGCTTCACTGGGTTGTGCTCACAATTACAGCCTTTCAAAAACCTCAGCTGCACATGTTCTTGCTGTATGTACACTTTATTTATTCATTTTAAAAATATATTTTACTGATTTTTTACAGAGAAAAAGAGAGAGGGACAGAGAGTAAGAAACATCAATCAGCTGCCTCCTGCACACCCCCCAACTGGGGAAGTGCCCGCAACCAAGGCACATGCCCCTGACCAGAATCAAACCTGGGACCCTTGAGTCCGCAAGCCGACGCTCTATCCACTGAGCCAAACTGGTTCCAGCAGAGAAGCATGTGTTTTAATGAGCGACTCTGGGTAGGCTCCTGGATGGGGGCTGGGTACCCGAAAGACCAAGTCATGGTGAGAAACTTTGGAATTTTTAGCCCCACCCTCCATCCTCCAGGGAGGGGAGAGGGGCTGGGAATGGAGCTAATAATGGAATAACGGATCACGCTTATGTGAGAAAGCCTCCATAAAACCCTAACAGTGTGGGGTGGGGGTGGGGCTGAAGAGCTTCCAGGTGGGTGAACACCAGGAGATCTGGGAAGGGTGGCACTCCCGGGGAGAGCATGGGAGCTCTGTGCCCTTTCCCCACGCCTTGCCCTAGGCATCGCTACCATCTGGCTGCTCCTGAGTGGTATCCTTTGACAAAAAACCAATAATCTAACAAGTCGTGTTTCCCTGATCTCTGTGAGCTGCATTAGCAAGTTAAGCAAACCCGAGGAGGGGGATAGTTGCAACCCCCAATCCGTAGTCGGTGAGTCAGAAGCCCAGGTGACAACTGGGCTTGTGATTGATGACTGAAACGGAGGCGAGGGGCAGTCTTATAGGACGGAGCCCTTAACCAGTGGAGTCTGGTGCCATCTCAGGAGTTGAGTTGAGCCGTAGGAAACTCAGCAGGTATTGAACTGGCTGGGGGTGTGGAGAACCCTGCCCCCATGTTGCACTTGGTACTGGGATCATCCTAGAACCCCCTCCAAGCATGGAAGAGAGACTGGCACAGAGGGAAGGGCGCGGGGAGTGGCCCAGTGACTCCCTGGCAGGGGCCCCCATGCCTCTCCTCGGCGGGGTGGGAGGACAGTCCACGTGGGCACACAGAATTCCAGAGCCAGAGGTTTCCTGGTGCTTTGTGAATTCGCCTTACCTTTTTAAAATAAATATATTTTATTGATTTTTCACAGAGAGGAAGAGAGAGAGAGAGAGAGATAGAGAGTTAGAAACATCAATGAGAGAGAGTCATCCATCAGCTGCCTCTTACACACTCCTACTGGGGATGTGCCCGCAACCAAGGTACATGCCCTTGACCGGAATCGAACCTGGGACCTTTCAGTCCGCAGGCCAACGCTCTATCCACTGAGCCAAACTGGTTTTGGCGAATTCGCCTTACCTTGAACCCCAGTTGAGTGGGCCGGCCAGAGTACTTTCCTATACGCACCCACTTTCCTTCCCTCGATGCCCCTGGGATTAAGGTATCTTTAACACAAGGATTCCCTCGCAGTGAATTATTTAATTCCATAAACAGGAAAGAGAGAAATGTAAGAATGGTAAGGAGAAATGTGAGAATTGTATCTGATAAAACAGTTCTTGATTTTAGAAAGAGGACATGGAAAAGACCAGCTCTTCCATATCAGCAATTACCTGGCCTGGGGGGTTCTTGTGGCAGAGCAGAAGCGCACGAGAGCAGGGGTCAAAGCAGTTACCTCCTAGCAATGGGCCCGCACACCCCGCTGGGCGGCTTGTCCCGCTCCTGTCCTCTTTCCTCTTCCGTAAGAGGATTTAAGTTCTCTTCCAGATTTCATTTTCTAACTCTCACATACGTTCTTCAATTAAAAATGGTAAAACTTGCTAACTGCATCATTAGTAGTATATTTTTCTACACTTTCTGGGAAGACACGGAAAGTATTTTCCAATATTGATGAGGGAATAAAATCGCTACGAGACAAAAACCTTCCCCATTAAGCATCAGCTCCTGGTGTGCTCTTCGGAGAGACACCCGTACTTTGTCACTCTCTCAATCACTCATGTTCCCCTGTGACTTGTTTTTTTAAGAAGCAGTTTTCGAGCTGCTTCTCACTAGAACCTTTTCTAAAGGGGGAACATATTTTCCCCGCAAAAATCCAGTCAGGATTCACTGAACGACAGTTCGGGGTAAAGCACTGACAAAATAAATTTTAACATTCCGTTTTGAGCAATGGTTTCCACCCCCCTTTGCATATAATCAACGTGTGTAGTCATAAAACCACCCCTGTGTGTCTTATTTTCCTTTTTCTTATTCCCAGGTCTCCATTACTTCAGGCTACAGGCCCTTCTTACCAAGTCTATCCCCACCCATTCCACATGCACAGCACCACACACTTTCCTCCCTAAAATACTGCCTCCACCCTCCAATGTCTGCACTGACTGCAGGATAAAACCTAAGGCCTTACCCCAACCTACCTCCGCAGCCCAGCTACCATCTCTCCTTCCCAGTCTGCGGTCCAGCCCTGGGGAAGATTCCCTGTTCGAGGCTCACCACAGACCCTTCCCCCTTTGCTCATTCTCCTCACTGACTTGGAATGCCTTCCCTCCTCTGAATGCTGCTGGTCGTTCAAAACCCAGACAAGACTTCCCCTTCCTCCACAGAGCTTTCCCGGACTCTGCATCTTGCAGGGCAGCCTCTCTCCTCTGTCCAGCCCACTGCCTGGCACAGCAAAGAAAAGGACCCGGTTAGGCTTGGAGATAGTCCCTCAGGGGGCGGGACTTCCTTAGCAGGTCTGAGTCCACTTTGGCTCAGCTCCACCTCCAGGTCCCCTACAACAGGGGAGAGAGGAGTCACGGTCCACAGGAGGCCCCTGGCCGGTCTCAATAGAGCAGGACAGGGAAGACGGGGTGAGCAGCTTCCAGGGGAGGGGGAGCCAGGGGGACAGAGGCATCCGCCCTCACCAGGTGTGCTCTTCCGAGTACCATCCACTGCGTCTTCCTCCTGCTCCAGCCTCCAAAAATTCTTTTCAGAGTAACATGAATTCCCTGCGGGCCCGGAGGACCAGGCTGTGAAAGCTCCTGGGCTTTAACAACACCTGGGTACTTTTTCTCCGGGTGTTGTTAAAGCCCAGGAGCTTTAAAGGCCTCGTCCTGCAGAAACCGGTTTGGCTCAGTGGATAGAGCGACGGCCTGCAGACTGAAAGGTCCCCGGTTCGATTTCGGTGAAGGGCATGTACCTTGGTTGCAGGCACATCCTCAATAGGAAGTGTGCAAGAGGCAGCTGATGGATGATTCTCTCTCATTGATGTTTCTAAGTCTCTATCCCTCTCTCTTCCTCTATCTGTAAAAAAGCAATGAAACATATAAAAAATAAAATAAATAAAGACCTCATTCTCTGGGGTCTCAATTTAACCTGAGCCAAAGTGACCCACAAAGTGAGCCAAATTAATGCAAACAATTCTCCAAGCTGGTTATGATGAGTTCCATTTTGGAAAACACACACACACACACACACACACACACACACACAAAACAAAACAAACCTCTCACATTCAAAGGTTAGCTGCCTTGACCTCCTAAGTCACAGAGCCAGTGCATGGCCAAGAGGAGCCCCATAAACTTTTTCTGCTTTCATGTTGCTTTGCATTAATTTCACGGGAGAGTCTCAGCCGACCCTCCTCACCCTGAGACCAGAGGAGAGAGTCGGGATGTGACAACAACGGATTAAAACCTCATGTCAGTTTCAAGGGACAAAGGGAAGGGCTTTGCTTGGTCTTGACGCAAACAAGCTCTTCAGGATCCCCTCGCTGGAGTCCACAGGCGGAGCGGTGACCCTAAGAAAATAAACAGGCGCCCCAAAATAGCCCTGCTTGCTTCATGACGTCCGCAGGTGTTTCCAGCGCTCCCTGCACTTACCGGGTCCCCGGCGCAGGCGGGGGCTGCAGGGAGGACCGGAGGGAGGCTGTGCAGGGGCGGCCAGCCGGGTCTCCCCCGCAGAGCAGCTCAGGAAAAGGAAAGGCTAACTGGGAGCCTGTAAATCACAGCCGCGGCCCGCGGGCTGGTTTCTCATTAATTGGCTGGTCGGTGTGACCAAAGGTTACCGTGGGAATGATTCATGGAGCCGCTCTGCTGCGCGGCATGTAAACACAGCCTTCTAATCGAGATCTTCGCTATGAAAACGGTCATAAATAGCTGCGAATTACTACTGCGGGGCAGCTCGTGACTCCACCAGAGCAGATGGGAGCATCGCCTGAGCCTTTGGGGGTGCAGGGAGGCCCGTGCCACCCAAATGGCCAAATGGCACCCTGGCTGCCCTGCTCTGTTCCAGGGGAAGCACATGTTTCAGGAAGCCATCGAGCCTTGCAAGCCTCTCTCTCTCTCTCTCTCTCTCTCTCTCTCTCTCTCTCTCTCTCTCTCTCTCTCACACACACACACACACACACACACACACACACACTGTAGGGCAGATAAATATGTAACTGCCCAAAAATATGGCAAAATGAGCCCCTATTAATAACTCCAAGTCTGGGGATTCAGGCAGTCCAATCCGCCTGCCAAAAAAGTTCAGAATGTTTGCTGGGCGCTTTGGTTTTTATTTTTTATTATTATTTTTTTAGACTCTGTTCTTGATTTGCTTCAGTACATTTCCTACTTAGACATTCTAACCCAGTATGTGTCAAATTTTATCTGTGACCTTACTAGGACATGCCAGAGCATACAAGGACAGGAATAGAAGGCCTTTAAAGCTACTGGGCTTTCAAAAGGATGCTGGCCGAACATTTTCCCATATCTCTCCATTGCAGCCACCGTCACCTTGGCCAAATATGCAGAAATGGCTAAAGAGAAAATAAAGAGACTCCCTAAATTACTTACACGGATAAAAGGCTGTATTACTAATTGTTTGTGGAACATTTACGATGGCCAGACACGGTGCTTATAAGACGTCATGGCTAAGCCTTACATCAACACTACAAAGTGGGTGTTGATCCCATTTCACAGGCCAAGGCCTGCCAGTGACTCTCGGGGCTGGAATTCACACTCACCCACTCTTCAGCTTGAGCCCCATGCAACGGCCAGTAGGCAATCCTTTCTGACCGATTATGGCAATTTCATGGTCCAACCCACCACTACCATGCCCTGGCCCTGAGAGGAAACCTAAATCCTCTCCTGACATCACAGACACCACCTGGCAGCAAGCTGACTGGGAAACTGTGCCGTGCAGTCCTGGGGAGGCAGTGGGGAGAAAAGGTAGAACAACCTATTATCTTTGCACCATTCATTATTATTATAAGACAATGAAAACTGCATACAAAAAATGGTAAAACATGTCACAGACGCTTCAACCCACTTATATTCCCTGATACATTGCGTCTGAAAATCTCCAGTGTAATCATGCTCACTAGACTTTTCCAAACATTGAGATTGTTTCTAATATTTAAAAGCTAATGATGTTAAAATGTGATTTTGGTAGACCATGCGTTTTAATGATACACAGTCTATGAGTATATAATACGAATATATTAGGAAGATACTTTCATCAGCACAATTAATTCTTTTTGAGAATTACCTGGGAGTCAATAGCATAGTGGTTTTAGATTGAAGCTATCGTCTATGACAAATTATTTCTCTGAGTACTGAATGCATAATAAACCCAAACCTTTTTAATCCACAGTTTTTTTTTTCCCACTGATATGATTAGAATGGGAAGCATTAAAGCAGCTAATAATTATTGCATTTAATATCTGATGGCTACTGAACAGTGAATTGTTAAATGCATAATAATTAGGAAGATTTTGTGTCACAAATGTGGGTCAAAAAATAAATTTAAAACAAAAGGGGTCAATGAGTCTCAGAATGAGATTTCAGTCTTGGGAAACTGAGGTACAAGAAAGCCAAATACATGACAAGAGGATTCAACTCACTGGTGATTCCACAGTGACCAGCATTCAGTTCTCTCGACTCCCAGGCCAGTGTTCTCCCTGCTAAAATCACAGTTTGGTTACACATAATATTTTGTTCCTTTCTATCTACCTACATTTTGCTTTTCTTTGGAGCCATCTGGAACATATAATAAAATATATGCCCCCTAGGTGGCATATATCCTAGGTGGTTATATTTAAGATAGGACAACTACATTCTTCATATTTATTGAAAGGAGATGATCAAATAACAATCAAATAACTGTTATTGGATTTATCACTAGAATCTCCAGTGTTACTGGCCTTTCGAGGACCAGAAAAAAAAAATCTCCTTTCTATCCCACCCGTTCTAGACTCTCTGTTTATCTCCTATGTGGAAGGCCTCACATTTGAGATACTGGAGGACTGCAGATGACTCCTTTTTGCCTCAATATTATGAATAGGAATCTGAACAAACACAGAATTAATGATAGCTTAACAACCAAAGGGGAAAAGTACTTCAAACGAAAAAAATTCCTAATATCTTTTTTTAGTAAAATGATGAACACATACAAGAAAAACAACTATTGACTGAAGGACAGATGATTCAGCTGGTTTCTACATTAACAATGACTCATTTGGTAAGAACTGAAATGTTTAGAAAATAAATGATACTATTGTACCAGAAAAAATAAAATACATAATATGTTAGAAACCAAACATTCTCGAAACATAATTTTTTTATGTCGATATATGACTTCTGAGGGTTCTGAATATTACTCTTGTCTTTAATGACATAGATAAGGGAAATAAAATGTTAATGGCAGTCTTTCAAGGAAAAAAGCAGTCCTTTATGCATGAAGATAATTATTCTAAAACAGTATTTATGATTAGTCCTGTATTTGAGAGTTTATATTAATATTCCCTCATTGGCCTTAAATCAAATCTGTGAGAATGGTCTCTTTTTAAAGGAAAGAGTTAAACATTGCACAGCGGAGCCCTTTGGGGCCACTGGATGTATACGTATACTGATGCCTGCATTGATGCAAATGTTCTGTGTGTCCACTGTGTCTTCATCAGAGAGTCATTTTTATGACTGGCATGAGATGGATGTGAGTTTGTGAATGTGCGGGCCAATGTTGGGAGTACCCAGAAGGAAGGAGAGGTTGTGCAGTTGGCTCAGAAAACCTCTGTTAACCGCCTATACTGGCTCCTTCAAGGATGACTTTATGAATGTTGGCTAGGCAGTCACTAAGTCTTATTTTCCTGGGCTAAGTAAAGCTGACACTGCTTTCCTCTTTTCCTCATGCTCTTCAAGAGCAATATTCAGAACCCTAGCAGAGCTCCAAGGATAGATGGAAGTCCAGAAGGAATGGTAAAGGGAAAAGGAGAGTTCCTGAAAAGGTGATAACTGATTATTAGGTCACAACATTCTCAAAATTTTCATGAGAGGTGGAGAGGGAATATTTGTTGTAATTGTTAGACACTGTACTAAGGTGCTGAGAATGCAAAGGTGGTAGAAACATACGCCCTATTTTTCAAGGCACTTACAATTTGATAGAAGAGTTGATTTGGTATTGGGTGGCGTGTGGGGGACAGGGGAAGGTTTATCTGTAATGGTAAGTAGCCCTTTTAGGCAAAAGAAGTGGTCAGCTACAAGATCACAGAAGATACTCTGGGAAGACTCCTCCTAAAATGTATTCCAACCAATGCTAAAAATAGTATCGTGAATCATTATTCCTTAGGATCTAATGTTGTCTTCTAACAGCAGTGTTTTCTGAAATGTTACTGGAAAAGCCAACGAACCAAGTATTTGCTGGTGTGAAAGATTTTCAGATCACTCTCCTTCCTCACGGGAGAGGGGAGGGATGCACCAAAGCACTGGGTGCCTAGGGGAGAGGGTGAGATCTATTAGTCAAGAGATTGTGGCCTTAGCTGGGTACCTCCGTTGGTTAGACCATGTCCCAAATATGCCAAGGTTTCAGGTTTGATTTCCGGTCAAGGCACATGTAAGAATCAACCAATGAATGCATAAATAAGTGGAACAACAAATAGATGTATTCCTCTCTCTTTCGCTCCCTTCTTCTCTAAAATCAATAAATTTTTTTTAAAATAAAGAGATTAAACCAATTGTTGGTTGCTAGAAATCTTGCTGGAATTAACTCAAATTAAAAAGAGGAGTTAAGTGAAAATAAAGCCAGCAATCTTATAGGTGTCCGGGAGCAGGAAACAAAGTCCAGATGGACTTCATAACTACGGGAGCTGGGAAGTAGAAAGTCAGCTGGACTCTGATTCTTTATTTTTTTTTTACTCTTCTCCTTGCCTTTTAAAACATGTCTAATTTCTTTTCTCTAGAGAATTGGCTTCCTCTGATTATTTATAATTTTGTCCTCAAGTAACTCTGGTTGTACTTGACTTGTGTGCCCTGGCGCCAACCTCAGCTCCCACTGGATGCGAGCTCTCAGCAGTAGTCCATAACCACTGATTGTGGTTTCTGTAATTTGGCTCAAATTCTTGGGAGAGTCTAATTGCTTTCCGAGTTTGATCCTGGTCTGTTTACAATGGGGTGAGGTGGACATGGGGTAAGGTCAGGGCCACTTTAGCCTGTCCTTTACCGCAGAGACTGTGAACAGCAGGAATTTCCAGAGACAAGAAGTGAGGAGGCAGCACAATTGTCCCAAAGCATGTCAACTATGACCCCAAACCAAATGCTCTCTCCCCATTACCTGTAGAGGGATGGGACCCTGCTTGTTATAACATCATCGGAGCAGCAGTTTACTTTCTATTAAATTTGTGGTAGGGGGAGAAGATGGAGAATCAGAAACCAAATTTTTATCCAAACTCTATACTATTTTGCTTTGTGTCAGTACTCTGGGTAAACTGAGGAGATTGAGGTAGACACTGAAGAACTTTTCATTTATTTAATCAACCCTTAGTGAGCACCTACTTTGCCTTCTTTTAGATGAGAAGAGTTTTATGTATATAAAAAGTTTATATTATTAACTAAGAGGCCTGGTGCATGAAAATTCATGCACTGGAGGCAGGGGTCCTTCAGCTTGGCCTGCCCCCTCTCACAGTCCAGAAGCCTTCAGGGGCAGGAGGTGACCCGGCAATCAGGGGAAGGCGATGCTCCATCATACTTCTGCTGCTGCCACTGCTGGCAGTGCAAGCCTCAGCCGGCCCTGGTTACCTGTGCCTCAGGCCAGCCCTGGGCGGCTGGGGGGCTGAGGGGCCTGGGAGGCTCTGGAGGCAGGCTCATGAAGCAGCCAAGCCCGCCTGGGGGCAGGTCCTGCCTTGCTGTGCACCTGCCACCCCAGAGCGGGGGGGGGGGGGGGGGGGGCGGGGGGGGGGCTGTGAGGACTGGGTGCCACCATCTTGTGGCTGTGGGCACCACCATCTTTGAGGGGTTAGCAGTCAATTAGCATATTCCCTCCTTATTGGCTGTGGGCAATGCCATCATTGTGATGGTGTGTCAATTAGCATATTCCCTCCTACTGGCTATGGACACTGCCATCTTTGAGGGTGAGGCAGTCAATTAGCATATTCTCTCTTTACAGAATATGTTTCTTGGCTTTCCCCTGAATATAGTCTAGATTTAACCAGTGAGAAATTCCCAAAATAATCTTGGAATCAATTGTACCTAAAAATTTCTATGAGCAGAGTATTAATAAATTTAGATATATAAACAATCATCATTTTTGGCTTTGAAAACTAAGTTCAGTCCAGTGCCTGGAAAGGAAAACTAAGCAGAAAGACTAAAATAAACAGTGTATTATCAGTCTTGACTTTAATGGGTTTCCTCATGACTGAAAACTCACTGTATTTGCTGTAGGCAGATGTTTATGTATGCTTTGACTTTTAAAAATCTGATAGCTCAGTCAGTGTGGCTAAGTGGTTGAGCATCAACCTATGAACCAGGAAGTCAGGGTTCAGGCACGGTTCGATCCCAGGCAGAGCATATGTCCAGGTTGTGGGCTCGAACTCCAGTTTGGGGCGTGCAAGAGATGGCCAATCAATGATTTTCTCTCATCATTGATGCTTCTATCTCTCTCTCTCTCTCTCTCTCTCTCTCTGAAATATCTATATATATAAAACCCTAATATACAAATAGACCAAATGGCGAAACAACCAAACAACCAGTTGCTATGATGTGCACTGACCACCAGGGGGCGTGTGTGGAACATGGCAGGCGTTGGCAGCAGGTGGCAGAGCATGGAACATAGTGGGGTCAGCCATGGTGGGATGTTGGAGCAGCTGAACAGGGGTGCCAAACCAAGGCAGGGCACCGTGCTGGTCACTGTCATCAGGGCAAACCTCTGGCGGGGCAAGCCTACTGAAAATTCTTTGCTTCCACGCACCATGGTCCTGCCTGGTGCTCACACCTGCTGCCAGCACCAGAGCTACCACTCGCACCCGCTGCTAGTTCTGATCACTCAGTGCTGTCAGCGGATACAAGCAGCAGCTGTCAGCCCTGATTGCCCCTTGCCACCAAGAGTGGCCAGCAGGGGCACAGAGTATGGGCCAAGACCTGCCCCTGTGCTCACTGCAGCCTCACGGCCCACAGTTCCTTTCAAGGTGCACGAATTCGTGCACTGGGCCCCTAGTCTTAATATATAAAGAGGTAATATGCAAATTAGGCTGGGATGCCGTAATGGGATGACCCGACAGGAGGAGGTTGCACGTGCAGGTGAAGCCAGGAGTGGAGACGGAGAAGACAGAGACAGGGGAGCCTGCCTAAGCTGGCACAGCAGCTCCAGTGGCCTGGAGCAAACACAGGCAGGGGGTCGGGTGGGGGCCTGGGGTTGGCCAAGTCGCGGCGCTGGCTTGGACAGCTCCAGAGTGGACACAAGCAGGGGCGCAGGGGGAGCCTTGGGAGGAAGTGAGGCACGGGTCCCAGCTGCCTGCAGCAGCGGTCCAGCCTGACTCTTGTGGCGGCCTGCGGGGTGCCTCCTTGCTTGATTTCAATCGCGCACTGGGCCTCTAGTATAAAACTAAAAAAAATATATATATACAAAATAAAATTTAAAAAATCTAGTGATGAGGAATGATAAGAAGCAGGAAGAGGGTGGTCATTTAAGGAGTTGGAATGAAACTGTATGTTTTGAGGATGCATTTTTTTTATGGGAATCTTTATCTTTAAAACATGAGTTATTTAGTTATTTCTAGTTGATTCATATAGTCAGAGGTCTGGCTAGGCATGAGGGACTTGATTCAATATAAGGTGTATAAATGTCGACAAATCTCTTTCCTCCCATTATCCCTAATTCTTTGTCTTTCTGGCTTATCCACCAAGTTATTATTGGGATCAACTGAAAGTTGAATGTTAATTCTCTTTGAAAACTATAAATACCATATGGGAAGTGTTTGAACTTGACTGAATAAATTCAGTGCTTTATGGAAAAATCAGTATTATTGCCTGACATCGATAATGACGTTGTCTTACTCAAACTTACAACCTATATTTGGTGATTATTTAATTAAAATTTCATCTCAAATATATTTTAACTGGTGCATTTAACTTACATATTGGCTGTATTGCAAGTTTATTTCCTAAGAAAATACAGGAAAAAAGACATTGGAAAGAATAAACATATGGGCATTTATAAGTCATAACTGATTGTAAAAAACAATAATAGTAATGTAATTTGTAGTTTAAAAGCTATGTAGGACTAAAATGCAAAGCAAGAGAACACAAAAATCATGGAGAGTTAGACAGCATAAAAGGTTTTTGGGTCTAAGAATATAAGAGGAATGGTAAAAATAATAGTTTGTACAATTCTGTAATAAATCAAGGATATGTGTTGTAATCTCTAGGATAACTACTATCAGAATAAGAAACTAATATATAATTTTCAAGTTATTAAATAAAAACATTACATAATGAAAATTTTAATAGTCTAAAAGAGGCAGAAAGGAGGAAAAGAAACATAGGAAAAAGGAATATATTATAAAAGAGAAGAGCCTAATAGAAAATGAAAAATAAGATGGTAGCTAGAACCCAATTAAGTAATTACATAGTGAACTAAATTTGAAGTAAAAGACTATGATTGTCAGACTAGATTAAAACAAACCCAACTATATACTTTAACTATAAAGCAATGTTTAATGTAAATAAAAAGGAAGATAAATATGCCAGGTAAAAAGTTTGTGCAACTCTACTAATATCAGGCAATGTGAACTTTAAGGCAAACATTTTATTAGAGATAAAAAGACAGAGTTCATAATTATAAATGGGATAATCCAATAAGAAGATATTATAATCCCAAATCTATATGTACCCAATAGCATTGCTTCAAAATATACTAAACAAAAATGGACAGAGCAAAAAGAAGAATTACAAATCAGCAATCACAGTGGAAGTCATTAGCATATCTTTCTCAATAGCTGATAGGACAAGTCAAAAATTAAAAATTAATCAGTAAGGATACAGAAGATATTAAAAGTACAATGAATAGATCTAATCTAATCGCCATGCATATAAAATAGCACTGGCTAATGACCAACTCTCATTCTTTTCGTGAACATTTATTAAAATTAATATATTGTAATACAGAAAGTCTCAACAATTTCAAAATACTGAAATATTTCAGAATATCTTCTCTGACCACCCTGGAATTAAGCTAGAGATCAATAACAAATCTAGGGGGGGGGGGAAAAAAACACCCAATGCTTAAAAACTAAACAATACAATTCAAATATTCCGTGGGATAAAAAAAAGGAAAGTAGAACATATTTTAAACTGAATAATTAAAAAATACATTTTAAAGCTTATGAGAAAAAATTAAAATAATGCTTGGAAGGAAATATAGTCCCTTTTTTGAAATATATAGTCTTAAATGCATTTATTAGAAAATAAAAAAGTTTAAAAAATCAGTAATTAAGTGTTGATCTCAAGAAGGTAGAAAAAGAGCAGCAATAAAATCTAAAGAAATAAACAAAAGTTGTGTCTTTGAAAAGATTAACATAACTGATAAAACCCGACTGATAAAAACACAAATTAGCAACAAAAGCAATGGAAGAGAGTATCACCATAGATTGTACAATTAAAGTATTCTAAAAATAATGTTATATAAATTTGCAATTTGAATGAAATAAAACAACTTAGCAAAGCTGATAGAAGAAAAATAAAATATTAATAAGTCTGTATGTATTAAAAAATTGAACATATTATTTTAAAATCTGTCCCCAAAGAAAAGCCCAAACCCACTGGACTTAACAGTGAATTTTTTCAAATACTGAAGGAAAAATTACCACCTGTCATGTATAATTCTTCAAGAAGCAAAACTTTCCAGACATTTCAAAAAATGAAAGCAGCATAAACTTGGCCTTAAAAATCTGACAAGCATTCTGAGAAAGAAAATAGAAAACCCACCTTTCTCATAAATCTTATTAAAACATTATTAACAAAATACGTGGGCAATCAAATCTAGTGATACAGTAAACTGAGTTCAGTTTAATATATAGGTGTGCAATGTGGTTTAACATTAAAAATCATAAACTCTGTTTATCCATTCATAGTAGTTAAACCACATGATCATCTTAAATGCAGAAAAGTATTCCATTAATTCACATTCATTTGTGATGAAAACTTTTAACCAAGACTAGAACTTCCTTAATGTGACAAAGAATATCTACAAAATACTCACAGCAAACATCATCTTTAACGGTAGAATATTGAAAACATCCGCATCATATTGGGACTGAGTCAATTTCTGGCCTTCTATTTTGACTGTGACCATGTGGCTCTGGAGGGCATGAATCTCAAGGAGATGGTGACCCTTGACTCGCCTCTGCAGGCTGGCCAGCCCCCAGGCAGAGCAGGGCAAGTATCTCTTTAAAATGACTAGCCTTTGGAGCCCAGGGCCCCTCTGCATCCCGTTGTCTGGCTTTTTCCTGAGCCTCTCCCTGAAACCACCAGAATCCTTTTAACCACCCTGGAGCCCTCTCCCATGCCTTGGACCAAATGGAAACAATAAAGCCTTTTGCAGAAAACAAACAAAAAAATTAGCACATACTTCTATGCACTCTCAATCAAAATCCAAGCTGTGGTTTTATTATTATTTTTTTAACCAAAAATTTACAGTCAGTTCTAAAAGTCATATGAAAATGCAAAAGGCTGAGAATAGCGAAGGTATCCTTGAAGAAGAACAGATATGGAAGACCTAACACATGAGCTATCAGGAGTTATTACTATAAAGCTGATAATAAGAATGGTGGTGCCCTGGCCAGTTTGACTCAGTGGATAGAGCGTTGGCCTGCAAACTGAAAGGTCCCAGGTTTGATTCTGGTCAAAGGCATGTGCCTTGGTTGCAGGCACATCCCTAGTGGGAGGTGTGTAGGAGGCAGCTGATCGATGTTTCTCTCTCTCATCGATGTTTCTAACGCTCTGTCTCTCCCCCTTCCTCTCTGTAAAAATAAATAAATAAATAAATAAATAAATAAATAAATAAATAAATAAATAAATAAATAAAATAAATAAAATATATTAAAAGAAAAAAACAAAACAAAAACAAAAACTGTGGCATTGGTGCAAGAACAGATAACCGTGCCATGAAGAGACCCACACACGTATAAGTACATGACTTATGACAAAAGTGACCACACAGTGCAGGAAGGAAAGGGTTGGTCTTTTCAATAAACTGTATTGGTTCAACTGGATAGCCATCCATGCGGAACAAACTGGATACCCATACGACTTCTACCTCACTTTACATACAACAATCAATTACAAATGTGTCTCAGTCCATTCAGGCTGCTATAACAAAAACGCCATAAACGTTGGTGTCTGCTGAGGGACTGCTTCCGGCTGAGTCCTCACATAGTAGAAGGGGACAAGGAATCTTTTAAATGTTCCATCCCCTAAAACTATCACCTTAGGGGTAAGCATTTCAGTATGTGCATGGGGGTGGGGAAAGACATAAACATTCAGACCAGAGCATAATGGATTGGAGATAAAATTAACAAGTAAAACAATAAAGCATTTACAGGAAAACATCGGCATGATCTTGGAGCAGGCAATGCTTTTGAAAAATAGGAAATAACAGGGGACCCTTGCCCCCTCTCCACATGGGAGTCTGTGCTGTGAGATTCTTTCCTCTTTCCCATGTGGGAACCTGCACTTTTTCTTCAATAAATTTTCCACCTTTGCTATATCATAAAAAAAAAAAAAAAAACCAACACAAAAGGAAAAAGGTGATAAACTTGACTGTATTAAAACTAAAAACTTTTGTTCACCAAAAGTGAGTAAAAAGGCAAATCACAGGGTGGAATAAAATATTATATTTACCTTAAATTATTTTTTATTTTTCAATTACAGTTGACATACAATATTATATTAGTTTAAGGTAAACTCAGTGATTAGACATTATATAACTAAGTGACATATATTTATACACACATAATATATATGATGAAAACAAATTCAGAATAAAAAGAAGTCTTACACATCAGTAAGAAAAGCTCAACAGCAAAATGAGCAAAAGATTCATAAAAGAGGGTCTATAAATGGCCAATAAACAGAAAAACTGTCCCAGCTTAGTACAGCAGTCCCCTCCTCTGTGGGCCCTGTGAAGCGCAGGTAAATGTCCTGGTCCCTGTTTGGGTGACATTGCCCAAATGATGAGTGGGAAATACTCAGTGTAGGAGCTATGCTAATCCTCTTCTGTGCATGCTACATCATTTTTTGTCTCATGACTGCCTTTGGTGGAATTTTCTTAAATTAGAATGGTTGCACAGAACTCAATTTTTGCTTATGAAATTATCCAGTTTACTTTTTAATATACATATTTGTCATTATGCTTTATTGAGGTTCTACAAAATGACTGCTTCCCAGAACTGGCTTTTCTCTCTAGGTGGCTTTGCAGCTTTCTGATATCTCTTTCGAATAAGAGTTCTATGTCCTCTGTGCATCGGCCTTTCTTTTTCACGATCACCATTCTACTTCATTTACGATGCTGTTTTTCCTTTGCATTTTCTGCTATGGTACTGATGAAGGAAGAGGGAGAGACTATCTTGATAGGAAGAGTAATTTTCTGATTGGGGCAGAATCCTGATGCCTCTGTATTTCTTATAAACTTAAGATTTCATTGAATAATAGCTTGGCATATTCTGCCCAGGAATGACTGTGCCATATTCAACCAACCTGAATATGTGGTCTTATTGGCAGACAAACCTGGTTTGTGGCAATGGATCTGTCATGCTAGAATAGCTTGATGCCACTAAACATTAAAACAAACTAACTGTACTTTCCCCAGTATTTTCCACTCACCAAACAGTTATTATTATAAACTTGACTTCCCAAAGCTTTCTGACAAGCTGAGAATTTGACTAGGTTGATATCAGGTTCTGATCTACTTTATTTTTGCCTTAAATTGATAAGTAGGTATTCTTTTGGTTTATATTATAAATCATTCCACATGCATCAGGATGACTCTGGGGAATCCAAACTATCAAGTTTTGGGGCCTGCCGAGCTGGGCTATATTGATGATATCAAGGTGACTCTGTCTGGAGAGGCCACCACTCAGTTTTACCCCAGACATACCCTACAAACAAGCACATCTGATACTCACTGGGTCAACGCATATTCTGCCTGTGAAAATATAACTAAGGTTCTCAGTGCCTCCCAGCAAAGGGAATTTAGAAAAGAGAAATTTAGATGTCCAATTGTTTAAAAACAAAACAGATTTTATTGGTTTCTTACAGAGAGGAAGTGAGAGGGTCAGAGAGTCAGAAACATCGATGAGCTGCCTCCTGTACACCTCCCACTGGAGATGTGCCCGCAACCAAGGTACATGCCCTTGACCGAAATCGAACCTGGGACCCTTGTGTCTGCAGGCTGACACTCTATCCACTGAGCCAAACCGGCTAGGGCTACATAGTTTTAATACATGTAATTGAGTCAATAAAAAATTCTACTTTGAGGTAAATGTGGACAGCTGCCACAACAGCATATTTTCTTTCCACCGCTCCGCTTTTTCTGCAAAGAAGGAAATGTCGAAGAGCAGACTCATCCTCCAGTGGCTTGTTTAGATTTGCACCTGACCTCTTTTGTACAGCAGCTTCCCAGGAAACCGTCCTTGGTTTCCTACCAGGCATTTCTACCACAATACACGAGGCAAGCAGCAACACGTCAAAAAATGATTCTCTGGAGAGAGCAATTATTATTTTATTTATTTTGCCTTTCCCTGCAGCTCAAAGCCCCTTTGGGTACTCTGCAGTGTGTACTGAGATTGCCAATCATCACTCCTAACGAAAGGTCTCCACTCAGGATGTTCCCCACAACATGCCAGCTTGAAGGAGAGGCTCTGAGAAGCCCAGGTGCACAGACCAGTGTCTCACTCCAGCCTTCGGCAGCTGAGAGAGCACCTTGGAGAGCAAGGCGGGGCCGAGCCAACAGGAGGTCCTCCAAATGAGGACAGAGGGCCTGCTGTACAGGGGCACAGCTGGGCTCGGGAGAGCCACATAATTAGTACAAACATTGTTGTGGAGACACTTCTCCGGCTCTGTTGATTTGGTATATAAGCCGAGCTTCAGCTCCATGAAATTCAACAAACACCTGTGCTGCGGCAGATCCTGTCCAAGGCACAGGGCAATAAAGATGAATAACACATGATGGGGACTCACTGTAAAACTCTTGCAGCTTTATCGTTCCCAAAGCACTTTTCACATGCGTCGCCTGTTGTCATTGTGAAATCAAACAGTGCATTTATTGGTCCTGCATGTCCACTTGATGAATGGGGAAGTCGATAATCTCAAAGACCAGGTCACTTACACCAAATCATACATACAGTTAATAAATCAAAGTGCTGGCACCAGAACCCAAAGATTTGATTCTTTATTTCAATGCTCTGTTAATGTGTGTGTATGTGCATTGCCATTTGCCATATAATTAGAGGATGTTTTAGACCCTTTGTATGTGCCAGGGGAAAAAATACTTTCTTTCCTTAGAGTTCATTGTGAATGCCATAGATAAAATGAGCCATAGGGCTCATATTACCATTACTTAATTCTGAGGTTTATGTTCATTCCTAACCATTCAAACGGTTTCTCCCAGGTTATGTTTTCATTTGCATACAATTCACTTTGTTGAGTCAACAAGAAATGAGTAAGATCTAAAATTCTGCTTGTACTGGAATTTTTGAATACCCAGAGTACATATTTTCTGTTGCAAATATACGTTTGTTTTTTCTGTTGCAAATATTTTGGTTCTTGGTTATATCCAATTTAGAATTGAATTATACATTTCCTTCTATCCGATTATTATTTCAAATAAGACTACAAATTCCTAGAGGAGAGCAGCCCTATCATGGCTCCGGGCATGTGGCCAGGACTAATGATATTTGCTCGGTGAAATTGAAATTATGGCCGACCCTTCTACTCCCTAATGGTAAGCATTAGAGCTATCGGTCAGCAGGAGACCAGAGTGAAGCAGACTTGGTTGAGAGTCCTGGTTCTACCACCAATCTTGGGCAAGTTCTAGAAACCAACCAAGCCCCATTGCCCTCGGTAGGAAATGGGGATGTTAACGGCCAGCTCTTGGAGCCCTTGTAAGCATTACATGAGAAGCCTGGTACATAGTGAGAATGCAGGAAATGTTGGGTCTTATTTCTACCAGGTCCACTTTCTCGGATCTTCCCAGAGGCCCTTCTGCCTTCCCGTATATGAATGCGATGTTTCTCTGCACTGTCACAAACTGAAAGAAAGGTCAGAGTTCCAGCGCCAATTACTCATGGAACATCTACTACAGAGGGCCTTGTATTTGCTGAGAATAATTGAATAAATATTTGCAATAGTGCTGGCATATAAGAGAGTTTATTATTTTCTTTCTCAATTTTATTTTACTTTATTTCGTGTTAATGTTGGCTAGTAATTAGTGATGGTTTCAAATCAGGTATTTCTTTGAATAATCAGATGTCACTTTTACAAAGGTCTGATAAATTAATTACTGCTACAGAAAAGTATTTTGTTATTGGCTTTTTTTTTTTTTTTTTCTTCCCACGGAGGGGGAGAGAGCAAGTGAGAGAAACATTCATGGGAGAAGGATACATTGACTGGTTGCCTCCTGTACGCACCCCAACTGGGATCGAACTCGAAACCCAGGTATGTGCCCTGACCGGGAATCGAATCCTCAACTTTGGTGCATAGGATGATGCTCCAACTACTGAGCCATACCAGCCACGGCTGAAAAAGGATATTTTTTTAGGGACACAGAATCGGAGTCAACTGCTGTATACAGTTCTCTAAGCTGGGTGTGTTAAATATTATCTGTATTTATCAGAGAGATAAAATTAGCCTCAGTTTTGAGAGATATAATAGCACTTAGAAATTCAATTAGATGATCCCTTTGGGTTAATAATGAGCAAACTGAAAATCAGAGAACCTACTATTTGAAACCAAAAATCACAAGAAATAACTATAATGCTAGATGCATAACTTTGACACAGTGAATTTTATAAAGCAAAATTTCCTCCGCTGAGAATTTCAGAGTATTAAAAAATAAAAAAAGGTCAGCTTATTTCTCTCAGTACATAATTATGACAAAGAGAAAATCACCCTCTTGTAAACTTCTCAGGTTCCTCACTGCAAAGGATTTATTCTTTGAGCAGAAATATAATTTACCAGTAAGATGAATGGCATTCTCTGGTTCTTTACATTATTTTCTGTATCTTCCAATTTTTCTACAGTGAGCACATAGGATTTTTAGGATGAGGAAAAAAGGCCTTCGGTTGTTATTTTTATTTCTCATTGAAAAGCAAAGGAGCCAGGCCAGCATGCTCAGTGGTTGAACGTTGACCTGTGAACCAGGAGGTCATGGTTTGATTCCTGGTAAGGGCCGCAGGAGGCAGCCAATCAAAGATTCCCTCTCATCATTGATGTTTCTTTCTTTCTCTCACTCTCCCTTTCTCTCTGAAATCAATATAAATATATTTTAAAAATAAAAATAAATAACTTAAAACTCAAAATGATGGTGTGGGGCAGGGGACCATGCCACCATCACAAGCTAGTCTAAGAATGTGTTGTGGGAGAGAATTCAGTTGCTGAGAAGTGATCCCAACAAAGGATGCTGAGTCCCAAGCCTGGGGATGTGGACAACTGGCCAACAAAAATGTGTAAGTGACTATACCTGTCTCTTGTGTGGCTAGTGTAGCATTTCAGAGCATTATGTGTTGCTATGATTCTCAGACTAAAGATTACTGCCTAGCACATAGTAAATATTCAGTAAATAGTTGTCAAATAAATGACTGTATTGCTAAGAGGGAACAGCAATCACTGTACCTCAAATCAGGGGAAATCGTGGTCACTTCCTGCCTGAGAAGTGAGAAGAGGGTTTTGCTCTCTGAAACTACAATCGCCGAATCACCATAAAACAGAAGCATTGGTGCACAAGATAGTCATAGGTAACTTTAAAGAGTCATAAGTTCTCATTATGCTTTTTCTTATCACAGAAGTATTGTAGAAAATAGAAATACAGATAAGGAAAGAAGAAAAAATGTAAAACCACTGTTATGACATAGATATGTACTCTTTCAGATGATATTCTATGCATATGCATATACATATATTTACAAAAATTAAAATAGTACTTTTTTGTAACTTTCACTTATACCACCAGATATTTCTCTGACATACATTATTTTTAATGACAATATAGTATGACACCAGATGGATGTACACTAATTTATTCACCTACATCCTGTTGCACTTAAGGGTGTATCATATTCTTTATCCTTTTCTTTCCTTCCTTTCTTCCTTCCTTCCTTCCTTCCTTCCTTCCTTCCTTCCTTCCTTCCTTCCTTCCTTCTTTCTTTCTTTCTTTCTTTCTTTCTTTCTTTCTTATATTTTTTTATTGGTTTCAGAAAAGAAGGGAGAGGGAGAGAGGGAGAGAAACACACTAGATTCATAATCATGTCAATTGTCAATCCACTTTCTACTATCTGTTGAGTCATTATTGAGTGGTCAAAATACCAACAGAGGAATACGTATCTGTCCTATTTTAAACTCTTGAGAAGGCAACTCAACCATCAGTCTTGGCAACCCATTCCAGGCTGGGACCATCCTATCAAAAATGTCTTTCTTCTGTATAATTGAAATCCATCACATGGACCCTCAAGCTAAATTAGTTTCATTCCATCCTACATAATAAAAGAGTAATATGTAAATTAACCATCACTCCACTGCACACACAAGCCACGCCCACAAGCCAATCAGGATCGAGTAAGAAAATTAACCCAACCAAGATGGCTTCAGCCACAGAGAGAGCAGGAGAGAGGCTTGGGTTTCCCCAGTGATGGAGGAAGCCAAGCTTCTGCAGCCCTGGCCTGCCCAGGCCTTCACTCCAGGCTACAAAGTTTCAATTGTAGAAGATAAATAAATTCCAGATACCAGGGCCTCCACTTTGGTCGCTGGGGAGTGTGGGCAGCCTGCAAACCACCACAGGCCCCTCGCCCAGGCCGCTCCACACCCCAAGGGAACCCTGATACAGGACACCCTTCAGGGCAAACCAGCTGGCACCCACCCATGCTGCCTGTCCTGCCTCCCATCCTCAGGCCTCTATCCTATCTAATAAAAGAGTTATATGCAAATTGACCATCACTCAAACACACAAGATGGCTGCCCCCATGTGGTCAAAGATCCTGCCCCCATGTGGACACAAGATGGTCACCACAAGATGGCCAGCAGGGGGAGGGCAGTTGGGAGCGACCAGGCCTGCAAGGGAGGGCAGTTTTGGGCAATCGGCCAGCAGGGGAGGGCAGTTAGGATGGACCAAGCCTGCAAGAGAGGGCAGTTGGGGGCGATCAAGCTTGCAGGGTAGGGCAGTTAGGGGTGACCAGGCCAGGAGAGGAGGGAAGTTGGGGGTGACCGGGTCTGCAGGGAAGGGCAATTGGGGGGGGACCCAGGCCTGCAGGGGAGGGCAGTTAGGGGTGACCAGGCCCACAGGGGAAGGCAGTTAGGAGTAACAAGGCCTGCATGAGAGGGCATTTAGGGACAAACAGGCTGACAGGGGAGTGGTTAGGGGGTGATCAGGCTGGCAGGCAGAAGCAGTTAGGGGAAATCAGGAAGGCAGGCAGGTAAGCAGTTGGGAGCCAGCAGTCCTGGATTGTGAGAGGGATGTCCCTCGAGGGGTCCCAGATAGGAGAGGGTGCAAGCTGGTGCTGAGGGACACCCTTCCCCCCCCCCCCCCCCCACACGAATTTTGTGCACTGGGCCTCTAGTTTTCAAATAATTTGGAACACAGTTACCATCTGGGATATAGGGTTATATAATGTTACAGGTTGTGGTGAGCCATAAATGAAATAATGCGTGAAAAACAGAGCTTAGTCTCTGGCACATTATTATGGCCCAATACGTATTTACTATTCCCATCATTATATACTAGAACTCTTTCAGCACAAGTGACACAAACACACTCAAATTAATTTAAGCCAAAAAAAGGGGGAATGAATAGAGAATGTAATTTATAAGGAAGTATAACCTGCAGAGGCCTCTAGACACTAGTGGATCCAGGCCTCCAATAATCTTTGCAGGGCTCCTCTTTCCTTCTCTCCCCCATCCCTCTTTCACACGCTTTTGACGTACAGAGAGCAGGATGGCCACCAGCAGACTCAGGTGGGGGAAAGCTTTAAACAAGTTCCCCATCTATGAGTTCATTCATTAAAACATTTGAACGCCAAGCAGGAGTCAAGCAGGATTCTAGGAGCTAAGAAAAGAGCAGTGACGAAGACAAAATTTTCACTTTTGTGGAATTTACCTTGTAGTTTAAAGAGTGGACCCAGTAGAAGACAGAGGGATGCTAGAAAGATAGAAAGGCATCCTCCACTAAGTAAGGCCAAATCTTATGCCATTTTTAAGGACAACGCTTAGCTTTCTTTTTTCCACCTAAGTGAACTCACCCCTTCCAGAACTCATTTCCCCTTGACAAATGTGCAGAACCCCCCAAATCAGGTATTCAAATAGAGAAATAAACTTGTCTGTGGATTTTCAATGCATTTAGTTTATTTATACTGTGTATCTTTGTGTACTGCTTCTGTGATGTGCCTGCAGCTATAACAACATAACCTTCTGTTTCCATTTTGAAAGTTAATTCTTTTTAGATGACTTTTGTGTTAAATACAGGTCTTTCTTCCACCTTCATGGTTTCCTTTGAATAGGATGATAGTTACTTAGTAAAACGCTGTAAAAAACCTGGTTTATTTGTTAGTCATTTAAAGAAGGATTCCTCTGAGTACTTTTAATTCTACTTCTCTGTCCTAACCATTCTCACTGTAAAAATGAAGGCTTAGAGATCAAATTTTCTGAGAATCCCAGTAAGTGTTGCCTGACTTTAGAAAAAAAATCTCAACCTCTGCCTTTCCCCTGGAAGCTTCCAGTGAGGAACGCTTTCTTGAAACACTTCAGGCTGTGATCTTTTTAAGGCAAATTTCAACTTTTCAAGAAACTGAAACCCATCGGAATCAAGCTGCTCTCACTTGAAACATCTTGATTTACTAGTGCTACTTCAGATTCATTGCACAAACAGGCTCAGTCCACAATGCACACGATTCTCTTTAAGACATGGCACTGGAGCTCTGTGCTACCGGGTGACTCTATTCATGGACAACATAGGGACTAACTCTCAATAAACCTAGGCTGCTCAAATGTGTGGGGAGGAGAGGGAGAGCTGGTTGTCCTTGTCATCATTCTTATTTTTTTTAAGTACTATTACAAGTTGTATGCCCTGCCCCCAATTGTTTTCTCCATTGCTCCTCTTTTCAGTCTTTGGTATCTCTTGTCTGGGCAGTAATTTATTTATTTTTACTCGGAATAAAACAGACAAACGGGGCCATTTGGCTTCTTAGTCCAATCCCAACGTTAAAACTGATCTTGGAATTAAACAAAAATGGATTTTTCATCTAAAAGCTTATCAGCCCCACGCCCTCCATCTCCTATTTGTCCACATCACCCCGGTTTGTCTGTCTATCTGTCTGTCTACCCGGGCGTGCACCTTTCCTCGCCTGCTGGACCAAAGCAAGCCTGAGCGGGCACCCCAGTCCTAGTGTCCCCGCGTCTCCGGAAGGGATGGAGAATCTCCGCGCCGCCACTCCCAGTTGAGTCCCCGGCCGGAGGAGCCGGATATCTTTTAAAGCTTAATACCCTTATCGGTGCGTTCCAGCCGGAAGATCGGCTCCCAGCCTTTCCCCCTGCGCTCCTCCTCCTCCGCGAACCGGGCGCCACCCCTGATGCCACTTCCCGAGTTGGGAGAGGGACCGAACTTTCCCAGGGAGGCTCGTAGCGTCCCCGCCGAGCCTGCCCAGCTCCAAAGGGACCGGCCCGGCTCCCCTCCCCGCCAGCTCCCCAAAACGTGGGCGGAGAGGAAGGCGGCTGTAAGTGTTTATTTTGCAAACCCTTTAAAGCCAACCGCATCCAGCGCCCTGGGAGCCCGCTCGGCCCTTCCCCAAGGGAAGACCCAGGAGGTCAGGGAGCTCAGGGGACCAGAGCGGCTGCGGCTACGTGGGGTCTTCCAGGGAGCGACCTTTCCCTCTCGGACTGGGGACGTCCGCCTGACCCCCCAACACCCTCCGGTCCCGGAGTGGACAAACGGACGCAATTGGCGGGAGCGGGTGAGCGCGTCCTCACCCGGGGGACCCCATCCCCGGGCCAGGTGCGGACCCCCGCCCCGCCTCCCCCTCCCGCGCGCCCGCGGGCTCCGGGCGCCGGGCAGAGCCGGAGGGGGAAGGCGGGCGGCGGAGGGGCCGCTCTCATTGGCTGCGCGGCCGCCCCTTCCCGCGCCGCGTGCCCCGCGCCCCGCCGGCTCCCGCCCTCCGCCCGCCCGCCGCTCCCGCAGGAGGAGAGGGGGGCGCGCAGGGGCGGGACGCGTCTCCCGGCCGCGCACCCGGCCCCCAGCGCGCGGGCACACAGCCCGGCGGCGGCGCGCGGGAGCCCGGGGTCCGGCCGCCTGCGGAGCGCGGAGAGGCGGTGCCGGGCCCTCCGGCTGCCCGCGCCCCCGGGGCCGGGCTCAGAGCTCCGGGCGCCGGGCTGCGGGCGCGCGGGCACCAGACGGCGGGAGCGCCGAGCCGGCTCCTCCGGCCGCGCCATGGGGAGAGCCCGGGAGAACTCACCGCGGCCGGCGGGGACGGTGCCTGCGCCCGGGGTGGCTGCTGCCGCCGCCGCGGCGCCTTGAAACTCCCCAAGTTGAGAGCCAGCGAGAGGCCGCCGCCCGCCGGGAGCCGGAGGGAAAGGAATTCGGAAGATGAGAGCGTGACGGATAGACGGACGAAGGAACGGACGCACAGACCTTCAGGAGACACCGCGGCGCGCAGCCCGTCCCGAGCGCGCGAGGCTCCCCGGCGCTGTGAGTGGTGTGTGTCCTGGCCGGGCGGCTCGCTGAGTATTTCCGTTTAATTGTTTATTGCTTGCGTCTGTGTATGTTTGAGTCCATCGGAGGGAGTTTTGAAACAAAAATACAGGATGCACCTTAAAACAACATTGAATGTCTGATGCGGAGACGGTTGTGTGTCGGTAGATGGTGGCTGTAGATGTCTGTAAACAAGAGCAACCGGGGAAGAAAAAAATTGCGTTTGACAGTAAAAAAAAAAAAAAAAAAAAAGGTCCCCAGGGTGAAACCAAACCTCCGTTTCCAAAGTTTCTAGAAAGCAAGCGAGGTGCGACCGTTACGGGTTAATTGGTGGGAGTGAACTTTGCTTTTTGTTTTTTTTTAAACCCATCTTTAAACGTTGCTTACCAGATTCACCGGTGGGAGGCTGAGCTGGCCGCCAAGACGCCTGGAGGAGACGCAGAGGCGACCAGCATGTCTTTGCGTTTCCACCCGCTGCCCGCCCTGCCCCGCGCCCTCCGCCCCCGCTGCCGGGAGCTGCTGTGCCTGCTGGTGGTCGCGGTGACCGTGAGCCCGGGCGCCGCCGGGCTGTGCCCCGCCGCCTGCATCTGTGCCACCGACATCGTGAGCTGCACCAACAAGAACCTGTCCAAGGTGCCCGGGAGCCTGTTCCGATGGATTAAGAGGCTGGATCTGAGTTACAACAGGATCGGGCTTCTGGATCCCCAGTGGATGCCGGCGCCCTTTGGGAAGCTCAACACCCTCATCATTCGCCACAACAACATCACCAACATCTCCGCGGGCAGCTTTTCCACGACGCCGAATCTGAAGTGTCTTGACCTTTCCTCCAACAAGCTGAAGGCCGTGGACAGCGCCGTGTTCCAGGAGCTGAAGGTCCTGGAAGTGCTCCTGCTTTACAACAATCACATTTCCTCTCTCGACCCGTCGGCGTTTGGAGGGCTCTTCCAGCTGCAGAAACTCTACTTAAGCGGAAACTTCCTCACGCGGTTTCCCATGGATTTGTACGTGGGCAGGTTCAAGCTGGCAGAACTGACGTTTCTGGATGTGTCTTACAACCGGATCCCCTTCCTGCCCACAAACCGTATAAGTTTAGTGCCAGAGAAGCAGCTCAGAGGCATCCACCTTCACGGAAACCCGTTCTTCTGCGACTGCTCCCTGCACTCGCTGCTGATGTTCTGGTACCGCAGGCACTTCAGCTCGGTGATGGATTTTAAGAATGGCTACACCTGTCGCCTGTGGTCCGACTCCAGGCACTCCCACCAGGTCCTGCTGCTCCAGGATGGCCTTCTGAATTGCTCCGACAGCATCGTCAATGGCTCCTTCCGTGCCCTTGGCTTTATTTACGAGGCTCAGGTCGGGGAGAGGCTGGTGGTTCACTGTGACAGCAAGACTGCTGGTTCCAATACGGATTTCAAGTGGGTGAGCCCGGACAACACGCTGCTGGAGCCGGACAAAGAGATGAAAAACTTCCGCGTGTTTCCCAACGGAACCCTGGTGATCGAAAGCCCTCGTTTTGAGGATGCTGGGGTGTATTCTTGTATCGCAATGAACAGGCAACGCCTGTTGAACGAAACGGTGGATGTCACCATCAACGTGAGCAACCTCACCATCAACAGGTCCCACGCCCACGAGGCGTTCAACACAGCTTTCACCACGCTCGCAGCCTGCGTGGCCAGCATCATTCTGGTCCTTTTGTACCTCTACCTGACGCCATGTCCCTGCAGGTGCAGAGCCAAGAGACAGAAAAATGCACTAAACCAAAGCAATGCCCACTCCTCTGTTCTCGGTCCTGGCGATGTCCCAGCGGACGGTCGGAAGGCAGGTGCCGGGAAGAGAGTGGTGTTTTTGGAACCCCTGAAGGATACCACGGCGGCGCAGAATGGGAAGGTCAGGTTCTTCCCCAGTGAAACAGTTATAGCTGAGGGCATCTTAAAGTCCTCCAGGGTGAAATCTGACTCAGATTCGGTCAATTCAGTGTTTTCAGACACACCCTTTGTGGCGTCCACTTAATTTTGTGTCTGTATATTATGATGTAGCGATTTAATCTGTCCATCTTTAACTTGTTGTGCGGCCTGGGAAGTAAACAGCAGGGTTGAAATTATTTTTGGTTTTTGAAATACAACCAAATGGCCTTTTGAAGTGGTTGGTAGGAAACATGGTAAAGCACTTGGGTTCCTCAGTGAGCCAGAGAAGACTGGGGTTGTTGCCAAGGTTTAGTTCTAAGATAACGATACCTTAGTCTGAGCACCACGGATCCTGTCGAAGCTGACCGGGAGGTGATTTGACTGACATTGTCCTTTTAATCAGGATTCTTGAAAGAAAAGAAAATAAACTATTAGTATACTTTTAAAAGAGCCTTTACTAATTTAGGACCCAAGTTGAGTAATTTCAAATAAAAGTGTTAGTGTCCCATTTCATTTGGAAGAACCAAACAGCCATTATTTATACAGCACAAAAAGTTAGATTTGGGGATAATTCAGCTAACTTCATCATTTCAGACTAAGTAAAAAGACTTCACTGATAAAGTTTACTGGGTACTATCACATCCCGTATAATGTTAGATAAATAGTGCAATAAAGGTACATTTGTCTTCTCTCCATTCTGCAAATTTCCTATCCTTATACAAAAGATCTTACTGAAAGTTTAAAGTCATTACTTGTCGCCATAAATATGTAGGTGTCAATACCAAAATGTCTGGATAACTTCTTAAACTTTTGTTCTAGTCAACCAATACTTGTTTATGTGCTTGTGTGTATGTAAATCTTAAATTATATGAACCACTCTATAGATCCTACTGTACTGTGCGTTGGACATTTGAATTAATGTAAGTATATGTATTGAGTGACTTGATGTTCTGTTTTATTTAGCTATTTAAAAACATAAACCTAAGATGTTTTATGTGATCAGATTGTTCTACTTTGTGTAAAGCACGCACTATAGAAAACGTCTCTCCAGAGGTCTTGGAATTTCACTATTGAATTTTTTTTTTTTAAAGGGGGGAAAAAAGACTCAATTTATGCATTCTATATCACATTACTTTGATACTAGTATGCACCTCGACCAGGTTTGGAAGACACGTGAGCTCTGATTTTGCAACATGTGAGAGCCCAGCAGACTTCCTTCTCTCCGTCATCTACTGTAGCAGGGATCTTCAAACTACGGCCCGCGGGCCACATGCAGCCCCCAGGGGAGTCTGATCCTGCCTGCCAGGTTTTTTGGGCAGTGAGCGCAGCCAAGGTGTTACAGTAGGAATTAGTAGTTCATATAGTCCGGCCCTCCAGCTCTCTGAGGGACCGTGATCTGGCCCCCACTTTAAAAAGTTTGAGGACCCCTGGAGTGCCCACTCTGCACCTGTGTTTCCTCAGCTGTAAGGTGAGAGTTTCATGCGGGGTGATGTTTAGGTTCCTTCCACACTGGAAGTGATGATTTCCTGCTGGTCTTGGCTCCATCCCAGACTTGCACTGGCTCTCTGAAACTGTGCCACATGCTGATAGAGAACAAAAATGAGATTAGGATAGACTAGCATTTTCCTGCAGAGCTCAAAGGGCAGTTGAATCGCTGCCTACCTCCTTCCTTTTCTCAGGGACAGATGAGGCCCAGAGAGGGTTGTGGGTTGCCTTAAGGCCACGCAGGAATTAGGAGAGCTTGGGTGTAAGCTTCTTCCTGGTGAAGGTGAGAGAGTTAAAGAATGGCCATTGTTAACAGTGGGCATGGAGAGGAGCCAAAGAATAAGACAGTTTTTCAAAGATGGAGTTGGGCAGCAGTGACAAACACTGCAGAGAAGAAGATGAGGAGGGAAGACTGACTTTGGCAATGGTGGTTTGGAGAGAATGGTGGGCACTTGGTGGCAGCCCAGAAAAATGCCACGCAGGCTCCCAGGGGCAGGGATTGGTCACCGGGGGGTGAAGGAGTAAATGGCTAGGGTATTTACCTTAGGGAACAGGGTGCAAAGCCCATTTCCTATTGCATGGTGTTAAAATAGTATTGCCTCTGCCTTTTCAACACAGATCTCACCCAGTAGGTAAGATCCTTCAGACCCAAAGATGTTAAAGGCCAACATTTTATTCCACATACTGCCATGGCAGTAATTAGGAAGAATTCTGTGGGTTTTTAAGGATCTTTAAAATAATCACTCCTTTCAAAAAGAAGTTTTTGAGCCGAACCGGTTTGGCTCAGTGGATAGAGCATCAGCCTGCGGACTCAAGGGTCCCAGGTTCTATTCCGGTCAAGGGCATGTACCTTGGTTACGAGCACATCCCCAGTGGGAGGTGTGCAGGAGGCAGCTGATCCATGTTTCTAACTCTCTATCTCTCTCCGTTCCTCACTGTAAAAAATCAACAACTATATATATATATATATATATATATATATATATATATATATATATATATGAAGTTTTTGAACTTCCCCCAAAAAGTTTCCTAGAAAAACTCAGGCTCAGAGATGCTGTGATTCATTCAGCTTCACACAGTGGTCAGAACTCAAGTGAAAATTCTTGAATCACTGATACTCTCCATAGGGGAGGGCTGTGTCCAGGGGCCATGGGGACGCTGACTTGGGGAGTGCAAAGAGCAGGGCCCACCTGCTTGCAGGGAGGTTGCAGGGAGGGGCTCTGAATTGACCCTTTGCAGGATGGGATTTCTCAAGTCCTCCAGCCCTCCAGCCTTCTCTTAGGAAACGCCTGTTGTGTTGCAGGGGAACATGGGCACTGGTGAGTGGGGGGTGAGGGGGTGGGGAGGGGGTTAAAGGGCCTGGTCTTAACCGGTCCTGTTTAAGCCTTTGGTAAAAGACAGGCTGAACTCAGATTACAAATAACATGCTTATAAGCAATACAAAAGAAAACCAAAAGTCCTGAATACTTAAAAGAAAGCTGCATTTTTAATAAAAGTAGGAAGGCATGGTGATAGAAAAGCATAAAACTGAATGTTATGATGCAGAATTTCAAGTTCTTTAGGTGTAACTTTTTTTGGCAGGAGCTTGATCACATGTATTTTAAATATAGGAACAGAACGAATTTGTGCTTTATACATTTGTCCCACTGAAAACTTTTGTATAATTTTCATTCCAAATAATAATCTGGTTTATGTAACTGGGTTATTCTTTTAAGCTGCTTAGTGTTGTTTTTTTTTTGTTTGTTTTTAATAGGATCTTTTTATATTGTTTTTTTATTGAAAGAGGAAGGGAGAAAGAGAAATAGAAACTTCGATGAGAGAGAAATATCAATTGGCTGCCTCCTATATGTCCCCCTACTGGGGATTGAGCCTGCAACCTCAGCCCTGACCGGGAATTGAACCTGTGACCTCTTGGTTAATAGCTTGATGCTCATCCACTGAGCAACACCAGCTGGGTGTAAACTGCTTAGTATTTTTTATTTTGCAGCTGTGAGAGGTGGATACTTTTTGGAGAAACTAAGCAAAGATCATAGACAAGAAATTTTCCTAGGTTTAGAGTACTTTTTCACATAACTACGTAGAAGATACTAGTTTATGATAATATACTCTTTAATCATGAGTTAAATTTCTTAAATACACTTTTAAGATGTGTAATCTGAAAGAATGGCTTAAAACATTTTCTTATTTATAGTTATCTGCTGCATTAATCACTATTTAGCCTGGAGACATTTAAATGTGTTTATTTTTAACTTTAATTGCTTGAATTATTTGCCTGGGAGGGGGGAATGGCTTTTTATTTTTCTAAAATATTAATCAGAAGAGAAGTAGAAAGACATTTGACTTGGGTCATCCTGCTAAGCCCTGTTAAAACAGCATGAGCCCAGCCCTGGCCGGGGTAGCTCAGTTGGTTGGGTGTTGTCCCATGCATCAAGAGGTCGCAGGTTCCATTCCATGCCAGGGTTTCTGCCCAGATCCTCAGTAGGGGCATGCAGGAGGCAGAAGAGAAGATTGATGTTTCTATCTCTCCCTCACCCTTTCTCTCTAAGGTCAATAAAAACACATTTAAAAAAAATCAGGATACAGTCTAAGCATTCTCCATCCTCGTGGCTTTTCCACTTCCATGACTGCTGCTTAATGACTGCCATCTTTTGGTGTCATCTGTTCACTAAATGACCTAAAACCAGGCTTCTTGATAGAATCACGGGGGAAAGTTAGACCAGCCAGGGCTTCTGTTAGTTATCCTCTACACATCCCCTCGTCAGAGGTTTGGTTCAGGCAGTCTGGGGTGAGGCCTGCCCATCACGTTAAAAAAAAAAAAATTCCATGCAATTTTGAGCCTACCTATTTTGATGAAATACATCCTAAAATGAGACCATAAGAAATTTGAGCTGTGTCAAAATACATCATTATTACTGGCTAGTGGATTTATTAATAAAAAGTAGAAACCCAGTGCTCTCTAAAAAAAAAAAATCTAATAAGTTGAGAAAACAAGTTTGATTGTCAGACACTAAATGAACTTGAGTAAATTGTTGGCTATAAGTTATGATTTATATTTTTCTAAATTTTGAAACATGGAATAATTACTTTGAGATGATTAGATCTCGGGTTCTTTCATTCTTTAGACTATTTCTGGTTTGAAAGCAGCTCCAACAGCTTTGGAGCTTTCAAACTTGATTAGATCAAAGTGAGGGCATTTTTCAAGGATGTCTGAATATAGATCTCATTTACCAAGAACCAAGCTCCTTTGTTTTTTAAGAAATATATGAAAAGAGCATTGTTTTAAAGATAATACTAAGATTCTTTTCATAGTTCTCTCTTTTCTGCCTAAGGGCCAGCATCCATTAAAAAAAAAATTTTTTTTTAAATAATGTGAAAGCTAATATGGAAAGGTGATGACTAGTTTGTCTTTGCAAGTATTATTGGGTGGTAATATATAAAAAGTAGAACTAAGAATTCTTATAATAACCTGAATAATTGAGAGGATTGCTCACAGCACCACTGTTGCATGTGTGGAGATATACAGTGAAGAACAGAATCAGTGGAGTGTAGAAAAACAGACGCTTTGCAAATTATAAAATGTCATATATGACATTTATACTGGGATTTTAATTTATTAAGTACCTACTAAGGGGCAAACACACTGTGAGGTGGTATTTATTTATTATTATTTCAGCAGCTCTGAAAAATAGGAAATATTATCCCCAGTTACTACTAGGAAAAAAGGCTCAACATGGATTAGTCATTTTCCAAGGTGACTCAGCTAATAAGTTGTTTTTATCCTGATGATCATTAAAAAAACAATAACTCTCGCTGAAACCGGTTTGGCTCAGTGGTAGAGAGTCTGTCTGCGGACTGAAGGGTCCCGGGTTCAATTCCAGTCAGGGGCATGTACGTTGGTTGCGGGCACCTCCCCGGTAGGGGGTATGCAATTGGCAGCTGGTCGGTGTTTCTCATCGACGTTTCTAGCTCTCTATCTCTATCCCTTCCTCTCTGTAAAAAATCAATAAAAATATATTAAAAAAAACAAAAAAACAATAACTCTCACCTGGCCAGTGTGGCCCAGTGGTTGAAGGTAATTCTATGAACCAGGCAGGAGGTCACAGTTCCATTCCTGATCAGGACACATGCCCAGGTTTTGGGCTTGATCCTCAGGAGGGGCCATGCAGGAGACAGCCAATCACTGATTCTCTCTCATCATTGATGTTTCTATCTCTCCCTCTCCCTTCCTTTCTAGGAAGTCAATACAAATATATTAAAATATATAATCCTCACAATACTCTTACATGCTATTTTACCAATAGCATGACTTTGTAAAGCATGGGTCGGTCATAAATAATGTCAGAATATAAATGAATTAACGCTCACAAACAAATCTGGGAGAAGAGGAAGGGAAGATCAGGGAATCATAAGTCACTCAAGCATAATAGAGGTGGGGATGATTTTTGTTTTCCTGTGTAAAACACAGTGCATCATCACAAGTAGTGAAACTGGAAATCCTGAGAAGGTCTCCATTGGTCAGTTGTACTGGCTCTTCTTAGTCTGGTTGCCCTTTAAACATGAAATGGCTTAAAACACAAAACAAATGTCTGCTTTATCTGTATAAGCTATAAATTCAAGATATTTAAATGAATAAATGATTAAATTCAACATTTTTATATTAAAAATGACCAATGTACAGGGTAAATAGTTATTTTGGAGAGGGTATCTAAGAACTTGTTCTAAATTTCTAGAAGAGTGGTAGGGATAGTTCAGACCATGTGGGAGGGGGGTTCCCAATTAGTTTTAAAATTAGATTTCCCAAAATAATTTTAAAATTATTTCACAAAGTAGCCTCCCTTGCTTGCCTGATTAAGTTTCTCTATTAGATCATTTCAACAGAATAGCAAATATCATACTCTTGGGGAATTGTGTAAGATCTTAGTGTCATAGAGACAAGAGTCATGGGATCAAGGGTCAAATCCTTGGCAATGAGTAGCCAGTAGTAACCAAGAGAAGATTATTGAGCTTTGCTAAGATACTGTGGAGGCCATAAATGATGTATAATAACTATGCTCTTCCCTTAAAGATATCACAGTACAACTGTGAGAGGAAACAGATAAACCTAAACCAATTCAAGAGTAAGAATTGCTTTCGCCACCAGTGACTATACTGGCAAATAGGAAGTGAGACGAGGAAGATAATTGGAAGAGACCTTGCTTTAACCAACTGGGCTAATGGCACAGGCTTGAACACTAGATAGCCATCCCATAGACACCCTGAATGTTACACTAGCTGGGATCCTTACCTTCAGAAAGCGGGTAGCAAAGGAAGGTGGTGCAAACTAGTTAATAGTACTCTGGTTCGAATGTCAGGGATGCTCTTTAAAAGTCTACAGCTGATCTATGATCATTTATAATCACGTCTAGGGGAGAAAGACCTTAACCTTTTACAATGATCCTCTATCCACACTCAGAGCCGCAAATCTCACCTCCATCAGAGTTAGGATGAAGCCTTCTACATGTGTCCTAGCCATGTCATGAAGCATGAGAATCACCATTATCACAATAATAATGTCTACATTTTTATAATAAGCTCCATGCTCAGGGGTTTATATATTTTGTCAAGGCTTAGGAATGTTAAGTGATTTGCCCAAAGAACATGTAGTAAAGGAGTCAGGATTTGAATCCAGTTTGGTCTGGATACATAGAACCCAGTCTTTTAATATCAGTGCTCTAATACTCTAAACTGGAATTCTTTTCAGCTCCCTCAGAGGGCTTTGCCCATTATGCCGTCTTTGTCCTCCTGCCTTCTTGCATCTGGTTTTAGGCTGTCTTTCCTTCAGTCGTCTGCTTTGCTTGCAAGATTCTGCTCCATACCCTTGTCCTACAACAATTCACCGCTGTCCCTGGCAGCTCACTGCTCTCGCCCTGAACCAAGCAATGCTGGCTTTTACTGCTCTGCCTCTCTTCACATTCCCTATCTTTGTGACGGGATTCTCAACTATGTCTTCTCTTTATCCAGCACTTAGCACATAGCAAGCGTTTGTACATCTTAGCTTTTCAATTACATTCACTCATTCATTTCTTCAACACACAGTATTGAATACCTAACATGCACCAGTCCCTGAGCTTGACCTGGAGATCAAAGACCTTCAGGCTTCTCCCCGGCTTTGAAGGGAGGCAGACATAGAGCTTTATCACAGGACGAGGGTTTCTGATCTAGAAACGCCCAAAGACGGGAGGTCCGGGAAAGAAGCCTGGAAGGAGTGCCTGAGTGGAGGTGTCAGGGAGGTCTCTGTGTTTAGAGAGGTGTCACTTGCTTTCCACAGTGGGATACACAGACACGATGAAAGGTGAGACAGCGACTGTTCCCTGGTCTCTAGGGGATTTACCTAGAGTGGGCAGGAAACAGGGGTGCTAGTCCCTTCAGCAGCTTGATCCCTAGACCCCATGGATAGGGTCCAGGAAGAAGCTTCCTCGTTTCCCATTCCACACTGCACTGAAAGCTCAGCTGCCATGTAGGCCTAACTCAGAGCTCTTCAATGGGGAAACAGATGGGACTGGCTCATGCAAATGCTTATAGCGTACTTTTTAGGTTAAAAGAGTTAGAAATATTATCTTCTCTTGGGTAATACCGAGAGCTTAATAACGTAAAGATGAAATCATCCTACTTAATTTAGTTATCACTCTAGAGGCCAAGAAATGTGTTGGAGCTAATGTTTATCCAAGCCTTACTGTAATTAAATTTATATTGCTAGTCTAGATATTGATTTGGCTAAGCCAATTTTATAAGAGTGAATGATTTCAAATGATTTGGTGGAAAGAAAAGATGTGATTTTCAAGGGGGGAAAAAAACAATACATCGGAGTGACTTGCAGGATTAAATTACAATAGTTCAGGCTGCTTAGTGAGCATTTGTATATATTTTTGCCCCAACTCTGCTTGGTTAAATACTTCTTCACAGCATTCATTTTAAGTGAAATTTTCTCAAAGTTTGAAATATAGAGTTATTGTACAGAGTTATCTACTTTAAAAAAAAGTATCCCTTTTTTTTTTTAAGAGAAAAGCATCTTGCCTGAGGTGGAAACATGATGGGAGGCCTGTGATGTGAAAGCCTAAAAGAAGTTGTTTATTTGTCCTCAGTTGTTTTATTATTCATACTTAGTTACAACTTAGGGAAGCCTTCAGCTCTCAATCTGACCTACTTCAAATCAGTGGAGGACATAGAAAATATCTCCCCAAGGAAACCATTTATAACTGCCTTTTTCTTAAAACCTAGAGGAAATGTAGTTCTTGATCCTGGGCCAAGCTTGTCAGGAACTATTTGTGTTAATAAATCTTATTCACAAAACGATTCAATTGAAAAATCATATTGTTAATTATAACATAAAGTGTGTAATGAGAATCTTCATTAGCAATATATCTGTAATGACTTGTACGGCAAATGTTAATTACTTTTTTCTTCTTCTTGTTTAATTGGTCAACATTAACCATCTTAAAAATTGGGCAGGGCTTTTGAAGATGAAATTGTATGGAGCCCCCTACAAGGTCTGAGATTTTCTTTCAGAACTGGACTCAGGCATTGCTCTTTAAGGATTTCTGTACTCATAACAGTGATTAACTCCCCTGCTATTTGCCACTCAGGGTATTTTCTTTTCCTTTAAAAAATATGTTTATTGATTTTCAGAGGAAAGGAGGAGAGAGAGAGATAGAAACATCAATGATGAAAGAGAACAATTGACTGGCTGCCTCCTTCATGCCCCCCACTAGGGATCGAGCCCACAACCTGGGCATGTACCCTGTCTGGGAATTGAACCGTGATCTCCTGGTTCATAGGTTGACTTTCAGGGAGATGGCAGAGTCATCAACCAGTGGCAAACATCCCATACAGTTCTTGTTTTTATTTTTTAATTTTTTAAATAAATCTTTATTGTTGAAAGTATTACAAATATCCCTCTTTATCCCCCATTGACCTCTTCTAGATCCCTACTTGCCCCCTGCTTCTCAACTGAGGTTTTCACCACCATATTGTCTGTGTCCATGGGTTATTCATACACAAACAAGTTCTTTGGTTGATTTATTCCCAACCACCCACCCACCCTCCTACACCTTCCCTCTGAGATGCCACAGTCTGTTCCATGCTTCTATGTCTCTGGATGTGTTTTATTCATTAGTTTATTTTGTTCATTAGATTCCACATTTGAGTGAGGTCATGTGATACTTATCCTTCTCTGACTGGCTTATTTCACTTAGCACAATACTCTCCAGGTCCCTCCATGCTGTCTCCAAGGGTAAGAGATCCTTATTTTTTACTGCTGCATAGTATTCCCTGGTGTACAGCTCTTGATTTTAGGGGCAGTTGCCAGGATCCTACCAGACAATGAAGCCTCTTCCCACAGAGTCTAAAACTTTAGAGGAGATGGAGGCAGAGGCATTTATGGGAAGTTTATTCTGGTTATATTTTCATCTCTTCTACTTACTTCTGGAAAATGCTTGGAACATGTGCTCATTACTTCCCAAGCAAACCACCTTAAAGATACTCAGGGACAGAAACTTGCCCTCTGGTCCGCATTCTTTCTCTTATGAGCATTACTCACCCTGGAAAGTGCCAGGTGCCAAGCATGATGCTGTCTCTGAGCATTTCCATGCACCCTGTTTACATCTAACCTAGAAATGCCTCTGGATTGTTGCATAAATGTGGTTCTTCCCATGGTCCTTTTCATCTCAGTCACATAGTAACTCCCTCTTTTTCACTGCTCAGGCCCCAAACCTTGATGCCACAATCTATACCCCATCTCTGGGGAAATCCCCTCATCACTGTCTTCAAAATTTATCTGGGAGTCTGATCTCTTCTCACTCCCTGCCCCCTGCCCCCATCTGAGCCACCAGCATCTCTCGCTGGGTTATCGCAGTGACTTTGCTGGTCTCCCTGCTCCTACCCAGACCCTCTAAACCAGGGGTCTTCAAACTACGGCCCGCGGGCCACATGCGGCCCGCAGAGGAGTCTGATCCGGCCCGCCAGGTTTTTTGGGCAGTGAGCGCAGCCGAGGTGTTACAGTAGGAATTAGTAGTTCATATAGTCCGGCCCTCCAGCTCTCTGAGGGACCGTGATCTGGCCCCCACTTTAAAAAGTTTGAGGACCCCTGCTAAACCTTAGAGTCTAAGGTTTGTTCTTAACCCTTTTCATAAGCTGGCTCATGTCCTTCCTCTGCATCTCCCAACTCCTGACTGCTCTCTGGAGGTGCACACAGAACATTCAAAAACATTCCTAGCCCCCGCCCCACGCCCACCTTCCCTGTTCCCTTCTGCTTTATTTTGCTCCATTCCATTCATCGCCATCTGATATCCTGTATATTTTGCTTTCTATGAAGTTCCACGAGGGCAGGGATGTTTACTAGTATCAGCTTTATTTGATGTTGTGTTCTCAGTGCTGAGAACAGAAGCCAGCCCAGCACATAAGCATGTATCCAGTGAACGAAACACGCTCAGGAAGGAGCTGGAGGACTGTCCACTGGAATGGGCAGGAGGTGAGGAAAGGCCACAGTGTGATTTCTGCGTGGTATCTTTTCTTCTTGGTCCCATGTTTGTGACACTGTTTTTTTTGTTTTGTTTGTTTTAAATATATTTTTATTGATTTCAGAGAAGAAGGAAGAAGGAGAGAGAGTTAGGAACATCAATGATGAGAGAGAATGCACTGGCTGCCTTTGGCACACCCCACACTGGGGATCTAGCCTGCAACCTGGGCATGTGCCCTAACTGGGATCGAACTGGGATCTCCTGGTTCATGGGTCAATGCTCAACCACTGAGCCATGCTGGTTAGGTTGTAATGCTGTTTTTTATCCCCCAGAAGAGCATGAGAAGGGATTGGTCATCTTCAGGGAGGAATAAACTGTCTAAATACATCTACGTGCCCATTTCTCGTATAGTTCCTACTTGTTTACGACCTCCTGTTTGGGATTTATGAAAAGTGTCTTGCTGAGCACTTGAGAAGCAGGGAGCCAGCCAGTGTCTGTCTCCTCTCAGCGTCTGCTAACAGAGTCATGCCAATTAGCATGTGTCAAGGGCCTGAAAGGAATCAGCCTGGGCTGAAAAGGTTACCAGGTGGAAGGCCTGACACAAATTTAATAAGCTGCCTCTTACCTTTGCAGTAGATTATTTCGGAGTCAGGTTCTGTCAAGGGGAGTCTGACTGCTTCAGTGGATAAACAGCAGAGACGCTGTGTTCACTCAGTGCCATCCAGTGCAGCCAGTGATGACCCCTGTGGAGGTTGTGTGGTCTGACAGGCCAATTAGCGGTTTTCCTCATCCATACGTGGAAGCTTCCAGAAACCTCCATGACATTTTCTGACCTCGTTCCCTGTATGAGGAAAAAAATGACATGACCACACAAAAAACAGCAAAAGAAGAAACTGGAAGTGGGGTAGGTGAATAACAGGAGGGTTGGCTGCTCAGGATGCCCACCTGCCCCAGGTGAGAGGCAAGTACGTGGCAGTGGATGGGAGGTGCTTTGTGAACTGTGATGAGCAAGATGAGAACGGCCATTATACATGGCAGCCAGGCCAGTTTTGGTGGCTCACAGCTGCTGAACAGCCCTCTCACCTCCATCAGTGTTTTCCAGAACAACTGTAGCTCCTCTCCTCCACTTGGACCCATTTCTCTTCTGTTGAGAGTCCATGTAAACCAGTGGTTCTCAACCTTCTAATGCCGTGACCCTTTAGTACAGTTCCTCATGTTGTGGTTACCCCCAACCATAAAATTATTTTTGTTGCTACTTCATAACTGTAATTTTGCTACTGTTAATGAATCGCAATGTAAATATCTGTGTTTTCCGATGGTCTTAGGCTCTACACTCATGACCCACAGGTTGAGAACCTCTAGCAGGGTCGCCTTAGACCATCGGAAAACACAGATATTTACATTACGATTCATTAACAGTAGCAAAATTACAGTTATGAAGTAGCAACAAAAATAATTTTATGGTTGGCAGTCACCACAACATGAGGAACTGTATTAAAGGGTCTCGGATTAAAAGGTATAGAACCACTGAATTGTAAACTCAAGAGAACAAGGCTCACCACGCTGCTTTCTGTTGGTCCTCTTGCCATACTATACTCTGTATTGTTAAGTCATTTTTTCAGCTCTATGCCATTGTTATCTCATGAACCTAATTTCTGGCTATTAACAATAATATTGACAAATAACAAGTGACAATGGAAAAGGAACACTTACCATGTGTCAGCCACTGTCGTAAGGGCTCTCCATGAGCTAATCCTCATGACAGCCTCTGAGTTAGGGATTAACTGTGAAAGCCACTTGACTTTTAAGCAAACAGAAGCAGAGGGAGATTTAGAAACTTGCCCAAGGTCGCCCAACTGGTCCCTGGCAGAGCCAGTATTCATACACACTACTTTCTTTGGTCCAGACAAAAACACACTGAAATAAGTGCTGTTGCTCCATTTTACATAGAAGGAAATGGAAAGGAATTAGCTACTCACCCAAGGCCACGTGGCCTTTAAGAAGGATCTTAAAATCAGAACCCAAGTTTGTAAGCTTTCAATGTTCCTGGCTGTGCTCTAATTGGCTTCTTGGGTAGAGCTTATGTTTTTTGATTCATTATTAATATTCTAAATTTGGCATTAGCATAACTTTTGCTGGAAGTAGGCATCCAGATGTCACTAGGTGTCAGATAAAAATCTTGTAAATTTTAGCTTCATTAAAGCCAATCACCAAAACTGAGCAGCAACGTATTAGAGTTGCAAAAGATGATTGCTGTGGGCCCCGGTGACTGGGGTCTGTGTTTTTGGCTCAGTGCCAGGGTGTGGCTTACATAACTGCAAAGAAACATGTCATCCTTGTGAGGTAGGCATCAAGGGGTCTATTTTCAGATGGGAAAGATTGCCTGAGGTTACATACCATAACTGGTAAGTATGCACGTGGGATGTGATCCCACATCCCTTGATCCAAAGCCTACACTTGACCTACCATCCTCTGGCTATCAGTGGTCAGAGCCAAGTCCAGGTGCTGCCAGGTACGTAGACCAATTAGCCACACCATTCCCCCATCCCCTGCACACACACACACACACACACACACACACACACACACGTTGTGATAGAAGAATTAAGAATGCTTGTCGTTGGCTGAAACCGGTTTGGCTCAGTGGATAGAGTGTCAGCCTGTGGACTGAGAGGTCCCAGGTTCGATTTCAGTCAAAGGCATGTACCTCGGTTGCGGGCATATCCCGAGTAGGGGGTATGCAAGAGACAGCTGATTGATGTTCCTAACTCTCTATCCCTCTCTGTAAAAAAATCAATAAAATATATTTAAAAAAAAAAAAAAAAAGGAATACTTGCCGTTGTATTGGGGAACTTTCAATGTGTGAGCTTAAGGGCCAAATCCCTCCCTGAGCTTGTCTGATTCAACCCACCACAAACAGCACACTGGTCCAGAGAACCAGTCCCACCAGCCATCTCAGGAACAGATGTTACTATTAGCTCAGGAAGATATGCATCATAAACCTAACCTTTCGGTTGGAACAAAAGAAAGCATAACCTACACATACCAGGTCTAGTAACGCCTTGATACCTGTGTCCAAAACTAGACATTGAAGCTATTTAGCCCACATCTCTTCTTTGTGCTTATGGATGTATTAAGGTTATTTATTTATTCATTATTTTATTATTTTTTATTAATCCTCACCTAAGTGCATGAATTTTCACAGTCCGGGAGCCCTCATGGGTGGGAGGCGACCCAGTGATCAGGGGAAGGTGATGGCCCCATCACATCTCTGCTGCTGCCCCTGCCAGCAGCGACAGCTCTGGTTACCTGAGCCTCAGGTGGCCCTGGGCAGCTGGACAGCCACAATCTGAGACTTGCCTGTGCCTTGGGCTGGTCCTAGGTGGCTGGGGGCTAAGGGACTGGGTGCTGCCATCTTGTGGTTGTGGGTGCTGCCATCTTTTAGGATGTGGCAGTCATTAGAATATTCCCTCTTTATTAGCTATGGGCAACACCATCTTTGTGAGGGTGTGATGGGTAATTAGCATATTCCCTCTTTATTAGATAGGATGTTTGATTTTGTTCTCTTGGGAAAAGTCCACTGAAGTTAGCATGAAGTATTAAGTCAGTTCTTTTTTTATTTATTTTCTCTTCCTTTCCCATGTATCTTTTCCCTTCCTTCCTTTCTTTTTCTTCCATTGTCTCTCTCTCTAATTTTTTTTTTTTTATTAAATCACTACTTTTTTTATTTATTTATAACTTTAGTTCTAGTTGAGAAAAGCTTTAGTGCCATTGTCCCAGATTATTATACTTTAGAATCTCATAGTTTTGAGTCTGCTAATATATGGCATTTTATTGTCTGAAAATACATTGTTTTATTATTCCCCTAAACTTCTGACATAAAGTCATTGCTATCACCAGCCTTTCTTGGGTGATGTGTTACCAGTACAGATTACCTTCTGTGTTACTTCTGAGGCTGCTGCCATTTCAGTTAATGCTATTCCACTGGACGGGAGAAGGGAGGTAAGCACATTCAATTCACCCCATCCCATTTTACCTAACCGTAAATGTTCCTTTAGGTTCATAAAATATCCTATAACATTGTCACAACTCACATTCAAAACCACGATAACTAATAATTAGTATGCTCCTGAGAAATAACTCTGTAACCTTAAACCAGTTTTGCAAAATACATAAATCATTAGCACATCGCTATTCAGATTTATTTTAATGGCAAGATATTTGTTGACTGATTGACATACTGCAACAGCATGAAGTTTTTCAATCTGTAGGTCAGGGAATTTATACCAATTCTCAGTACATTGTTCTAAAAAGCCTTTAAAGTTAATAACATAAACTATATTAATTTGATATTTTCTAGTCTTCTAATAGTTAAAAAAATTTAAAAATCACTGGTTTAATTATTAGCCAGATGAAGATGATTCATACTATGAAAGGGTACCTTTTCCGAAGGCAGAAGTATTTATCTTGTGGCACACAGAATAAGGGCCTTTCTCTGAAGCATTTGATTTGATAACCCAGCTTTTACACAACAGAGCATCCTCTTAAACAACCTATCATTTTCTCTGAAGACAAAAATACTTCGTAACACTTTTTCCCCCTCCTCTTTACATCATGGCATTTCCCCCCTAACTTTTTAAAATTCTTATCAGTTTAATAATTTTTTGAGACTATGATTATCTAAGATTAGCATTGATATACATTTAAATATTAAACATTTAAACAGGCACTGACTTTGGTGAAATATTGTAACTAATGATTTTCTTATCAAAAAAATTTCCTAGGTCAGTCTATATCTCAGTAATTTTCATAATAGGACATTAAAATTACAGCGCAAAATTATTTCTGTCTGACCTCTCTGTTCTATTCATCCTAACATCTCTTCTGGCTTTTCTCTGGTATCTTTGTAACATTGAGTTTTCAGCCTTTTGGGACCCCGTGTATGACCTGTCATCTAATAATTATAATTAAAAATAATTCATTTCATTTTACATTTAAGTTTCCTAAGCTGTGTTAGTCTGAAGTAGGGGAATTAGATACAGAACTCAATTTTGTCTTTCATAAAGCACATTTAATGTTGCAACTCTTTAAGACTGTACTCAAAATTCTCCTTCCATTGGCTCCAGGCCATGCTTCTAATGTTCACTACCAGAGTTCTTCAATCTCAACAATGCATTCCAATCTGGCCTATTCAGCATCCTTGAAAAGGTAGTCAAATGTTAACCCTAGCATTTTCCACTGCTTGATAGCTTATCAATCCTAAAACACCTTGTAAATATCCCACTTCTATGAAGCCATTCATTTCTTCACATGTTAAAGCAATGCTTTCTGAACCAGTTCTGATTTAATCCCACCTTAAAAGATCCTCTTGAAGCAGGGAATAGGTATTAATTAATTTTGCATCTGAAGAAGATCCTTCTGATAGTGATGTTGAGATGAGTTGGGTGTGGAGAAGACAAGAATGGAAGCAGGGAAACTACATAGAGGTCTTTACAGTAGCCAGTAGAAAAGGACCGGTTGTTGAAGAGATTAAGACTTTAGGACTTCATTGATTGAAATTAGACAGACAAATCATTTCAGACTTATGTATGGATAATAATAAAAATATGTGCAAAGCATTCTGGGAAAACAAAGAAGGGTGGTGGTGCTGAGTGTTCAGAAAAGTTTTCCTAAGGTCTTAATACTTCAAGACAAGTTCTAAAGAATGAGTTTCTCAGATGAAGTGGACTTGGAGGAAGGGGATTCCAGTCCAGTCAAAAGGAGTAACATGGGAAAAGGCTGAGAGGCCAGAGAGAATGTGGTACATTAGCGAATGGCAGGTAGTCTGGTTTTGCCAGAACTATAGTGGAGGTTGGGTAGAGATGGGAACTCTATAGAGGAGAAGCTGAAAGTAGGCAAAAGTCAAATCATGAAGGGTCCTCTGTGCCATTCCAAGTCATTTCAACCTTATTCTGGGAGTTATGAGGTCAGCCTATGAATGATTTTAGCAGCGGAAGTGATATCAACATTTGTAAGTGAAGGGTTGCAGATATGTCATCTCAAAAATTTTACTTTGGTATAAGGGTTATTTTGAGCTGAAGGCAATTGAGAGGAAGCTGATATCAGAAAAGCTCTCTGCTGCTGAAACCAGTTTGGCTGCGGAAACCGGATAGCATCTGTCTGTGGACTGAAAGGTCCTAGGTTCGATTCCGGTCAAGGGCATATACCTTGGTTGTGGGCACATGCCCAGTAGGGGGTGTGTAAGAGGCAGCTGATAGATGATTCTCTCTCATCGATGTTTCTGGCTCTCTATTCCTCTCTCTTCCCCTATGTAAAAAATCAATAATATATATTGAAAAAAGAAAGAAGAAAAGAAAAGCTCTCTGCTGTCCCCCATTTGCCTAAAAGCAGGCCATAAATGTGTAAATGTGTCCCCATTTCCCTTTGTACTCGAAAAGACAGAATTAAATCACCAGAGATGACTCTGGATCCTTATCAACCCAGAGACAGCCCAGAGGAGTCCACATAATAAACTTTACTAACCAGCCCTTATCTCCCATTAGTTCCCACTTCCCACAATTTACTACCCTAGGAACTCAATGTTCTTTTCCTTTATCTTGTTACTTCTCTAAAAATTTATTGTTCTTTTGTTAAGATGCCGAATAAGCCCAGATTCTAACTACTCCTTTGAGATAGTCACTGAGTGCTCTCCAGTTTGTGCACACCACACATGTTAATATACTTTCGTTTGTTTTTATCCTGTTAACGTGTCTTTTGTTACGTTCTCTAATTCTCAGAGCCCCAGGCAATGAACCCAAGATGGGCAGAAGCAAAGTAGTTTTTCTTCCCCTATATAATTTAGAGAGATCACTCTGACTACAGGGAGGAGAGAGTAGGAGACTAGTTAGAATACTATTGAGGAGATGATGAAGGCCAAGAATTGAGGTATGGTAATAAAGATGGAGAAGGAGATATAGCTGGTAGAGGTTAAAATGCTGGGACTGACAAGATTGCTGTCTGACTAGATGGAGGAAGATCAAGACTTGCCTTCTGATTTATAACTTAGGTGGTTCAGTAGAGGATGGTGCTGCTCTCCACAAAGGGAAACATGTTAGAGGAAGAAGGAAATGAATTTCATTTTGGACATGTTGAGTTTGAATAGGGCATCAAGGAAGAAACATCCAGTTCAAAGATGGAGGAAATGCCTGGAGTTCAGAAGAAAGAACTGAGCTAGAGATTTAGATTTTGGTGGAGGATCAGCATTTAGTTAGTGTTTCAAGCCATGGAAGTAGATAAAAACAAATGAGAGACCATGTAGCATGAGAAGAGGCTGGAATAATGGAGACAGACATCTCTAAGTACTTGGAAGAGTAGGAGCTAGAAAAGGAGTCAGAAGTAAAAGTCAAAGCAGAGCAGGACAGTCCCATCACTGAAGCTGAGGGAGGAAGAGGAGATGGCATCCAGCAGGGCCAAATGCATTAGGTCAAGGAAGAGAAAGGTTAAGGAAGAGAAAGGATTTAGGAAGAGGTAACCTTGGCACAAGGAGTTAAGTGCAGGAGGAAGGCATATAGTTGTGGGTTGAAGAATGCATGAGAAATAAGGAAGCTCAGTCATTTCTTTCAAGGAGTTTGGGTGTGAGTAAAGGATATCAAAAGATAGAGCCTGAATTATGAAGATGGAATGCAGAATCAAGAGAGAGCTGTTAAAATTTGGAAGGTTTGGGTATGTTTAAATGCAGGGTAGAAAAGCCAGTAAAAGGAAAGAAGGAAGATCTAGTTAAGACAAGGCATAAAGAATGAAACAAAGGCTTGAGACCAAAGAAAGAAAGGGAGTGAGGGCGAGAGGAAGGGGAGAGTCAAATGCCTTCAGCTCAAAATGACTTTTATGCCACAGTGGCATGTCCCAGAGCCCTTCATGGGAAATGAAAGAAAGAGATAACAAGACAAGGGAAATGTAAAGGACTTTCTAGTAGAAAACAACAACAATGTGTCTACAAATTTGTGTGACTCCCCGCCCCCTCTCCCCAGCATTACCCAGTAGGATTGGTATAGGAGCAGAGAAAGTGGGCCCTAGAATTGATCCATGTGTAGTTTCTCCAAACTGGTGTGATGGAAGGACAAATAGTTGAGGGAGTCAGCGTACTAGTTAACGAGAGAGTGAACTTACGGGTCATCGATAATAAGATGGTGTTATGACTGAATGTTCATGCCACCTTAACATTTATATGTGAAGCCATACCCCCGAGCATGGCTGTATTTGGAGATGAGGCTTCTAAGGAAGCAGTTTAGGTTTAATGAGTTCTTAAGGGTAGGGCCCTCATCTGATAGGATTGGTGTCCTTATAAGAAGGCACACAAGAGAGCTCCCCCTCTCTCCAAGCATATGGACTAAGGAAAGGCCGTGTGAGGACATAGCCAGAAGGTGACTGTCCACAAATCAGAAAGAGCTCTCATCAGAAACTGAGTCAGCTGAAGCCTTGATATTGGACTTCTAACCTTCAGAACTGAAAAATTCCCCTTGTTTAAGCCACATAGTCCATGGTATTTTGTTAGGGCAGCCCGAGCTAATACAGATGGGTAGGGAAGGAAGTGAAGGCAGGAAGGGTATGACAGAAAAGTGTGTGAGAGATCCTGAGGAGGCTGAAGAACAAGTAAGCGGTGCGCTGCAGGGAAAGGCAGTTGTGGTACAGAGTCACTGTTGGAATTTGCTATTGTTGAGGAACAGAAGCTCTAGAGAGTGATAGGACTGTCAATAAATGGCAGTAAAGGAAATGGGGCTTTCACTGGCCCATGTGGCTACCATGCATGGGGAGATCACTGGTTCAATTCCCGGTTAGGAGGCAGCTGATCAATCTCTCTCTCTCTCTCTCTCTCTCTCTCTCTCTCTCTCTCTCTCCCTCTCTGTCACTTCCTCTCTCTCTGGAAAAAAGAAAAAGTAACATTAAAAAAAGCTTTAAAGGATATGGGGCTATATAGGTTAATCAGGTTAAGAGGAACTGTGAGACAAAGGCTTTGAAGGGTCACCCATCTGGGCAAAATGTCACTTAGGATGATGGCAGGATCTGAGATGAAATGGTTGTATAGTCAGGAAAAGCAATGCTTGCTGCTGTAACAAGAAACCCAAATTTAAGTGGCTTAGCAAAATAAAAGCTTACTTGCTTCTCATGTCCCAGTCCAGTTTGGGTCAGGCAGCTCTCCTGGTAGCTGTCCTCCACCCCAGTCCAGTTTGGGTCAGGCAGCTCTCCTGGTAGCTGTCCTCCAACAGAGACTCAGAAATAGGGACTCCAAGCCCTGGTCAGGTAGCTTAGTTGGTTAGAGTGCCGTCTGATACACCATGGTTGGGGGTTCAGTCAGGGCACATAGGAATCAACCAATGAATGTGTAAATCGGTAGAACAACAAATCTCTCTCTCTCTCTCTCTCTCTCTCTCTCTCTCTCTCTCTCTCTCTTTCTCTTTCTCCCTCTCTCTCAAATCAACATTAAAAAAAAAAAAAAATCAGAAATGGGGATTCCCAAGTGTGGCTCTACCATTTGGGGTCACTCATTTCCAACTGGTATAATCCTGATACAAAACTGAAAATAGCTGAAACCGGTTTGGCTCAGTGGATGGAGTGTCGGCCTGCAGACTGAAGGGTCCCGGGTTTGATTCCTGTCAAGGGCATGTACCTTGGTTGCGGGCACATCCCCAGTGGGGGGTGTGAAAGAGGCAGCTGATCGATGATTCTCTCTCATCGATGTTTCGAACTCTCTATCCCTCTCTCTTTCTCTCTGTAAAAAATCAATAAAATATATTAAAAAAAACACAACAGAAAAACAAAACAAAACAAAAAACACAGAAAATATAGCACACATAGAGGACCCCACTATCTCACTTATGAATATGAAATGAATATGAATATAAACATTTAAATAAAATGCCAACAGTAATAAAATAAAAATACAGCATGACCCAGTATAGTTTATTTTAGGAGTGAAAGTGAGAGGTTATATCTATGTGTAGTTGGCTAAACTGGATAAAATAGAAACATTTGCTTTGCTCAACCTTCTGCTGCTCATCCAAACATTTGTATATCATAGTCAGAAATACTGGTCCTCCACTTCAGCAATCAGCAATAAATAACTCTGTCAAAACAATCTGTAAATTGAAATGCACTCTGTAGGAGTGAGGAATTTTTTTTTTTTTTTTTTTTTTTTTTTTTTTTTTTTTTTTACCACACAGAGTCTCATGCTGGGTGTTGTTTAGGACAAGTAGTTGAAGATGTTATTTCTTTTCTCCTGGATCTTTCTCCTGGTTGGGAAAGATAAGCCATGATAAGATGCACACAGCATTAAGTGGTAAAGGCCTATTAGAGGGACAGGCCATGTTGAGAGGGAGAGAAGATGACCTCCAGGCGTTGTCTGCTGCAGAGAAACCCTGTCAAATTCTCCCTGGGCACAGGAAGACTGCCTTTCACAGCCCCCACTGCTTCTAAGAAGAAATCAAGCAATAGCTCTGGCCCCTGGAATATGGGCAGAAGTGCTGGATGTCACCATAATCATGGCCCTGAGATACCCATTGGTTCCCATTTTCTCTTTCTCTCCCCTATTTGTGCAAAGACTAAGCCAATGTCAATATTACACATCACAATTAAGCCAAATTATTTTCTAATCTCTTGTTTTCTCAATCCATTTATTAAATTAAACAATATTTATTATGTGCCCATTATATGCCAGGTACTGTGTCCTCATATAGCTTACATTCTAGTTAATTTGTGAGCTCTAGGGCTTCCCCCCCCCCCCCCCCCATTTTACTTGATTGTTTCAAAAGCTACCTCTTGGATTTATTAATTCACTTGATTTTATGTTTTTGTTTTTGTTTTTTAACTCATTATATCTCTCTTTAACCTTATTGTTTTCTTGTTCCTCCTTTCCTTAAGTTTGTTTTGTTGCTGTTTATTAAATTATATACATACACTCATTTTTCATCTTCTCTTGTTTAATGGTGTCAGTACTTAAGGCTTCAGTTAAATCATGTCATGCAACATTTAAAGTTTGTTAATTGAAAACCCTTTAGTGGGTATTGCTCAGTGGTACCAATCCTATGACTCTCACAGTAGATGCCGTCAGGTCAGAAAACTGTCCACAGGAGTTCTAAAAACTAAGGAAAGAATACACGAATGATTTTAAAGTTTTCTCAACCATTGACAAAGAAATGAAATGCATTCTTTGTGTGTACATGTGTGTTTCAAGATACATTTTTATTATAAGTGATTATCATTTATGAGCTGATTTTAGAGCCAATCCTCCATGTTATTTGCTTATAGCTATTAGTGTCTCTCATGCGCTTTCAGGTATAGTATTCTGATTATCATTAGTCTAAAAATCATTTACCGTGGGTTTGATTTCTTTGAATATACGAGTTGATATGAAATGTCACTTCACCTAATACCTTGCTTCAAAAAAAAAAAAAAAAAAAAAAAAAAAGTCCCATGTTCTAGGAAGTGTTACAAGCACTTCTTTGGTTTCTAAAAATATATAATGGATAACACACACACAACTTTAAAATGGTCACACTTACTCTCTTCTGGTCTGTTCTAGGCATGCTAGATTGTGAATCACTGAGTATGCATCTTTACCCATTCATACTGCTAATGTAGAAGTCCAGCAGGAAAGCATCATAATTAGAATCCTACAGAAACCCCCAGTCTTACCCCGGTTTAGAGCTACCCAATCCTCATTCCCATCTCAAACAAAGCACATTGGCCACAAAAACTATTAGAAATGAGACAGACTTGCTTATGATGAGGCTTAACTAAAGGCTAAAGAGCTGAGGTCACTGGGAGATCTGGGCAGTACCTAGCACCTGGCACTCCACATTTTTCATGAATTAACAAACAAGTGAATTCTGACTTCAAATCATGTGCTCTTCCTACCTCATGCCATCACAGTAATGTTGAGAGGCCCAAATGTGAAACATGTGAAAGAGCTTTGCAAACCAGCTATGCTAGGTATTTTTGTCATACTGTAGTGGTGGCCCCACATCCTGTGTGACCCTAAAGCATAATGGTGGACAAATCCACCAGAGGGCAGCCACCCCACTCTACTGCTCCGAAAAACCATTTGATGGGCACATTTCCGATGGGAACGGAAAGGCTTTTCCTGTAGGTGCTCTGTCAGATTCCTCAGACTGGACCTTGCCTCTACTTGTAGAGGGTGGCTGAAAAATGGGAAAGGAAGAGGTCAGGCTCGGTAGCATCTGGGTCTCTTCCCTCTCCCCACACACCACCAGCTACAGATGAAGCTGCAGGAAATGTTTATTTCTTCATCCCTTTAGGCTACTCAACTTTTGAGCAAGCGATCAGTAGATCAACAGTCTACCATAATAGAATTACTGACCTGTGCCTTTATTTCTCTTAACATTTTAGGGTCAATTATCTCCTGTGACATGATCTCATAAAAATAACAAACACGAATTCAGCAATTACTTGATGCTTTATGTGAGGTAGCTATGATGATTATCTCTACTTTATATATGAGGAAATGAAAATACTGGGAGGGTAGCTAATTTGTCCAACATTGACCAACCAGAGTCAAGTTAGGAATCTCTATGGTTTGGCTTCAAAAATGTGTACTCTTAACCACTGACCTATACTATCCCTCAACAATGAAGGTTTTTTCCAAATCTAATTATTGAAGATAAATTGCTGGGAAAGTTTTGTACCCAACTCTATAGCATGGGTTATTTTTAGATCTCCAAAAGACTTCCTAGTAATTGGCATCCTGTAAGTAGCTAAGTCTGACAGGTAATATGGGCTAACAATTCAGGTACCATAACTGCAATGAATAGAGGCATAGCTTTCCACAAAGCTGAAACTGTGTGGCTGAGACTGGTTTTAAAGGAATTATGACAGCTTTCAGAATAGCTGATCATAAACTTTAGAACTTGGAAAGGGATGACCTTAAAGATGACCTCAACCTCCGAGAAGCTCAGTGACTTGTCCCAGGCTCCACTAGCAGAGTTAGAATTTGAATCCAAGAACTTGAAATTCCCAGTTTGAAGTGCAGAAATCTTTTTTAACAAAGCTTTCCACCTTTATAACACATTTCTCATTATTTTCTGCCCTCTCCCCAGGCTTTAATATTATATAGAAGTAATTGAGACATCTTTCAATCTGAACTGAGCAAAATGAATATAAGAGCTTCCTGGGGCCCCCACCCACTTTACTAGACTGTGTGCCTCCTGTTAGTGAGCAAATAGAAGTTCCAGATATGTTCCAGATATGAGATTTTCCAACCTGCAAGCTGACCAGTTCACCGGCCACAGCCTCATGGAAACTGGTAGAAGACCTGAGTCTTTCAGGTCAGAGACAAAGGGCAGCTTATTATGAAAAGGCACAGAAGTAGCCAGAATAGTATTAGCACTTGTACACCAGTTTCCTAAATTCCTACTCCAAAGGGCAACATGGCAAGGCCAGATGATACCTGCACATGCCGCAGGTTGCATTGCAGGATAGAAGCGCTGACCTGAATTTTATATAATGGGCAGTAAGCACACCTGTTTTTTTTTGCTTCAAGGATTTAATCATTACATTGGAGAGCAGGCATGTTCCCCAGTGGGAAACACCTTCTTTATCTATCGGTTTTTCTCTAAACAGACATCCTTGAAGAGATAGCCTGTAACAGAAGGCAACACGTGCCTCTGTTTGCACAATGTGCAGAGTTGTAGAGAGACTATTGAGTAGCCTTGAGATCCATGGAGAATTGCCACCCAACAGCATGCAACAATGAAAACTGGACCTGCGCAAGTCACCGAATGTTAGGCTATTGTAAAAGTGCATAAAGTAACTGAATTCTTGGTATCAGACATCCATTTCATATTGTTTCAATAAAGCCTTGTTGCAAGAAAATGGATTTTCACCCACACCAGCAAAAATAATTCGATACAAATGAGATCATTCTGATAAGTTTTTTTTTTTTTAATTACAAAAATGGATTTTTTTCAAAGTATTTCCTTCTTCCAAGGAAGGAAAAAAAGAATACTTTATTTAACATACTGGTGCATACAAAATATTTTCTGGTTTGGGAAGTGATAACCTATGATAACCTAACTTTTCAGCAGCAGCACGAGCAGCATGTATTCTCATGGATAGTAAGTACGCCCCTGAGGTGGTGTTTCTATGCTGATATATGTAAACAGCGCCCATGTTATGATAATTGCTTATGTTGATAGAATTACTTCGGGTGGTAAATTAAAAAATACTATCATAAGTTTAAAAGTGTATACATTCTATATAAATGATTCACATTTATGACTAGAAGTTTTGCAACAATTTTTTCCCCTCTTTCCTAGTTATGAATAATACCAGTGACCATTTATCATGTACCTACTACTTAGGTACTTTGTATATTTTATATCATTTGAATCCTAACTGAGCTATATGAAGGAACAGAGACACACACAGCTAGAGGTAGAGGAGCCAGGACTCAGAACTGCCTGCTGGGGAAGCTGTATATTTCCATGACATTACTCTGCCTTATTGTTACCCGGGCCACCTTTGGCCTGGGTTATGGATGTCCAAGGTCTTGAAACATTATCCTTTATGTTGCTAAGTCAGTTGCCTTAGTCCTCTTCATGTGGGCATACTGGCATTTGCAGCAGTGCTCACATCCCCAGTGCTCAGGGACAGGTTAGTCTTAGATGTGGAAGGGATCCCAAGAGTCTCCATCCTATCACGTGGCCAGTGGTGGCCCAGCTGTTTCTTGCTTCAGTGCATCTTTTGCTGGAAGCTCTTGTAATTAGGAGTTTTTAAACATTGCTCTGCCACTTAGTCATTTGCATACATTGTTCGACATCCATTTTTACATCTCCTTCCTCTTCCAGAAAAAAATCTCTCATGGAATCCAAGAGAAGTTCTGTAGAAAAGCATGCTGAGCAAGAGGCAACAATCTAAGAAGTTTGTATAATTATTTTTAAATATATTGATATTACTAAATATTAGAATATAGCCACTCTCAAGCACTGATTAAGGGAAACCATGCCAATAAACTGCTCTAGAATCATTAGCAACTAAAAGGACTTGAGGCTAACTTTAGCGAAATGCTTGCTGGTGCTAATCCATTTTCTATTATGCCTCTAACAAAGTCATTAAAATTAGTTCTTTCAGCAAAACCTCAAGATTGACTAAATGTTGAGGAAGCATTTAAAAAATGTGTGTGTGTGTGTGTGTGTGTGTGTGTGTGTGTGTGTGTGTGTAGTTTTTATTGATTTCAGAGAGAGGAAAGGAGAAAGAGAGAGAGAGATAGAAACATCAACGATGAGAGAGAATCATTGATTGGTTATCTCCTGCCCGTCTTTACTGGGGATTGAGTCTGCATGTTCCCTGACTGGGAATTGATTTAGTGACCTCTTGGTTCATGGGTCGATGCTCAACCACTTAGGAACATTTTTAAATGCCTCACAGAGACATTATCATTCTTATTTACACTTAAACATTGAACTGTCTAACAGGCTTGATAGATGATCTGATAAGTGACTGTCCTCTCTAGAAGTCACAACTTGTCATTGTTAATGGTCTCTCATCTGTGGCCTTGAGACTCTGACCCATCTATTTTTCCCAATGGAGTGATTTTTAAAGCAGATCCACCTCAAATATACTTCATCATCTCAGATCCAGGACAAAGCATGAAGAAATCCAAAAGTCTCATTTAGGAAAGGTATTTTTTTCTCTTCATATTATTTTTGATTTGTGGTTGGGAATCCAGATATGGCCAATGTAAAAATGCATTTTGACTGCACAGGCAGTCAGCACCCCTAACCCCTGTATTGTTCAAGGGTAAAAGTATTTTAGAGTCGAAATCGATTTGGCTCAGCGGTAGAGCGTCGGTCTGCGGACTGAAAGGTCCCAGGTTCGATTCCGGTCAAGGGCATGTACCTTGGTTGCTGGCACATCCCCTGTAGGGGCTGTGTAAGAGGCAGCTGGTCGATGTTTCTCTCTCATTGACGTTTCTAGCTCCCTATCTCTCTCCCTTCCTCTCTGTAAGAAAAATCAATAAAATATATATCAAAAAAACATTTATAAATGGAAATAAAATAATTAAAAAAAAAGTATTTTAGAATTATATTAGGGTTTTCTGGAAGTTTTTTCCAGCAGTTACACTGGATTTCATAGTGTTCCCTAAAGACTCAGTTCATCCTGAACCTGAGTGTGACTTTTTGGGAATTTATAGATGTTATTAGTGAAGGATCTCAAGATAAAATCATCCTGGCCTGGCTGGTGTTGCTAAGTGGTTAGAGCATTGACCCATGCATCAAAGAGTCACAGTTTGATTCCTGGTCAAGGGCACACACCTAGGTTGCAGATTCAATTCCTCCAGCCCCAGTTGGGACGAGTGCAGGAGGCAACCAACCAATCTGTCTCTCTCACATCCATGTTCCTCTCTCCTTTCCCCTCCCTCTCTTTATTCTCTCTAAAAATTGATGGGAAAAAAAAATATCGTTGGGTGAGGATTACAACAACAACAAAATCATCCTGGATCCAGACTGTGCCCTGAATCCTGTGACTGTTGTCCTTATAAGAAGAGGAGAGGACAAAGGGGGATGTGATGACAGAGGCAGGGACTGGAGATAAGTGTCCACAAGCAAAGGAATGCCAAAGATTGCCAGCAGTCACCAGGAGGTAGGAAAGAAGCACAGAATGACTTTCCCCTGAGAGCCTCCAGAAGGAACCAACCCCGCTGACACCTTGATTTTGGACTTCCAGCCTCCAACACTATGAGAGAATACATTTCTGTTATTTAAAACCATACAATTGGTAACAATATGTTATTGCTGTCCTGGGAAATTAATAGAGCTATATAACAACAATTTAAAACCGAAAAAGCCTAAGTGTTTAATAATAAATGGTATACTAATCAGCAAGATACATTGAGAAAAGTAAAGTGATTGACTGGAAGATGTTAGTAGACCTGAAAAAATGCTGCTGCTGGTATTGCCTTAATTAAAAACATTAGTATTCGCCATCATAGCCTCTGAAGACAAAGGGTCTGCTTGGATTGTTCTCTCTGTTATTCTCCATATCACTGGTCACATTGTATTGAAACCATGTACCTTCCCTGAGGATGCTCTTTTATTCTCAGGCGAAGCTCTGTGTCCTGGCAGAGGGACGGAACATGTTGATCACAATCAGTGCTAAGTAGACAGGCTGACCATGGATCCACATTTGCCTGGAACAGGCCTTGTCTGTACCTGTTTCTTATCATAATTATTAATAGTGGTTTCTTTCATTTTCAGAAGTGTCCCATTTGGATGAAAAGCTACTTAGTAATACTGTCCATGTATGGTCATTATATGAAGGACATAATTTTGAAAATCCTGTGATGTGTCTGACAAAATGAAAGAGCGAATTTTTCCCCGTCCTTATTAGTTTTCATTGCAAAATTCATATATGGAATTAATACATTCAGGGTGATCCTGTTAAAGTGAATCCAATCATGTCTTTTTGCTGCTCAGAATTCTTCAGTGGCTTCTCATATTACTCAGAATAATAGCCAAAATCCTTGCCATGGCCTACAAGCCCCGCATGATCCTACCCATTTTTTCCCTACGCCCATTGCCTGGCCTAGCTGCCCTCATTGTGGGCACTCACACACACGTGTTTCTGAGTCAGGGGATTTGCACTAGTTGCTGATAAACAGTGTTAAATTTGTGGACTATAGTTTAAAAAGCAGTATTTTGCTATTAATAGACAGAAACATATCTATAATAGAAATAAGAAGATAGAATATGAATGACCTAAAGTTAAAGCTCAATTAGCTAAAACAAAAGCACCAATAATCCCAAAGACAGTTGTCAACATAGACATATTCAAACCTGTGGAGAATTTCTGTAAGAGTTTACTTGAGCTAAACTGATGACATCTGCTGGGGAGCAAGATCTGAGTCTCTAGAGAATAAGAGTTTGCAGTTCTTTTTTGTTTTTGTTTTAAAAAAAAATCCATTTGAGATTAAGGAGAGGATATAAAAAGATTATGTGAGGGTGGGAGAAAGTTAAAGGGGATTGGATTACAGGCTGGTTAGATTATGTGCTTTCTTAGGGGTGGCTATGCTTTAGAATTTAGGGGTGTCGAACTCAATCAGAGAAGGGGCCAAAATCTAAAATCCAGCCTAAATCGCGGGCCGAATGGTTTACTGAACAGTCATAAACTGACAATGTCATAAACTGACAGCGGAGTGCAGTGATGACAGCGCGGTGTGGGCCACATTGCAAGGCCTGGCGGGCTGGATTTGGCCCGCCGGCCTTGTGTTTGACACATGTGCTTTAGATGGAGGGTGTCTGAAAAGAGGCATTTCTAACCTAGATGCACAGACACAATGGATAGGGCTTGCTCAAGGCAAAGGTAAGCTTTTTCCTAAAGAAGTTATAGGGTTGGGGGAATTTATTATTTATTACAGCACCTTTTTTTTTTTGTCTACACGGTAAGAATAAAGAAGATAATGATGATAAATTAATAAAATTAAAAAAACTTATAAAGATAATCAACACAAAAGTAGTTATGTGAAAAATACTAAAAATTTTGACAATTTTCATGAAGAAAAAGATAGGAAGTATAAGGAAACAATAATACTGTATATTAGGCATAAAGAAGAATAAGCTCTATTAGGGCTTTTTAAATTATAGAAGAATAAAATAAGTAAGGTATGACAATAAATTTTGATAGCATAGATGAAATAGGCATTTTTAAGAAAAATATAATAACTGACATGTGTCTCAATAAATACGTTTTTTAAATGCAAAAACACCCATATCCATTAATGATGTGTTGATAGGCAAACTTTCCTTCCCAAAAGGCATCAGGTCCAGAGGGTTTTATAAGTGAATTGTACCAAACCTTAAAGGAACAGATAATCTCCATTTTATATAAAGTGCTATAGAATAAAAGAGAAATTAATTTATTGTACATTTAGTATATTATTCATAATAAGATTAATTCAAGATAAAATTTGTAGGCCAACTATACTTTTGGAGAAAAAGGAATTCTATGGAAAGTAACCTCATAGGGAGATCTGCTCATAAAATCCTCATTGAGGATAGGGTTATGGTGGATAGTTACATCCCGGCTTATAATTTTTTTGGCATATAACTTCTTTAATTAAAGGTTGACCTCTGCCTTAAGCAAGCCCTGTCCATTGTTTTTGTGCATCGAGGTTAACACACTTTTGAAATAAACCATAACTACCCTTAATAGAGCACATAATCTTAACTATCCTGTAATCATTTTCTAAATATTAGATCTAGCTTCCAGGTGTATCTTATTTAGCTCAAATAAACTTTTATAAAAATTCTCTACATGTTTTGACATCCTTATGTCAAAATACTTATGAACATTATTTCATAAAAATATTTATGAATTAAATCCATCAATATACAAAGTATTAAGTGTTCAACATTAGGATCCTATTAATATAATTTACATGAACACTGTAAAAAGACACATTATATGCTAATCCTATCTAATAAAAGAGTAATATGCAAGTCAACCACCACTCTGCTACACCACAAGCCACGCCCATCAGCCAATCAGAGCAAGTATACAAATTAACCCCAACCAAGATGGTTGCAGCAACAGAGAGCAGGAGGGAGACTTGAGTTTCCCTAGCAATGGAGGAAACCAAGCTTTCCACACACCCTGGCTGGCCCAGGCCTCCACTCAAGGCTACAAAGTTTCAATTATAGAAGATAAATAAATTCCAATAGATATGGTGACAGCCACTAAGCTGGAAGAAAAGGAGGCTAGGGTTGCCCCGGGCAATGGAGGAAGCCAAGCTTCTACAGCCCTGGCCGGCTCAGGCCTTCACTACAGGCTACAAAATTCCAATTATAGAAGATACATCAATTCCAACAGAGATTACTGCCACCATGGCTCTGCTCCAGGCTACAAAGTTTCAATTGCAGATGATAAATAAACCCCAGATACCAGGGCCTCCGCTTGGGTCGCCAGGGGGTATGGCTGGCCTGCAAACCACCACAGGTCCCTTTCCCAGGTTATCCCATGCCCCAAGGGAACCCCCATCCTGATCCAGGACATTCTTCAGGGCAAACCAGCTGACCCCACCTGAATACCAGGCCTCTACCTATCTAATAAAAGAGTACTTTGCAGATTGACCATCACTCCAACACACAAGATGGCTGCCCCCATGAGGTCAAAGATCCTGCCCCCAGGTGGACATAAGATGGCTGCCACAAGATGGCCAGCAGGAGAGGGCAGTTGGGAGGCACCAGGCCTGCAAGTGAGGGCAGTTGAGAGGGCAATCAACCCTGCAGGGGAGAGCAGTTAGGGGTGACCAGGCCGGCAGAGGAGGGAAGTTGGGGACAAACAGGCTGGCAGGGGAGCAGTTAAACATCAATCAGGCTAGCATGGGAATGGTTAGGGGGTGACCAGGCTGCCAGGCTGAAGCAGTTAGGGGCAATCAGGCAGGAAGGCAGGCAGGCGAGCAGTTGGGAGCCAGTAGTCCTGGATTGCGAGAGGGATATCCGACTGCCAGTTTAGGCCTGATCCCCTCGAGGAGTCCCAGATTGGAGAGGGTATAGGCTGGGGAGAGGGACAAACCGCCTTCCCCCTCCCACCCCCGTGCATGAATTTTGTGCACCGGGCCTCTAGTCTTAATAGATTTAAGAAAAAAACATTAGATGAAATTCAATGCTCACTTTTGAGTTTTCAGAAAAACTTTAACATTTTCTATTAAATATTAAGGACAAGTTCTACCAAATATTTAATGATAATTAAAATGATAATTCCAATTTTACAAAAATTTTTCTAGACTCCGGAAAAAGAGAGAACATCTTCCAATTCATTTTATGTTAGCATAATCTTGATACTCAAACTAAACAAGGACAGTGAAAGGTGGTAGAACATGCCACCCCATAGTATGCCACGTTAGTTTAAGGATTATCTGGAGCTAAAGACATTTGAAAAGAAGGAGACTCTGGCCTTTATTTTTCTTCCTAAAAGCAAGAGTTAAAAAAAAAAAAATCCACATGAAAGGTGCCCTCCCTGTACCAAGAGAGAGAAACATTGTTATTGCCAGAGATGGTGAGTCAAGGTGGCACAAATTCTGTACAAACAGACCCTGTTAATAAATATTTTATCTTCCTTTAGTCTCCCCATATATTTTAGTTACTTTCTCACAGTGGCTACTCTTTGCTTGCCCTAGTATATAAACACTTAGGCCTAATTACTCCTTTGGGTCTTTATTTTTCTAGGAGTGCCCATATACATGTAGAGATCAGTATGCTTTTTTTTTTTTTTTTTTTTTTTTTCCTGTTAATCTATCTTTGCCAATTTAATTTTCAGGCTCAGCCAGAGACTAAGAAGGTAGAGGTAAAGTTCTGCCTCTCCTACAATAACACTAAATAAAAAATTTACAGTCTAATCTCATTCCTTAGTATAGGCATAAGTTTTTAAAAATAAAATCTTATAAAAACCCACAAATCTCATAATTGCATAAAAAAGTAAATAATTTATAATCAGGTTGAACTCATTCCAGGGATACAAAACTGCTTCAACATGAGAAGGTACAAGTATATTATTCACCTCGTCTGCAGTAAAGGTATTCACCTTGCCCCAAAAGAGGTCTGGCCTTCATCCTTGCAATGATGGCAATCAACATCTTTGGAATGCCGTGCCTCACAGGAGTGTCCTTGTTTGTCTGGGAGCTTTGCTTCACTGGATAGTTTAACAGTATGATTTAGGATGGAGGCTGGCTCCTCTAGAAAGACCAACAGTGTGATTTATGGTGGAGACTTTGGTCATGCCTGGAAGAGCTGGAGACTGGGACAGAAACCAGCCACGTGGGCAATCAATTATGCATAAGCAATGGAGTCCTGGTAAAAACTCTGGACAGCAGGTTCTGGTGAGTTTCCTTGGTTAACAGTACTTTGTTACTTTGTGCATATTGTCATACATTGAAACTGGGAAGGCATACATCCATGACTTCATGGATGAAAACAACACCAACTCTGTGCTTGGTATCTTTTGGGCTCTGCCCGATGTGCTTCTCTCCTTGATAGATTATTTATTTATTGTTTATTTATTTATTTATTTATTACAGAGAGGAAGGGAGAGGGATAGAGAGTTAGAAACATTGATTAAAGAGAAGCATCGATCCATTGCCTCCTGTACACACCCTACTGGGGATATGCCCACAACCAAGGTACATGCCCTTGACTGGAATCGAACCTGGGATCCTTCAGTCCACAGACCGATGCTCTATCCACTGAGCCAAATCAGTCACGACCCCTTGACAGATTTTAATCTGCCCTACAATCATCAAATTAATAAAATTATTTTAATTCTCCTAAAATCCCAATAACACAAGCTGATTTTAAAAATGTACATGGGATAGCAAAGAACCAAGAATAACCAAGACACTTTGGAGAAGAAGGGGTCCTGTATAATGAAGTATCAGATTTAGTATAAAGCAGTAGCATTAAAATGTTGTGTTATGGCACAAGGCTAGACCAATGGAACAGATTAGAAGCCCAGTAATAATAGACCTACATCCTGTACACAGTCATCAATGCTAGGAAGAGAAGATCCGAGGGGGAAGAGGGAGAAAGGAAGGGGAAATATTTGAACAAAGTAGTGGTCTCTGTATATATTTGACCAAGGCCAAAACTATTTTTCTTACTCTTCTAGGAGTGGGGCATTATCAAGTGTGATCCAAGTCACAGTTCAGTTTTCACACTAAGGAAGAGGACCTGTTACATAATTTGTGAGGCCCATTGCAACATGAAACATCAGGACCTCTTGTTTAAAAAATATTAATGATTTCAAGATGGCGCAGCAGAATATTACACAAATGTGAGGCTCTTCTAAGTGTGTGTCCAGTGTGACTGCATATGTCATATCCGTTAAAGGCAGCCCTGCCAAGGAATAATTCTACGTCTCTCTGTAGTGCGGGGTCTGAGGAATGGACTATTTTGAATCATATATACATTGCTATGGATGTTGTAGGTGTCAACTAACATGGAAAAAGTTATATTTTATGTCACTGTTTTCACACACATCTATATTCAATATTCCCTGAAATTAGGGCAAAGAATTTTCTACATTTTGGTCAGTTATGTTAACTCAAACTTACTTGAAACTCAATACCCCACTTAAAGTTTCCACTCAAAGGCAGTTGCAGGGGCAGAGCCCAGTTCTGAGCATTTAGAGAGTTACTTTAAACTTTCTTCCATTACCCTAATTTCCTATTGCTTGGCATTTTCCTGTGGCATTCATTTTCAACTTGAAATATTAATAAACATTTCACTAAGGCAACACATCTTATTTTAGGTTGCTTTATTTTTCACTGTCAAAATAAATACATTAGTGTTCAAAATTATAGAGTATGATATATTAATGTGAATAATTGGCAATCCATAAAAATTGATTTTTTAGAATGGTGTACAATTGAACCATATTCAAAATTGGTCTTCATAAAGTTTTAAAGAAATGTGGTCTACTTTAAAGAATATATTTTGAAATTTAAAAGTGTATAGAAGCTTCTACTACATTAGTTTCAATCTTCTGAAGGTTGACTGGTTGCCTCACTTATATATAATAATAAAAGCTTAATATGCTAATTAGACCTGATGGCCAAACATTAGACCAGTGGAACAACCATCTGGACGACTTCCGGATGAAACAGGGGCTATGAGGGGCCAAGCCCCTTGCACAAATTTCATGCATTCGACCTCTAGTTATTATATAATATGCATAATGCTTCCACTTCAATATAGTCTCTATAGAAAAAAGATATAGTTGGAGTTAAAATATTTATATGTGTGTGGTAGTTTCTTGCACCAAGATAGTGCTTCTGGGGCCAGTTAGGGTAAGTTCTATTGCTGACTAAAATTTTGAAAGAGATTCTTTCTTGTATCCCCAGTGAAGAATTCAGCTAACTTTCAGAAAAGAGACTAAATGAATGTCTATGATGGTTGTTACACAATTTTTCTCAAAATTCTGCAGGAGATTATATCCTTGATTCAAATTTTCTTGCAAGTTTTTCTCATTGGAGATCTGGCTGAAGCCATAAGCAAGTGCTTTTAGGAAGTTAAAAGAATGTATGAGGTAATCTGCATTTGCTATTATTAGGTGGCCACTACTGTGAGTGATTTTATTTGACAGCATCATAACTGATTACCTGAAATGTGAGCCAATAGCCATCCCTCCAAGAAAAATTCAATTTGCAATTTACATTTTCTACACTTCCTTTCCGCTGCTAACAAATCAACTGCAGACCTCTCTTCAGCCCCCAAAGGCAGCTTTAATGGGAAAAGGAACAGACTTAACCTCTTTTAGGATGATCACACTTAGCCACCAGGAGAGAAGGTAGAGTTGGTGGATGGGAATAGGAAAATATTTAATAAAAATTCTAAGATCCACAGGAAATGGACAGATTTTTTAAGGACAGTAACTAATCCCAAAACTCCTAGTTAAGAATAGTGCAGTTTTATTAAGTTATGTTAGCCCAAGGCCTGGCATTCCCTGCCTCCTCCTACCCACTCTCACTCCAATTAGTCACAGGCCTCCATTTTTCTGTCTTTTGTTTTGGGGGTATTTTTTCACTGAGAAATCCTATATAATAAAAGCCTAATATGCAAATAGCCCTTTGGTGGTTATTCAACTGGGAGTTCGGCCACTCGTTATGACATATCCTAACCACCAGGGGTGGCATGGAACATGGCAGGTGTCAGAGCTGCCGGCCCTGATTGGAACCACAGCAGGATGGTGGGACAGGTGAGCGGGGAGAGCCAGGTCAAGGCAGGTGTGAGTGGAGGCCTGATCACTTCACCGATCACCCTGCAGACAGCAGCCAGAAGTGGTGGCTTCTTCTCCCTCCCAGGCACTGAGGGAGCCGGGTGGGGGACCTGGCCCTGATCTATCGCCCCGCAGGCAGGGTAGTGGAGCAGGTGAGGGAATGGCGCCAGGCCAAGGTGGGTTGCCAGGCAAGGCTGCGGGGCTGTGAGGCTGGGGGTGTAAACTGGGGCCTGATCTCCAGCAGCCACCCTGAGGGACCCTGCCTGTGCACAAATTCATGCACCAGGCCTCTAGTTTTAATATAATAGAAGAATTTATTTATTTATTTATTTTTAAAAAAAAGCCCAAAGCGGTTTGGCTCAGTGGATAGAGCGTCAGCCTGTGGACTAAAGGGTCCTGGGTTCGATTCCGGGCAAGGGCACGTATCTTGGTTGTGGGCACATCCCCAGTGGGGGGAGTGCAAGAGGCAGCTGATCGATGATTCTCTTTCATTGATGTTTCTAACTCTCTATCTCTCTCTCTTCCTCTCTGTAAAAAAAATCAACAAAATAAAAAAAGCATATATATATATATTTATAATAGAAGAATTTATTGGCCATTTGAATAACCTCTTTTGTGATTTGTCCTTTTTAAAAAATATATGCTTTTTTAAAATTGATTTTAAGAGAGAGAGGAAGGGTGTGGGATAGAGAGATGGAAACAAGGATGAGAGGGAAACATCATCCTGCATTCCCTCTATCAGGGATTGGTCCCAAAACCCAGGCATGTGCCCTGACTGGGAATTGAATGGTGACTTTTTGGTTCATGGGTCAATGCTCAACCACTGAACCACACCAACTGGGCTGTGATTTGTTCTTATTCATTTTTCTATGGGATGTTTACTTATTTTCTTATTAATTTATAGATGATACTTATATGTTTGGAATAACCTTTTAACTGTTATTTGTGTTGTAAATATTTTCTTCTATTTTGGGCTTCCCTTTTCATTCTTAAAGATGTCTTTTAGTGAATGGAAGTTATTAATTTCAATTTAATTAAATAAATGATTTGTGCTTTTATCGGTCCTTTAGAGTTATTATTTTTAATGTCCTATTTTATAAGTCATTCCAACTCTTGCCCTGGCTGGTGTGGCTCTGTTGGTTGAAGTGCAGTCCCATGTACCAAAAAGTTGCCAGTTTGATCCCCCAGTCAGGGCACATACCTAGATTATTGGTTCCAGCTCCCATGGGGGTCATATGAGAGGCAACCAATTGATTCCTCTCACATCAATATTTCTATCTCCCTCTCTCACTCCTTTCCTCTCTCTCTCAAATCAATGAAAAACATATCCTCTTGTGAGGATTCAAAATAATAATGATGATGATGATGATGATGATAATAATAATGTGTTTCCTACTCTAAAATCATGATGATATTCTATTATATCTTCTTGAACTTCTTTAATTTATTTAAAAAATATATGGAATTAATATATGTTTATGGTGTATGGTAGGGGCTAAGTTTATTTCCATACAGATATTTAATTGTTCCAATATTATTTATTAAAGAGACCCTCTTCTCTCCCCCCCATTGTATAATGCCACAATATGTAAAAGGGAGAAATTCTCAAAAGGATGAGCTTTCTTGTTCATTATCTTACTGTAAGGGTCCTGTTTTGAAAGAACAATAACCATGGGCATATCTGGGATCAGCCCCCAGCCTTTCCCTGCCAGTGTGCAGATTAGGGAGGACAGTGGTTGCTAGAGGGGGTGAGAGAACAATGTGGAGCTGTGGGCTGGCTAGCCTACTTTCCAGCCCAAGCCCCCTTCTCATTGGCTGTCTTCTGCCAAAGGTGAACACAGCTCTCACAAAGGAGATGTAAGAGAATGTTTATGTTCTTGGGCTTTTGGAAAAATTTTTGCTTTCCTGATAAAAAAGACACAGAGAAAAAAAATAAAAAATAAAGAAGAGACAGTGGGCTAGCATGTCTCATTTGGCCCTTCGTTCCTGACTTCTTCATGCCAGAGCATGGTGAGGGGTAGCAGCCCTTTTGTAAGCACGAGGTAACGAGGATGAAAGCAAATACCTTCAAGCTAAGGAAGGTGGCAGGAAAGGGAGCAAAGTCTGGGTCTCTGGTGGCATTGGAGCTTCTGCACCAGCCCAGGACTGCTCACATCTGCCCTTGTGGTTGTCAGAGACAAAGAAACTCCTTTTGGTTCCCATGAGTGTTGGTTGGGTTTTCTTTACTTTGAATGGACTCCTGGCTAATAAATACAGCCTGCAGCCCAGAGCTGCAGATACTGTTACCCGCAATTGCAATACTTACCTTAGTATCATATAATCACTAGTTTTCTTTCTCTCCTATTAGCCCCGAGTTCCTTGAGGGTAGAGAACTGCCTTTACTTATTGCTCTATCTGCAGCTTACAGTAGACACTCAGTAGATGTTTGATAAATGAATCTGTCTCATTGGCTGCATGGTGCTTAAGGAACTTGCAAATCAGTAATGGGGTGCTATGCTCCAGCTGGGAAGGGTGAAGCTTCTATAAGAAATGAGGCTCTGAGCCAGCAAATGAACCTTTGTGATTCCCCTTTTTTTCTGGATGTATTGTAACCGAACAACAACAACAAAACAAATAAAGTATGCTGATAAGTAGAAAAGATCAGATATTTTTAGTGTTAATGAAAACATATGTTTATAGCAGAAACAGAATTAGCGTTAATGGAAGGAGTGATTGGAACAACAAAACAGAAAAGGGCAAAATAATTTTCCTCCCCTTACGAATGTGGCTGCTCACACACGAAAAGGACCTCTGTTTTACCAGAAAACACTTGACTGTGTTTTAAAGACTCTGGCGCCATGACTGATTAGGAAATGGCCACTGACCTTATCAGCTTCATTCAGGGAATGCTCAGCCGCTGCCTGGGGACACAGAAGTGCTTGCAAAAGGTTATTTCTCAGGGCTCTGTCTTTCCCCATCTGCTTTCTCCTCTGCCTGAGGCTGATTTAATTTCCTTCAGCATCATGAGGCTCCTGAACCAACTCACACCCAGCCTTTCTGTCGCTCGCATATCAGCTGCCCAGGTCTCTGCAGAGTTTCTATTAAAAAATGCTTATGTAACAACATTGGTTCTGCTAGGGTCTTTTGGCTCTTAAAGATTTAAAAAAGAATTATTCATTTTAGAGAGGGGGTAAGTGTGTGTGTGTGTGTGTGTGTGTGTGTGAGAGAGAGAGAGAGAGAGAGAGAGAGAGAGAGAAAGAGAGAGAGAGAGAGAGAGAGAGAGAGAGAGAGAGAGAGAGAGAGAGAGAGAGAGAGATCTGCTGTTGATCCACTTATTTATGCATTCATTGGTTGACTGTTGCATGTGCCCTGACTGGGGATCAAACTGGCAACCCTGGCACATAGGGATGAAGCTCTAACCAACTGCGCTACCTGGCCAGGGCAGCTCTTGAAGATTTTGACCAGAGTGAATACCCACTTCAATCCCTGTGGAACATCTAATGTCTTCTCCAAGATTTCCCCCAGCTCCCAGGAGAGTCAGTGACAGCCTCAAGGACACTCTGGCTCTTACTTCCTACTCCTGAGCCACTGGTGCTTCCCACTCTATACTTGTGCTAATTCCTCATCTTTGCTTTGGCATCCTCACAACTAAGGGACTCAGAACCTTTCCTTAATTTGTATTTCTGTTGTGAATAAGCCAACTCATGATATCACCTAATGTGACTTCTTTCTAAGTAACACAGAGAACTTCTTTAGTGCATTTGTATGAGCACCTATCCTATGTCTGGCATTGTCATGCCAGGGACACTTTAGTGACCCATAAAGTAGGTGATGGGAAGGTAACTGAACAAGAGAGCCACAGTCTCTGCCTCTGCAGGGCGGCAGACAGGCCAGCAGGAATACCAGTGAGGGGTGGAAGTAACATGGTAGAGTACCATGGGACGTGAGAGCCAGGGGCATTCTGGGTACACTGTGTAGGCACATGTTTATAAAAGATTCTGTGTGGCATTCTTTCTTGTTTCTTGTGCTGATCAACTCCACTGAGTTGCAGCCTTACTTAATTTCGCTATTTCTTATATATTAAATTTCTTTCCTATAAACTTCCTGCTTAGAAGTTCTAATAATCAGGTCAAAACTGGAGAACAAATTACTTATACATTAGTACCTACGAAAGTCTATCATGTTGAAAACAAGTTGGTTATACTGATAGGTATCATATGTTCCCAGAAAGAAAAATGCTACTATACCAGGGCCTAAAACCTGATTCTCTTAGTTATATAAACACAGCATCGACCTTAAGTCTTTGTATGAATTGTTGTGTGTGTGTGTGTGTGTGTGTGTGTGTGTGTTTAATTTTTACTCAGGAAAAAAAAGGCTAGATTTTTTTTTTTTCTTCTGCTTCTTGACAATTTATATAGAACTGTGTGTATCAATCACTTCCTTTGAAGCGAACATCTTCTGGATTTAATGTGGGCTTTTACGCCCTCTAGTGGCTTTTTGAATATCAAATACTAAAAATCACCATTAAGCCAAATAAGAACCCCTCCCCAACATATTATCTCTTTAAATTTGCTGCATTTCAGCTTTTAGAAGCTTTAAAGACAGATTTTAGAAAACTTGTGGTAGCTCATATATATTCTTTTTCATCTTCTAAAATGAATGTTGCTATATTTGCATTCCCATAATAGTTATTTTTATATTTAGAATTAGCATGCTCCATTAGTGAAGCGACACTTTATGATACCTATCTTATATTTTTTTAAATTTAAAAATATATTTTTATTGGTTTCAGAGAGGAAAGGAGAGGTAAAGAGAGATAGAAACATCAATAATGAGAGAGAATCATCGGTCAGCTGCCTCCTGCATGCCCCACATTGCAGATTGAGCCTGCAACCTGGGCATGTGTCCTGACCAGGAATCAAACCATGACCTCTTGGTTTATAAGTTGATGCTCAACCACTGAGCCACACCAGCTGGGCCTATCTTATGTTTTTAAGTGACTCATTCAGATGTGGAAATGGTAATTTCCCTGGAACTAGCAGGACTCCCACTGAACATCTAATATGACAACTTCATGCTATTCTATCAGCCTCATTTCTGAGGTTACCGTGCTTTTTCATCTTAAGTAAGCTGTGTTTAAGGAAGGGTATAACGTGTCAAAAAGATTGCACCAAACATATTTAAAAATGGCAGACTTTATTTGACCTACTGCAATAGAGGAGAAAGACTTTGGTACAGAAAATTCAACTCTAGGCACAGCAAGGGCTGCTGGGGATTTACAGCCAAAGGGTAGGTTGAGGGCAGTGGATGGAATTTAATAAGAGAGACCTGATAGATATCAAAAGTAGGGGGAGAGGAAAATGACTAGGTATCAAGGATGGTAGGATTCTTTTTTGTAAATGTTTGTGTTTCTGGCATCCTGGACTAGGAGAAGGCCTACGGTTAAAATGGCTTAGGAGGCCAAGGCGAAGGCATAGTTAAGAAGAGCAGTCAGAGAGCTCAACTACAGTTAGGTCAAGAAGATGGTCCTTGTCAAAGATGGGAATACCTGAAGATAGCATTGGAGCAACTGGGTGAACGTGGGAATTCTGATGGTGTGGAATCCAGCTCCATTTCCCTCTGTTCAAAGGAAGGTCAGCCTCTGATTTAAGTGCCTCCCACCTCACCAAAGTCTAGCTTGGCATTAGGAGTTTGCGGGGTGCAGGACCAGTAGTACAGGGAGCAAGAGACCATTAGGCCCATGCCAGATGAGGCTCTCAGTAGAGTCATTGTATGTCTTTGTGTGTGTGCTTTAAAGGCACTAATTTATTAAATGTAAACATTTAAAATATACCATTTTTGTAACATTGTTTTGTCCTTTATCTGTTTTATTACTATACCAGGAGCCTCAGTGTAAGAGAGAATAGTCTTCATCCCTTAGTCCCAGAGAGACATTTTGTGGGTGTTTCTGAAGACTGTTCATCAATCATATGGATACCAAAGAACCCGGACATCTGCATGTTGGTCAGTTACTCAGGCCTTCCTACAATCCTTCCACTGACCCATCCGTGAACAAACTAACCATGTGGCGAACTGGAAAGGGTCTGCCATGAGGACTTAGAGCCATCATCGTAATGATGGCATTTAAAGGCACATGACTAGATAAAACCACTTAGGGAGAGAGTACAGGTGCAGAGTGAAATCCAAGGTGTGGACCATGGGATGCTTCAACATTCAGAGATCTGGGAAAAGGGATCCAGCAGAGGAGATGATGGAGATAGAGGAGAAGAACTACTAGTAACTGTAAAAAAAAACAACACTGTTTCACTATTGGCCCTCTCACCAATCCTGAGGCCACTCTTTCCACAGACAGAGATTTCTCTTGTACCTATCAATCCCTCAGTTTCTGCCTCACATGCTTTAAAAACACAGAATACATACGGAAATACCACATTCATAAACAGGCCTACAGTTGACCTTTACTCCAGTGTGGGGTCTATTTTCTGACCCCACAACAGAGTTAGTCACAGATGCTGAAAATCATATCTTTTCATGAATAAATCAGGCTTCTTCAAGCTGCTGTTCAGATGTGACATCAGAGTGCAGTGCATGACATAGAAACCAGTTCAGATTTTTCAATTAGGAGGAAATTTGACATAGGCAATCAGGCTCTTATAGCCCCTCTGGAAGGTTATGGGCTGACACTGCCCTACGGGGCTCACCATCATTGCTGCTACTGCTATTGCTGTCACAGCTGCCGCCACCACAGCTGCTCACACCCCTGACACTGAGACCTAGACCTGAGGAGAGTCCAGCCCCCACAAACACTTAAGGTAGAGGGAACTTGCTGCAAAGGTGGGCTTCCCTGAAATTCTGCTTTCGATATTTCTAGGAGTTCATGTCATTAGCCAGACCCAAACAGCGTTTAAAACTAAGCTCCACGTAATTCTCAAAAATGTAATTTTTAGACTCCTAGTTCTTAAAGTTCAGAGGGCATCCAAAAGAAGATGAGGCTAGATTCCAAATAAGACTCCCTAATATCCAGCCCCAAGGAGTTTAAAATGTTGCAAGTCTTGTAAAGATTTAGAAGGCTTTATTTTCTAAGATCTGGAACTTCTACAGGGCTTCATACATGTTTATATTTCTGGTGTCTGATAGGGGAGGGTCCGTGGTTCTTACTAGTTTGATACCCTCTGCTCGTAGTCTCTGCTTGGCTTCCAAAGAATTCCCACATCTTTGTCAATTGCGTCTTGTATTCAGCAGTCTATTAGTGTGATTTAAGTAAACGTGTTTTGGACAATTTATATCTAAGCATCTTCCAAACTAGACGATGGTATTAGTAGAGTGCAACCCCTTCTCCCTGACCAATTGGGTAATGATACCTATACAAGCATATAATTACCCAATTGGTCAGCTGCCCAGAAGGTCAGATATCAAAATGCTTACTGAGGGGAAAGCTCAGCACCTGCCAGAGTCGAGCCTAAGAGCACACACAGGCTGATCTCACACATCGTCTCTGGGTTGCCCTGTCTGTCTCCTCACTTGATTGTAGATTAATCTTATTCCAGAACTGCCAGCCCAGGAAGTGTCCAAGCTCAATAATGTATAGATTAATAGTCTGTGCTTAGTTTTTTAAAAAAATAAAATGTCACCCAAAGGACTTATGTACATACATATGAGCCTAACCAGTGGTCAAGCACAATAGGGGAGTGGGGGCATGAGTAGGACGGTAGGGGTTGGAATTGGGGGTTGAGGACAAATATGTGATACCTTAATCAATAAAGAAATAAAATAAAATCCTTATTAAAAATAAAAATATATCATTTAATATTTTATTTTTTATTATTTTTGTATCTTCAGCCTTTTTTTTTTTTTTTAGGAAATGAAAGAAAGAACATGAAGAAATAAATAAAACAAAAGCCACAACTGCCAAGGAAAATAAAACTAACAACATGAGCTGTGTTGTAACAACACCTTACAGTTCGTTTCTCAGGAGACTTGCAAAATGAGGAGAGTCATAAGGTGCATCTAGAAACACACATCATGGCCAAGTCTCCTTGACTACTCAGAGTATCTTTCACATTGAAAACATAGCAATCCAAAGCATGAAGCTTTCCTTTGTGAATACTGTAGGACTGTATATCTGTGAACAAGACTGTGCATTATGGAATTTTAAGATCCATGATTTGAAAGCAGGAGTTGCCCATTCCTTGGTTTAGTTGTCTACCTCCTGACCTGAGTAGGAGCTTCTGGAGGACGGCTGTGCTGTGGGCTGTGCCCAGACACTGTGATAGACAGGGCGGGGCTGAGAGATGCCCCCTGGAAAGACTAGTAGAAAATGACTACATGGAAGGAGGGAGTCACACTCCAGGCAGAAAGCAAAAGCCTGGCATATTTGGGAAGACTTAGGTGGTTTAGTAGGACAGGATTGCTGGGATGTGTAGGGAAAGGGGGATAGAAGACTTGGGTTTGAAATATAGTGGCAACCATACTTTGGTAAAAACTGCTGTTTGAATTTTAACCCTGCTAAGTCTGGCTCTTACATCTGATTAAAATACTGGGTACTTGCCTCAGCTTCCAGGTGAAGACCTAGAGGCTAAGGCAATTTTCCCTTGCCTGGGACCAGGACCACAGGAGATTGATTACCACTGACTCAGTAGCTTCAGGGATAGAAACTGTAGATAACCTTTAGAGACTAACCGCTGAGCTCTGCTTCTGTGTTATCGCTATCGCAAGATAGGGCCACATTCCAATGTCCAGCAGGATGTGACTGGGAACCAACCCTGCGGGCTGTCCCCAGTCTTTAGAATTTAGTCTTTAGGAACAAAAGGAAAATTCTTGTGGTTTAAACCTTTAAAAGGAATTGCCTACCCCTGAAATGGTGCAGTCGCGTGGAGACCACCTGCGTGTGGTGCTCTCGCGGTGGTGCTCTCGCGGCTGTCCTGGCCAGTTCAATAAATCCTTGCCTGCTTTTTTAAATTAATTAATCAGCCTCCAGTGGTCTTATTTTGAACCCAGAGTTCGACCCCACAACAGGGTTCACAGCACACAGACCCAGGGTTGTTAAGAGGTGAAGTGTACTAAGCTCTCTCCTGAAAGACACAGGGAGGGGGTTGATCAAATTGACAGTTGGAAGAAGCACTGTCAGCTGGGCAGAGGATATAACAGCAAGTGAAAAGAGACCTAAGATGGGGCCATCAGTGAGGAGGTTATGATAGCAAATCCAGGCAAGAACTGATGATGATCTAATTAGTATTAAGTCAGTGGGTAAGTCAGGGAAGGTACACATGTGTTTGAGAGGTAATTAAGCAAGAGAATCTATTGTAATTCTACCAACGTAGTAGAATGTGACCATAACGATGGTAAATGTTGAAGACAGACTCCCGGGTTCAAATTCTACAAGCTCTTCCCAGTGGCATGAATTGGGGTAAGTTTTCAATTTCTCTGTGTCTCAGTGCACTCATCTGTGAAATAGAGGTAGTAATTTAACACATTGCATTATTGTGGGGATTTAATGAAACAATACATAAAGGGCATTTAGCTCTCTGCTATTGTCACTGCCTTACTAGGAATGGAGTCTCGCACTCAAGAGCGTTAGGTAGGACGAATCCTCACTTAACTGCAAGGGACCATAACGGAAGAGCAGTCTGAATGGCCATGATTGAAGAACTCCAGTCTCTGTCTGAGATTCGCAGGCTTGCTATTACCATCTTTTTGTTAACTCCCTTTGAAGCAAAAAATACACTCCTACACATTGAACAACACATGACTTAAAAGAGAAAATTGAAGGTTCTTTCTGTTTTTAAGAAGCACTTAAATAGAAGGAAAGGAGATGCTCAACATATGTATTAAAGGCAATTTGGAGAAAGACATCTGACAGGTCCACCTGCCCATGGTATTTCTGGAATAAGCAATCACACCTAAGTGGTCCATACTCTCAGGAACTTCAACACAACAAATTTGTTTCAGAGATCAGAATCTTTTTTAAAAATATAAATATTTTATTGATTTTTTACAGAGAGAAAGGGAGAGAGAACAGAGAGTTAGAAACATCCATGAGAGAGAAACATTGATCAGCTGCCTTTTGCACACCCCCTACCATGGATGGATGTGCCTGCAACCAAGGTTCATGCCCTTGACCGGAATTGAACCTGGGACCCTTGAGTCCGCAGGCCGACTCTCTATCCACGGAGTCAAACCAGTCAGGGCCAGAGATTAGAATCTTAAATCCTGGCTAAAATAACAGAAAATATGGATGAGTTTCAGAAGTTGTTGCGGTGTGTCTTTCTTCAGACAGATGATGCTCATAAGCAGAGGGAGCCATGAGAGGGAAAACATGAGCTCTTCATTCCTTTCTCTTCTCTGTTCTCCTCTTTGCTTCCCCAGTCTCTACATCTCTCCCCATTCTCCAAAGCCCTGGCTTACTACCTGCTTCTTTACTAAGAATGTCCTGCCTTAAATCAATTTTACTTTCCTCTAATTTACTGTCTTTTTCCTTTTGTCAGTATGTCCTACATCAACGAGTATCAGATATTTTTCTAAAGAAAACAAATAAATCCATTTACAACAGAAATATGTTTAGCTGTAACATAAAAATTAACATATTAAAAATATTTTCAGGCCAAAACCTGTTTGGCTCAGCGTATAGAGCACATGTGTCAAACACAAGGCCCGCGGGCCAAATCCAGCCCGCCAGGCCTTGCAATGTGGCCCGCACCGCGCTGTCATCACTGCACTCCGCTGTCAGTTTATGACATTGTCAGTTTATGACTGTTCAGTAAACCATTCGGCCCGCGATTCGGCTGGATTTTAGATTTTGGCCCCTTCTCTGATTGAGTTCGACACCCCTAGTATAGAGCATCGGCCTGTGGACTGAAAGGTCCCGGGTTCAATTTTGGTCAAGGGCATGTACCTTGGTTGCGGGCACATCCCCAAGAGGGGGTGTCCAAGAGGCAGCTGATCGATGATTCTCTCTCATCGATGTTTCTAACTCTCTATCCCTCTCTCTTCCTATCTGTAAAAAAATCAATAAAACATATTTAAAAAAAATATTTTCAGGACGAGAAGGCATTTTGGCTTTTTCCTAGGCCAGTGGGAATTAGCTACAGGCCCTATTGTGTCACTTCTCAGTGTCAGGCACATGCACGAGGAGAGAGCTCCCGCTCTCCCACTCCTTAAAGTGAGCTTCCGGGGTCTCAAGGGAAAGCCGAGGTGGTAACGGATAATTCTGAGTGCAGCTCTGGAGGCAATCTCTCAGTCTAGGTGAGGACACATATGCCAGGTAGTGCAAGACTTTGCATTTGATACCGGTGGTGTGTTCCAGCATCTTAGGCTGTGGTCAGGCTTAAACTAGGAGGAATTTTAATTATTCCTTGGCTCAGGTACCTAAAACGAATGAAAAAGTCAATGTTTAAAAACGAGAGAGTTATTTGGCATTTAACAGCTAGAGGCAATGAGTTTAGTTGTGACTTTATAAAGGTCACAGCCCCAAGTGGAAGCCAAATGCTTCATCTTCTTTCACTGTCACAGAAATACTATTGTGTGTTTGTTTTTTAGAGTAACAGAATGAGGGATGTTATGTTTCTTTATCCCAAGTTTTAATTATATTCTTTTCCTCTTTGTTTCAATCCTACAAAGAGAAATAATGATGGGAATAATAAATCACTTTCTAACAACGATAGTTGAAAGCTTAGCCTTCATACTTTGGTCTATCTGTGGCATAGTGTTCTACTTAAGAGAGTCAAGTTTTGTCCTTCAAACAAAAAGAAGATTAAGGGGAACTTTGACTTAAGGTAAAAATCAATGTGACCTGGCACCATAGTGAGGAGCAATAACAGATGTTACAATATAAATCTTTCTGAATAAAAAACCGAATGCTAGTCATTTTGAGGAAACCAGAAAGAAAAGTACACTCTTCTGCGTTCATGATTGTATTCTTTAAAAAGTCTGATGTTGCCCTGGCCTACCCTGATATTTAAGAATCACGTTACTCAAATGATTGGTAGCCTGGCTTCTGCAATAATGGCAGGTTGGCCAGCAGGTAACCCCAAGTAATATACCGGTTTGAGCTTTAACTACTGCTTATGCTTTGCTGTCCCATTGGTTTGCTTATGGCAACTTGGAGAGTGCATGGCTGCTGTGCCTTTGGCTGGGCTTTGCTGAGAAGTGTGGACAATGCAGGCTTTCATAGCGTGGTTATAAAATACTTTTTGTCACATTTCTGAGCAAAGGCCCAGAATCTGACACACTTAGGTTCTATCCAGATGAAGTCCTTTACTGCCCTGGAACAAGTTACTTACTGATTCAAGCCTCAATTTCTTTGTTTGTACGATGATATTTTGTCAGGCTATTGGATGAAATGAGACAAAGCAAGTAAAAACGCTTAGTTCATATTAAGAACTTAAGTAGAAATTCTTTTTTCTTTTTTTTTAAAGTAGAAATTCTTAACCTTGTATTTCTGTGTCTGATTCTAATGAAGTCCTTCAGGAAGATTGTAATCACAACTGTCCCCTTACTAATAAAAAATACGTGTTTTATTGTAATAACTGCTGTTTCAAGGGCCATGATGTAATAAGTAATTCTTATACTTTGTTCTAGTATTATCTGTATATGTTTGAAAACTACTATTTTGCTTTTTGTCCTTTTATCTTCAACAGTAAAAGCACTCATTCTATAATTTACCTTTGGAAAAGTATGTAGCAAAAAAAGAAATCTCTTCTATCACTTTGAGATCATTGAAAAACAAAGCAACTTGAGGCATTTCTATAACTAAACAATAAAAACCATGATCATTATCTCTCAATCTTTATTTAATACTCACCAGGAATAAGGCAATATATAAGATCACGTATTTATAATTCTATAAAAGATAAATTAAAATAGTGGACTTGCCAGTGTTCACATTGCTTCATGTAAGTTTGGTCCTTTATAGATAGAGGATCACATTTAACTTTAAACCTAACCAGAAAACTCAAATATACATTTTTAAAAATATTTAAGTATACACTTATTGGTCCCTAAAGCATATGAATAACAATAGTGAAATTAAAGCTAATTTAAGTTTAAGGTTAACTTTATTTTGTTGCATTCTGGTTTTTGGTAAACCACCCATGTACATATGGTTCATGTATTGTGATACAATAAGTTAACAAATATATTCAATTGCTCTGAAAGCTTCATTTCTTAATTATAGTGGCTAAGAGTTTACACATGATCTACTGTAAATTTTTTGATGACTTAACATTGGTTATTTTATGTAACAGTATTATCCTCCTTTTTACCAAATAAAGAATCTCATTGGACCTTTCTGTGTGGCATTTAAGGCATATTCTATCTCAACAAAGAATAGATAACAACACAACATGAGCCACTAGATGGCACAGTAGTAGCAGTGATGGCGGTAGCATCAGGAGGAAAAATAACATTTTTGGAATCTATAGTTAAAATTAGATGGTATAACTAGATTATATGAAGAACATTATATATTATTGGATAGATGTGAACATAAAAAAGTTGACTATGAATTTCTACACAATAAATTTCTTTTTCTCATTGACTTCTATTATAAAATCAAAGATATGTTTCTGGATAATGAGAGTTAATGTGGGAGATACAAATTATCATATAGGGAAGCAGTATCTTTTATATTGATATACTTAAGAAAAATTCTACTTTAACACTTTAATAAAGGTATTAAAATTCGAAGCCTGTATAGTTAAGATTAATTTCATGTTTGACAATCATATAAGCCTAGAGCAGTGGTCGGCAAACTCATTAGTCAACAGAGCCAAATAATCAACAGTACAATGATTGAAATTCCTTTTGAGAGCCAAATTTTTTAAATTTAAACTTCTTCTAATGCCACTTCTTCAAAATAGACGCGCCCAGGCTATGGTATTTTGTGGAAGAGCCACACTCAAGGGGCCAAAGAGCTGCATGTGGCTCACGAGCCGCTGTTTGCCAACCACAGGCCTAGAGAAATAAATGACATTTTAACTACACCAAACACATAAATTGTGTTAAATTTTCCACCCATAATGCATTTGAGGCTCTCTGAAGTGGTTCCTAGTATTCACTGGATACTGATGAGCTTTAGAAATGAATAGTCTGGACCCAAAGAAAGGAAGAGAAGCCAACACAGCAGAGGAGCCATTAAGCGGAATAGCAAATGAACACTCACAGAAGGGGATCCTGCAGGCCCATGGGTATAACTGGAGCAACTGGAAAGCTCACTGATCGAAACAGATAGTTGGAAGGGATGTGAGAGTTCTGTCACTGGAATCCTTAGTGATGCAATGATTCATTTTTAAAAATTACCAATGAAAACGAGGTTCATTTTTTCTAATGAATAAACATTTTTCTGAAGCTACAGTAGTTGACTTAACCATCATTGTTTATCAAGTAGCTCATCGTTGTCTAATGAAGTTATCTCTTCTTCAAGGTCTTATTTATAACTATCTCTTAAACCAAAATAAAAATTCCTAATGATGGGGTCCTAGTTCCCCTACTCTCTGGCTCTCTGCCCCTGCCTCACTATTCTCATCTGTCACGAAGCTCCAGTTTGTATTCTAGGCAGGCAAGTCTGAAGTTCTGTTCTGCCTATTGCCTCATCTCCTCTCTCCCTTCTGCTGAGAAGCCCTGACCAGCCAGGGCCCACGTTCCCAAGCACTGGCCTCCCTTGCATCCAAGTGGGACTATGTACCCGTTCTTGCCAGTGGGAAATGAGCAGAAACGATGTGTGTCCCTTCTCAGCCAAGATAACTAAGAAACGGAGCCTTCTCTGTGCTTTCTCTCTCCCCATCTGTCAAGTGGATATCAACAAAGTGATCTTGGAATCCACAGGTGGGAAGTGGTGAACTCTCCATCAACTTAGGGCTCATGTGTGAAGCAGGGCCTTCCTCCACTCTTACTTCCTCCCTTTCCAACCAGGAACATCTGTTTTGGATTTTATATGAGTGAGAAGTAAACTTCTACTGCGCTATGTCATTCTAATTTTTTAAACAGTATGTAGCTTTACCTTAACTAATTTATTTGAAAAAGAGATTTTCCAATTTCTAATGCCTTTTCTAATATAAGGTGAAACAGATAATCTTTATTGAATACCTATTATGTGCTAAGGACTAAGGGCATCATAATGATAACATCTTCATAGTGATTTATGCATGGTATCATTTTTAAATCTTCCCAAACCCAAGAGCTAGCTGCTATGATATTATTGGCACAGCTTTGACATTGGGTAACTCTAAATGTAGACAGTCTCTGACTTGTGAACATTTCACAATAGAAGGTCCAGCTGGAGACTTAATTCATGACTGGGAATGGGATTGATAAGGAAGCCAAAGATTGATGAAGAAAATATGGGAAGTGGCCACATGGCATTCTATTGTATTTAAGTCTGGCTGCAATGTAAACACAGGCTTTGGGCTGCATAAGGTGATAATTGAGAACAATTAAACTGATAGACAGATCAGGAATGATACTGAATGCTAAGCTAAAAAATTTGGACTTTGGTCTATAGGCAATTGGGGGGAGGAGTGTTATTAAATACTAGAGGCCTGGTGCATGAATTTGTGCACAGGTGGGGTCCCTCAGGATGACCTGTAGAGATAGGGCCCCAGTTCATGTCCCAGCCTTGCAGCCCCAGCTTGCGCCCCAGCCTTACAGACCTGCAGTCCCAGTTGGCACTCCACCTTGGCCTGGCGCTCCCCCTAACCTACTCCACCATCCCACCTGCAGGGCAACTGGTTAGGGCCAGGACCCCCACTTGGCTCCCTCAGCACCTGGGAGCCGGGCAGTGGCCCCATTCCCCACTGCTGCCACTGGTCTCTGTCTGTGGGGTGATCGGTGAGATGATCTGGACCCTGCTTGCACCCTCCTTGGCTTGGTGCTACCCGCTCACCTGCCCCACTGTTTCACTGTGGCCCTGCTCTTGTCAAGGCCCATCGGGAGGCCCAGGTGGAGGTGGCTATACCTCTCCCATATGCAAGGGGTCTTGGGGCCACAGGTATATGATCACCTGTAGCCCATGTCCTCCCTTTATATATTCTAGGTCAGGGGTCTTCAAACTACGGCCCGCGGGCCACATGCGGCCCGCAGAGGAGTCTGATCCGGCCCGCCAGGTTTTTTGGGCAGTGAGCGCAGCCAAGGTGTTACAGTAGGAATTAGTAGTTCATATAGTCCGGCCCTCCAGCTCTCTGAGGGACCGTGATCTGGCCCCCACTTTAAAAAGTTTGAGGACCCCTGCTAGGTGCTTGTGACACTGGATTTTTTGCCCAAATAGCCTTATCTTACAAGGGAGGGTGCACGGGAGTGGTGCGCATTGAGTTTGGACATCCATGCTGCTATATCCACATGCCTGTGGCTGAGGCCTCTCATGATACTGGGCAGATGGAGAAGGAGTGTGGTTTCTTAAAATTCTAGTGAGGAACTTCCGAAGACCAGGGAGTTCTAAATTGGAGTCTGACCTCCTAGTTGCAGACCCTTTTGAGAAACGTAGAAAGATGATGCCAGAGAGAGTGGGGATGAGCAGGGGCTCCTTAGGGCTGAGGTTGTTTTGCTCAGCTGGACAAGGTGGGCTGAGGAGAAACCAGGGGGACATTGCCTCAGAGTCACAAGTTGCATTCCACCATCCAGCCACAGTAACATGGGCTGGAGGAAGGGACTTGGGACTCTAAAACCATGGGTGTCTCGGATATAGCCTGATTCTGTCTATCATATCTGTGTGGTGGCTGAGCAGGGCCAGTGAGGATTATCATGTTTTCACAGGCAGGGAAGGGGGAGGGCATCCAGGAGTGTGTGAAAAGGCCTGAACATGTTTGCAGAATGCTTAAGCGTTTGGAAGTTGTTTGGGGGAATGGGAAGACTGAGGGTGTGATTGGAGGACAGGGTGCCTGGGGAGAAGGGTAGGGGTGAGCCTGCTAGGGCTCTACACTAGGGCCCTAAGGCCGCTCAAAGAATAGAGACTTTCCACAGCAGAAACACAGAGCTCGGGGGGGGGGGGGGGGTTGCTAAGCAAAGTTTCTGGCTTAGCTCTGGGTGGAAACAGAGAGGCAGTAGAGGATGGGAGATGAGAAAGTCGTTTTTAAAATTCTGACGAGAGATGCTGGGCTGAACAGGAACATGAAAACGTGTGCTTGTGTGTATTCTTTTTGACCAGGTAGAACACTGTGTTTTCCATATATGCAATTCCAGAAATAGAAACTTCAGGCTGAGTGACAACTGGAGAGGTTATATTTGGAAACGTTGGGGATCTTGGTGTCTCTGAAATCACTAGACTTTGTGCCCCTGGTGCTACACACACACACACACACACACACACACACACCATCCTGTGAAAGAATTAACCTCTCATGCACTGAACCAACACATGAAAATGAGAATCAAATGAGCATGGCATTCTGATTTAAGCCAAGAGAGCAGGTTCCTTTGGGCTGCTGCTTCTTCTTCTTCTTCTTCTTCTTCTTCTTCTTCTTCTTCTTTTTTAAAAATCATCCAAATGGAACACTGGAACACTAATTTGAGTCTACAGACAACTGCTTTCAGCTATCTTCAAAAGAAGGTAACTTGGAAAATTCTGACAGGCAATTATATCCGCAGTAACTTTTTGTAGGGGCATCTACAGGAGTGGCATGTCCCTGAATTATTAGCTTTCTTCTCCACAACTGGAAAATTCCATCACTTCCAACAAGTTTTCAGACTGCCTCCTTCGGGCCCAATAACTGTAAAGTGCCGATTAGAAAATCGCAAGCAATGGGCTCACAAGCCCGGGATGAATTCCAAATGCTTTCGTGGGCTTATCAAGCCTCCTCTGGACAATGGGAGAAATGTGGGAAATGCGGCAGCTTCTTTAAAAGCATCATTGTTCCAACTGAGCCGCCTCTGTGCAGGGTGTTTTGATGGACTTTAAAGTTCATAGAATCAAGGCACCTCGAGTCAGAAGAGGATTGCAGAGTTTTATCACAGACATATTTAAACCAACAGTTACCCTGTGCAAGGTGGGGAGTAGCGTGGCATAAAAGGAACACAGCTCCCTCAGACTGAGTCCTGGTCTGGAGCGCTCAGCAGAGCCTGGGAAGGCAGGAGGGGAAGTAGGAAGTGCTGTTCAGATTGGATCTGGTGGCTGTGCTGGGAGACATGTGAGGCAGAGGGAATGAGATGCAAAAATGTGTGGAGGTGGGAAAAACAGAGCCGGCCCACAGGACACCAGTTGTGCCAATCTGACCTGATAGGAGTTCACGTAAAGAGAAGGAGGAGATGAGGTGACCATGAGTTGGCCAGTCAGGTCTACTCTGAAAGTAATGATGCACTGAGCAGGGGCATGAACAATAAACCCACCCAGTGATCAAGGAATTTACTCAAGGGAAAAGATGGATTCTGATTTAAGAGAAACTATGAATCTGATATTCTTAATTAAATAAATCTATAATAATGATTTCGTTTATGTTCATTAAACCATGCTTCTTACAAACTAATTCTAGGAAACACATCTTGTTCCCTGCCACATATCAGAAATAAGGTGAAATAGCAGGTCTGGGAAGTGCTGGTCAAAACTCAGAACACACCTTTTCAGCACAGAGCTAAAAAGGGTGTAGGCTGGGTGGGGGTGTGTTAGTCTGTTCTGGCTGCCATAACAATACAACAGACTGGGGGGTTAAAACAACAGAAATTTCTTACAGTCCTAGTATTGGGGAAGTCCAATTAAGGTGCTACCCTGTTTCCCCGAAAATAAGACAGTGTCTTATATTAATTTTTGCTCCCAAAGATGCGCTAGGTCTTATTTTCAGGGGATGTCTTATTTTTCCATGAAGAAGAATACGGTACACATTTATTGTTAAATGAAAATAAAGGAAATGTATTACCTGTATACGGTACGGTAGTAAGGTAGTTGTCAACACAAACCAGACAAACTGTGAATCCTACAGTATCAAGAATTTACTCATTTATTCAATGACAATCATGTCATCATCTTCTGGAACATCATCATAACAATCCAATTCCTGAATTTCCTGGTGAATTTCTTGTGATTCTATTTCTGTCAGAATCAGTGGACCAAATCTCTCATGTTTAGCAATAGCATTCTGGGAGAGAGAGAGAGAGAGAGAGAGAGAGAGAGAGAGAGAGAGAGAGAGAGAGAGAGAGAGAGAGAGAGAGAGAGAGAATGAAGATAATCTTTCTCTTCTTATAAAGCCACAGTCCTATTGGGTTAGGGCCCCACTTTTATGACTTCATTTAACTTTAGTTACCTCTTAAAGATCCACTCTCCAGATATAGTCACATTGGGGGTTAGGACTGCAATATATGATTTTTTTGGGGGGTGGGATGTGGAACACAATCATTTCATAGAGGGGGTTAGGTGCAGCCCTTAAGTCAGCTGAACATTGGATACTTTTCATTTACCCAGGATTTGAAAGAATATGTGAAAGCTGTAAAATCATCGTTGTGGTAGGTAAGAAGGTAATATTTTCTGTGGCATTATCTCATTATTTTAGGATTAACTTTCCCATAATCCTAAAACTGATAAACACTATTCTTCCTATATATTATAATTATGTAAATCATGACACAGGATTAATGAGTTATTTTCAGATAGCTGTATTATACTTGTGGAATAAAGTAGGCTGTCCAACCTACCCTTTGCTATACTGTAATAGTTTTCCTTTGCTTTATTACTGGACATATGCTGCGGTTTTACATGTCACCTCATTAGTCTTCACAATAACACTATGATGTAAAGGATTATATTTCACAGATGAGACCGTTAACAATGGAGAATTTATGTAACAGTATAAGATTGAATCAGATTTCAAACTCTGGCTTGGATAATTCTGAAACCCAGAAATTTTCCTGTACTATTTTTCCAGTCTTATATTGTATTTCTTTACATTGATGATGTAACAGATAAAAAAGGACATTTTCAAAAACCAAAAACTTCAAAATCATCATCCAGAATTATTTTTTTTATTAAATTATTATCTGTGTACATATCTTACCATTTCTCCCCCCTCCCATTCATACCCTCCCTCCTCAGAGTTTTGTGTCCATTGGTTGTACTTATATGCATGTATACAAGTCCTTCAGTTGATCTATTATCTCCCCCAGATCTCCCTACCCTCCCCGCTGTAATTTGACAGTCTGCTTGTTGCTTTACTGTCTCTATATCTATCTTTTGGTTCATCAGTTTATAATGTTCTTTATTATCCATAAATGAGTGAGGTCATGTGGGGTTTCTCTTTCATTGACTGGCTTATTTCACTCAGCATGATGTTCTCCAATTCCATCCAGGTTGCTGCAAATGATGAGAATTCCTTCTTTTTTATGGCAGCATAGTATTCCATTGTGTAGATGTACCATAGTTTTTTGATCCAATCATCTGCTAACGGGCACCTAGGCTGTTTCCAAGTTCTAGCTATTGTAGATTGTGCTGCTATGAATATAGGGGTGTATATATCCTTTCTGATTGGTGTTTCTAGTTTCTTGGGATATATTCCTAGGAGTGTGATTACTGGGTCAAATGGGAGTTCCATTTTCAGTTTTTTGAGGAAACTGCATACTGTTCTCCACAGTGGTTGCACCAGTCTGCATTCCCACCAGCAGTGCACGAGGGTTCCTTTTTCTCCACAACCTCACCAACACCACCCAGAATTTTTTTAAAGCCCAGATATAGCATCCATCTCCACATCCTCCATCACTGTCAAACCCCATGTCAATTTTCTTCAAAGAACCTATAACTTGTCCTGTTTATGGCCTGTACCTACCCATGACCTGTATTCATTGTGATGATATTGCCTATTTTGTTCATTGTATATCCCTAACTGCCTAGAAAATTGTCATAGAAGCTACACAACAAATATTTAATTAATTAATGTTGAAACTCTGTTAGCTACAGACCAAATTTATCACAGCATTCTATGAACCAATGCCTTTTCACCCTTACAAATTCTTTCTTGAAGAATGATCTCCAGATGTTTGATATTTGCATCTCTTATTTGCAGAATAGGGGAAATCATATACTTATGCCTTAGAATGATTATCAAGATTATATGAGATAATGTATGCGAAATGCTAAGCACAATGTGTGGCATATGGCCCCAGGAACAGAGTGTGCTCAGCAAATGCCAGTGAGCTATGACCACTTGCTACAGCGGCCACCTCTAGATGTTTACAGCGAAAGCACTAAAGGTCTGGAAAAAAAGAGGAAATCTCTTAACCATGACTATATTCTTAAAACATTACATTACCTATTAGGGCAGGGGGAAAGAAGGGATCTAAACTATAGCTACCTGCTGCCCTGATGGCAAAGTGATGAATGGCAAGTTCTGGATTGCCGCTCATTTACTCAAGTTGCTATTTTATAAGGCAATGTCTAGACTCTAACACTTTCCAGCACCAGTTTGATTGTAATACTATAACAGTAGGATATTGCAGTCATTCTCTCAATATGACCTATTGAAGAGAAAGCAGAACAAAATCCTTCTGGAAACAGTCTGCATTGCATCTAGTGCATTATTGAACACTGCAGGGATTTCTATTCGGATTTTATTTTCAAATTAAGAATACACGTAACCATAGAGTTGACGGATTCCATCTGCTATATTCCAGTTGACAGAACCATTACAAGTGCTATAGTTATGCCAGCTAATCCAGTATCCTGGATAATTTTTGCAAAAAGCTGGGATCGAAACAACCCATGTGAACGGAATCAACCAGGAAATGGCTCCCAAACACTAAAAAAGCTGAGGATATTTAGCTAGTAAAAACACTGAACCAATTGTTTTAAAATGGAGAATAATTCTATTTGTTTTTGTAGCAATCATTAAAAAAAAAAAAAAAAAAGCTCTCCTTGGACTCTTTAGTATAAATAACCCTTTTCTGATGTTACTGAATAATTTCTTAGGCCTCAGTATTGGGTTGCCAACAGACGCGGTGACTCAGTTGGTCTTAGTTTACCTCACTGCTTGCTCAGGGATTTAGAGTTTCCTCCTTCCCAGATCTAGCCAAAGAGCTTAATTAAGGTTCCTTTCTGTGATACCTGATAGGCACAGCATACAGCTTCTGGAAGGAGTTGAGATTTCTGGCAAGTGAACAGAATTCCTATGGAAGTGTAGTACACGAAAGACAGCACTCCTTTCCCACCACCCAACACTCACCACAGAGTTTTTTAGTACAATTCCCATCCCCACCCCTATTTGGTATTCATTACACTATTATCTCGGCTCCCCTCCTTCGGGCTGAGATCACTTTGGGAAATACAGTCTCTGAATGGATATAAAAATAGAATTGCTGATAGGGAAGAAAGAGAAGTTATGACTTTGGCTGGCTCGGGTGACAACTCTCATTTTTTCTGGTCAGTGCAACCCCTTGTCCTGGAGTTCAGGGCAGGTGGTGGGAGAGTCAAAGTCTTCTCGCTTGGGGTTGTGTGGCTGTTCTGGTTCAAAGGGTAATGTTTGTGCATCCAAGAATGTTTCTCAATCCCTCCCCACTAATGATGCAGTTAGTGGAAAGTCCCTCTGAACCCTGACAGACCTTCTCTTATCTTTAGTTGACAATGCTGGGGCCAGATTTTTATCCTTTTGTATATTCTCATGGGTATTTTGACAAGAAATTGAGAGAAAGTCTGTTAGGTAATGTTTATTTGCTGCCACATTAACCTGAAAGTTTGTCTAAGTTATTTGTTTTTGTTTGTTATTAAGACAGATCAGGAGTTTCAGTTTTATATCCCAGATGCACTGGAGAAGAATGTGTAATCTGATGTTCTGGGATGAAATGTTCTGTAAATGTCAATTATATCCACTTGGTCTAGTGTTTCACTTAAGGCTGTTATTTCTTTATTGATTTTCTGTTTGGCTGATCTGTCTAGAGCCGTCAATGGAGGATTAAGGTCTCCAACTATGATTGCATTTTGAACTGTTTCTCCCTTTAGTTCTGTGAGTAGCTGTTTAATATATTTCAGTGCTCCTTGGTTGGGTGCACATATATCAAGTAGTGTTATGTTTTTTTGATGTAGTGTCCCCTTTATCATTTTAAGGTGTCCATCTTTGTCTATTGTTATCTTTAAATGTATTTTGTCAGATATAACTATGGTTATACCTTTTGTGTGTGTGTGTGTGTGTGTGTGTGTGTGTGTGTGTGTGTGTGTGTGTGTTATCTGCTTGGAGAATCATTTTCCACCAAACAGGAGCGGGGTAGTTGCCAGAGGGAATAGGGTAGGGGTTGGAGGAGGTCCTAATGTAAGGTGACTGGAGAAGATTTAACTTTCAGTGGTGGACATTCGGTGCAATATACAGATCTTGTAACATAGAAACCCACATCTGAAACCTACCTGTTCATGCTGACCAATGTCACCTCAGTCAATTTAATAAATAAACTAAAAAAAGAAAAGAAAAGAAAGATCAATTGAGTAGAATAATTGGACCTCAGGCCAGATAGATCATAATGACCCTCTAAGGATCAATCTCAAATATGCAGTCTCTTTGATTATTGGACATTTTTCTGAGAAAGTGAAAAACAAAAAGTAAGGGATCTTTATTTCTAATCACCAGACTCTTTGTATTTCTATCCAGGGTACCTCCTATTAATATTGAGGTACTTGGGAACCTGAGTTAATAAGTAGAACATCACTTTGTAAGTTGGGGGACTATTTTATTAGGAGCTAAGGCTCTGTGAACTATTCCCTACCTCAACAGATCACACTTATTTATTTATTTATTTATTTATTTATTTATTTATTTATTGTATTACATATGTCTCTTTTCCCCCCTATTGACCCCTCCCCAACCACTCCCAGCCCCCAGGACAAGTTCCCTACCACCCCAGTGTCTGTGTCCATTGGTCATGCTAATATGCGTGCATACAAGTCCTTTGGTTGATCTCTCTCTTCCTTTTGCCCCCACCCTCCCCTGACTTCCCTCTGAGGTTTGACAGTCTGTTTTCCTGTCTCTGGATCTATTTCATTCATCAGTTTATGTTGTTCATTATATTCCACAAATGAGTGAGATCATGTGATATTTATCTTTCTCTAACTGGCTTATTTCGCTTAGCATATGTTCTCCAGGTCCATCCATGCTACTGCAAATGGTAAGAGTTCCATCTTTTTTTTTATAGCAGCATAGTATTCCATTGTGTAAATGTACCACTGTTTTCTAATCCATTTATCTGCTGATGGGCACTTAGGCTGTTTCCAAATCTTAGCTATGGTTAATTGTGCTATTATGAACATAGGGGTGCATATGTCCTTTCTGTTGGTGTTTCTGATTTCTTGGGATATAGTCCTAGAAGTGGAATTACTGGGTCTAATGGGAGTTCCATTTTTAACTTTTTGAGGAAACTCCATATTGTTTTCCACAGTGGCTGCACCAGTCTGCATTCCTATCAACAATGCATGACGGTTACTTTTCCTCTACATCCTTGCCAGCACTTGTGGTTTGTTGATTTGTTGATGATAGCCATTCTGACTGGTGTAAGATGGTATCTCATTGTCATTTTAATTTGCATCTCTCAGATGACTAGTGACTTTGAACATGTTTTCATATGTCTGTTGGCCTTCTGTATGCCCTCTTTCAAAAAGTGTCTATTTAGGTCCTTAGCACATTTTTTTGATTGAATTGTTTATCATCCTTTTGTTAAGTTGTATGAATTCCTTGTAAATGTTGGAGATTAAACCCTTACTGGAGATTACATTGGCAAATATGTTCTCCCATGCAGTGGGCTTTCTTGCTGTTTTGTTGATGGTTTCTTTTGCTGTGCAGAAGCTTTTTATTTTTATGTAGTTCCATTTGTATATTTGATATAGTACTGGAAGTGTTAGCCATAGTGATCAGACAAGAAGAAATAAAAGGCATCCAAATTGGAAAAGAAGAAGTAAACTGTCATTATTTGCAGATGACATGATACTGAACATAGAAAACCCTAAAGACTCCATCAAAAAATTACTGGATTTAGTAAATGAATTCAGCAGTATAGCAGGATACAAAATTAACACTCAAAATCTATGGCCTTTTTATATATCAATAATGAACTCACAGAAAGAGAAATTAAAACAACAATCCCATCTATCATTGCACCAAAAAAAAAAAAAAATTTAAAATACCTAGGAATAAATTTAACTAAGGAGGTAAAAGACCTGTAATCAGAAAACTACAGGACATTGAAAAAGAGATAGAGGCAGACATAAACAAATGGAAGAACATACCATGTTCATGGATTGGTAGAATCAACATTATTAAAATGTCCATACTACCCAAAGCAATTTATAGATTCAATACAATCCCTATTAAAATACCAATGGCATATTTCACAGACTTAGAACAAACGCTCCAAAAATTCATCTGAAATAAAAAAAGACCTTAAATATCCATAGCAATCCTGAGAAAGAACAAAATTGGAGGGATCACAATACCAATTATCATGCTATATAACAAAGCCACTATTCTCAAAACTGCCTGGTACTGGCACAAGAACAGACATATAGAATACATACATTTAAATAATTATATCTGCATTCAGCTAAATTTTTTGTAGGATGTCATCTTATGACTCTTGGACTTGGCTTTTTCATGCTTCAGCATGGCTACTCTCTTTGGTTCTCATGGTCTTTTGTAAGACAGGGCAGAGTAAAACAGACTAGATTTCCCCTTACATTATAGTTCTGTCTCCCTGAGATTACACTGTGCCCTTAATTAGAATTTCGTTTGTTGCCAAAGCTCTTCAAGCAAATATTTACAATCTCCAGATTTACCACCATGGTGACTAATCTTATTCATTATATGTGGATTAGACCATCTTTCCCTCCTATAGGACAACCTTACTTCCCCAAAATTTAGCAGGTACTCTAAATGATGACTCTAGAACACCATCTTTCCCAAGACTCTTCCTTTAAGTGAGTGAATGCCTTGTATCATGCACACCATGAGCTCACCTCTTCCTCTCTTAAATCCAGAACTGACACGGACAATTTCTTGGGGAATTTACCTCAGTTGACATCTTATTGTATTTTACATTTTATTTTATTATTTTTCCAATTATAAAAGAAAGTTTATTTAGAAAGTCACAGAGGTAGAAAAGGTGAGCCAGCTGGGCTGCACAGGCTTAGGAAATAAGTTACAGAGGCAAAAGAAGGGCCTTTGGAGCTTAGGCGAGAGAGAGTCCAAGTTAATGCACGTGGGGACATTTTGCATTCCTATAGTTATTATCTGATATGAGGAAAACACACCAATAATCACTCCCACTCCTCCAATCAGGCTTATGTACAACCCCCAGCTAGCTGCCCCCTAACCTCCAACCTACCAGGGCCTGCAGAAGCTCTGTCAAAGGAATGGGAGGTTAAGAAAGGCATCCTGGGCAGGAAATGCCTCAGCTAAGTCCTGAGGGAAGAGGAGACCTCTCACCAGGAAACACCTTCTAATCCCCTGAAAAATTCTGGAAGTGTATTTGATAGCCCCTTTTTGCAGAGCAGAACACTGAGATCCAGGAATTTCAGACCCCCCTTTGACTCTCTGGATCCTTCTCACCAGTTTATTCATTCAATAAACATTTGCTTGAGCATACTGTGTGCTCTCAGTTGCAAACTGAGACTGGCAAGCCAGTAATGGGGGTTGGAGCTGGATCCCCAAACAGAGAGGACAAGGCTTCAGTCAGTTTCTTGCCTCCTCCACCAGCTGCCTATATGTTCCCTTTCAGCCTTCTCTGCCTCCACTGGGAGAGCCTCTCACTTTTACAGATAAGACACAGGCCTTGAGGTCATGCCTCGTGGAATGGCTCTGATGGGGCAGGGCATCAGGGAGGGCTCCCAGGAGGAGGAGGCCAAGGCTTGGAAAGCAAGGAGGCACCAACCAGGCACTGCTCTCAGACTGAGCCAAGACACAGAGCCTGGGAGAGCTGGGGACCGGGGAGTGAGTAACAGGGGTGGAGTAAGTCAAGTCCTAACACTGGTGGTGTCTGTTCAGCTTCCAAGTACTGCCACCATCTTGACCACCTTAAGGTCTCTCCCTCCCCTAGGAAGGAAGACAGGAACTTCTCTATACAAGTCTTTAATTTTTTTCTGTCCTGATTTTCATTTCAGTCCTCAAATATACAGGTTGGAGCTTGTTCTACTAGAGAGAAAAGTAATTAACAGTCACAAAGGAAGTCTTCTTGTTTGTTTATATGTGTTCATGTCCTTATTTGGCTGTTTTGAAAAACAAGGCACTTCCAAAAACAATTTTTTAAAACAGGAAGTATTGTGCTTCTGTCTATAATCTCATTTGCATTCTCTTTTTCTCTGTGAATGTATTCTACACTCAAGTGAAATTTCACTGGTTATGTGTGGGTAAGCTTCCAAAGAACTCTAATAGCATGCAGGAACATCCCTGCTCTAGTATGTTGACCAGACTTTAGTTTCAAGAAAAGGATTTTTTTTAAAAAAACTATGAAGCAAGAATAATTTGTCTAATGTAAGAAATGAGCAGTTGAGTACCCTGTAGGAATATAATTTTATTGGTTTTTATTTATCAATCTTAGGTAGAGAGATTAGAGATGTTCATCTGATTTGGTGCTCCTTTTAAAGAAAACTACAATAGCAACATTTATCATATTCCTGTTTGCTAAATGTATTGAAGATACCATTGATATGAAACCATCAATTTGATTCCATTTTATTTTGTTACTGTCTTTTTTAATAAAATGGTTAAATTGGATATTGACTAATAGTATCCTTAGATATTCATTTAAGTAGAGTGAGGAGTACAACTATGGAAATTTGAACATGTTCCTATCATTCGGATTAATAATTGCCCCAATTTAGTGACCCACATGCCAGAAGGATCAAACTACCTCCTCTCTCATTGCTTTCCCAAATATTCCCAGAGACTGAGTTCATTTAAGGGTTCTTACAGGGCTGTAAATCTGTGAGGAGATGGTCTCCCAGAGAATGTGCGTCTGTGATCTTGATCATCCTAAGGTTGGTAAATACCTTTGAAGTGTGAAACATTATGCCAGTTTCTTACCCTTGTCCATCAACACTATTGTATTCTTTTAAAAAATCATGACCCCAAAAAGGTGAGTGAGCAGACATTTTGTGTTTGAAGATCTAAAAATAGGAGCCACTGGCCCGCAAGGGGAAGGCACTGGTTCTGTGAGTAGTAGATGCTGAGACCACCTTGAATCTGAAAGATAACTGAATCTATAAATGGGAGCAGGGGGAAATTTTGTCTAAATGGCATCAGGTCAGTGTGGGGGGCAGCAGCAGAACACAGGACTTCACCTACTGCAGCGTATTGGCCACCACTGACTCTCTGCTCACCTTGTTACCACAAAAGGAAAAATTGTCATGTGAGTACAGCACTGCAGTTTCCAAAGATCCTAGACCTTGAGCTGAGCATAGGGGAGATGTTGTAACACATTTCAAGATGATCCAGTGTATGAGGGAATGATGGACAGGGTAGTGGGATATCATAGAATCTCTTAGATCAAATATGATCATAATCAATCAAAATAGGGGGTATAGCTCAGAAGTAGAGCATTTGACTATAAAACATGTTTCTAAGATATGAGGTACACAGACATACAAGTAATTCCTTATTATAGGACCCTGACCTCCTGACAGGCATATAGCATAGTTATGTTATCTTTAATTAATGAGAAAACTTATAAATATAGCAATGTTTGTATATTCATTTTCTATTTCTGCATAAGAAATCACCACTAATTTAGCCACTTCAAACAACACGTATTTATTACTTCATAGTTTCTCTTGATCAGGAGTCCACCCATGGCTTAGTTCTGCCTTCTGTTCAGAGCCTCACAAAGATGAAACCTTTGTGTTGACTGAGGTTATGATTTCATCTGAGGCTTGGGATCTTCTTCCAAGTTCCTTGGCTGTTGGCAGAATTCAGTTCCTTATGGTTGTAGGATGGAGGCCCTAAATTTTTAGAGGTCACCTTCTGTTTCCTGCCACATGCCTTTCCCTCAACATGGCACTTTTCTCCTTCAAATACAAAAGGAGAGTGGTCTCTACTCTTAGGGAAAGCCTGAATCTATATATATAAAAGGCTAATATGCAAAGTGTCCCCTTGGGAGTTAGACAAGGAGACTGGGAGTTTGATTGCTTGCTATGACGTGTGCTGATAAGCAGGAGGTGGTGCAGAATGAAGTAAGGCCCCAGCTGGCAGCTGGCAGCTGGCAGGAAGGCCCTGACTGGCAACTGGAAGGTTCCATTTGGCCCTGATTGCTGGCCAAGCCCAGGGACCCTACAAGTGCATGAATTTTGTGCACCGGGTCTGTAGCTCTCTTTTAAAGAGCTTACCTGATTAGGTCAGGTCCACCCAAGATAATCCTGGCTTCCCTTTTTTAAAATATTTTTTAGTGTACAGTTCAGAAGCACTCACGTATAGTTGTACAATTATTAGTCTCCAGAAGATTTTTAATATCCTATGCTGAAACTCTACACCTATTAAACTATAACCCTTTCTCCCATCTCCCAGCCTCTGGTAACCGCTGCTTTCTGTCTCTATGAATTGTACTATTCTAGGTGCTTTATATAAATGGAATAATATAGTATTTGTTCTTTGTGTCTGGCTTATTTTACTCAGTTTAATGTCCTCAAGGTTTATCCATGTTGTAGCATGTATTAGAATTTCATTCCTTTTTAAAAGACCAATATTCCATTTTATGTATATATATCACATTTTGTCTATCCATTCATCCATCAATGGACATTTAGGTTGTTTCTAACTTTGGGCTCTTGTGAATAATACTGCCATGAACACTGGTGTACTGATATCTGTTTGAGTCTCTGCTTTTAATTCTTTTGTGTGTATACCCAGAAGTAGAATGGCTGAATGAGATGGAAAATTAATGTGTACTTTTTTGAGGAACTTCCATAGTGGCCATACTATTTTACTACCAACAGTACAAGTTGATATCAATACTTGCTGTTTTTATTTTATTTTATATATAACTAGAGGCCCAATGCACAAAATTCATGCAAGAGTAGGCATTTCTTCCCCCGGCTGTTTGCACTTGCTTGCCTCTGGCACCCAGGACCCGGGCTTCTCTCTGGTCACCAGCAGGCCACCTGGGACCCCCAGGCTTCTCTTGCAGCCCTGGCTTCATTCGGAAGGTCATTTGGAAGGACATCCAGTCTAATTAGCATATTACACTTTTATTATTATAGTCATCATAATGAGTGTGAAGAGGTATCTCATTGTAGCTTTTTTAAAAAACATTTTTATTGATTTTTTATAGAGAGGAAGAGAGAGGGATAGTTAGAAACATCGATGAGAGAGAATCATCGATCAGCTGCCTCTTGCACATCCCCTACTGGGGATGTGCCTGCAACCAAGGTACATGCCCTTGACTGGAATCGAACCTGGGTCCTTTCAGTCCGCAGGCTGACGCTCTATCCACTGAGCCAAATTGGTTTTGGCTCATTGTAGCTTTGATTTGCATTTCCCTAATGATTAGTGATGTTGTTGAGCATCCTTTTTTATATTTTTTATTATTTTTTTAAATTTAATTTTTTTATTGATTAAGGTATCACATGTATGTCCTCAGCCCCACCATTCCAATCCACTACCCCTCCCACTCATGCCCTCTCCCCCTTATTGTCCTTGAGCATCTTTTTATATGTTTTTGGACTTTTGTATTATCTTTTTAAAAAATGTCTTTTCAAGTTCTTAGCCATTTTTTTAAAGTGTTCTATTATATGAAACAATTAAAAAAAAGTTTTATTGCTTTCAGAGAGGTAGGGAGAGGGAGAGAGAGAGAGAGACAGAAACATCAATGGTGTGAGAGAATCGCTGATTGGCTGCCTCCTGCACACCCCCAATGGGAATCAAGCCTGAAACCCAGGCATGTGCCCTGACTGGGAATTGAAGCCTGACCTGTTCAGAGGTCAACCCTCAACTATTGAGCAACACCAGCCAGGCTTCTTTACACATTTTTAAAATTGGCTTGTTTGGCTTTCATGCTTTTATGAATTCAAATTCAACTGGTTAAAGACCTTAATCACATCTGTTCAATCCTTTTACTTTTGCCACATACTGTAACCTAATCATGGGAATGAATTCTCATCATATTCATAAGTCCCACACATACATGAAAGGGGAAGAGATTATACCAGAGGAGACTGGAACCTGGAAGGCCATCTTAGAATTATGCCTCACGTAATTTGACATGGACACAGCTAAAGAAAAATAATAAGTTCTCCTTGAATTTTGTGAAACTTCATTCCAATCCAATTTCCTCAATTATAAACACCTACTAGTAGGAGAATATTTTAGTATTCTTAGTATTTTTCAAGCTCAGTAAAGTGAAGCAACCTTCCACAGGACGTAACTGAAAAACTCTTATCTTTGTATAATATGTGAGGACAGAATTAGACTTTACAAAGAAGGTCAGAATTTTCTAAGAAAACAGAACTTTCTTTCCTTCTCTATCTTAAAAAAAGATAAGGTTTAATCTATTTCCACAGGTCAGGGTTCCTTTGTCTCTGCCCTTTATTTTCTTTTTTAAAAATCTATCTTTATTGTTGGTAGTATTACAGAAGTCTCCCCTAATTGACCTCTCCCTAGCCCCCCTGCCACTTTCCCTGCACTATTGTTTGTGTCCATGGGTTATGTGTATAAGCATGTAAGTTCTTTGGTTAATCTCTTCTTGCCTCCCCCCATCTCCCTTTGGTCTCTGCCATTTCCATAACTATGTGGAGATTGCAAGAGAACAAAGCTTTTCCAGCATGTACTACAAAACAGGCCTACTAAGTGGCTCCCACATTGGTGGGCTTTGACAAAGGATAAAACACAAATACTATTCTTCTTTCAAACCTGAAGTAAGAATTATCACACCAACCCACCTGCAGAGCTAGATCGTTCTGAGCAAAGGGAAATCTGTGGATAAATGGACCAGGCAACAGGAATTCCTTAAGGCTGTGGTAATAACTGAGAAGCCCCCCCAACTATGTGCATTGTTCTAAGAGAGAGAGAAAAAAAAAGTGTTTCATATTCTGCCTTTGGGAAAAGCAAAAAAATTATACACTGCCAGTGGCCCTTGGCCATGGGGCAGCCTGGATTGCCTGGTGGAACTCCCTAGGGCAGTAGCTGGACTTGTGTGTGAGCACCTGCCAGCATTCCCTTCACTCATAACTCATTGCATTGCCACAGTGGACGCATGACCATGACCATGTATCTTTCCCCAAAGAAGAAAGTACTAAATCAGGGCCCTCCCCTGGGCTGCACCAGTGGGGGCTCTGCAAAGACCATCTCAATGGCTCATGAGGCTTTCCAGATTTGACTGCCAAGGTTTATCTTGGATCGCTTCAATGAGAAGCAGAGCCATCCCAAGAGTAAAGGCTGACAGGACCGTGACAGCTCTCTGACTTATTCCCTGGAGGTTCTGAGCAAGGCTTCAACCATTTACAAAACCAGGGGAGTCCTCCTCCTTGGACAGGCCATGGCATGACCTGACTATGTGATACTCGAAGGAAAACACCCCCTATATTAAAAGCCAAAGCCAAAACCAAATATCAAACCTGATCCAGAGGTTGTCAAGATGGTTCAATGTAGCATTAAACCAGGATCACAATGGGACAGTGGGGGAGGGGAGTCCTTGTCACTCTCCTCTGAGCTCTTCAGCTGTAAGCTTTTACAGAACCAAGTGCAAATTTTAAGTCACCAATTTTGTTTTGCATAGGTTGAGTTCTCTGAGCTATTTGATGTTCCTTTCATGCCCCTGAGAATGTCTAATGTAAAACAATAATGCATAGTAAATGACTACCTCCTCTACGAAATTTCCTTGAGATTCCTGGGTGTCAGACACTTCCTTCTTTGTGTTCTCATTGCATCTGGTCCATATTTTCCTTATTGTGAGTACAGTCCATATTGCACGAGAGTAACACACTGGTGTGGCTATTGACTAGGATTCACGCCACATTCTCTGAAAAGCAGGACACTTGTGCTGTTCTTCTTGTTGGTCTTCAAATAGAACAATGCCTGGCACTTAATAAGTATTGGTTGCAGGGGTCTTCAAACTACGGCCCGCGGGCCACATGCGGCCCGAAGAGGAGTCTGATCCGGCCCGCCAGGTATTTTGGGCAGTGAGCGCAGCCGAGGTGTTACAGTAGGAATTAGTAGTTCATATAGTCCGGCCCTCCAGCTCTCTGAGGGACCGCGATCTGGCCCCCACTTTAAAAAGTTTGAGGACCCCTGGTTAAGGGGATGTTATTACCTCAACAGAAATACTTTATGCACATAATCTCTCTTTATCATGCCTGCTTACATAAATCTCATAATTTCCAGAAAAGAGGGGGAACCTCCTAAAGGAGTTTTCACCTAATTCCTGAAGAGTATTATTAGTCACAAAGAATCTTTTCCCCACTAAAATAAAAATTATGAACTCTGATAGCACAGCCTAACAAGAGACAGTGAAACCTGAATAAAGGCAAGGTTGGCATTTTACTTCTCCGGAAATAAATCCAGATTTATGATTTATACAAACTAGGATGAGACCAAGACTATCAGCACTGCTTATCCTGACATGTCCTGAAAGCCTGGGCAAGTTTTTGGATCACTCTGAGGTTTAATTTCTTCTCCTGGATAAGCCAGGGATCAGCTAAGAAATCCTGTCCTAAATACGGTACCGCTTTCTTATTAGCCCTCTGGGGCAGCTCTGAACTGGAGTGCCCTAATCTAGGCAAATACATTTCACAGACTAATAGCAATAGAATTCCTGGAATGTTGGATTGAGAAAGCTTTGTGTCTGCATAGTGGGAACTTCATGATGGATGAGTGGTGGCCACCATGCATGCAGATGGGGAAAATAAGGACACTAAGACCGGGTATCCACACTTGCTCTAATCCCTTCCCAATCCAGAACAAGCTTACTACATATGGGCCTTCATCATTTCAACCTTGAGAAAGGCAGAGATGATGAGTTGACACGGAATGCTCCAAATTCATAGCTCCTTGTCAAAAACAACCCTAAAATTCATAGAGAAATGCCCGGGAGAGAAAAACAATCACACGTCCCAGTGCAAATCCTTCTCAATGTGCCCTTGGCAGCTTTGGCTGAGCTGAATCCCCACAGGAGCCTTCACTGTGGACGTGGAGCCAGTTCCTAATAGCCAATTGCTGCCTATTTGATTGATTTGTTGATTGTACAGCCGCTGACCTGCACATGGCAACGAGGGAGTTGCTCCTTGGCAATCAAGGGGATTAATAAGAGGAAGACCTGCCAGGACAAGGCATCTGGCAGAACTTGTTGAAACCTTTTCTATTTCTAGAACTTGGAATGCACATGGACCTCAAAGGCACCAGGGAGTGACTCTGGCTTGTCCTTAGTGTACTTAAGAGGAATTGTTTGCAATCTTTGACTCCACATGACCTGTCCAGGTACTACGTTGGAGCATATTCCAAATGCTTTATTTCCAAACATGGTGAGTTCATCTCCCCACTTCCATGCCCTCACCAACCGTGACAGCCATGACTCATTTATATGGGCATGGGAAAAGAAAAAGTTGAAATTCTCAAAATAAAAGCAAGATACTGACAAGGTCCTTTGTAATTTTGAAACGAATGATATAAGTATCAGGTCACATGAGTAGAAGGAACACTAATGTAGTTTTTTAGCTGCTGGGGGAACCAGAGGAACTAAGGCCGGGTATCCACTCCTGCCTGGGAACAAGGCCCTTAGGTAGTATCCTTGTTCTGGATTGGAGCCATAATTTAAAAATATCCTCATGTAGACTTAACTGTTCTTTGGTTTCTTTCATTAAACCATAATCCATATATGTGATTAGTTCTCCATATGTGATCCATTCTTCACCAGGTACTTCTGCCTGACACCAAATCCTGTCACTAAGAATGGCACTTTCTTAGCATCTCTAAGGAGCTGCTAACAAGACACACATAAGAGAAAACAGGGAACAAGGATGTGAGGTCTTTTTCTAACTGCTCAGGAAAGTAGAGGACACATATCTTATTAACGTGCATCAAAAGAAGGACTGAGGAAAGCAGGTCGAATGTACAGAGCAGACATTTTAAAAATCTTGTGACAATTTAATGTAAGAGTTTTTGTAAGGCCCAGCAGTAAACACGTGGCAGGCACTTGATACAAAATCATTGAACTGAACTAACATGTGTTTTGATTTCTTAATTTCTGTATGAACTCCTTAGTCTGTATTAGATTTCAGGGACCTCTTTCCCTTTTATCCTCTCTCTCCCCAAAGGAGTCCACAGGCATCATCAACACAAAAAGCCATGCAAGTTCCAAGGACAAATCCTAGTAGACACTCAGGAACCCTGTATATACGAATGAGTCGGTAGAAACCAATGACTCTGTTTCATATCTGCCCCCCATTGAAGGAACTGCCACACTGTTTATAGGAGAAGGTCCTCTTTCTGAGAGACCTGTTTGGTTCGTGTAAGAACCACTCTCAACAAAAGGGCTCACCTTCTTAGGAGTCACTCTCCCTAAGTTCTCGAAGTAGCAAAATGTAATGGGAAAACACAGATAGGTGATAGACAATCTGATACTTTCTTTTTTCTTACATCTTATTTTCTGAAGATGAGTGCCTCTTTTAACTTTGTTTTTAACATATACAGACCTGATTATGTTAATGTTTTATCTGTAAAATACATCGTGAAGGGTATAGCAATTTGCCTCCAATGTTACTGGAATAGAAGCATTTTAATTACTTAAATGTCTTAGTTTTGTTTACTTCCCAGGGGATTAAGAGAGAACAAACCTTTTCATAGTGAATGAGTATGGTCAGAGAAATAAAGGAAGTTAGCAAATAGTTTTCAATAGAATCCCATAGTAGGAAGATATGGAATATTCGGTAAGAAAGTCAGCTCTACCTGTAAAGTGGCCCTTGTGTCTTCCCTCTTCATCCCACTGTCCCCAAATAAGTCCTCATCACCTCTTGGTGGACTATCAAGATTGTCACCTATCTGTCCTCCTTGTTTCCTTTCTATGTCCTCTTCAATCCATCCTGCGTCACTTAGCCAAAAAAATATGCAACAAGCATCTACCATAGGCTATGCATATTTTTTTTATAACCCTTTCAAACACTGTTACAGGGATCTTTAGAGATAAAAGGCTTTTAAAAATATGCAAAGACCTGACTTTTAAAGTGAATGACCTGAAGAGGCAGTTCTGTCTATCAGATTCATCCCCATAGGATCTATGAGTAGGAGGGTGAGGGTATGTGTGTACAAGTCCCCTCTAGATGAAAACATGACAATCTTCTTTCAGTCATTTAGAAGACTATTCCAACACAAGCCTGTGATACACTGGCACAGAGCAAAGCTTTTACTGATGTTCTCAGATGTGAGGATACTGGACAGCACTGTCATACAATCACCACCATACTCTTACAGCCCTTCAGCCTAAGTGTAATTTCAAAGAAATTAAAAATCTTTGTTTTTTCCCCCCAAAACTTTATTTCATTAATATCCTTATGCCCTGCTTGTTCCAAAGGCATCTCTGAGAATCCTATATAATAAAGAGCTAATATGCTAATTAGGCTGCATGGCAGAATGACCTTCCAGAATGACCAGTGGGCAGGGGGTAGAGCTGCTGGGGTCGTGAGGGCCAAGCCCCTTGCACGAATTTCATGCATTGGGCCTCTAGTATTATTTATAATAATGTGTTGGGGGCTTTTTTTGGCTTTGGAATAGAATTCATATATTGGTCTAACTGTAGACTCTCCCAAAGGCCTTCAGATTTATTATTTCAAAATTAAATTCTGATAATAGTGAGAATTTTTTTAGAAAAACTTATACTATTATAATCATGTCACTTTTCAGATTTACAAGACATAAAATTCATTGTTCTATGTAAATTTCAGTAAATGCAGGTCCAACAATCTTTTAAAATACCACAAAATGTTTTAACTTTAAAAACATTTTGAAGTTATTTCTTTAAAAATCCACTGGCACATTTCTCTGCTCACTTGTTTATTTCTGTCTCCATTTTTCCGGGGGGTGATGTGTTATCTGGGGACATTTTGGTCACCATCAGCTTTCTTTCTTTCTTATCACCCTGCCTGCCCCCTTGGATTTCACAAGCAGCTGACTCAGACCACTACTCAGCTTCCTTGAAATATAGACTTTACTGACAAGCCCAGTGTGACTATTTTTATAACCGGTATCAATGGGTTGTTTGAATTGATCAGCTCTTCCAGTCACAGAAGTGGACCTGGTCACCCACAGGCACAAGATGGGGAAAGGGGAGGAGGGGGTGCCAGGATGAGCTAGGGAGAGGCCACTGAATTGTGCCTTCCAAGAGCTTAAGCATCATTTACTGCTCAATCACTCTCTTGAGGAAAAAATTCAGAAAATAATTACTGAAGACTTATTTCTACCATTTGTTTTGTAGAAGAAAATGGATTTACCATAGTTTGAAGTCTTTATGCATCCCTTTCAACTCTTATTTTTCTATTTATTCATAGCAATCACTGTGCTGACAGCTAGTGGAGAGCTTAAATGCAGGGGAGCTGAGGTGATAGAAACATAAATGAATTCAAGTTCTATTGCCTAGGACACACACCATCTCTAGAAGAAAGAAGCACACACTCACACAGAAAAAGAAGTGCAGCGATAGGCAGGTTACCATTGATTGCACTTAGACCTGGCAGTGCCCTCCAGTAGACTCTACCACACACTACAGTAGACTATAGACACTGTCCCCTTAGGCTACACTAAGTTTATAAAATTGCCTAATTTCTTCTGTGAGCCATTTTCTGTAAAATGCTTGAAGCTTTTCTGCATTTCCCACAATGCTGAGCACGTGACAGATGACCTGAGTGCAGCTGGAGTACCATCGGTTTAGTAACCATCACTTCTCTTTTCTGATTACTAAATAAATTTACACAGACTTAGTTCGTTTGTGAGATACTAAGCCTTGAAATGTCACAAAGTAACTTTACTGGATTCAGTTGCTTTTATATTTTAAAAATCTTTCCCACTTATCAACCCCAAATTAATCATTCCAGTAGTCAGGGACACTCTGTTATATAACAGTGTTCTCAGTAGCTAAAAGGACAACAGTTAATGATTGATAGATCAGGAGAGGTTCTGAAATTTTGAAATCAGAGAGTGTGATCCACCAGGGAACTAGGCTCCAGGTGACATACACACCAAGGCATCCTTATTTAAAGACATTTTTAATCTTAAGTAAACATATTGCTCTAAGTCTTATTATTAAAGCAACATTAACACAAATTACCAAGGGGTATGGAACTTGTTACTTCACATTTGAAAATTTGACACTAATTTGAGCATTTAATACAGTCATCACTACTTAACAATAGGGATGTATTCTGCAAAATGCATTGTTACACAGTTTTGTCATTGTGCAAACATCATGGAGTGTTCTCACCTACCGTGTTTCCCCGAAAATAAAACATCCTCCGAAAATAAGACCTAGAGCATGGAAAGATAAGATATCCCCTGAAAATAAGACCTAGCGCAACTTTGGGATAAAAAATTAATATAAGACACTGTCTTATTTTCGGGGAAACAGGGCAAACCTAGTTGGTATAGTTTACTACACATCTAGGCTATCTGACATAGCCTATTGCTCCTACGCTATAAACCTGGACTGGATTTTACTGTATTAAATACTATTGGCATATATAACACAAATAGAGGCTCGGTGCATGAAATTCATTCCTTGGGGGGGGTGTCCCCTCAACTGGGCCCATGCTATCTTGCAGTCCAGGAGCCCTTGGGGGCCTACGCCAGCATTCAGACATCCTTAGCTCTGCCGTGTAGGTGGGAGAGGCTCCCACCACCTCTGCTGAACTTGCTAGCTAAGACCCCAGCTTCTGGCTGAGGGACCTGCATTGAGTGTCTGCCCCCTGGTGGCCAGTGAGTATCATAGCGACCGTTCATTCCACTGTTCAGTCGATTTGCATACTAGCCGTTTATTATATAGGATGGTAAGTATGTAGGTATCTAAATATAGAAAAGGTATATTAACAATACAATATAAAAACTAAAAAGAAATGGTACAACTGTAGAGGGCATGTACCATGAATGGAGCTTGCAGAAGTTGCTCTGAGGGAGTCACTGAGTGAGTGGTAAGTGAATGTGAAGGTCTGGGACATTACCATACACTACAGTAGACTCTGTAAACACTGTCCCCTCAGGCTACACTAAGTTTATAAAATAACAAGAAGTTAAATCAACCACAAGAGAAATTATGAAATCCAGAGATGCTGTATGAGGTTGCTGCTGTTGTAATATTGTTTCATAGCAAACTTTTCTTATAAGCAGGAAGAGCACACTCTAAAAGGTGTAGTACAGTGAATACATAAACCAGTGACATAGTCGTTTATTTTCAGTATCAAGTATTATATACTATAAATAATTGTATTGCTATGCTTCATAATAGGATTGTTTGCACCAGTCTCGCCACAAACATGTAATGTGTTTTGCAATGATGTCTTGAAAGCTACTATGTTAGAAGGCAACAGGAATTTTTCAGTTCCATTATCATCTTATGGGACTACCTCATATATGTGGATTATTGTTGACTGAAAAGTTGTTATGTGGTACATGGCTGTATTTTGAAACATTTTCTGATCACACGCAAAACATTAATTTCAGAAATAAAGACAATTCACAAAGGCCCCTATCAGAATATTTTTCTTGAGAAAAAAAGGTATAGTTGTCTTAGCTCTAAAGATAAATTTGGTGTGACTGTTATGGCCTTGGATTAGCCAAGAAAGCCTGAGGGTTAAATGAGAAATCTTGAGGTTGATGAGTTCTTAGAAATAAGCATTTTATGAAGTAGGAGAATCTACTTACTACCCATTCATGCAAAATTTCCAGGAAAAAGTGATAAATAATTCACTCCTATACAGCACAGGAGCTACGGGTTGTCTCTTAGGTTGACTGGTTACTTTTTTTCTCTCTCTGATTTAAATACAGTTATGCCCCCTTCTCTGTTGTACGTTGGGGTCATCATCCATTCACAGGTTTGGGTATCTCAAGACCTCACTGGAAGAGGAATGGCTACTAAATGAAGTGTTTAGAGCACTCCCTGAGGAAAAGAACATGGTCACAATGCATCTTCCCTGAGGCTGGTAGAGAGGCAATGAAGGAGGAGCAGGTGGGAAACAGGTGGGCACTGCCTGGAGAGGGCTGGCTAGCTGCCAAGACAGATGCTCACACAGAGACTCAGTGAGTGAATCCACCACTTCCCAGGAAATGACCTCAGACTTGTGGGCTCTGAACTCATCAGTAACTCAGAGTTCTTTGAACTTAGAAAGATATCTTATGCTAACGAATTGATTGTGAGGTAGAAACAGAATGCCAATCGATTAAATTTTAAAGAGAAATTTAACTGTCACATTCAAGTTTATGTATCAGTGCAAAATACATGAGAAGTTTAGGAGGGGAAAGGAAACAGAACAAAGGGAGTTAGTTATGTGAACAGAATGTGCAACAAGCAGAGACTCTGCCACCTGCCACAGATGTCTCCATAAAATGAATAGATTGGTCATGTAGACTGGATAAATCTATTTCTTGGCATTGTCTGGACATGAGCAATTCCGATTTGCCTGTGATTTCAATGGGACTTTATATATCTCTCTTTACTCCAAATTATGATGTGGACTTATTTTTAGTTTAATTCTCAAAAAACAATCTTACTTCCCTTATTGCCAGAGTTTCGAGGTTCATTCCTCTGTCTCCCTCAGGGACTATGTTGGGAAGAAAGAAACTTTTCTTTACCTTTCTTTCTTCTTTTGCCTGGTCTAATAATTAAATCAACATGAGGCAGATTAATAAGAGAAAATAACCAAATTTAATTACTTACATACATACATATGGGAACCCCATACACATGAGAGGTTTAGAGACAGGAAGGTAAAATGAGGTATCTATGACATTCTGATCTGAGGAATGAGGTAAGAGATCTGAGGCATCCTAGGGGAGGAGGGTAATCCACAAGAAAATAAAACAGATATTTAGTATTTAGATGTTTGCCCTATCGAACAGATAGGTCATAAAAAGTCTATCTCTGGTAATAACTCATTATGGGCAAGGCCACCAATTTAAATTTTTTAAGGGAGTTTTAAAGCTTCTCTAAAGCCTGCAGGGTTTCAATAGCCTCCAGCTCAAATAAATCCACATGCCTCAGAGGAATATCTTGGGACGACTTGCTCTAAGTCCCTACAATAGTCTGCAAAATACAGGCCAATTCTGGAACACGGCAGCAGTGAGATGAGTCTGTGATGTCCACACGCAGAAGTGAAATAGCACCAGGCCTCGAAGAGCTCAGCAGTGGCCATAGACCAGCGTGCTGGACAGCACACATGCCCGTGGTCGAAGACCGATGGCCACTTTTGGCATGCCTACCCATGAGGGAAATCCTCCAAGTGTGTGGAAGTCTTGAAAATAGTTTCTCTTCATTCTATCCTTTGATCCACATGAAACCTTCCATCAGATATTGAGTCACTTGCTGGCATTTACAAAAACAGTTAAACACAGAATTTTTTGCACCCCTATCCTTCCTTCTCTCCTTTCCCTTTTCCTTAGAGGGGTGGAGTGTGTGTGTGTGTGGGGGGGGGGTGGGGTGGGGGGTTGGGGGGTGGAGGTGCTAACTGAAGCTAGGTTGGAAATCTGTTCACAGGCCATTATAATTAGATAAAATTCAAACAAATACAATACTTTATCTAAACAAATGATCAGGATTCTCTTTATTCTTAGCCTAACTATGAACTAACTATAACAGGTACTTACGAAGTCTCTTAAAGACTGCCCCACAATCTTCTAAAATCTTTAAATATCACCTCATACCAAGTTGAAAAGACTGCTTATTATATAGGTAAAATTTGCCCCAGAAGATGTGTCATAGTCAGTATAAATTAAACCAGAGCTGCAAATTTTGGGGGTCCCTCAACACCTTATCACTCTTTTTAATCAACACTCTTGTGTTTTCTTGATGCTAATTTCAGTTTAAGTGTTTATCATTGTGTGAGGCAGTAAACATAAATAAGAAGACCCATCTAGTGAATCATGAAAGAGCTACATTTGCATGTGTTTGAAAATACTAAGGTCTCTCGTCCAGATTATCTAACTCTGTATTTTCAGATCAATCAAACAAACAGTCACACCCCAGAAAATCCTGTTTTGCAGAAAAAGAGCACCACTGGATGTTTTCATATTGCAATTTATTCTTTTTTAAAATTTTTCCAAGTGAGAATCTAAGCAATGCCTTCCAGAGAACTTGCGAGAACTTCAGCTATCTTTTAACTACCTTCCAGTGATTCTCCAAGCACAAGTGCCTGTCTCTGACTATTCAATTACCTACTTGTTGTCAGTAGGAAAATATACAAAACGTTTTTTTAAAAAAATCATTGAGGTTTCTCATCACTATATCCTTTTCCTAACCTTACCAAAATATGTTGTAAAGTCCTTTTAAAACGTAACACTAATTTGAAATAATTTATGCACTTCTATGTGCATTGCAGAATTATTTACAATAGCTAAGATATGGAAGCAACCCAAATGCCCATCAATAGGTGAGTGGATAAAAAAGCTGTGGTATTATTTTTTTTTAAAAGAGCAGTAGTACATTTATACAATGGAATACTCTTTGGTCATAAAAAGAATAAAATCATAACTTTTATGATAGTATGGATGGATCTAGAGGGTATTATGCTAAATATAAGTCAGACAGAGAAAGACAAATACCATATGATTTCATTTATATGTGGAATCTAATGAACAAAACAAATAAACAAATGAAACAGAAACAGACTCATAGATACAGAGAATAGTCTGATAGGGGGCGGGGAGGACTGGGTAAAAAGGTAAAGGGATTAAGAAGCACAAATTAGCAGTTTACAAAATAGTCACAGAGATGTAGATTACAGCATAGGGAATATACTCGATAATATTGTAATAACTATGTAGGAAGCCAGATGGGCCCTTGTAATCATTGTATAACCACTATACTATACACCTGACACTAATACAGAATAATGTTGGATGTAAACTGTAATTGAAAATAAATAAAATAAACATAAAGTATAAATGGCTAATATCCTAAAGTATTTTTCCAACCTAGAGTGTGTATAAATATATTTTATTGGTTTCAGAGAGGAAGGGAGAGGGAGAGAGAGATTAAAAACATCAATGATGAGAAAGAATCATTGATCAGCTGCCTCCTGCATGCCCCCCTACTGGGGATCAAGCCAGAAACCTGGGAATGTGCCCTTGACTGGAATTGAACCTGGGGCCCTTCAATCCACAGGCCCATTTTCTATCCACTGAGCCAAACCAGCGAGGGCTCTTCTTCTGTTCTAATAACTGACTTAGGGAGGACCCAATACTGGACAATGATGTAGCATAAGCCTACTCGGATGACTCTGGGAAATTTTCTTCATGTTGGTTTGTGAAGATGTGATGCCAAGAGCTTCTGCAGCCATCTTGCTACCATGAGGAAACCTGGCAGAAAGCTGAGCATGTCAACACAGAAAAATGGAAGGAGCCCTAATTATTTACCAAAGCAATATTTGGAAGAGCACAAGTTCTGAAAATCAGCTGGGAGCTTGAGAACTTAGATAGAAATAAAATCTAAAAATTGTTCCTTGTTTAGTCCCGTAGAAGAAACTGCACTTTTAATTTTAAAAGGAAGGGGGAGAAGGGAACCTTTGAATAAGCTAACAGATATGTCTTTTAAAATCAGCAGGGACTGGGACCTTATGAATAAATTTATTAGGTGCTCTGTAATTCTTTTCCCAAAGTTGTCAGGTGTTTTGAGAGGTAAATTAATGTTGGTTCAGAAAGTATAAAGTGAGTCATCGGAAGAAAATTGATGCGCATGATCTTGAAATGTATTAAATGTCAAAGATAATAATTTCAACTCTTCTTTCGAGTTCCTTCGCTGGGGGAAGGCAACCCATTATCTAAATGCATTTAAAAGGCAAAGCTGGCTATTGATGCAGAGTGATTCAGACAACATGAACTTGTTCTCAGAACTTATCGTTATTGATGTATAGCGAGCAATTTAGAATGTGAACGCTGCAACCTTGTCCTCATTTTCCTGCCTTTCTTCTCCTCAGAGGGACAAGGCTTTCGAACTCATTTGCTGAAAGGTAGACAGACACCTTAAATAATTTACCAACTTTGAGTTTATACTTTAAACTTAAACTGAATCAAACAAACCACCCACACACAATAAATGGGAATATTGTGCACACATTTTTGGATGTATACAGGATGCATTTATATCCAAAATAGTTAATGACTATTATGACATGAAAACTAACAATCAGAATGAATTCCAACTGTGAGCTGGAGCAGGGTCCTCTGAGACCCATATTGTTCCAGCCATTCATCCCTCAATTTTTTAAAAATATATATTTTTATTGATTTCAGAGAGGAAGGGAGAGGGAGAGAATCATTGATTTGCTGCCTCCTGCATTGTTGGTGTCCCTCGTTAGGGCGTCATAATGCTGGGGTTCTTTTCCCAGCCTTTCAAAGGGTTCAGCGTTCTGGAGAAATGGGGCTGTGCGTAGATTATTAGAATCCGGAGACGAAAGATATTTTTGAAAGGCATTGGGGGGTCAGAGGAGCTTCAGCTGAAGGAGCTAAAAGACTCTTCTCCTTCACTGAGGACTCTACTTTTATTCACAGGGTTTATCCTAAGGTGAGGTGGAAATATACACTTCAAAGGCTCACCCTTGTTGAGCCTCCCAAGTCCCATCAACCTTTTGATGGAACTCTTGCAATTATTACATGCTGGAATTGGTTTTCAGCTCTTCATGCCCCACACTGGGTGGGGATTGAGCTGACAACCCAGGCATGTGCCCTGATTAGGAATCGAACCGTGACCTCCTAGTTCATAGGTCAATGCTCAACCACTGAATCACACCAGCCAGACAATCCTTCAGTTTTTACATCATAACCACATGGTAGGATGTCAGGGGAGGATTCTGGGTGACTGTAGAAGGGGTATTGTTTATGAGTTGGTGTGGGACTATATCATATATAATAATAAAAGTGTAATATGCTAATTAGGCTGGGCAGCCAAAGGACCTTCTAGATGTCATTCCAGACAACCTTTTGGATGAAGCTATAGTGGTGGGGGCTGAGGCAGAGGTGGTTAGGTGTGATCAGGCAGGCAGGTGAGTGGTTAGGGACAATCAGGCAGGCAGGTGAGTGATTAGGGGGGCTAGGCAGGCAGGCGAATTGTTAGGAGTGATAATGCAGGCAGGCAGAGGGGTTAAGGGTGATCAGGCAGGCAGTCAGGCAGGTGAGCGGTTGGGAGCAACAGTCCTGGATTGTGAGAGGAATCCCAAATTGGAGAGGGTGCAGGCTGGGCTGAGGGACATGCCCCCCTGATGATGAATTTCGTGTACCAGGCCACTAGTCTATATAATAAAAACCTAAGCAATCAGAACAACTGACCACCAGAGGGCAGATGCTCAACATAGGAGCGGCCCACTGGTGGTCAGTGTGTTCCCATAGGGGGAGTGCTGCTTAGCCAAAAGCCAGGCTCACAGCTGGTGAGCACAGTGGCGGGAGCCTCTTCCGCCTCCATGGCATGCTAGGAGCAGTGAGCCAAGCAGTAAGGAGCAGTGAGCAGGCAGGTGGTAAGGAATGAGGCATCCTAGACATCCCCTGAGCAATCCTAGACTGCGAGGGGGTGCAGGCCGGGCTGAGGGACAGTCCCTTCCACCAGTGCATGAATTTCATGCACTGGGCATCTAGTATTTTAATAGTGATTTTATTTGCAAAGCATATTTCCAGGAAGTTGTCTAGCTTATCACTAATTGCTTTGGAAATTAGTGCTAAACATTTCCAATTCTGTTAGACATTTTCTACCTCGTTTACCACAAGAAACATCTTAAACCCTTCATAGCTTCAGTGTTATGCCCTTTCCTTGCAATAACTGATTTCTCATTGCACTAGTCCAAGCATATCTGTACTAGTTTTCATATCTTTGAGTAGTTAGCCCCCAAGGCAGTTTTGCTGATATGCAGTGAGTCAAAACCAACACTTGCTACTAGCACAGTACTGTACACCAAGAATATTATCTTCTAGAAATACCTAAAAGTCCAACAGATATGCCACAAAGGGTTAGATAACAGGGGTGCTTAATAACTATAAGTGGTGAGAACAGCTATTTTATGTACAGTTCACAATCTTTCATCTTGACTCTAGGTCATACCTTAAACTGAAAAAAAAAAAAGATTATCTTAATATCTTCTATGGTTAGGAAATATTAAATCTCCTGTTCTAACCCAATAATAATATTTAGAAATGATTGATATTTAAAATATATTAACAGGCTTTGGAAAAGCAACTCCTGGAAAATGGGGAAAAAATGTACTCCTAAATTTAACAGAAAATAACTACTAATTGGTTAATGGGTTTAAGATGATATAGAAACATGAATTCTGAAGGCCCATCGATGTTTATTTCTCATAAAAATACACTTCAAGCCCTGGCTAGTGTGGTTCAGTAGGTTGAGAATCATCCCATGCATTGAGAGGTTGCTGGTTTGATTTCCTATCAGGGCACATGCCTAGGTTGTGGGCTCACTCCCCAGCAGGAGGTGTGCAGGAGGCAGCCAAATAATGTCTCTCTCTCATTCATGTTTCTCCCCTCTCTCCCTTCCTCCTGTCCCCCTAGCTCTAAAGTCAATAAAACATATTAAAAATACAATTCAAAACACATTCTATTTTCTTTGGGGCTAATAAATTGATATTGAAGACATGCACACAAAGCATTTTCTGTGCTTCTCAACAATATAAAAATGTACCAGTTGACGGTTTGCATAAATGGAGCACAATTATCACCAAGTTGCACAACCTTTTTGTCTATACTTCACTGCAGGAAACCTCTCTGTGTATGTGGCCTGAATACATACAACCCAGTGGAAAATTCCGCAAATACAGAGTAGCCTAAGACCAACAGCTGCCTGGCATTTCTTTCTTTCTTTTCTTTTCTTTTTTTTTTTTTTTTAAATCAAACACAAGAGATTTCTGAAGAATAGCTCCCCAAACCACCTTTTTAGAATTCTCTGTCATTTTCATCTATCCATATTAATTCTTAAACAGCATCTGTTCAGTTGCTATGCTTCAACTCTGAGGAATGTAAATACTGAGGTAATTATGAGCCTTATTTTCCAGTGGCACACATTTAAATGATTATCTGAAAGTCATATGTTAATGTCACAAAATAGAGAAGTAAAACATAGTTAATGTATTTTGCCCAGAGTTAATAGGCTAAAATAGAGTAAGCTATGTCACATTGCAAGCAGATTTAAAAGTAGAGACTAGAATCGCTTTTTCATCATTCAAACATTGCAGAACAGTATGTATATTTTATTTGCATTGGTCTCCCAGAAGAACTGGAGGGACAAAGAAAATGAGGCGAAGGGATCAGAAGTAAATGTGTGGAGACTGGAGTTGGACAAAATATGAATGTACAACTGGGCAGGGATGTGGGTTGAGAGAATGACTTCGGGTACAAATCTGTCAAAAGCTCCAGGACAGCAAAGAAAATCCTTTGTTGCATGGAAATTAGTCATGTGCTCTCTGAGCCCCCTCCTTCTCTGGGTTCCATTTCTATAAGTTGCCCCTTTTCCTCTTTTCTATACACTACCCCTTCTTTTAGCCATTTTTTCCCCTTAGCCAATTTGAACAAATATTAACTATTGGTAATGTTCTCAATTATAATTATATCCTAATTTATATTTTTATCCATTATGGGACTACACTCTCAGGAAATTTATAGCATCAATATCGGTAAATCTGATTATTATGGATTGAACTGTGTCTCCCCTAAAAAGATATGTTGAATTCCTAATCCCCAGTATCTCAGAATGTGATCTCATTTGGAAATAAGGCAGTAGCAGCTATAAGTCACGATGAGGTCATAAAGGAGTTGAGTGGACCCCTAATCTAATACCATTGGTGCACTTATATGAAGATGGCCATGAGAAGACACGAAGATGCACTAGGAGAATGCCATGTGAAGACAGAAGCAGAGATTGGAGAGATGCATCTCAAGCCAAGGTATGCCAAGACTGTCACCAAAGACGAGAGAGGCATGGAACAGATTTTCCCTGAGAGCCCTCAGAAGGAACCAGCCTTGCCAACACCTTGATTATAGACTCACCAGCACTGTGAGTAACTTTTTACTTGGTTAAGTTTCTAGTTTGTGCCACTTTTCTATGGAAGCCCTAGAAAGGTAATATACTAATATTTGGAAGAAACCTCAAAGTTTCTCTCTCTAGATGACAATTCTACCTATTGCCCAATAACAATTACTGTTAACATTTACTTCTTGTTGAATACCTGCCAGACACCATCAGGGCTCCTCCACAGAGCTTGCCTGATCACCTCTACAGAAACCAGGCTGCCCTTCTCCACTACCCAAGTGTCCAGTGATCCTGCCCTTGGCCACTGGTCCACTCAGCAGTCATAGTTCAGAGTCTCCTGTGTGCAGGTCTCCAAATCTCCAAGAATGTCCTTGTTGGCTTTAGTCCATGTTCACATTTACTCACTAGAGATAGACCACTAGGGCGTTAAAAAGTCAACTGAACTTCAGTTGGGGAGCATGAACTCAGAGAAAGATGATAACTTAATGGCCCCAGACATATTCACTTCACAATGAAGTCAGTCTTTGGGGTGGAATGTTGTCATTCCCTCCTCTGCTCAGAGGAGCATGAACTGAGTTGTTCAGCTTTCTGTTGGCACTGAGAAGCAACATTTGTCACCCTGAAGTTTATTTTGGCATGAGGATTATCCTGTTTTAAATTTTCTAAATTTAATTTTTTTATTTTATTAATTTTTTAGAGAGAGGGATGGAGGGAGAAAAAGAGAGAGAAAGATCTACCAGCCACTTCCTGCATGTGCCCCAACCAGAGAGCAATCTGGGCATGTTCCTGAGAAGAAATTGAACCCGTCATACACTGGGGTACTGGATGACGCTCTAACCAACTGAGCCACACCAGCCAGGGCTAGGATTATTTTATTTTTAAGGAACAAAAAGATTCAGGAAGAACCTTGCCCTTCCCCCTTACAGCTTAAAAGAATTTAGATAGAGGGCCTATTTCTGGAAGGGGCTGTCACCATCAATGACTATAGGGTAACAGGAAGTTGGTGTGATAGGGGAGACTCAGCAGGCCTAGAGATCACAGTTTACCCGGTGTCCATTTGTATGAATCTCTTTCACGTCCCACGTGGAAAGGGTTCCAATTCAGAGTTCCAGTTTATTAAGGCTTTGGGGAAAACATCTTAGGCAACATCAACAGAAATTTACATGTAGCCCTTAGGCAGGAAATAACAGAAACTTACACGGGACAAACAAGGTGGAGGCTGCTTCAGCTAACCATGTCTCAACTAAAAGGTGAGTGGTTAGAGCAATTAAGGTTGTTGACCAGCCTTCCTGGCTTCCTGTCAACATCTCTTTTTAGTGAAACTGATTTGTTTTCCAGCATCCATTGTCTTTGCATGGCCCAGCAAACATTTGGTTACCAAACATTTGCTTTTCCATCTTCACATAAATTGTCTTCCTCATCTATGAAGTCCCAAACCAACCCCCACTTCTCTTTAGCTCAGATTGGCATATAAATCCCAACTGCCCACCTTGCCTACAGCCCCATATTTTGTGGCACTTTCACCTGTACACACATAACTAAATTTGGTAATTTGTCCTGTTAGCCTGGCTCATGTCAATTTAATTTTTAGACCAGCCAGAAGAACCTAGAAGGGGAGAAGAAAATTTCTTCCTCCCCAACAGCACCCTTTGCAGAGCTCCCTAAGCTGACCAACCTTGTGTTGAGAGTAGCATTTTTTCTTAGTCATATTAATACTAGAGGCTCAGTGCAGAAAATTTGTGCTCTGGGGATGTTGGGAGGAGGTAGGGTGTCCCTCAGCCAAGCCTGCATCCTCTCTAATCTGGGACCCCTCAAGGGATGCCCAACTGCCTATTTACAATCCAGGACTGCTGGCTTTCAACAGTTCGCCTGCCTGCCTGCCTGCTTGATTTTCCCTAACTGCTTCTGCCTGCCAGCCTGATCACCCCCTAACCACTCCCCTGCCAGCCTGATTGATGCCTAACTGCTCCCCTGACAGCCCAATTGCCCCTAACTGCCCTCCCTTGCAGGCCTAGTCAATCCTAACTGGTATCCCCTGTTGGCCTGGTTGCCCCTAGGTGTCCTCCCATGCAGGCCTGGACCCCTCAACTGCCTTCACAGACAGGCCTGGTCCCCTCACCCCCCAACTGCCCTCCCTTGTAAGCCTAGTTGGCTCCAACTTCCCTCCTCTGCAGACCTGGTCCCCCCCAACTGCCCTCCCCTGCAGGCCTGGTCACCCCTAACTGTCCTCCCCTGCAGGCCTGGTTGCTCCCAATTGCCCTCCTTTGCTGGCATCCCTAAATGCCCTCCCCTGCAGGCATGATTACCCCCAATTGCTCTCCCTTGCAGGCCTGATCCCTCCTAACTGCGCTCCCTTGCCAGCCACCTTGTGGTGCCCATCTTATATCCACATGGGGTGGCTGTCTTTGACCACATGGGGGTGGCCATCTTATGTGTTGGAGTGATGGTCAATTTGCATATCACCTCTCTATTACGTAGGATACTAATCAGTCAAATTACAGTGTGGTTGGTGTATTAGTCTAGGAAGCAGATGCCAAGATGGGATGAACATGCATGGATTTTATAGGGAAGGGAGACAGGATGGCTGGGAAAGCCATTGCATCATGATGCAAGTCTGACCCATAGTGGAGGAGAAAGGGTGAGAAGGGAGAGTAGAAGTGTCCCAGACTGCCACACTGTCTAAGGTAGTTTTATCAAGGCTGGTTGGGAGCAGGGATAAAGTGGAGGTGTGGCTAGAGGCAAAGTAGGCTGTAAGAGGAGTCCCCCAGAAATGGATCTGCCTTAGCATTCCTGCTGCACTTTGTCATCGGTCATCGGTGGAGAGCAGCTGTGGGAGGCTGGGCCTCATTGCTGACATGGTGAAGGATTTCAGAACACAATTAGACGCTTGGGCAGTTATGCACCCGGTAGCTGGAGGTCTCCTGGTGGTCCACATGCCACAGCCTGCAAGCCGCCCTTGCACATCTTGGTAATATATTGGTTTAAAATTTAACTGCCAGAGGCAATTTTATATCTTACTCTTGAAAGAATCCTCATTGTGGCTTGATCTCCAAGTATTTATAATACCTATCTTGTTTTATATTATGCATCTATTATATCTACAAACACCCCAACACATATGTATTTAAGACATACAATCACATTTACAAGAAGAGAGAAAGCTATTGAAGCTAAACACTTCCTGAGAACTGTAAGTTTCCCCAAATCCATAGTAAAATAACTCTTCAATCCAAGGATCCTGTTTTAGTGCCCTGTGTTGTATCCAGTAGACATACGCAAATGCACATTTGAAATAGCATATCAAGGTGAATAAATGATACACCTTATACCTTACAGCACAGGTCACATTTAATGAAACACCTAGCTAGGTTTTAAGAACACTTTAGTTTCTTTAATGAGAACAGATGTTGTCCTCAGAAATAGTTTCCACAACTCTCAGTACTGAGAATGGGTGAAACTACAGTGCACATAATTTTTACAACACTGTCCAAATAGCATCTGAAGAATGTGCTGAGCACAGCTCCTTCTGCCTCATCAGTGAATCTTTTGGAGAGATGATGTGTGAGAACACATGTGCACACATGGATTCAGCTGCTAGACCAAAATGACTGTGCATCCAGACCCTCCGGAGATAGGCTACTCTTAAAACAATGTGAAATACAAAGCACCCAAGAGGCAAGGGAAGCAGCGAAAAATACCATCTGCAATATAAGAATCTTGGATTGTCTTCTGGCTTATTTTCAAACCTCAGATAAGTTACTTAAATTTGTTTTGACCCATTTACTTCCTCTTTTGTTTGAGTTGCCTTTTGCTTTTTTTAAACCCCTGGTAGTTTAGGTAGCATAGTTCAATCCACATGAAACCACTTTGGCCTAATGATTCCTTTTATGAAATGTACTAGTGTCCTGGTGCACAGATTTGTGAACATTGAAAGAAATTAGTTAAAAATATATTTTAATATTACTATTAGCATCTGAAAAAGGATTCTATCGAATCTCCTATCTCCAAGACTTCTGTGAGGATCAAATGAGATGAAGCATAGGAAAATGCTTCATAAACATTTGGTTAAACTGTAAAATATTTGCACCTGGCTATAAAGCAAGCCGGGTTCCTAGGCTGAAGAAACTCCAAGGATGCTAGTCGCTAGGGAGAGGAAGCCAGGCGCTGCTACATGATATCATTACCCTGTGCCCACAGCCACCATTTTCGGGCTGGGCTGAGTGTTGCATTTTTGTGCCATGGGGTCTTGGCAGCATTGGCTGAGATTTGGTGGTGTGTCACTCCAGGGTGGTTGTGGTGCTTGTGTCCTACTTGGGGGAAGCCAAGTGTTGGTTTGTTGGCACAAGGTCCATGGTGCCATTTATTTTTAAATGGCCAGAGTGCGTCATTGCAGCTCCTGCATTGAGCATCTTCCCCCTGGTGGTCAGTGAGCATCATAGTTACCAGTAAGATGGATGAACACTTAACCTTTTATAGATATAGGTGAGAAAATGCCATTTCAATAGCATTTATTTATTTTTTTCTTTATATTTTTTCAGGTTGTTTTTGTTTCTTTGTAACACACACACACACACACACACACACACACATCCCTTATACTTTATGTTGCAACTTTTTCATTTTTTCTCTCACCACTGCCCTTGATGCTCATTCAAACTGGACTATGCACACAAAGTGCTGACGTTACTGAATGAATAATGTTGCATCACAGGTGCACCTAAGAAATCATGTTTGGACCGCATGCTTTATCAAGCAGATGCTCAATAAACATTTGTCAGATAAATGAACATCCACATGTTACCTTCTGACATCAGGCCTGATTCTAATTATTTTCAGAGGAATCATCTTCTTGGCAGGTTTCAGGGATGCTATGCTGCTAGGAATTGCTGCTTTAGGAATTAAACAAGAGGCGTCTAAATTTGAACAATCCTGGGAAACATCTATTGAAACTTGGGCTTTTTCATCTTCCATCTTGGATTCATTCCAATTTTGTAAATGGCTTTTACCTACTCTCCTAATAATCCATTTACAGCTTAAATTCTATGTGTGCCTTTATGTATAATTCCTGTAGAGATGAACATGCAACATGTGTGCCAAAAATCACCAGAAATTGAAATTCGATAGCGAGAAAATAAGTCACGGGGGAGATGGTGTTATTTTTCCTTGTGTGTTCGTTTTAGATAAAGAGATACTTGTTTAATTTAATGTTCTCTATATAAGTGACTGGCTTAAAATGTAATAACCTATAGAGACTCCAGATTTTGTTTACATGTGGCTTGACCTGAATCCAGATCTTCAGGGTTCTGTTCCCCAAAAGCCAAAAAATGGAGCAGGACAGCAGACACATAAAGGCTATAATGATCTTTCCCCATTCTGCCACCTTCACACTTTTTTTTTTTTTTTTTATCACCTGGGCAGGGGTGTTATAACATACTAGAGGCCCAGTGCACAAAATTTGTGCAAAAGTAGGCCTTGGCAGCAGTGGCGGCTGCCTGGATCCCTCCCTTGCAGCTGCCTTGATCCTGTGACTGCAGCCCCAGCTTCATCTGGAAGGAAGTCTGGAAGGATGCCTGGTCTAATTAGCATATTAAGCTTTTATTATCATAGATTGTGGGTTCCAAAACACCAACCAAGTAAGAGCACTGTACAGAGTACTTTGAGTATATCTGTATGGGTAAAAGAAGTATTTTTATAATTTTACCAAAAAACAAAAAACAAAAACAAACTCACAAATCCTTTAGCTTATTTAGACCTTCCATGAAGAATGTTGGCAAACCACCAACAATTTTTAAAAAAATGAATCTCATCTTAAATATTCAAATAACATATCAGTAAATATAGGGGAAAAGTGGCAGTTAAATTAGCCTATTTGAATAATCTAGAAAACAAGTGAATAAGAGGGCAAAAATATGGCTGATTTCTTTATGTTCACCACGTGGGGGCACAGTTAGTTCTTCATGGTACTTAGGAATAAGCCTATGGCTCTTTGTGAGGGTGTATCTATCAGATAAGCAATAATAAGGGACAAGAATGTGCGAGCAAGACCAAAAGACCCCCCAGGGACATCAGATGCAGGTTGGAGGGGGTTGATAATCTTCCTTTAGGAGCTCTGGAGTCCGCCTGTCCATCCTCTCATGCCTGTCCAACCTTCCCCTGGGCGGACAATAATGATGAACAGACACTGGGCACTGACATTACTTCTCTATTTTTACAGAATTCCTTACCTACCAACAGTGGCAATACACAGCTAGTTTCTTTTGCACATAGTGAGGATAAGTGTATTTCTCTCCAACTGGGAGAATTTTCATCCTGGGTCTTTTCTCACCAGTCTAGGCAACAGCTATGCATGAGACACTTAAGTAACTGTGAGGTGACGGAGTGTGAGACCTCACAGGATGCACACCTTTTAAAATAGGTATATGACCTAATTCAATAGCTATTTCCCAGAGGAAGATAAAGATAACTAAAACAAAAGGTATATAGCCAATTTGTAATCCAGAGGAGCAATGCCCCAGGACAGGAGAAAGACCAAGGTCAGGGAAGTGTTCCCTTCTCCCTTAAAGATTACTCTGAGACCCAGGAGCCATATCTATGTTTTCTTTAAAAGTCCAGGGAGAGAAACATTACAAGAGAAACAGAGTCGGAGGTTTGTTGAAGATGCCAGAGCCTTCACAAGACTCCTGGATGAGAATTAAGAAATACCTCTTGACATTAATTTACCTTCTGCCTCCGGAATCTGTAACATGCTCAGCTGACAAAGCGTTAAGTGATTCCCTTGCTGCCTTTTTCAGCATTCTGGAGCTGTGGGTATGGCTGTCCTCCAGTCACTCCTACATCCACAACTATTGCTGCCAACGCCCAGCTCCTTACAAAGGGGGCTTGTGGCGAAGTAACTCACACCCGGGTTCTAACAGTAGATGTCAGCACTAACCTTGCTCATTTGGTTTCACATGTATTTCAGCACACAGAAATCATGCTGCTATCTGTTCAGTGGTAACGTCTTAAGGACAAGAAATACTGAAATTGTTCTTTTGAAAGGAAATAGGCAACAAGATGCTTACCTTTTAAAAAAAAAAAATCCAAATGTCCTTTTGGGAAGAAACAGGTTGCGGAATTTGCCCACACTCACTGAGTGAGGCATGTGAAATGCAAATGAAAATTGCTTTTCTTGCTCATCAAACTCCCAGACTAATCTGTTTGTTATGACATTCCTGAAGAAAACATCAGTCAAGGCTTGGAGTCAAAAAGAGAAAAATTCTTATTTTATTATTTAAAATTTATATCTCAGTGTCTTACAGAGTTAGCTTTAGTTAGCTCTTTGAAACAGACTTCTTTTAAAGAGCAGTTTTAGGTTCACAGAAAAACTGAGTGGAAGATACAGAGATTTCCCATATGTCCTCTGCCTAGACAGCATCCCTCATCAGAGAAGAACTTTTGATAAACTTACATTGATACATCACTGTCACCCAAAATTCATAGGATTTATGCTTGGTGATGTATATTTTATGGGTTTTGATAAGTATATAATGACATGTATCCCCCATTATAGCACTCACTGCCCTAAAAATCTCTTGACCTATTTGAGCTTCCTTTCCCCTAACCCTTGCAACCACTGATCCTTTTTTTACTGTCTTTATACTTTTGCTTTTCCAGATTGTCATATAGTTGGAAATTGTACAGTATACAGCCTTTTCAGATTGGATTCTTTCACTTGGAAATATGCATTTAAGTTTCCTCCATATATTTTCATGACTTGACTACTCATTTTTTTAAAAAGCCCTGAATAATATTGCATTTCTGAATGTACCAGTTTATTTCCCTATTCACTTACTGAAGCACATCTTTAATTGCTTCCAAATTTTGGCAATTATTAACAAAGCTGAAATTAACATTTAAGTGCAGATTTCTGCGTAAATATACATTTTCAACTTATTTGGGTTAATAGCAAGGAGTACAACTTATGGGTCACATGGTAAGAATATCTTTAGTTCTGTAAGAAAACGAAACTTCCAAAAGTTAGTTTTCCAAAGTATCTTCCAAAGTGGTTGCATGCTTTTTCATTTCTACCAGTAATGAATGTTAGTTCCTGTTGATTCACATCCTCACCCCTATTTACTGTTGTTAGTGTTTTGAATTTTGGCCATTCTTATAGGTGTGTAGTGGTATCCCATTATTGTTTAACTAGAGGCCTGATGCATGAAAATTCGTGCAAGAGTAGGCCTTCATTCCCCCAGCTGCCGGCACTGGCTTCCCTCTGGCACTCGGGACCAGGGCTGGTTCCCTCCTCCGGCAGCCTGCAGGCACCCAGAACCCAGGCTGGCTTCCCTCCAGCCCCAGCTTCGTCAGGAAGGATGTCCAGAATGACGTCCGGAAGACGTCAGTCTATTTAGCATATTACCCTTTTTAGTAGATTTGCAGTTCCCTAATGGCATATGATGTTGAGCATATTTTCAAATGCAATGCTTATTTGAAAGACATCTGCATGTCTTTTTTGGTGAAGTGTCTTTTCAGGTCATTTGCTCATTTCTAAAATTGAGTTGTTTGTTTTCTTACTGTTGAGGTTTAAGAGTGCTTTGTAAATTGTGGATAACAGTTCTTTATCAGATATATCTTTAATAAATATTTTCTCCCAGTCTGTGGCTAATCTTCTCATTCTCTTTAGAATATCTTTTGCAAAGCAGAAGTTTTTAATTTTAATAAAGTCCAGTTTATAAATTCTTTCTTTTATAAATCATTGGCACTATATGAAAAAGTCAGTGCCATACCTACTTCATTTAGATTGTCTCCTATGCTATCTTCTGGCAGTTTAATAGTTTGTGTTTTATATTTGGGCCTGTGATCTATTTGTTAATTGTTGTAAAGGATGTAGGTCTGTGCCTAGGTTTATTTTTTACATATGGATGTCCATTTGTTGAAAGGACTATATTTGGTTGAATGCATTGTCCTTGCTCCTTTGTCAAAGATCAATTGACTATATTTATGTAGGTCTATTTCTGGGCTCTCTATGCTGTTCCATTGATTTATTTCTCTATTTCGCCATTACCACCCTGTCTTGATTACTTAGATTTGCGGTAAGTCTTAAAGTCAGGAAGCATTAGTTTTTTGACTTTGTTGTTCTTCTTCAATTTTATGTTGATTATTGTGATCTTTTGCCTCACCACATAAACTTTAGAATTAGTTTATCAAAATTCACAAAATAACTTGCAGAGAGTTTGGGACTGTGTTGAATCTATAGTCAAGTTGGGAAGGAATAAAATATTGACAATATTAGTATTCCCATCAATGAATAAAGAGTATCTCTCCATTTATTTAGTTCTTTGATTTATTTAATCAGAATTTTAGTTTTTTTCATATCTATCATGTACATATATAAATTTATACCTAAGAATTTCATTTTTGGGAGGTGCTAATGTAAATAGTATTATGTTTTTAATTTCAAATTTCACTTGGTCATTGATGATATATAGGAAAGCAATTGACTGTATCCTGCAACTTTGCTATCATTGCTTGCTAATTCCAGTTTTCTTTTTGTCAATTGTTGGATTTTTTACATAGATGAACATGTCATCTACAAAGACAGTTTTATTTCTTCCTTCCCAATCAGTGTACTTTTATTTTCTTATCTTATTGCATTGGCTAGGACTTCCAGTATGATTTGAAAAGGAATGGTGAGAAGGGATATTCATTGCTTGTTCCTAATTTTAGTGGGAAAGGTTCTAATTTTTCAATAATACGTATTACATTAACTGCAGATTTTTTAAAATAGGTATTCTTTATTAAGTTGAGGAAGTTCTCCTCTATTCCTAGTTAGCTCATTTCTAAAAATTGAGTTATTTATTCTCTTACTGTTGAGTTTAAAGTGTTCTTTGTAAATTGTGGATAACAGTTCTTTATCAGATATGTCTTTAATAAGTATTTTCTCCCAGTTTGTGGCTATAATAATTTATTTCTCCTTATTTTTTGTCCTATGTATTTTCACTCTGTTGTTTGGTACATATCATTAAGGATTGTTATGTCTTCTTGGAATTGATCCCTCTATCATTATGTAATTCCCCTTTTTATCCCTCATAACATTCCTTCTCTGAAATCTGCTGTCTAAAATGAATACAGCTACTCCCTTTCTTTTGATTAATGTTAGCAAACATTATTTTTACTCTATATGTATCTGTATACTTAAAATGAGCTTCTTGTAGACAACATATAGATAAGTTTCATTTTTCTTAACAATTCTGACAACCTCTGTCTTTTAATAAGTGTACTTAGACAATTGATGTTTAAACTGACTATCGATATAGTTGGATTAATATGAACTGTATTTGTTATTATTTTTTATTCATTTCCTTCATTCTTTATTGCTGTTTTTCTTTCATTTTTTCTGTACATTGTGTACGTGTTTTAAAAATATATTTTTATTAGTTTCAGAGAAGAAGGGAGAGGGAGAGAGATAGAAACATTAATGATGAGAGAGAATCATTGCTTGGCTGCTTCCTGAACTATGCCGGCAACCCAGGCATGAGCCTGATCAGGAATCAAACCGTGTTTTTGTTTTTAAGTGGCAGCCCTGAAGTTTGCAATGTACACTTACAATTAATCCAAATCCATTTTCAAGTAACAGTATATGGTATGACTTTATGGGTAGTTCAGTACCTTATATAATAACAAATAATCCTAATTCCTCCCTCCCTTCTCTTATAAAATTGCTGCTATTAATTTCACTTATATAGAAGTATACATATTTAAATATATTGTTGATATTATTTGAACAAATTTTTACCAGGTCAATGAAGACTAAGAATATTATAAAAAATAAGAAAAGTAAAAGTTTTTATTTTACTTTCACTTATTCCTTCTCCGACAATGCTCTTTCCTTCTTCTTCTTTTTTAAAAAAAAAATGTTTTTATTAATTTTTAGAGAGAGAGAGGCAGGGAGAGAAGAGAGATAGAAACATCGATGAGACAAACTGGCTGCCTCCTGTGTGCTCCCTATTGGGATTGAGTCCACAAGCCAGGCATGTGCCCTGACTGGGAATCCAACCACTGATGCTCATGGATTGACACTGAGCCATGCTGTTTGGATTGCTCTTCCTTTCTTTATGCAAACCTGAGTTTCTGACCTGTATAATTTTCTTTCCCTCTCAAGGACTTTTAAAATAGTTTCTTGCAAGCTTACCGGCAACAATTTTTGTTTGTCTTAGAAAGTCTTCATTTCTCCTTTACTTTTGAAGGATAATTTTGTAGGGCTTTAGAATTCTAGTTTGGTGTTTACTAATCTTAACATTTTAAAAATGTCATTGCAACTTAGGAGACTTGACTTGAGGTGGTGAACAAACAATATACAGATGATTTCTTATAGAATTGTACACTTTAAACCTATATAATTTTATTAACCAGTATCATTCCAATAAATTTAATGAAAAAATAAAAAAATTTTACTCCACTTTCTTCTTGGTTGCATAATTTCTGAGAAATTAGGTGTTATTCTTATCTTCATTCCTCAATAGGCAAAGTATTTTTCCCTCTGCATTCTTTCAATATTTTTGCTTTGTTTTTAATTTTCTGCATTTGAATATGATATATCTAGGTATAGGGTTTTTTTTTGTTTGTTTGTTTGCTTTGTATTTTTTTTCTTCTTAATTTATCTTCTTGTATTCTGAGCTTCCTGAATCTGTGGTTTGATATCTAACATCAATTAGGGAGAAATCATCAGTCATTATTGTTTCAAATAATTTTTTTCCCTTCTGGTCTTCCCAGTGGGAGTATGAGTAGTTATCCAATATTTCTTGGATATCCTGTTCTTTTTCCCCCCCATTCTTTTTTTTTTTCTTCTTCTTGGCTTACAATTTTGGAAGTTTATTTTGACATATCTTCAAGCTCAGAGATTCTTTCCTCAGCTGTGTTCAGTCTACTAGTGAGCCCATTAAAAACATTCTTTTTGTTATAGTGTTTTTTTAAATCTCTATCATTTCTTTTTTATTCTTTTTTGGATTTTCATCCCTCTGCTTACATTTCCCATCTGTTCTCGCATGTTATCTATTTTATCCATTGCAGCCCTTACAATATTAATCTTAGTTGTTTTAAATTTCTAGTTCTGATAAGTACAACATTACTGTCATATCTCAATCTGGTTCTAATGCTTGCACTGTCTATTGAACTGCATTAAAAATATTTATTATTATTTTTTTTGCCTTTTAGTATTCCTTGTAATTTTTGTTGAAAGCTGACACGATGTACTGGTATTCTGGTAAGTGGTATAGTGGTGGTGGTGGTGGTGGTGGTGGAGGGGGTTTGAGAGGAAATGTTCTTTAATCTTATGATTAGGTCTCAGTCTTTTAGTGAGCCTATGCCCCTGTGCTCTGAATATCACAAGCGCATCTTGGTTACCTCCTTAAGGCGGTAGAGGATGAAGAGAGTTGGCTGGAATTGGATATTTTCCTTCTCCCACATGGAAGGCTAGGGTTAGGTATTTCTCTTCTCTCAGGTTAGTCAGGCTCTGATAAAATCTCAATAATTTATGCTCTGATAAAACAGTTTCTCTCTTGAGGACAGACTTATGAAGAACAGACAACTCTGGAGTATTTTCCCATCCATCTGCAGGAAGCACAGAGGTGTGCTTGTGTGGGGGGGGGGGGACATGGGGGGGTGAGAAGGGGGCGGTTCTCTGATCTTCACTATGAGAACTTGGGAGAGCACTTGCAGGTACAACTCACACACCTGTGTGTGCATGGGGAGCAGCTCCCCTATAACTGGGCCCCTCCCACTGGAGATGTCCACATGGATCCTTCAGCAATTTGTCATTTTCCTACCCTGGCTTTGGTTCCCACGAAGGTTTCCTACCCTGGCTTTGGTTCCCACGAAGGTTTCTGCTCTCTATTCATAGGTGAAGGTTTCTGCTCTCTATTCATAGGTGTGTTTGTTGTTTTTGTTCCAGAAAGTTGTGATTGTCTATATCACCTGTCTGTCTCTCCAATTTTAGGTGCAACAAATTGCCTCTGATCTCATTTCTGACAGATATAAGAAGGACTGCTGATTTTTCCACTTGGTTAGCTCTTTACTTGTTACTAGAATGGAGTAACAACTTTCAGCCTCTTCACATGCCTGACAAAAGCTGGGAAATCCTTCTTATACCTTTAAAGCATTTGCCTTTATTTGATGTCTGCCCTGTAGAATTATTTATTCTGAGAGGCATCCTCCCAAATACCATGCCGTTCATTTTACTTATTTTATAGAGAGCATAGTAAACAATGTTTACAGGCTAATAGTCTATTAACATTGGAAGTGATCTTAGAACATCTAGTTCAACTCTTAAGTTTGTAGGTGAAAAAAATAAGTGAGGGCTAGAAAAATTAAATTAGTTGATCAAGGTCATTCAGCTGGTCAACGCAGAGCCCAATCTCTTGGTTGGTTTTGTGCTTTGTAATCTATACTCCACGTCCCTCAACTTTTAAGTTGCTTTATTTGCCAGTCTTTCTACTTGGACTTGGGGTTCACACGGTCCACTGTTTTATGTAAAAGTCTGATTTAATCTCAGAGAAATGTCTGATTAAAAACAGTTTGCTTTTGCAGACTGGACTGCTTGATTACTTAATGCTCTTTTCCCACCTCCGCCCCAGTGTGGAGTAGCACCCAGTCTGTCTCTCATGTCTCAGAGGACCGTGGCCCCGCCCTCAAGGCAGATACTGTTTCCTCCTAGAAGTCCTACTTTCCTTCCAATGTGTAGCTTAGGAATGAACATGTGACCCAGTTCAGGGCACTGGGACATAGGGGAAGAGGTTTGTGGAAAAGGTCTCCTTATTCCTGGAGGTAAAAACAAGAACGCCTGGTTGCTACAACTGAGGGTAAGGCCCAGAGCTTCTGCTGGCCTTTTGTGGGGTAAGGAGAGCTAGCCAGAGGGCCAAGGTGACCCCTGAAGAAGGTGGGACACATAGACGAAAAGGACCCAGCTCCTTAAGGACACCATTAAGCTGCTAGATTTCCTGCTATGTTAGATACTGAATTGCCTTGTGTTTTGACCAGTTTATGTTGAGGTTTTATGCAGTGTGCAGCCAGTTAGCCTAATGAAACAATGATCAAATGTATATTATCTTATTTTCAAATTTATCTTTGATACATACTTTTCTTAAATTTACTATAAACTAATGCCTAAATATAGTGTCTGGTCCACAATAGGGCTATTTTCAGAGAATTCTAAGCACTAAATTTTATGCTTACAAACCATGACCATAGTTCTCTGTTCTTTCAGGTCCAGATGGACCAATCTGATGACACACTGCCCCCAAATCAACCTGCCAATTTTGGATTATTCAGGAGAATATTTTAAAATCTGAATGATATGCCTTAAATTCATACATATTCCCACCATACCGCTATCTTATGTTTGCTGCTTTACAAATTTAAACTTGCTGGGCCCTTGAGATGTTTGTATCTTGGACCCTAATAAACTGTTTTTCTCAGAGATGCTTTTTAAAACACACACTCTCCAATCGTAATGCCCTTCTCTCCAACAAGTTACCAAAGAGATGGGTTCAGCCCTGAGTGCACATGAGAATCAAAGGAGAATTTCAAATCCTGAAGCCCGCACCCTTGATGAAGTAAGTCAGAGCCCCCGGGAGTGGGAACCAGGCACCAGTACTTTAAATTTAAAACTATTTTTAAATTTTAAAATACTATAACCATTTCAAAAAGGTTGCAAAAGTAGTATTAAGTATTTCCTGGATTCCACCCATCCAGGTTTTTTATAGGACCTTTATATTCTCTTTTTCTCTCCTCTCTATTTCTCTCTCTCTCTCTCTCTCTCTCTCTCTCTCTCTCTCTCTCTCTCTCTTTCTCTCTCTCTCTCTCTCTCTCTCTCTCTCTCTCTCTCTCCATATATATATATACACGCTTCTCTAAATATATATATATATATATGCGCTTCACTATATAAATGCATATTTTTTTCTGGGACATTTGAAAGTAAGTTTAAGGACACAACTCCCCTCTACTTCAAAACATTCTCATGTGTATTTCAGTGCACATTCCCCCCCAAAAACAAGAACATTCTCTTACATAATCATAGTACTATTATCAACATCAAGAAATCCACAGTGATATAACTATATTATATAATCCACCAACCTCATTCAGATTTCTCCAAATGTCCCACTGATGTCATTTTCTGGCCCAGTTGCTAGTCTAGGATCCAATTCAAAATCACTATTGCATTTAGTTATCATGTCTCTTTAGTCTCCTTTAATACAAAATGGTTCTTCATATTTTTTATGACCTGAAAAAATTTAAATAACAAATTCATTACTTTTTTATTTTCAACGTTCTTTAAAATTACATTTTACACTTAATATTATTTTGTATAAATTTCAGGGGTGCAGAATAGTGGATAGACAATCATATACTTTATAAAATATTCCCGTTAATATTTCCAGTACCCACCTGGCACCATGCATAATTATTACAATACTATTGACTATCTTTCCCATGCTGTACTTTATATCCCCATGACTATTTTGTAACTATCAACAGATTAGTCATTTTGGAGAATCTCATTCAATTTATTTTTTTTTCCATACATTTGGTCATTTGGGGGGAAAAAAAATTCACTTGTGCACATAAGTGAGTTATTTTATGTACAGTAAAAGAATGAGGAGGGAGAAAATGAAAGAAGAGAGAAAATTATACCGTAGCTGTCAGGATGTGATGAAACCAAATTGTAATTTTCTAATTGAGAATGTCTTCTTGGTTGGTAGGAACAAAGTTCTGGAATAAAATAGCAGGTTCCCTTTTTAGTGGACACCTCCTGTCTACTGCTGGAACCCACCAAGTGTATTTTCAGCCTCCATTCCCACCTGTGCAGTGTCTTTGCCTCATTGTTTGGCCACCTGTCCATTTGGAATCAGGTCTGCTTCACTGACAATTCACAATAGGTTTTCATTAGTTTATTAAGTAGTGTAACCCTCTTAATCTCAAACTGTACCACAAAAGCATCTGCCCTACCACCTTCAAATTAATATGGAGACAGTCGAGAAACCTGACTGCAGGCATTCATGGAACGTCCTACGCCTTGCCTAGGTTCATATCAAGAACTGAGGGTTATAAATAGTGCCCAAGGATAAATAACTAGAGGCAGGAACAAGGAGAGATGAGAGTCTTCTCTTCCAGTGATTGTTTCCTGTTTGCACCTTCCCACTGAGATGTCAATTACCTTTGTTCCCATTGTCTGAACAGGTTTGATGGCTCTCTGTGGCTTCCATATCACAAGGCTTGATTGTAAAGCAAATTATGTCTCTATATGGCCCGGAGCCCAGGAGAGGCACGTTTGGTTCATGCATATTTTTATGACAAGCAAAGCTTTCCACAACCTCCCATCCTCCAAAACAAACAAACACAACAGCAACAACAACAAACCCGAACCCATTTTGCCTTCAGTCAGGTCATGTGCTCTCTAGTTAGTCCCAGTTGCCACCTTACTGCTTACATACGCACTTGACACATTGCGTTCCTTCCTGGTCCTGATGACACATGACTTCCCGCTTTGCTCTCAGGCTTCATCCCTTTCAGCTGTCTTGCTAAGCCTCTGGGAAGCACCCCCAGGAGTCTGAGTTTGGTCTCCTCGTCCCTGGAAACCACATACCCCTCTTCTCTCCTCTCCGAGAGCCTAAAAGACCTTTGTGTTTCCAGGGAAGCATTATTCCTTTAAGTCATGGTGGTTCTTCCTACATTTCATTCTCATTCTCCCACCAAACCCCATAGACCACCATCGTCTACTGCTTCTGCGTTTCTGCGTATTGTTGCCTCTTTTTGTTTTCCGTCCTGTCACATTTATGTCCCAAGACTGTGGGGTCTAATGCTGCCTTTCTCTTTGAATGGGAGGAAAATAATACAGTCATAAAGATCAGGAGACAAAACTGTTTGTATTTCAAAATACTATTCCACTATCTACTTATACTTATACTTAGTGCTGCAGGGTAACTATAAAGGAGTTATTTTTGTTTCCCACCTGGACTTGTCGACCATCAAATGATTACATCTTATGAGTCAAATGTACAAGCAGTTTTAAAAGATACACTATTTTGAAAATATAGTCAACCCTTTAACAACATGGGGATTAGAAGTGCTGACCCTTCCCTCCCCCCGTAAAAAAATCTGCATATAACTTTTTACTCTACAGTTGACCTTTTGCATCACAATTCAACCAACTGCAGCCCAGAAACAGTATTTTGAGAGTTTCAGTTTAGCTATCTCAAACCAAGGTCACCCTTCAAATCCCTGGTCAGCAAAAACTAAGCCTTATCTGCCAAAGGCTAAAAAAAAAAAATTAAAAAAAAGAATGGATGCATGCAAAAAGGAAAAGCGTACCAGATTTTAAATGCACTGTTGATAAATGAACAGCACGGTTTGAACAACACAGGTCAACATATAGGCAGATTTTTTTCAACACAAACAGTCAGTCCTAGCTGCAGTTTTGTAGCTGGGGACTCAATGAAACACTGGTGGAAAATGCTACTTTCACAATCCCAGCCTCGGCTTCTCAACCACAGATTCAAAACCTAACCTTGAAATTTCCATCTTTTATTCTTTTTTTTTTTTTTTTTAGTAGCCAAAAATTTTATTTTTAAACAAATATGTCAAGCATTCAGAAAAGGATTTAGAAAACAAATTACATAACCAACAGCTAACAACAATCCACCTTTGTTAACTCTGCACATTTTGTGTTATTTGCTTCTGATTTTTTAAAGAAATAAATTATAACAAAACCAGTTGAAATTCTTTGCATAAATCTCACATCCCATTTCTCTCTCTTGAATTTGATGTTGATCATTCCCATGAATTTCTTTTTTTCAAATTTCTTTATTGATTAAGGTATCACATATTTGTCCTCAACCCCCCATTCTTATCCCCAACTTCTCCCCACTCATGCTCCCACCCCCCTGTTGTCCTTGACCACTGGTTAGGCTCATATATATGCACGTAAGTCCTTTGGTTGATCTCTCCCTTTTATCCCCACCCTCCCTTTGAGGTCCAACAGTCTAACCCATGGCTCCTTATTTCTGGAACTGTTCTTGTTCATCAGTCAATGTTGTTCACCATTTCCCAACAGAGAGGAATTGACAGGACTACTCCATCTTTTATTCTTTAAAGCCTCAGCCTCTCTCATCAAGCCCTGTCTGTGGCTGAGAAATCTGTGGGGTTAGGAGACCCACCTGACCTTCTTCTTCCTTGCTATTCACTCTCACTCCCTAGGTGCCTTGTTGGACACCTTAAAGTTGGAGTATATGGGAAAAGGAAGACACAATGGTGGGAATCTATTCTAATTGTGCTAGTATTAGTAGTCTTTGGTTATAATCTGGTATTAGTATTCTCTGGATGTGTCAGATGCATAATTCTGGACTCTTAACCTTGACCCAACCTCCCAACACCATTCTGAAGAGTTTCTCCCCAGTGGCTCTTTGACTTAGATGAAGATGCCTCCTTGGCTGGTCACTGTCATTCCCCAGAAGCCCCCTGGTTCCAAGGCAGCCCACATGTTGGGCCATCTTGGCCCTCCACACCATCCTTGAAATGGTCTACTCAGCTCCCTTCTGAAGCATCTACTCAGGCCCATGGCAAATACTTCTAAACTGGTGCCCATCCAAAACAATTATCTTTTTGTTTCTCAGTAATTTCAGCCACACAGTGTCTTCCCTCTAAATTTTCAAGTGTTAAGTCTATGTCCTTGAATCTCTATGGGTCTCACATAAAGTTCTCCACACTGGTCTCATGAAATCTCTCATTTAACTTGGGGTAAGAGGGTAACACCCCCATCTGCACCCCTATGGAGAGGGGTGTCCTTATATCAACAACCTCTCTAAGGAAATGCAAACTTCCAGATTTCCAACTTCCCAATCAATGCTAAACATTCTATTACAAAGTGTAGATAGATATCTTGTAGTACTGGATTACCGCTACATGACATTGATTGATACTTTTCCAAATGAATTATTAAGTGAAAAACACTGACCAGAAGTTTTTTTATTCAACATGTGTATCAGTAAGGGGTGCTTTTGGCTGTAATCAGTGATGTGCTGGGAAATGTTTAACAACCAGGTTTTCAGTGAAAGAAAAAAATCTCCAGTTCACCGAATTAGTCAATTTCCAAATTGTACATAGATTTCTCATGGTTAATTTCAAGCTAACAAGGTAACATCACTGAAGACAATTGGGAAGAGATGTGGTTTCTCAACTCTAGTGAGACCACATGCGCTGGCTCCAGCATTTCCTGGTAACAAATCAAACTTGCTTACATAATAAGGGAAGATACTGGTTTACATTACGGGAAATCTGGAGTAGGGTGAGATTTAGGGCTTTCTTATCTATTGGTTCATGGAACTCATAAAAGATCCAAAGTTCTTTCTGGCTCTCCGTGCTGCTGGTGTGATTCTGAAGTTCTTAATTTTAATAGAGTCAACTCACTCTGAATCTTTTCTTGGTCTGAGTTTTGAAACTCTAAAGTAACTTGACATCAAAGACCTTCTAAGTAAATATTCCCTTAGAATCTAATTTTTCGCTTCATCTCTTAGTCTCAGTATAATTTTTAGGTAAAAAAAAAAAAATTCTGTGCCAGATGATCTGTAAGATCCTATCAGCTTTAAAAGAATCATGACCTGCTTCCACAACTTGTTTCCACATATCCGTTTTTATGTACTCTTTTTCACGATGTTCTCATCTTCTCACATGGTTTCCATTATTGTCTCTATGTACTATAAATAATTCTCAAATATCTAACTTTAGTTCTAAAAATATTTTCATAACTTCAGTACCTACATTCTCAAATGCCCAATCGACATTTTTCACATCGCTATCCCAGTAGCTTCAAACTCAACCTCTCTAATTTAAATAAGACCCTCTTCCCTTGTCCATAGAAAATAAACAAAACAAGGCAAAACTTTTCCTGAAAGTGTCAGCTGCTGTTAAGGGAACCACTATTCTCCAAGGTATACAAGTAAACTTATCTATTGATAATAAAGGGTGGTGCCCAGATAAAAATCCGATTAAAAAACAAACAAAAATGAGATGTCTGGGGGTTTACCTCACTGAAATAAGAGTGGAGAATACGATGATAAAATGGTTTGTGATAGTAGGGATGGTGGAGAAGAGTAGAGTACCCATGATGAGTTTAGTTTGGGACATTTTAAATTTCAAGTGTGATTGTGATGTTCAAGATAGGGTGTCGGGGGAACAATTATACTTGTTGGTCTGGCACTTAGGAGAGAGATCCAGGCTGGAGAGAAAGATGGCCTTGGTGATATTGACATGGTTGAGCACACCCTGGCAGAGCAGGCAGAATAAGAAAAGGAGAGGAGCTGGGCTGGAGCCCTGAGTATGACATTAGAGGGAAGGCAAGGGAGAAAATCCTGAAAATTCAACTGGAAAAAAAAAAAGCAGAGAGGTCAGAAGAAAGCCAGGAAAGGGGTGTTATTGAAATCAAGAGGAGAGATTGTTCAAGGAAAAATTGTGGTCTGGAGAGTCAAATCCTGCTGAAAGCTGATGAAGGGTCAAAGGCCTGAAAAGTGTTCTCTGAATTAGTAAAGAACTTATAGGAGGATCTCCAAACAGCATCTCCTGGGAGTGCTGGGTGCAGCAGCCAGTCTATGCATGGGAAGGGGGACGTGGATTACTGTCCAACAAATGACATCAGGAAAAGTGACAGCCCTTTTGGGCAGGAAGAATCAACGAAGGCTCACGGGATAGTTATTGAGTGGCCAGTGTGGGAAAAAACAAACAAACAGGAAATAAGTTCACGTGCTTGTCCTCAGGGAAAATGTAAGAGAAAGTTGCTTTGAAATGCAGCCTAAAGTTTACTGGCACTTTCAGGGCTAGAAATAGGGAGATGATATTTTAAATACCAAAGAGGCACAAGTAGAGATGTGACAACAGCAGATTAGGGTCCTTACTAAGGAGCTATAGGAAACAATCCAGTGTGTTTTGAGCTGAATTTTAGAAAAATTAGCTAAGCTTAACCAAGACAGGCAAAAGGAGGGAAACCTGGAAATAGCAACACCTGGATAGGAAGGTCCCTTCCACAGGTACTTTTCATTTCAACATCTTCAAGCCTGCCCTGTTTGGAAAATATCCATCACATCACCACCACCACCACCACTGACTATTTTTTCCCTAGCTCTGGCCATATTCTTGTCTAATCAAAACCAAATATGGTTTCTACCCATGCATCCTGATCTCCTCAACGTCTTTTTGAGTCAGTTTCAAGCTCCTGCTGTTTACTCCAACCTTCCTTTCCTATTTATCCCCAGGTTCTTTTTCATGGGGGAAGGGAGAGGGAAGGAAATTTGGGTTGCTGATTGGTGAAGTCATGGTGCATGTCTGTCCTTTCCTGTTGTAAGGTCCGACTCTCCACTGGATTGTAAACTCCAAAGGAGCTCGTAGCAGGAGCTCACTGAGTGACTGAGTATCCCCCAACTAAGTAGCCTGAGGAAGGTTTGAAGTTCAGAGTCATGTTCATGCAATAGAATAGAAAAGGATCCTAAGGACTCTTCTAAAAAAAAAAAAACCCATCATATTCTCCAGCTAACCAATGCTCTCCGGCATAGTTACAAAAGTCTCTTCCTCCATTAAGGACAAACGTGCTCCATTTGGGATGGTCCAGTAACCCTGTGTCCTCTTCCACTCTCTCCTCCTCCCACCCTCCAACATGCTGGGCCTATATCACCTATGATCAAATAGACAATCAAGTGCTGTCTATTTAAGGTGTCAAGATGGAGGAAAGGTGAGGAGGAAATGGGATGGTTTGGATACTTTTTTCATGTAGAGAAATGTGAAAGTATATTAACGTATCCACTCTGTGTCTAACTTCTGAAAAAGATTTCAGTGGGAAAAGAAATGGGATGGCAGCCCCTCTTATCTTTCACACATCCAGCACTGAATGTGTGTGTGTGTGTGTGTGTGTGTGTGTGTGTGTGTGTGTGTGTTTTCCTGACTAAATTAACAGCAAACGAAGAAGGATTCCAAAGCTGTTGGTGTCATGATGCCAAAATATCCAGATGAAGAATTTAATCAATGGTGCAGATGTTCCAAATACATAATGCCAAACACCCCAATCTGTGGAACATCCAGTGACAGTTTTTTCATTTTGCTCTTGATACCTTGGCAGGGCACAGCAGCTGCAGCCAGATTGCTGAGATTAAGAGCCAAACCACATTTGCTATCCAAAGTTGTTAGGGTGACACTCTGAAAAGGGTTTTCTGTGTCCTAAAGATTTGCATTATCTTTCCCTAGCGTACTCTTCAAGCAGGAATTATATTTCAGACTTTTATTACTTACTTAGTCAGAAGAGAGAAATAGGATAGATGAAGCCTCAGAAATTGCTACAGAAATAAACAGACATTGTGTTCTTAAAAACAAATGGTATATGTCAGGTCAAAAATTTAAAAGAGAATAAAATAGTCCTAAGGGGGGAAAAAGTACAGGCTATTGTGAGTTAAGTTTTCTCACATCAACATATGGAGTGTTAGTAACACCACCTCTCTAAGCGCTGATCTGTTTCAGCAACACTCTAATTTGGCTTTAACTGTCCAGGTCCTCAAATATCTAACGCCCTGATTCCTCAGGTCACTCCTGCTCCTATGACAGCAACTGAACACCAGAGCTCCATTTGGAATTTTGTGTCCAGCTAATTCCACCCAGTTCACATGCTGGGTCACTGCCCAGACGGCAAGCCCCGTGGTCATCTTTCTTCTTCCTTACTCCCCAGTCTGCTCTTGGTTTTCTCCCTCCTGTCCCAACCTCCCAAATTCTCCTCCTACCCGAATCCTTGATTATAATGGGGACAGAGGAGACAAAGCACAAGGGTTCTTCATGCTCACTTTTGAAGCAGCTAAGGTTCTTTTCAATAGTGTTAACAATCTATTGTCACAATCTTTTTAAAACGTAGTTTATTGTCTTATGATTACATAGACAACCAAGTGTTGTTTTTAAGAGACCCATGGCTGTCTTAACCAAGTGCCCAAATTTCCTCCGATAATTTTATTTGAATTTTGCTTCCAAAAATTGGGTCCTAAATCTATAAAAAGTAAAGCCCAAAATTTAAGCTATCTTTTATATCTAAAACTATCTTTGAGATTTCCAAGATGGCCTCTGAAAAACTACAAAGATTGGTTCTTTCACCTTATAAAAGGAGGGGTGCTGGAAATAACTAGGTTTGTTGAGTTGCATGGGGAGAACTTTAAATCAGACACTCAGCCATTCCTAAGTTAACTTTGTTGTAAGTACATTTTGTTAATATAAATTGATCAGAAATTGAATGCTTTAATGGAAATCCTAGAGATTTGTGAGTATCTCCCCTGTTCACATATATGTTAGCCTTCAGGGATAATACTGATCAAAACTCTAAGAAATAGTTGTGTTTATGAGCCCTGCTGTTAATGGTTGCCCGATGGCCTGATGTTGTTAGGCAACCATCGTGTTATCAGCTATAATTTCAGTCACTGTTTCAACATTTACTTGACTGCAACCCCACTTCTTTAATTTCAATGTAGTATCTTCTAGGTCAGTGGCTCTCAATTGAGGATGTACATCCAACTTAGTTATGGAGTTTTGTAACAATATTGTCTATGCCCTGCTTCAGACTTAACTAAAACTCTTTATTGGTATTCTTGGTATATTATGGGTCAAGATTATTAAGTAATATATCTCAAAAAGTTTTTCTGTATAAAAATTACATTAATCCATTTATGTATAAATCAGATGTAACATCCATTGACTTTATTGAAAATAGGCTTATTATTCTTAGAGATATTTTACCTAGAAGAAAAATTATGATGACAATTATCTTTGCCACATAACATAACCTAATCACAGAAGTGAGACCTGTAAGCAGGTCTCATCCACACTCAAGGGGAGGACGTTATGCAGGGCACGTACACCAATGAACAGGAATCTTAGCAGCCAAGTTCAAATTCTGCCTCCTCCATTTCCCAACCCATCCTCATCAATACTTAAGTTAGCAGAAACTTTTCTTTTTTCACCTTCAGTTGACAGTGCAACTGGCAGTGTTAAATTTATTTATTTGGTACTTATTTCTTTTTGTAACCTCTTGTACTTGGAGGTTGGAAGAGGCATGCATGACTTCAGGCTTGTCCCTTGCTCTGAGAGAGTGTAGACACTATCTTAGTTCCTCTCTCTCCTTCTGCCCATCTCTGCTGCTCCAGCTCATGCTCATTCATTGCTCTTCTTAAAAAAAAAAAAAAAAATATATATATATATATATATATATATATATATATATATATATATATATATATATATTTGATTTTTTTTACAGAGAGGAAGGGAGAGAGATAGAGAGCCAGAAACATCGATCGGCTGCCTCCTGCACGCCCCCTACTGGGGATGTTCCCGCAACCAAGGTACATGCCCTTGACCAGAATCAAACCTGGGACCTTTCAGTCTGCACGCTGATGCTCTATCCACTGAGCCAAACTGGTTTCGGCCATTGCTCTTCTTTCCATTCCTTAATGTTGATATTCTCTGGGGTTCCATCCTTATCTCTACTTTCTTCTCCCTGGATTTATTTTAACTGAATGATTTCATGTATTCTCATAGCTTTCAACCCCTGCCTTCATTCATACACTTCCCCAATTTATTTATCTTGCTCAGCCATTTCTCCTGTTTAAACATTATCCTCATTTCCCTTAATTAAACCAAATTAGTTGTTAAAATGTTGTTCATCATATTTATATGTCAGAGATTCTAATAATCTGCACTTTTAATGACATTTATAAACTTTGACTTATTTTAAAATCTATTTTATGTTACTATTGATTTTATTAATAAAGCTTTAACATTTTTTAATCTACATTAGCTCAGGGGCTGATAAATGAGATGATTATCATATGAAAGCCATATTGCAAATTCAAGATCTTTAAGATAACTCTTGAATCATTGCAATTATGTTTTATAAGTGGTGGTCGGAATATTTTAATGGCTAAGATAGCTAAGCAACATTTCCATAGGAATATTTCATTTCCTGGAGTCTTTGTATCAGTCTCAAAATAGTCTGGTAGACATTATCCATTATAATAAGAAAGTCTGAAATAAAAGGTACATTTTGATAATATTACTGTTATCAACATCATAACCACAATATATGCAGCGAGACTAAGGAAATATTTCTTCTGTTTTGAGAGTGGAGAGAGTTGGGGGAATAAAAGGAGGAACATGTAAAAATGGAGGTAAAGAAGCAGAGAAATGAGCAAAAATGCCAACTGAGAACATTGGTAAAGATTCCTTCTCACTGAACTATTTGCCTCATTGTGGCCAGGGGAAACCCCATTATTACTCAGGTGGAAACATAAATTGCAATTTAGAAGGGTCTTCAGCAGGCAGCTAGAAAAGGCAGTGTTTATGGAATTAGAACTGCCCAACTATTTGGAGATAATTGAGGTGGTGAGGAAAGATAAGGAGAGAGAGTGAGGAAGAGACAAAGAGAAGAGGAGACACACTTAGAAAGAGGATCAGGGGACACTTTCCAGGCAAAGCCCCCAGCAGAGTCTCACAGGCAGGAATCTAGCTCAAAGTTATGGTGTTCTGGGATGGGAAAGCCACCAGGCATTAAGGCCTCATTATAACAAGCCCGTATAAAAAGTACTGGAAGAAATACCCGTCTTCCCAGTTTGCATGAGGTACAGTATTTTTGTTAGCACATTTTGTCCAACATGTTGAAAAAATAAAATAATTAAAAGTTTAATAAACAGCTTCAGATGCTAAAAACTTAAATGCTTTTGTCATATGTAAAACTATACAAAGTAGATAACGGTAGACCAGACATCTATAAAGTACCACTTCCAAAGGTCAAAGTATCCCCCTAAGACTGCCTTGACCAATGGCGGCTTCCATAAAGTTTACTGTATCAAGACCCTCTAAACTTGTTTGTAGTTTTGAAAAGTATGTTGCTAGAACTAATGTGAACTATTGCATCAGAAACATAGGAAATGAATTATTATTCACAACTTTTGAGTGACATTTAAAAAAAAAATTCCATTGTTCTACTGAAACTTGTTCTGGAAGCGCTCTGCTTCTCTCCCTAAAAATATATGCCAGTGGCTAAGTTTGTGATCACTGACATTTTACATTTTCATATGTACAGAAAAACAACAACAATAATAGCCATTATGGACTGAACACTTACTATGTAGCAGGTATTCCAAGCATTTCACATGTACTAGCTCATTTAATGCTTACAAAAGCCAAAGTGTTTGGTATTATCATTATCCTCACTTGACAGATGTGAAAATCAAGACATGGAGAGGCTAAATAATTTGCCTCAAATTACACAGCTATGGTAAATGGCAAAGCTTTTGCTCATTGTTATACATGCCTACAATGCTCTCTCTATTTTGGCATTTCTGCACATAAGTATCCCACTGGTTTTCAAGGTCTAGTTCAAAAACCAATATTCTCACTAAAGTTTTTCCTGATATCTCCACCCTGACTCCCACCCCCAGGAGAATGAATGATCTCCTCATCCTGGATCTCCCAGCACTTTTTCATCCTTGCAGTAGAACTTGTGTTTATACTGTCCATTTCCTCTGATACAGCTTTTGGCATAGCACTCAGCAGATGCTCTACACCTCCTGCATAACATTATTTAATAAACTCTGTACTTACCTACTCCAACTAGATAAAACTTAAAGCTCCTCCAACCATCTTCTCTTATACATTTAGTGCTTCTCTTATATCAGTTAACTTTAACCCTTTTCTACCATTTTTAATCCCTCATCCTTGTCCAGTTTCTTCCCACTGCTTATAAATTCCTTCGCATTGGGGTCCTTATTTGATTCATATGACACAAAACCTGCATATAAGCAATGACTTGGAAACTGTGTGTTGAAGGGAAGGGATGGGAGCATCATCCTGTCAGAGCATTCACAGTCCTAAAGAGATACATTTTTATAATCAATTTCTTAATTATATCCCCTAAGTCAGATTGTTAATGACCCTGTGCTCTACTTAGCTGGATAATTACACACACACTATAGTAGGTGTACCAGTTAATAATGCGGATTTTATAATTAAAGAAAACATGATAATTTCAAGAGAAACATTAAAAGTGCCTTGTTCAAAGTAATTGTTCATCACTAGCTACACATTTCCCTCATCAGGTAATTTGTGGATACCATCACGATAGAAGTTTTTTGTTTTCAGGCAGACCATTCAGAGACCCCATTTTCCACTTCTTTGTACATTTTGAAGTGCTGCTCAGAAAGTGCGTGTGCCATCGATTGGAACAAGTGGTAATCTGAAGGAGCAAGGTCTGGTGAATATGGCGGGTGGGTTAATACTTCCCAGGCAAGATCTTTTAACATGTCTTTAACTGGTTTTGAAGTGTGTGATGGTGCATCATCATGAAGCAAAATTACTTTGCTGTGTTGTCTGGACCATTCTGGTTGTTTTACGATCAAAACGTGGTTCAAATTGATTATTTGTTGTCAGTAGTGATCAATATTAATGGTTTATCTGGTTTAAAAGCACATAATACACCAAACCTTCCTGATCCCACCAAATGCAGAGTATTGTCTTCTTTCCAAAGCGATTTGGCCTTGCAGATTAAGTTGATGATTGACCTGGGTTAACCCATGATTTTGTGCATTTGGGATTCTCAAAATAAATCCACTGTTCATCACAAGGCACAATTCAATGCAAAAAAAGACTTCCTTTTGTGCCATTGAAGCGACATTTTATTGATGACTTTTTGTTTTCCATTTGTCTTTTGTTCAGTTGATGTGGCATCTATTTTCCTTCCTTTAAAATCTTTCCCATTGCTTGTAAACAATCATAAATTGTTTGCTGAGCAACATTTAATCTTTCTGCAAGTTGTTTTTGAATTTGACATGCATCTTCATCCAAAATGCTTGTAGTTGTTGGTCTTCAAACTTTTTCAGTTGACCTGGACGCTCGTTGTCTTTCACATAGAAACCATCACTTTTACAGCATTTAGACCAGCGTTCACAAGTATCTTGAGATGGAGCATGTTCACCATAAGCTTCCCAAAGCTTTCAGCAGCACTTTTCTTCAAAATAAAGTAATGAATTAAAACTTCCTACAAATGCTGTTTTGGGCATGAAATTTGACATTTTTAAGCATAAAAATATCTATGATGTTAACACCTTCAGAAAATTTGACATATGAAGTTTTGAAGCTTGCTCTCAAGACAACAAATAGCATACATATCAAATTGCATATATATCAACACATGTGTAACCCCATCTGTTGAAAAAAATTTGCATTCTTAACTGGTACACCTGATAAATCTGCCCTTTTCCATTTTAGACAAGAGCCCTGCCAAGAGGTTCTATGGTCATGGAAGTTTTTTGTTTTTTGTTTTGTTTTTTAAATATATTTTGTTGATTTTTTACAGAGAGAAAGAAAGAGGGATAGAGAGTTAGAAACATCGATGAGAGAGAATCATCGATCAGCTGCCTCTTGCACAGCCCCCACTGGGGATGTGCCTGCAACCAAGGTACATGTCCTTGACCAGAATCGAACCTGGGACCCTTCAGTCCACAGACCGATGCTCTATCCATTAAGCCAAACCAGTTTCGGCGTCATGGAAGTTTTGACATCTATTTATATAAAAGCCTAAGTGACCATCCAAGCATCTGACCATCCGACAAGTAGCTATGATGTGCACTAACCACAAGTGGACAAACGCTCAATGCAGGAGCTGCCGAGCTGTGGTGACTTGGCAGCTCCAGTTCTTGGGTGACACACCCGGAACCAGAGAAGAGGGAGCCTGATTCTGGGGTGCATCACCCAAGAACCACCCGCTCACAATCTGGGACCCCTTGGGGAATTTCAAAGAGCCAGTTTTAGCCTGATCCCCACAGGCCAGGCCAAGGGACCCCACCAGTGCATGAATCTGTGCACTGGGCCTCTAGTCTATTAATAAGTAGCAAACCATGGTTCTCTGAAAGAGGAAACCTGGGAGTCCCAGACAGTGGAAAGTGGGAACCTTGTCTGAGAAGCTCGCTGTTCTGATCACAAGATAAGAAGTGCATGAGACTGAGAGCATCAGGAGCCCTAATAAGGATGAGATATGACTAACAAGGGCATGTAGACACGGGTCTTCAAAGAGCATGGCAACCAAGAGACTGAGGAATGGGAATGGGAACAACCTCCTCCTAGTTTGGGAGCTGTGGAAGGACCCACGTTTTCTCTTCCATTAAGGCAGAATGGACTTAATCCCTCCCAGTTATAGAACCATGAGAACTGACTGGCAACCTGGCAGAGGCAGATAAGTGTGTCAGCTCACACGAACACCAGGTTCTTCATCCTATGCTCTGCGTGGCTGAGGATGGTTTGCACCACAGAGCTCCTCCTGCTGCAATCGAGTTGATTGCTTACTCTGTCCCTATGCAGGGATTTAGGATGAAAGCAGGGCTGAAAGGAAGGTGCATGACTGTTGATTGAAGGTGGGCTCAAAAATTTGGTTTGAAGAGAATTCTCTTTTCCCTGGGATGTTGTCCTTGCGAGGTTTGGACGGGATGAGGACAGCCTCTGTCCTAATGCATTGGTGCCTTTAGCACACAGTGCTGGGGACAACCCTCAGCAGATTCTCCAGAATAGCCCAGAATACTCTCACTCAATTAGGCCTGTCTTTCCAGGGGGCTTTGAGAGCACATGAGCATGGCCCTCCAGTCTTTTTTCCTGGGTTTCCTTTCAAGGTATGCTGGCTGGTTATGGAGAATCTTTTCCTGGTCCTAAGACACATTTGGGAAGCCAGTATTAGGAGAGTTCTTATTTCTTGGAATATTTTTCTTGCAAGGTTAAACTAATATCCTTGAATGGCAAAGAAGTCTATAAAAGGTCTGGATATCTTACTAGAGGCCTGATGCATGAAATTTGTGCAAGAGTAGGCCTTGATCCTCCTTCACAACCACAGCCAGCTGTCTGGATCCCTCCCTCACAGCTGTGGTGACTGCCCGGATCCCTCCCTTGCAGCCTTGGGCGATTGCCTTGATCCTGCGCCTGCAGCCCCAGCTTTGTCCCAGAAGGACATCCTGTCTAATTAGCATATTGTGCTTTTATTATTTTAGATGGTTAAGTTTTTGCAAGAGAGTTCAGAATTAAAACTTATACCATTGCAGTTGACTTTTGATTTGATGGTTGTGTTGAAAAAAAAAAAGTCTTTTCTACTCTAAAATTTTGACAAACTGTGTCTATACCCCACACAATGCTTTTTCAGTGCTATCATTATAAATGGATTAAAAATGTTTATCCAAATTAATTCATGTACATGGTTTAAAAAAAACAAGCAATACTATAAACAGTTTATTAAGATCAGTAGTTGGTTAACCCACTTCTTTCCATCCATCCCTCGAACAAATTTCAATTTTTTTAACTGTTTCTTTTGGGTTTTATTTTTATGTTTGAAAATTATAACTTCTCCATCTTGATATTTCTCAACTTCAGCCAATAGTTATTATTGGGATTATTTAACTCTCTTAAAGTCCCATCTGCTTAGCCACTTTCCCTTGCCCGTTGCCCCAGTGCAACTATAGCACAGTTTCTAAAATTAAATTATTAGTTCATGATTGCACTATGACCGCTATTTAAACCTGGCCACTGCAGACTCAAACATCATAGTCTGATGTTTTCATTCCTGTATAAATAGCTTTTCAGTTTTCCTTCCCTTTTTTCTGATATGTCTATTCAAGTGCTCCATGAGATCTGCATTTACTTATTAAGTTGCCCTACAACACATATTTATTGATTTCATCCCTCATCCCACCCCAAATCTCCACCCCTGAGGCTTTTCTCTGAAGTAATTTACATGAGTCACTTTCTAGTCTTGAGTGCTGTTCTCATCCTGATCCTCCCCTTGGCTGTTTTACTGTGTCAGGCCTCTGGTGTCCTGGGTCACAGAACTTCTTCTTTCTTAGTTTATTTCCTCACTTTTAAAGCATATTCTCCCGTACATTCCTAAGAAATAGTGTATGGGTGGTTATTTTTCTGAGTCCTAGTCTATCTAAAAATGGCTTTTGCCTTCATACATTTTGGTCAAAAGTCTTTTTCCCCTCTCAGATTTAAAAGGCATTGATTCATTGTCTTATAGCTTCCAGTGTTACAATTGAAAGGTCTATGACATGTTATTGATTTTGTATGTATACTAGAGGCCCGGTGCACAAAATTTATGCACTTGCGGGGGTCCCTCAGCCCAGCCTACATCCTCTTGCAGTCTGGGAGCCCTAGGGGGATGTCTGCCTGCCGGCTTAGGCCCACTTTCTGGGATTGGGCCTAAGCTGGCAGTCGGACATCCCTCTTGCAGTCTGGAAACCCTCGCTCCTTACTGCCACCCTGCTCACTGCTCCTTACCACCTGGCTCGCCCTCCTTAGTGCTGCCATGGAGGTGGAAGAGGCTCCTGCCACCTCCACTTCACTCACCAGCCATAAGTCCGGCTTCTGGCTGAGCAGTTCTCCCCCTGTGGGGGCACACTGACCAACAGGGGGCAGCTCCTGTGTTGAGCTTCTGCCCCATGGTGGTCAGTGTGCATCATAGTGACTGGTCATTCTGGCCATTCCACCATAATGGTTGCTTAGGCTTTTATTATATAAATTCATAGAAATTTATGTTTGCTCATATGCATACATGTTAAGATAGATGTATTCAGGGTGTTTAAATCTTCTCTAGGAATTATATATATATATATATATATATATATATATATATATATATATATATATATAATTGGTGTTCTTAAATATCAAAATGCCTTGAAGTAAAAATTTTAATAATGTGTTATTCAAAGTGCTCTGTGATGTATTTAAATCTGGAAGCTGTCCTTTAGTTATAGGCATTATTATTATTGCTATTTTACCTTCCATTACTCCATATTCTCTGCTCTTTGTTTTTTAGAAATCTTACTATTGAAACTCCTGGGTTGATCCTCTATCAGGTTATAATTCTTTGTCTTTTTGTTTCACTTTCTGGGATAGTTCCTTTGATTTGGTTGTAATCTTATTACTATTATTATTATTAACTTTCAGGGGCATTTTCATTATTTCCCAATAACAGCTTGATCTGCTATTAAATATTGAGATACAATATTTTCTCATATCTTTCTGAGGATACTAATAAAGTATGTTTAATTTAGACCTTTTCTTCTGTTTCTAATATTGTATCTTCTTTCTCTAAATTACCATTTTTTTGTGTTGTAGGTTTTCCACAGGTGTTTGGTAACATGTGGGTGTCCATTAACAGTTTTTCAACAGCTTTCTTAAGATATACTGCACATGCCATACAATTCATCCATGCGAGGTATACACTTCAATGTCTTTTAGTATAGTGTGACTACATCACCACAATAAGCTTTAGAACATTTTATCACCCCCAAAGAAGCCCTATAACCATTGGTAGTCATTTACCATTTTCTCTCAATCTGCTCTCCCCTGCCCACTCCTGACCCAGTGCTAGGAAATCACTAATTTACTTTCCATTTTTATATATTTTCCTATTCGGGATATTTCATATAAATGGAATTACACAATATGTGGTCTTTTGTGACTGACTTTTTCCTCTTACAATGTTTTCAAGAGTCATCCATGTTGCAGCCTGTATTAAAAATATTTCATTCCTTTTAACTACTGATTAGCATTTTATCATATGGATAGGCCACATTTTTTAGTCCATTCATCAATTTATGGACATTTGGATCCTTTCCACTTTTGACTATTCTGAATAAAGCTGGTATAAATACTCATGCACAAGCTTTTATGTGGATATATGTTTTCATTTCTCAACTTTTTATGTAGGAGTGAAACTGCTGGATCACATAATAACTCTAAGAATAATATTTTAAGGAACTGCCAGAAGTATTTCCAAAGTGATGCACCATTTTACATTAATTTCTACCAGCAATGTATGAATGTTTAAAGTTTTTCTACATCCTTGCCAATAGTGTTAATTTCTGTCCTTCTGATTAGAGTCAGTCTAGTGGGTATGAAATGGAATCTCTTGGCTTTGATTTGCATTTCTCTAATAGCTAATGATACTGAGCATCTTCTCACATGATTGTTGGATATGTATAATATTTATTTTGGAGAAATGTCTCTTGTGCATCTTTTAAAAATGTGTTTTTATTATTTTTTAGAGAGAAAGGGAAAGGGATAGAGAGATGGAAACATTGATGAGAGAGAAACATCATCAATAGGCTGCCTCCTGTACAACCCCCACTGGGGACCAAGCCCATAACCTGGGCATGTACTCTGACCGGGAATCAAACCAGTGACCTCTTGGTTACTGGGTCAATGCTCAACTGCTGAGCAACACTGACCAGGCCCTTGTTGACTTTTACTTTTTATTATTGAGTTATAAAAGTTTATTATATATTGTAGATTCAAGTCCCTTACCAAATATATGATTTGCAGCCCCCCACCCAATTCTGTGGGTTGGATTTTTCACTTTCTTGATGGTATCTTTTGAAGCACAAACTTTTTTAATTTTAATGAAATATAATTTATTTTTGTTTTATTTTACTATCATAAGAAGATTTTACCTAGCCCAGTGGTCGGCAAACTGCGGATCATGAGCCACATGCGGCTTGCGAGCTGTAGTTTGCCGCTCTGTTGCCTAATGAGTTTGCTGAAAACTGACCTAGACTCTCTATTCCAATAATTACAGGCTATTGTTGTTCCTTGTGATTAAGCCCCTATCCCAGCGGTTGCAAACTCATTAGTCAACAGAGTGGCAAACCGTGGCTCCTGAGCTGCAGTTTGCTGACCACTGACCTAACCAATGGTTACAAAGATTCAATCCTATATTTTCTTCTATCAGTTTTATTGTTTTACTTCTTACATTTAGGGCTATGATCCATTTTGAGTTTTTTTTTGTTTTGTTTTATTTGTTTGTTTGTTTGTTTGTTTTTGTGTGTGTGTGTGTATGAAGAAGCAGTCCAATTTTATTCTTTTGCATCTGGATGTAAATTGTCCCATCACCATTCTAAAAGTCTAATTGGGAGTGCTGTGTGCATGAGAGGGGCTAATCAACTGGCAGGCTTTTCTCTAGGGTTATCTTGCAGTGGCCTTTTCCATGAATTCCCTAAAAGAGTAATATTCAGAGATATTTCATTTTGTCCTCAACCCTGCACCTTATCCCACTGCATGTGCTACTTTCCAGTCCAGAACATTTCTTGCTTAATTTATTAAGAATTAGGCTGTGGTCACTTAGAGAGAGATGATGGGTAGGTGGTTAGGAGAAGTTGGTCATGTGTACAGTGTGGGTTGAAGGAGAAGGTCTATGGATGTTCAACCACTTCAAATGCAGACTTCCAACTTATTCTGCTGATTTTAACCTTACACTATAGTCATGCTTTGGTGCCTCCAAGTCTTTGAGACTTTGTATGTTTCAGTGGAGCAAATTGACTCATTCCTTATCAGAGTGTCCCTCTCAGCGGGCACTTCAGTGGCGGCTTCTTGCACTCTGCCAAGTCACAACCATGCCTCCTCTAATGCTGTCTCCTGAAAATCTATTGGAAGCCTTTGTCTTCAGATGTCTCATCTCCCTTTGTTGTTTCATTAGTCATCATTTCTTGGTGTTCAGGAGCAAAAGAAGATAACCAAGCGATAAGTATGTTACATTTAACAGGCAATTTCTCTTTAGTTCTGTTTGCACAGCTTTCAAGAGAACTTCATTTGAAATCAGAGTATAGCTAATTTCAGGAGGAGAATCTAATTTAACAAATGTAAATTTATAGTAAAAAAGAGAGTGAGAATAATTTTCCCAAGTTAGAGTCTATATTCTGTATTAGATGCCATCTAATTGACAAGTTTAATTTCCCTTGATATAACATGGTGTGTGTTTTTTTATTTCACTATTGATTTCTCAGAGTTTAACACTGTTTAATTTACAGGGAGCTCTCAATAAATGTTTTGTAAATGAATAGAAAGATTAATGAGCAATCAACTATATGATACCCATCAAAGTTTCCAATTACTGTTGGTAGCCTTCTATTATATACTGACTTTGACTTTTACATCCTGACTTGGGGGAGGGAGATGAAGTATATTAGTTTCTCAACTATAGCTCCAAAGCTAAGCTGAATTTTACCCATATGCGAGTCAACACAGACATATGAGGTATGAGAATATACTCTTAGTTCAAAGAACTCTGACTTCAAAGCAAGTTAAACTTACTCTTAAATCATCGTCCCACATCCTTCCTCCCACCAACTCCAGAAGACAAAGAGATATTGTTAGCCAATATGACTCTGAAATTGAATAATAAATTCAATCCACTTTGGTGGTTATAAAGAGATAACTAAATTTGTAATTTTAATAACTTTAAAATTATTAATCTTTATAAGCCTATTGGGACATATAAGAGATAAAAGGAATATTTTCTTTTGAGTGAGATTTGCTTTCATTTTATTGTGAAGATTCAGACCGCCTTAAAACATTTGCTTTGAGTTTGATATTTTTCTTGTAGGAGGTTATGAAGATACCATGATAGCTATAAATAAGTTATTGAAATTGAGGAAGCAGGAGAAAAATAGGCAGAAAACATTATCATATATGATTATAATTTTATATGGTATTAGCCAATATATTTACTACATCTTAATTTAATCTGTTTACTCTGCCAATTTAGATAGAGCACATCTAAATTGTTAAATTGGTCTCAAGCCACAAGAAAATTGCTAGGATTACTGGGTAGCAATTTTCTGTGGTGGCTGGGAGGTGTCGTTGCTTATCTTTTTCAAGAATAGTTGAGACACTGTTCTTGAAAAAATTTGTTTTCATTATCTAGTAATAAATAAATAAATAAATAAATAAAATGTAGAAGCAAAGTGTTTCTCACCCTTCCCAAAGTGGGGAAGGGTTGTTAGATTTCAGTCAAATTCTGCTTGATAACTGTTTTTGTTTGTTTGTTTGTTTGTTTGGTTTAAATCTCTTTGTAACTAATGGCCCATAGAGATTTTTTTTTTTGGTCATTATTGGGTATTTTAAAAATTATATGAGCGTTATTTTTTTTTAAAAAATCTCAAGTGAGAATTAGAAAACTCATTTACATTATATTAGTTACACTATGATTATGTAACTACTTTGCTAGTAGCACCAAGTACTGATCAGAGGTAAATATATTATTGTCTTTTTAATTTTTTTTTAAGAGGACTTTTCACAAGCCCCAGCCAAATGAATTCACTTTTAATTTTTTTCTGGAGTCTTTTATTTCTGAATCATACTTAACTGCTGATGTTTCTTGTATCTCAAGACCTCCTGTTCTTTAAGAATTAGTTTGCTATGAGATGAATGTTCGTGTCCCCCCAAAATTCATACGTTGAAACCTAATCCCCAATGTGTTGGTGTTGGAGGTGGGGCCTTTGGGAGGTGATTAGGTCTTGAGGGTGGAGCCCTCACGAATGGGATTAGTGCTCTTACTCCCTCAGAGCTCTCACCCCTTCTGCCATGTGAGAACATAGGGAGGAGGCGGCTGTCTATGAATCAGGAATCAGGCTTATATGAGGTCACCAAGGCTCACCAGACAATGAATCTGCTGGCTCCTTGCTCTTGGACTTCCCAGCCTTCCAGACTGTGAGAAAAAAAAAAAGTCTGTTGTTCATAAGCCACCCAGTTTATGATATTGTGTTACAACAGCCCAAGCTGACTGAGGCACATTTTATACTTTGTTGGCTTGTCTGTTTGAATACCAATGGATGCCAGATATCGCAATCTTGCATGTCCAAAATTATTTTAACTACCAATTTGATTAATATCTATCTACATATACATTTTTAAATCCAAAATTTCAGAATTTACAAACCATTATGCCATTGCATATGTGAAACAGCTGATGTTAATCTGATTTACAGTACTCTGTAGCTAGCTAATTTTTCTCTTTCTCCTGGAGTTCTAAAATTTTTCAAGTGTATGTCTTGATATGTTACTTATTTAGAAATTATTATATTTACATATTATTTATATTTAAAATTATTGCTCTCAGCACCTTTCAAATCTTTCTTCAGCTCAGTATATTTTCTACAGTTGTTTCTCAATCATTTCTTTCATTTTATTATCCTGTTTGTTTCTATTGCAACTACAGATTAAGTGGCTATTGGACTTCCTGAATGTATCTTCCATCTCTTACATTCTACTTTTTAAATAGGCAATGTAGAATATTAGTTAAGAGCATGTCTCTGGGGTCAGATTCCCTGGATTTGAATTTCAGCTGTGCTCTCTGATCAGCTATGTGACTTTGGGCATGTTACTTAACATCTCTGTGAATATAAGTCTTAGCAGAGAGTTGTTATGAAAAGTAAATAAGCTATTATAACTAAAGCACTCAAAACACTCAGGGTAGTACAACACATATTAAGTGCTACAATGTTTTTCTACCTCATTGATTATGTTTTCTAAAGAGTTCCTTGAATTTCCTTCCATCCATACCATTAACTTTTCCAGTTATCCAATTCATTATTCAAATGATTCATTAAATTTTTCCATTGGACATTTGTATTTTTTAAAATCCTCACCCAAAGACATGCTTAGAGAGAGAAATAGGAGAAAGAGAGAAAAACATCAATGTGAGAGAGAAATATCAATTGGTTGCCTTTCATGTGTTTCCTGACTAGGACTGAACCCTAAACCCAGGTGTGTGCTCTGGCTGGGAATCAACTGGTAACCTTATGGTGCATAGGTCAAAGCTCAATCAGCTGAGCCTCTCCTGCTGGGCAGGGTAATTGTGTTTTTAATAGCAACAAAGTCTTTTCCATTTTTGGGTTGCTTCTTCTTATTTTGGCTGCAAAATCATCTTAATTCTAATTTTTTTTTTTTTTTTTTTTTTTTTTTTTTTTTTTTTTTTTTTTTTTTTTTTTTTTTTTTTTTTTTTTTAGTGTAAGCTCTTCTTTGTTTACCAAGTTATCTCTTTTTCTCTAGGGTTAGTGTTTCTTTTGTTCACCTTGGTCTTTCTCTCCCATGGTGTTGTTTTCCTCAAATGCCTAGTGTCCCTCGATCTTCTGCTTGTGTTTATGTAAGTATTGGTAAGCGCACATACTGAGCTCGAGCTTCCTTTATAGCTGTGTTCAATCTGGCTCTGTATCCACCAGAGGCCACACAGGAAACGAGAAATCACATTAGGTATTTCAAACGTTAATACAGATCGAATTTAATATAGAGATTCTTTACAAGATTATTGAAAATTCTGGAGGAGCAGGAGACAGTAAGGTCAAGTTACTGGAAGATTAATAACTACAGGAAACTGCTGCCATCTCTGTGCTGAAGAGGGAAACTTGACCCAAAGGCCAGGTCAGAAGTGCCGCTAAGGCTCCTGCTGGTGGAATCCAGTTGTCTGAGTGGGAACTTGATCTAAGTGGTTGGGGTTGGGGTCCACAAACCTAAGTGCCTTCAGGGGCTTGGCAAGCCCCATAATAGGAGAAGCAGGTGGGCCAGTGGGCATGGAATTACAAGGGTGGTAGAAACTGAGGCCAGTTGGAGAATGCATGCCTGGCCAAAGGCACTTGGATTTAATTTCTACAAAATACTATTCTGTCAAACAAGACTGATTTTCAGCTAGATTCTATGCCTGTTGGTTTTCTCTCACCCCAAACATGTTAAATACTTTTCTTCAAAGAAAAACTAACTTTCAGATCTAACAAAGGCTTAATGTACTCCACTGAGAGTGAGTTTATTAGTATTCGTTGAGTTGAATAAAAGCAATTTGTATCCTGTTTTATCCTTTTGTTATAATTATATATCACAGTATGATTTTGGTCACATTGGCTTAAGCATTTAGTTGTTTTATTGAGTGGGTCTTTATTGATTGGGTCCTTAAGGGTATAGGAAAAGAATTGTGTTCCTTTTAATATTTTATAGCTAGTTTTTTGGAGTCCTGTCTGACAAACATGAACTGAAGTATCATTATGATTTGGATGCTTTCCAGATATGAATGTCACTTTTTAGGTGATAAATGGAGTGATCAGGGACTTGGCAAATGGAGTAGAACTACCTGAGCCTCAGGACTAACTTTATGCTGACTTGAAGCAGTGGAGGGGGAAAAAGGGGAAAAGCAAACAATCATAAATCACTTGGATTTTTTCACACTCTATTAAACTTATGGGGGGAAACTCATATCAAGATCAAGCAATTATCTTTAATACTGGGAGGAAGAAACCAAGAGGTTTTTGTGCCAGATACATGCCAAGTGTGTACATGTCTTGCTTTGTTTTTCTCAGATTAACAACATAAAGCAGGGGTTTTAGCTCATGTTATGGATGGAAACCTGAGGCTTGGAGAATTTAAGTCACTTGACCAGTCAAACAGCTATTGAATGGCAGTTCTGTTATTCAAACACAAATCTGTTTCATTCCAACACTCAGCTTCTTTCCTCTCCACAGTACTATCTCTTTATGAAGACAGCAGCTGTCAAGAAATTTCAGCTCTTAAGGAAGTTCTCAAGAAAGGAGCACTTAAAAAATACATATATTTTTGTTGATTTCAGAGAGGAAGGGAGAGGGAGAGAAACATAAATGATGAGAATCAATGATTGGCTGCCTCCTGCACATCCCACACTGGGGAATGGAGCCTGTAACCTGGGCATGTGCCCTGACCAGGAATCGAACCCTGTGACCTCCTGGTTCATGGTTGATGCTCAACCAGTGAGCCATGCTGACTGGGGCAAGAAAGGAGCACTTTTAAGAGCTGTCAATTTCCCCCTAAAATGTGTTGAAAAGTGTTAAAAGTTTTAGACATTTTACCGGCTAATTTTCAAGCAGAGCAGTAAATGAGTAGAGTTATTTTAACTCAACATCACTTAGACACGGAGCTAAGTCAGGCTTTGAAGATGCCTGAGCTCTTTGCCTCTCGCTCCACAAATAGAGCGCGGATGGCTCTCATGCACAGACTCTGTATCAAACCCACCTGCTCACACATGCACCCTGGCCTGTGGTCCCCAAGGACTTACCGCGCCTCTGAATGTTGACAGCCAGTCACTTCCAAAATCACAGCTAGGAACAGCAGGGAACCGAGAAACCGGATACCGTACTGCTCTCCACTTCCAGGACCCTCGCAGCCTCATGCAGAAACCAAAGCTGGTCTTCAACGGGCAGCGGACAGATTAAGGTGCGAGATGGTAGAATGAAACCACCTGAAGCTTCGAGAGGCGGTTCATCCTGTGACTCACTGTAGGGACCCCGAGAGCCTGCAGTTCACGCACTCCTGGCTGTACTCCCTTCTCAGAGCGGCCTGTTGATTTGTTTAAGAGCACATAGTGGGCGCGGCCTAATACCGCTAATTGCCATTGGGCTTTGTTTTTCTTGCATGCTCTGTGATCCCATTGGTTAATCAGACCAGCACTGGCTGCAGAGGAGCAAAGTCAGCGGGTAAGCCAGGGCTGCCTCTGCCTCCACCGGTAGGCGGCTAGAGGCCCTACAGGATCCTAGAAAACCACATCTCAATGTTTCCTGGGCCACATCTTGTTTTGTAGTTATGCTCACCTGGGAGGCCTTTTGCACTTGTTAGTTTTAACTAAAAAGGTCCTAAATGGCTCCTCAACATCCTGTCTTGCTGCCCTCTGGTTGCGTGATCCTCAAACTTCAGCTTCATCAAAACCACCTGGCGGTCTGGTTAAAACATAGCTTGCAGGGCCCCGTCCTGAACGCTTCCTATGCACCAGGCGTAGGGTACGGCCCCTAACCTTGCATTTCCAAAAAGGTCCCATGTGATGCTGATGCAAGGAGTATGGGGGTTGATGGGGGTACATCTTAAGCAACTACTGTTCTAACCAGTATCTCCAAGCTGCCCTAGAAGACTAAGGAGCGGGGTAGTCTTCCCCACCTAGCCTTGCAGGTGCCCAGCGTGGAGGTTCCGGGCTTTGTGAAAAGAAACATTGAAGAAAAGCCACAATTCTCCTGAGACCATGTTCTTCTAGACGCTCCTTCCCTCCATAATTCTTTCAGGTGTTAGCTGCTTTACTATGGTTCCCCTTCTCTGTAGTCCCTGGCGCTTGCCACTTGGAATATGTTTCTGTTTTCCCTGTTCTCTAAGCTCCTTGAAGGCAAGAACTGTTTACTCATCGATGTCTCTGCATTGCTTGTCAAAGTGCCCGCCACAGAGGCTGTGGCGACCTGCGTCCCCAGCCGCCCTGATGTGCAACCCTCCTCATAGGACCACCCACAAGGAAGGAAAAAATTAACCAAACTTTAGCTCTGAAATGAACATCACCCTCATCATCTCTGATCCGTTTTCAAAACAGTCTGCAATTACAAAGAGACATTTATTGTTGAGCACTTGTGTGGCAGAGTGTTTTGGCAAAGTGCTTTGTAATTAGCTCGTTGATTATTGCTCAAAACGCTTAAGGAGAAATGTTCGCCCTCTCCCGGAGATTAGGGAACTGAGCTCAGACAGATCCGAAAACCACATCTAAAGTCATGTGGCAGATCATTAGCCTCGCCACACAGTGTCTATCTCCTTGGCTTTGGCCCTGGTGTGTAACTGCTCACTGTACTGGGAAGTCCATGACATGCAGGGGGTTATCCAATAGATGGTTCTTTTTGGACCATTTACAAAAATCAAACGATGATTATTTCAAATGTCTATGGAATGTGCTTTTTAAATATGGAATTAAGATTCTTGTTTAAAGTGTCAGGGTCATTATAAGGCCTACTCATTAGCTCACTGAATAGTTTCTGGTTTATGGAATGGACTCCACAAAGCAGTAATATCATCCCTACAGCTTCTGAGCTATTGGGAGTAGAGGAAAATATTCACAAATGGCATTGGCTCATTCTCTTGATTTAGCAAAGTTTCATCTGGATCTCTTGTCTGGTAAGTGGTTGGAGTGAAATTAAAGACATCCATTGTAATCCATCCACATTGCCAGATCAACTTGAGCCTTCAGTGCTGGGCCCTTAGAAAAGGAAGAAGGGCCTACTCAAAGGGAATAGACAACAACGAAAATTCCGGAAGAAAACTTTCTTCCTATACAGGAAGACCATCCCCTAAATAGCTGCTCTTTTATCTCTAAGGTGATAAATTCTGAGTCTATGTAATAGTTGCCTTTGGGCAGCTGTGGTTGGGACAAATGTAGTTTTTGGGCTCCTTCGTAGACCAAGATTAGACTGCTGCTGATCTCCCCTCTTGCCCAGAGGGAGAAGGCAGAGGGAACAGGCCAGTCTCAAAACATCACCTGAACTAGTGAGCTGGATACAACAGCAGCTGCAACCTGCCCAGGGCGAGGCCTCCTCCAACAGCCATCTATTAAACAGGACCTCCTCATTTCCGGATGATCTGCCCCAGGACTATTGCGCCAGGAGCAGAAGAAGTGTATTTCCCACGGACTCATTTTCTCCTAAACTCACTCAGAAACAGATGATAGCCTCAACAGTTTCATCTTGCTTAGGAAGGTAACATTTAGCTACTACTAGGATTTAAAACATGTTTGCAGTCTGACTCCACTGACCAATATAAAACTGTTGTTCATTTATTTATTCAACATACACTTCCCGAGAACTTTCTCTGTGTCGGTACCATGTTTGGCACTGAGGACAGAGGGTGAACAACATAAGCAGGGGTTCTGCCTTCTTGAGCTCACAGTTTAGCAGGGAAAGAGCCTTATATTAAAGTCATACACATGCACACACACGTCCTTTAAAGCAAGCCTGTGTATGCAGCATTGATTTGTTATAACACCATTTATCTTTGAACCATTTTCTTTAAAAGACAAACACAGCCGAAACCGGCTTGGCTTAGTGGATAGAGCGTCTGTCTGCAGATTGAAAGGTCCCAGCTTCGATTCCAGTCTAGGGCATGTACATTGGCTGTGGGCACATCCCCGGTGGGGGGTGTGCAGGAGGCAGCTGGTCGATATTTCTCTCTCATCAATGTTTCTAGCTCTCTATCCCTCTCCCTTCCTCTTTGTGAAAAGTCAGTAATATATATATATATATTTTTAAAAAAGACACACACACAGAGCACATTATGAATAAAACACTCTTGCAGTGCAGTGTGGGTGCATGTGCATGTGCTCAGTGAGAGCCAACACAGCCACTGGAGCATCAGGCACCATCTGCAAAGACCCTCAGCCTGCAGGTCTTGCTCACAACAGCAGCACCGTGCTGCCCACATCCACATGGAGCTGACTTCTGCCAACAACTTGAATGAGCTTGAAAGTGGGTTCATGCCCAGAGCTTCAAGAAAGGAATGCTGCCTGCACGTTAGACTTTGTAGGTCCTTCCTGCATCGGAAAGCCAGCCAAGCCTGTTGGGTTGCTATGAACTGTGAGATTTTAATTAGTGTTGTTTTAAGATGCTGAGTTCTGATAAGTTGTTACAGTAGCAACAGGAAACTAATAGAGGAATAAGGACATGAACACTAACAAGGAATTACTATAAAAATTTAGCAAAAATTACTAGTCCGGGCAACAACAGTATGCAAGTGATGGGTAAGAAATGGTCAGATTCTGTATATATTTTGAAGGTAGAACCTGAATGATTTGCTGATTGGTGTGTGATTGGGAGGAGCCAATAGTTGCTCCAAATGAAAAGAATGGGGTTTTCAGCCCTGGCCAGCTTGGCTTGGTGGATGGAGCATCTGCCTGCGAACTAAGGGGGTGTGGGTGTGGAGGAGGAGCAGGGAGGTGGTTCCGTCCCAGGTTCGATCCCGGTCAAGGGCATGTACCTTGGTTGCAGACACATTCCAGGTAGGGGGTGTGCAGGAGGCAGCTGATCAATGTTTCTCTCTCATCGATGTTTCTAACTCTCTATCCCTCTCCCTTCCTCTCTGTAGAAATCACTAAAGTATATTTTTTTTAAAAATGGAGTTTTCATTGAAACTGAGGAGTAGAAACCAAATTATATAGAACTGGGAGGAATAGGAACCAAATTATACATAACTTTCTTATGTTAAAAATTTTGAACATGACCTCAAAAATAAAGGACAATTATTGAATACTTTAAGTAGGCTAAGGTTAGAACGAGAGGTGTGTGTGTGTGTGTGTGTGTGTGTGTGTGTGTGTGTTTAAAGCACTCAGGAGCCCACACAGGGATGAAACTGATGGAGTAAGGTACATACAACCTATCCAAGCAGGAAGCCCACACATTCAGGAAGACCTGCAAAAGCAGGGTCCCCCAAGCGAGACTAAGGAGAGTCTCCTATGTTGTTAGAACAGAATCTCTCAAATGTAACTAATAAGATGCGACACTATTTCAAAAGAAAAAACCCCTCATAGGTGAGCAGGCTTTATTAAACCTATTTTAATGACAATGTTACTGAAATATGAAACTAGGCATAAATAATGTATACTTATAGCTCTTATACTATTATAAAACAAAATCAATTTACAAATGAAACACTAGGGAAAATGTAAGTCAAAATTAGAGTATGAATATACTATTCTAGAAGGTTTTCTTTTGTGAAAAATAAATCGTTAAAACTTGATCTAGTAGTTGAAAATGTGGTGTGTTTGTTTGTTTGTTTGTTAAGGTCCTCTCTTATCCATGGGCTAAGTTAGTAAAATAAATGTAAATGCCTGTTCTCAAATGTGTTGTAAAAAGTGATGCTACCAACATCAAAGCTTTACTTACTAGTTCAAGATAATCAGATATATTAGTCCAATCGGCCAAGCTTCAAATGAAATTTTTAATGTGGTACAATTTAATAGTTCTGTAAAGTTTACTTACTGGCATAAAAATGATATAGCATTGCAACATCTTAGAAATCTTCATTACATGACATTGAATAGTTTTGTTAAACATTCTACATTACATATTTACCTCTTCACTTAGTACCTCTGAACTATTGCAAATGGGTACAAATAATGGTGGGATTTGTGTAATTACTTACAGCGGCACAGTTCCTTTTTTTAAAGTTATTTTTTGTTTGTTTTTTAATCTTCACACGAGGATATTTCCCCATTGGTTTTTAGAGAGAGTGGAAGAGAGAAGGAAAGACAGAGAGAAATATCGATGTGAGAAAAACACATAGATTGGTTTCCTCCTGCGTGAGCTTTACCAGGGCTCTGGCCGAGGAGAAGCCTGCAAGTGTGGTACGTGCCCTTGGCTGGACCCTTCGGCCCACTGAGCCGAACCGGCTAGAGCAGCACTGTTCCTTTTGAAGCTTGCAAAGAAGACGAGTAGAAATAAAACGAAAAGAATTAAAAAGGAAGAAACAAAGTTATTCGCAAATGATGCTATTTTGTGCAAAAGCATTTCAAAAGAAGCTTCAGGAGACTAGTAGAAATAAGAAGAGTTTAAGCAAAATTGCTGGAAATAAAAATCACATGTGCTGGCAGCGCCGAGCACCTGCCAGGAGTGGGCACCTTTTCTTTCTCACACAAAAGCCTAGGCAGGCTCACAGAGGCTTGGGTGGACAATATGATGTGACCCCATCACACCAGAGGGTGGGCCTCCCTGAGCCCAGTATCCAGCAGGTGACAGAGCAGGCATTGCTGTCACTGCTGCCAAAGACAGTATCCTCCAAGTCCCCATGTGGAGTACGCTGGGAACACCTGGGTTACTTTTGGCTCTCACTTCAGAGGCAGTGGGGAAAGGAAGTCCCTGACATAGTCCCCTTTAATGATGAGCGGGGTCTGAACCACCCGGCAAGACTCAAAAGGTGAGGCATTCCCCAGACAGGGACAGGGGTGTGGAGGCTGTGCAGCTAAGAGGGCTGGCAGCTAAGAGAGCTGCCACACATTCATTTGTTGTTGCTGTTTCCACTGTTTCTTTTTGAGTCTTTGTTTTGCCTTTCTGGCATTCTAAACACAGACAGATGAGATAGTGCCACGCGCAACAGAAGATTAAGGAAATCAGCTGGAAGAGGTCAGCCCATGGATAAGAGAGGAAATTAGCATATATATATATATATATATATATATATATATATATATATATATATATATATAATTGTACTGTCCTTCAGTCTACTGAGATTTGTTCCATTTACGTGGATCATTGTGTGACATGAGGAGATGTGGCAATTTATGTGTTAGTTTAAAATGAAAGGACTAGCTCTAGCCAGTTCGGCTCAGTGGATAGAGCACCAGGCTTGTGGACTGAAGGGTCCTGGGTTCGGTTCCAATCAAGGGCACTTGCCTGGGTTGTGGGCTCAATCCCCAGAGGAGGCAGCCAATCAATGATTCTCTCTTATCATTGATATTTCTCTCTCTCTCTCTCTCTCTTTCCCTCTCTCTCTCTCTCTCTCTCTCTCTCTGCCTCTCCCTTGCTCTCTGAAATCAATATAAATATATTTAAAAAATAAAATAAAATAAAATAAAATAAAATGAAAAGACTAGATATGATTAAGATTAACATCATTTCTTATTTATTAAAGTTTGCCCTTGTAATGTTATTGCTATACACACACACAAGAATGGAGAGTGTTACATTACACATATGTACATAGGGGCAGAAGTATGTATGTATGTGTATGTGTGTGTAGTAGTGTATATATACAATGTAACATATATAGCATATATGCATCAGTCTCTGTGCTTGTGATCTTTTAATCTTGCTTCTATTTACTCACTTTTCTTGTATTTTTCCTCCTTCCTTTCTCGCTCCTCTCCTCCTCCTACCCCCAGTACTATTGATTGAACCTGATACCAAAGCAATATATATTTCAACCATCAGCCACACGTCCTTGATCCTGGTTCAATTAATTCAATTGAATAAATATTTTTCTACTATTTTTATAATAACTGATAGTTATTAGAAATTCAGCAACATATTTTTTTCTCTCTTTGTCTCCTCCCCCTCACAGCTCATAACAGATCACCCTGCCCCAGATAGATACCCTACAAAAGCAAATGAGAGGAAAGAGGGAATATAGAAAAGATACAGAGAAAACAAATGCATCAGTTATCTATAAACCATCAGTGTGTCAGTAAAATACTTCTCTTTGTCACAACTTTTTCGTTTTTATTCTTTAATGTCTGAAAACACCTGAGTTTAGCACAAACATTGGAAAGCAAATTCTACATACACTTAGAAATTCACTATATAGAAGATAAAACCCGTGATGGCTAAATTAAAGTAAGCTATTTTACACTATTCATACAAGAGAAAATGTTAGAGATGTCTGTTTTATTTTTGATTCACTTTTTTTTCCCCCTCAACATTCAGTAAATATATCCTCATAAATTAGTAAATGATAATAGGAAATGTGCATTTGAGATTGAGAAAAAATGTCCTGGGATAGTTACAATGTACAAGAATTTAATTAGACATATTTGTTAAATATGCGAGATACAGTTGGAGCCAGCTAATTAGGAACACTTGAAACCTAAGTCTGGCTGTGGTGCCTCCGCCCGGAAGGCACTGGCCCTCCCTGTAAGCCCAGGGGAAGGGGCTGAATGACTCCTAAGAGCAGGGCATTAAAATCTAATTAAGAACCTAATGAGGACGTAGACAGTTGTACTGCTTGTAATCTAAACATCTGCCTTGTCACTTCAGTCCTGAAGCCACAGATTTATCCATTACTGGTTACAATTACTGTGCATTGGAGGTCCTTCTACTGTACAAAAGGAGATAGTTGCTGGCCACGTTAAAAAGATAGCAGTCGCTAACAGATTCTGAAGGAAAGAGAATTTGCTTTTCAAAAGCAAATATGGGACATGCCAGCTTAAAGTCAGGTTCTGGGACTTGAATTTAGAGAGATGCAAGCAGAAAGTTCTGCCAAGCCCTGTTCTTGTTTACATCTGCCTGGTGTGTCTGCTTCCTCGTTCCCTACAACTCCTGTTCTAGTCTTCATTCCTTCCAGGGCCCCTGCTCAACTCCATTCCCTTTCTCAGCGAGTGGCCTTGCCTCCCACCTTTCAGTGAAAAAGGAGGCCAGCTCTCCCAGGGTCCCAACTTTTGTACTGACGTAAGTAGGTGTGTAACTATTTGCTTACTGTCTGCACACATTTCCTGCTCAATAGAAAGCGCTCCCTGTGAGATCAGGGATGGAGCCTGTTCCCCAGTGTCCCCAGCACCCAGCACATGGCCTGAATAAATGTACTTCTTTCTCGTCATTTATAAGTTTTGTTTTTAACATATATTGTTACAGTTAAAAAAACACACGCCACAAAATAGTACAGAATTCTGTTGAAGCAAATGTCAAAGTTAGCTTCCCGGGTAAATTCCACTGGCGCCTTCCTCATCCCCTTCTCCCCAGCCCAAGAAGCAAGCCCCTAAGTCCCCGATTTCATCTTCTGTGATTTCTTTTAGGAGCCATTTCTCCTCCACGTGGACAAGCCAGGGAGGGGCTCGGTGGGGTGGCTGCTTAGCGTGGCCGAGAGTTGCAACAGCTGAGGGTGAGGGCAGTAGGCTGGCCAAGGAGAAAGTGGCCGGGTGCCAGAGCAGCTAAATGAGTCATCAAGTCTTAAGGGTGAGTGCAGGCGAAAGAAAATACGAGGCCAAGTTAAAGGTCAAGGGAATTCAGTAGTAGGCCAGGAATGGAAACACAATTCAAGACCCAGTGAGAGGACTCAGAGATATAAAGGACTTGACAGTCATTTAAAAGGAAAACATTTTCTAAAAGAATTTTCTCTTAACAAAATTTTAAAATGTTGATATCAATAAGAACGTTAAAAAAAAATACCTTATACCTATTTGACCCCAAATACGTTAGTAATGTTTTATTTATTTATTTTTAAATCCCAAGGCATACAAGATATTGGCATTTTTTTAAATCAAGGGGTGGGTACATGGGTGTTTTATATATTTCTGTATTTTCTTTTTCTAAATATATTTTATTGATTTTTTTACAGAGAGAAAGGGAGAGAGAGAGCTAGAAACGTTGATGAGAGAGAAACATCGACCAGCTGCCTCCTGCACACCCCCTACCGGGGTTGTGCCCACAATCAACGTACATGCCCTTGACCGGAATCGAACCTGGAACCCTTCAGTCCACAGACCAACGCTCTACTGCTGAGCCAAACCGGTTTTGGCTATTTCTGTATTTTTTTGTATGAATGAAATATTTCATAATGAAACAACAACAGCAACAATGAAATATTCCAGGAATTAAAGCCTAAGCTAATAAAAAGTCAGGTCAGAAAATTAAATACCAGAAGCAGTAAATAATCAGCAATATTGCCAAGGAGCCCCAATAGGAAAGGTTTTAGGCTCAACCTGATAAGACGTGCCTTGGAAGATTCTGCAGATATTTTGTAGGAATTCCCCATATTGTAGAGACAATAACAAATAAAATCTTGGCTCTACTTATATTTCAGGATAATGCGAAGCAGGAAGTTGGCCAATATCATTTGCCTTGGCCGCACATAAAAGTCATTAGTCTGGTTTAATGAGTGGATATTACTCTGTGAGATAACATAAGCAGAGATATTATTTAAAAATTGGAAGCAAACTATGTCTGAAACAAGAGTGGTGATCTACAAGTGACCTCTAATCAGACATGGCCTTGGTCGTTGGATGGAGAATAATGAAACCACTCTCCCTCCCCAGCACTGCTTCCCATCACAACCACCATCTGGAGAGTTGGAGGCTGAGCGGAGGAGGAGGATGCAGGAGCCAGTGCTGCCTCTGCTTCTGCCCAGAGACTCAAGGATCAGAGAAGTCCCTTCTCCCCACCATTGTCCCCGCCATCCAGGCCCAGGTGGACACTTGGGCATTCTGCAGGCCATCCTGTGGGTGTGGACCAGGAGGTCCTTCTCTGAGCTTTACCACGTGGCTCCTGGGACAGCGGTAGTGGAGGAAGTACAGAGCAGGAAGGAGGAACAGGATAGTGACTGCAGTTCACCACACTGACTGGTATGTGGGCATGTGTGAGGTGCCCCCATTGGACATACTTGGAAATAAGTAGGAGCACCCTGAAAGAGAAGAACCAGACCCCAGGCCCTCACAGAAATTCATGGGTACAGTCCTTGGACCTGGCCTGCGATCAGGGCCATCTTCCCTGGCTGCCCACAGCCAGCCCTACCGCCACCCCCCTCCCCTCCATTCACCCCGGTACCCTATTTGTCACTGGGTGATTAGAGCCTGACTGCCAGGGGAAGGGACCAAGGAGTCAGCCATTCTTGCCTGCTCACTGGCCCCACCCCCACTGTGGGTTGCCCTCTGTGTGTGGGGTGACTGGTAGGGCGGGGGCCTTGGCCTGGCACCACCCATATCCCCTGCCACTCATCCCTGGTTCCCTGTTCACCATCAGGCAATCGAAGCCTGCCAGCTAAGAGATGATCAGTGTGCCTCACAGTGACTGATAGAGCAATTGTTCTGCCATTAGGGTCAATTTGCCTATTACCCTTTTATTATATAGAATAGAGGCCCAGAGCACAGGAGTGGGGACCAGCCGACCTACCCTGATGGGGGCTCCATATCAGGGCTCCATATCTGGTTCCTGCTGGGGCGGAGGGAGAGGGGGGTTAAGGCCAGCTTAAGGGGCTGCAGTTGTTCTGGTCTCTGGTCATTCTGGTCATTCTGCCATTTCGGTTGTTGGGCTTTTATTATGTAGGATATATTTATGTGTCAATAATATATAGTACTATTGATGTTATGTGATGTTATATATGATATTATATATTGTATCAGATCATATGGTATTATATTACCATCCATCCTATATAATAAAAGCCTAATATGCTAAGTGTCTGGTTGTCCAGTTGTCTGTTCAACCAATCAAAGCATAATATGCTAATGATATGTTAAGGCCACTCAACCACTTGCTATGACATGCAGTGACCACCAGGGGGTAGACTGGTCGATCAGTCACTATGACATGTGCTGACCACTAGGGGGCAGACTCTGACCGGTCGGTTAGCTTGCTGCTGGGGTTGGGCTGAATAGACTGAGTGAAATGGGCTGGACATGGTCCTTCCTCAGCTGGCCAACCTCCTATGCCCCTCCCTGCCCCCCCCCCCCCCCCCGATTGTGCATGGGTGGGGTCCCTTGGACTGGCATGCACCCTCTTACAATCCAGGACCCCTAGGGGGATGTCAGAGAGCTGGTTTTGGCTTGATCCTGCAGGCCAGGCCGAGGGACTTCTAGTTGAATATAAGCTTATATAGGAGTAGAATTTTGTATCTTAGAATAAAGAGGCAATAAATACTTATGACTGAAAAAACACATACATTTTCAAGACATTAAAGTCTAAAAATAATGCCTTTATACAATGAATAGACATGCAAAATAGAGACAGGGAGTGAGTTTATCCTTTTGCTTAATTTTACATTTAAAAATTTATTTGTTCTAATTCACATAATACAAATTGTTGGTGAAGTATTATTTTTTTTAAAAATCACCTCCGGAATGGGATTCCCCCCACCAGTTTTTGTTAATCTTCATCTGAGGATATTTCTCCACTGATTTTTTTTTTTTTTTAGTGAGAGTGTAAAAGAGAGGGGAAAACCGGGAAACACATTGATTGGTTGCCTCCCAGGCAGCGCAGGAGTCTGCAACCAAGGAACCTGCAATCAAGGAATGTGCCCTTAACCAGAATTAAACCCAAGTGCCTTTGGTCCACAGGCCAACACTCTATTCACTGAGTCAAACCAGCTAGGGCCAGAATGGGATGGTTTTAACAAAAGTCTATTTGTGTACTTCTCATAGTTACGTACACTCCTTTTCATTCTTTTATTTAATTTCCTTTTGTTATTACAATGGGCACAAGTTATTCAAATTAATTTTATTGCTATATAAAGCAGGGCTTTTCATAATTGAAAATAGAAGTGAATGCTTTTATTTTTTTCAATTCCTCCGGGTTCTATTTTCTTATAATTATTTTATTGTGGGGCTGAAATGGTTCACTGGGATGATTGCCTGAAGTCCAGTACCTGATTCTCCCAGCATGAGGACACTGGGGCCGGCTCCTCTAGGCACTGGCTTAGCTGTAATTCCTCACTTTAAGCAACTCTTCACTCACAGTGGCCGCCTGATTTTCCACGTGCAGAATCAATTTCAACTCAGGTCTGAGGAATCTTATATTCAGGGACTCTCTCTCCAGTCATTGGTGCACAGTGTGTTCCTACATTTTTTCTTCCATTTAAATTCTTCCTTGGGAACCAGTTTTGGACACCAATTTCCTTGAGAGACTGGTGTCCTGTCTTCATTTCCCAGTGCCACACTATGGTCCTCCTGCTCAGAGAGCCCTATGACCTAAGTCGAAGACTCTTAAATCAGGCCTCCCTCCGCCTTCCCCACACCATCCTCTGGAATTTCCTCGGCAGCTACTACCACCACTTGGCCCTCTTGCTCCTTCATACTGCCCCGGGTCATCACCAGATCCTTCAGGCACTGTTTGGCCTGCTGGGCCTGCCAGCCTCCCAGCACAGCCCTCAAATCTATCTCCTCCGTGGGGAGCTTGGTCCAGATGTTCTTGGTCTTAGCAGCAGCAAGAACCACTGCTCATACCAGAGATTCTGATTCAGCAGGCCTGGGATGGGATTATGGAATTTGTCACAAGTTCCCAAGGAATTCTCATTCAGGTGGCTGTCCAGAGACCCTGCTTTGCAAAGCATTGATTTGGCTCCAGGCCCCATGCCTGTTGGCACCGTCCTGCTGAAGTTCATGAACCAGGATTCCAGAGCAAGCAGCATCATGTATTAGGTATGGACACTGAAACACAGGAACCCAATCCTACGTCATACTGTGGCATTAGGTGATGGCCCCAGGAAAGGGCGAGAGATTGCCTTCCAATAGACACGCGCAACCTGGCATAACCTCAGGCATTTCAAGAGATAGCAGAGTAGTTTCCAAACTTGCTCACGCATTGAAATGACCTTAGGTATGTGATTAAAATGTGGATTCAAAGGCCACAGCTGACATTACTAAATAAAATTCTCCAGGATGGAGTCTCGGAGTCTCCATTTCACCGCGTGCTCCAGGTGAACCTGGTACACACCTGTGTGTGGACCCGTCAGCGAGGAGGGACTGCAGGGGACCCGGTTATGGTTCTTCCTGGCACCTGAATCTCCACAGTTTGAGATGCATACCTTTGGCCTAACACAGTGATTCCCAAAGTGGTCTATATCGACCCCCAGGGGTCTATGACAACCTGCAAGGGGTCTACGTCAGCGGAAAAAAAATTTGGGGGTCCATGAAATGAAAATGGGGGTCCACAATAGTGGATCTCAACATACACTGATAGTACCTATTTACTTACATCATATTATCTTATAATATAAAAACATATAAATTATTTATAAAAGTACCTATGAAGTAAAAAATTTATTATATATGTTTATAAAATTGTGTAAGTTGTAGGATAAAAACCTGCACATAATGATATACCAGTATCATCTTGTTACAAGCATACGCGCAGTAAACATTCTTGCCAATTTTTGTCTCAAAGCTTCTCGAACTTGCACCGACTTGTTCAATTCGTCACTCTATAAATATTGTATGAATGTGAGAAAAATACGTTCATTCATTTCCTGAATCTTGAATAGGAAAGTGCTGAGAAAACATTTAAAAAAATATAAACTGGTAGTTTATCATACAAATTATAGTGAATCAGTGTTATTTTGTTTGAGAATGCCGGAGAAAAGTAGGTACATTATTTTTTATTAAATTTTATGTTACGTATATTTTATATAACAGATACAAAATTTTATTTTGAGTAGTTTTAATTTAAATTCAATAAATAAATGTATAAAACTTAACATGTGTTTTTATTTCAAGTTTTTAACACTAAACTTCACTACAGTTAGAAATTCACAAAAAAATCAATATCAGGTAAGTAGGGGGTCTACCCAAAACCGAAAAACATGGCAAGGGGTCTATGGCACAAACAAGTTTGGGAACCTCTGGCCTAACAGTTGTTTTGATTATTCTGCTAATATTAAACATCTCTGGGAAAAAGGACTCCTTCCAATGCTAAAGAACAGAAGTGATTAACATTAAACACTACCTGTTATTTGGAGGAGGGTGTTGAGATATGTCCCAGCTGGAACCATGAGGCTACTTGGTTCTACATTTCTTCACACATGCTCCTCACCTCTGTCCTCCACCCCATCCCAACAACTACTGTCACTTAGAATGATTATTAGGTACACGTACTCTCCCGGCCACTAAACCACACATGCCGAAGAACAGAGAACGCCTGATTTGTCTCTGTATCTTATTGTCCAGCATGTAAATGTTTAATAAGCTGTTGCTTAATGAACACAAGATAGTACCTTACATCCTACGTCTTAAAGCCAGTGAGTTTATCAGGCCTTTTCCTCTGAGCAGGTTTTGATGTGGAGAAGGATGAGACTATGAGGACACTGGGACCACCCCCATCTCCCCACACACCACTTCCCATGGGGCAGGAAAAAGCTGAAGATGCACGAGATACATCAAATGGTTGTTTTGTGCTGAGGTCAATTCTCAAAAAGTTGGTGCCTCTCCCATCTGAGGAGACCTCTTACATTGGCTGCCACTAGACAGCTCTTTCCAGGGCTTGCTGTGCAAGCAGGCAGAGGGAGGAACTCTCTGTGGGTGTTCCTAAAGGCTTGCTTGCCCTAAATATTCAATCTGCCTCATATCTCAGTAAGAACAAGTTCCTGGTAAAATGAAGAAAATACATTAGGTTTGATAGGGTGTCTAGAGATTGGGACAAAAGTATGGAATTTGTCTTCCTGGTTGGACAGAATGCTCTTTCTAGTCTTGCAAAAATCAGAATAGGGTAGTGAACAGGCATGCAGGGGCCAGAGGACACTCCAAGGGGGAAAAGGCCAGTGTGCCAATGTCACATTCCATCTGATTCAGTCTCCTGTCTAAGGTCAACCTAAAGAGGAATGTGCTTAGGTGAAGAGTGGGGGCCCTGTGAAGTGGGATTTTATTGAGAGAGCAAGCAAAATACTAGGTCTATGAGCAGAAGACTCAACTTGAAAAGGATATTTGGAATTGATGTTTGGAAACCAATTGTCTTGGCCATCTTGATCAACCTGTGCACTACCGCATACCTTTGAATGGGGGTGACCATGTTTACCTGGTGGGACCCCCCTTACGCTGTAAGTTAAATGCTTGAGTGAAAACATGCCAGAGTGATGGTTACATTAAAAAACATAAAACCCAGAACTCATGATCGAGGTGCGACTCTGTCCTTTACACATTAAGTACTACAGAATATTGTGACACAACTTTCCTAACATACTACATGATGCAATAGATCAATGAAGAAATGTGGGAACTGGCTGTAAATTTCAGTTTAAATTAATTTTCCCACTTTTTTGTTTGTTCTTTTGTTTAAAGTTTATTTATTTATTTATATATTTTATATATATATATATATATATATATATATATATATATATATATATGTATATTTATTGACTTCAGAGAGGAATGGAGAGGGAGAGGGACATAGAAACATCAATGATAAGAGAGACTCATTGATTGGCTGCTTCCTGCACACCCCACATTGGGGATGAAGCCCATAACCCTGGCATATGCCTTGACCAGGAATTGAATCATGATCTCCTGGTTCATAGGTCAATGCTCAAACACTGAGCCACACGAGCTGGGCTTTATGTTTAAGGTTTAAAGGAACCTCTCGTGTTTCATGTACCAGGCCCTCCTCAAAATGCTGGCGCTCACTGCCCCGAGTATGAGGCTCATTCTTTACGAACTCACTCAGACACTGCCTTCAGTTTACAATCTGACTTATAAGAACTAAACTCCTTTTTCCTCCTGAACTCTTTGTGGCAAGTGGAACTAACAGATTTCTCCCTCCTCAACCTCGCTCATCAGCAGAAGACCCGGTATCAGAAAGATTCCATGAAGCTAGATCATTCCTCCCAGACAGCAAATGGAGCAAACTGACAACCAGCGTGCTATGATGTTTGTGCCATGTGGCTGGCCTAAGGCAGGACAGAAAGAGTCAGAAGCACTGCATTTGGAATGGGATGGGATCCTCTGTTATTCCTAATGACCAGGCCAAAGGAGGAGTAACTCTGGTTACCTCTCGATGAGTGGAGCCTATCTCTGCAGGCCTGTTGATTGACAGAACTAGGAACACAGACCAGCCAGCACATGGCTCCCACTAGCAGGAGACAAAACTAGAATCAGAGTCCAGTATTTATCCCAGCTGGAGAGAATGAGTAGAGAAGAACTGGGTAGGAAAGAGGACTTGCAACCAAGGCAATTGCTCCACCTGATTTGGATCTAACCCTGCTGCCATCTCAGGAGCACCAGCTGTGTCCTGCCTCAATCGCTGGCCTGAGCTTTCCATAGGCGTATAAATATGCTGAAGTCGCTGCGCCCTTAAGAAACAAAACTTCCCTCTCACTCATCTTCAAGAGTCATTTCCCCAGGGAAGTCTTTGCCTAGGCCCAGTGCTTCCTTCCTTCACTGCAGTGTTTGTCATTTTATATTTACTAGCGTCACATTTTGATAAAAACATTTCTTCCTGCCAAATTATAAACTCTAAGAGGATAGTAGTTGTGTCTGTTTTGTTCATGATTCTGTCCCTAAAACCCAGCACTTAGGAGGTCCCCCAAAATGTTCATTAAAACAGAGGATGCACAAATGTGGAATGAACTGGGTTTGCTGAGGGAGGAGATGGATTCACCAGATTTGAATAGGGAGCTCCTGTGGGCATGCAGGGTCCAGAGGAGACAGGTGTCCCAAATGAAGTAGCATTCACCAGGCATCAGAGCCTTCCTTTGTGCAGTTAAATTGGCCAGAATTTCAACCTTGACTCTCCCATTTTGGAACACCCTTCTGAGACGGCTTCACTTTTCAGAACTTGGCATATCTACCTGGTCCTGCGTCTGTGGGCTTTTGAAGGCTGACCAAGCAGGATGGCATGAAAGAGAAGGGAGTAGACTTCCATCACTTTGCTGAGAGCCCCATCAGAGAGGAGGCTGGAAGAGTCCTGGCCTCCCAGGCGGAACAGAAGGTGGGCTTCCTCTCAGTCAGTGGCAGTCGCACTGAGTGGCACAAACACCGGAAGAAGACCCAACTTCTCCAATGGCCCACATAGGTTACGAAGATCCCCCTCCCAACTGAAGTAAGATTAGGCTCCCAGTAAACCAAGTTATAATTTTCAAGCCAGTAAGTTCTAAAATCTTCTTCAAAGAGTATTTCAATCTGAAATGTTTTTGTTTGGTTAAATTCTATTCTTACCTTTAAGAAAATTATCACTCAGTTTTTCAACTTCTTTAAAAAAAAAAAAAAAAAAAAAAACCACAGAGAAGCATCAACTGATTTGCCTGCCCATTCATTCATTTATCTATTCAGAAAATACATTTGAAAAAGCACCTATAGAACTTACAGTCTCAAGAGGAACCCTGCAAACAACCAGTTATACTGTGAAAAAGCCTGAAACAGTACCACAGCTTTGGAACAATCCAGATGCGGGGGTAGTTGTAAGTACTAGATTCCAGGTCCAATGGAGTTTAATTCTCTTTATCACCCTTCTTCAAACTTCTCCACCACTCCATGCCCCCAGCCTACCAAGAGGAAAATAACAGCTGGCGGAGTTGGGGAAGGTTTCATTCACTTAAGGGGTGACATATGAGCTAGGGCTTGAAAGATGAGTAACAGGTAAAGTTGACAGGCAGAGCCAGTAGCAAGCTCTTCCAGGAGGTGGGGACAGTGTGCTCAAAAGCACTAAGACATGGAAGACCGTGATGTTGGGGAGAAGGGGATGGTGAGTGGCTTAAAATATGGGCTGTCAGAGGAGTGCAGTTGACCGGTACCATGAGCATTAAGATGGAGAAGAAAGGTGGACGTGACTGGTCAGCCAACATGTGGTGCTATTTCCTGACCAGAGAAACAGAAGCCGGTCTCCCTGAGGCTAGGTGTAGCTCGGGGTTGCACAGGAAGCACCCTCTCCTCTCGGAGCTGTATCCAGGGAAAGCGTGGCTCTGCTCTCCCTTTTCACCTCCTGGATGCACCCTCAGAGTCCGGGCCCTGACATTCCAATCCTGGACAGAAGAGTTGGGTCTTCTAAGACCCTAAATCTATTTTTGTTTTGAGACTCAATATCTAGTTGCTACATTATGTGTGAAACTGAGACGGTGAGCGACCTATTCAAGTATCTTTTTCCTGGTGCCAGTAAGAAATAATAGCCCATTTAGAGAACCTGAACTGAGGACACTCAACCATAAACATTAGTCATAGTATTACTCAGTTTCTCACATAAATCAAATTCAAACCCACAGAAAAGCAAATCATTACGCTGACATTAGTTCACAGAGGCTTGTCTAATTATGATAAGAAGATAATCCCTTTTATAGCAGTTATTTTTAAAAATCATAATTTTATAGGTAAGCATGCCATTTAGAGTTGATTACACTGTAGGCAGAAAAAAAAAATAAACAGTCCTAGTAAAGAAAATGCTCAGAAGAGAAGAGAGGTGAGCTATGGAAATGGAGACATTGATTTTGAAGACAGGAAACCTGGTCCATGAGATGGTCATTTACTGGCTCTGTGTCTTTGGGGAAGCCACTTAACTTCCCTGCATCTCAATTTTTCCTCCCATTGAATAGAGAAAATAAAAATACCTATGTGGTTGGCCTTTGTCAATATCAAGTAGCATGGCATGGGTTAAGGTGCTTTGTAACCTAAAGCCATTTTACTATTTATAAGAATTACTAAGGCCTGATGCATGAAATTCGTTCTGGAAGGTATATTTGCTCTTCATTATATAGGATTAGTTGGAAAAATAATCCAGGTTAAAATTCTCATATCAGAGAAAAATATTATACAAAAGTCTACTAAAATTACTGCTATCAAACTTTGCAATGATAACCCATAAGCCAAAGAACTTCATACAAAAGGTGCTTGAATAATAATTGTATTCTTCCTTTTTATGGTATTTTGTTTATGTTAAAATTAGTAATGGCTATTCTCTAGACCATTAGACCTTAGAGCTACTCCTCCAAAAAAGGCTCATGATCACAGAGAAATACTGCACACTACAACTCAGAGAGACTGGTTAAAATATCGGAGGAATGCCACAAAAACTTTTTAAAAATATATGTATACTTTATTGATTTTTTACAGAGAGGAAGGGAGATGGAGAAAGTTAGAAACATTGATGAGAGGGAAACATCCATCAGCTGCCTCCTGCACACCCCTGTGGGGATATGCCCACAACCAAGGTACATGCCCTTGACCAGAATCGAACCTGGGACCCTTGAGTATCCACTGAGCCAAACCGGTTAGGGCTCCAAGATAACTTTTAATAAAATGTTCTCTAAACTTCTTGGAGCATAGAGCTCCATTTTCAAGTATTAGCTTTAGTTCAAAAGAATTTATTTTGGGAATTTAAAAAAATAATAGTTTACTAATTTTTGGAGAGAGAGAGGAAGGGAAAGGGAATGAAAGAGATAGAAACATCTATGTGAGAACACGACATTGATCAGCTGCCTCCTGAATGCCCCTTACTGGGGACGGAGCCCGAAACCCGAGCATGTGCCCTGACCGGGAATTGAATTACCAACCTTCTGGTGCTTGGGAGGACGCCCAACCACTGAGCAACACTGGCCAGAGCAAGAATATTTTTAATATAGACTTTTCTTAGAACACATGAAAGCATCCACAACAAAACTAATAACCAATTCTAGGAACAGTGTGTTGATATAATTTTAGAGTGGAGAGCCTCAATCAGTATAGCTTTGTCAAAATGGTAATACATTCTAACTGCTCTGTAAACTTTCTTTTCTTGATTGCAAACAGTTTATGCTTCTCCTTCCCTATGTGAGTTTGCAGTTCTCTGAAAATAAGTCAGGAAAAGAATTTATTAAGAAACTGAGTCACTTAGAATTTTAAAAAAATATATTTTATTGATTTTTCACAGAGAGGAAGGGAGAGGGATAGAGAGCTAGAAACATCAACCAGCTGCCTCCTGCACGCCCACTACCGGGGATGTGCCCTCAACCTATGTAATGCCCTTGATCAGAATGGAACCTGGGACCTTCCAGTCCCCAGACCAAGGCTCTATCCACTTGAGCCAAACCGGTTTCTGCTGAGTCACTTAGAATTTAAGCGCCTTTGCCAAGGTGGAGGCTGTGAGATTCGAACTCAAGCTATTTTGCTCGAAAGCTAGAGAATGATCTGATGATAAATCAAAATGTTTCACACTGTGGTCCTGCCTGGATAATCATTGTTGCTGGTTAGAGCTGCTTCACATTCTTTCAAATGCCAGTTTAAAATAAACCCTTAAGTATTGTTGGGTAGATTCAAGATTTTTAAATTAATTTTAAAATATGATTTTATTGAGAGAGAGGGAGAGAGGGATAGAAACATCAACAAGGAGAGAGAATCATTGATGGGCTGCCTCCCGCTCACCCCACATTGGGGATTAAGCCCAGAACCCGGGCATGTGCCCTGATCAGAATCGAACCATGACCTCATTGGCCAGACAATGGCTCAAGTTTCCTATTGTAGCACAGAAGATAATGGATTATCAGTTGTCTCACACCACCCAGACATTGCTTTGAGCTGTTCTAAAACTCTAATGATGTAGCTACAAAAGATGATGAATTTGAACTTTACTCAGCACTCCATAGCTTTATGGATGAATGAAACTCATGTCACCTCACCCCACAACCTGTTAATAATTAATATTAACAGCATATATGGGTGAGTAACCCATAGTTCTCTGGGAAAGGAACCCTTGTTTTTTATCTTTTCTGTACTAGCTCAGATAGAGATGCCAAGAGCTGATTAAATAAGCAGTGCTTTACAAAGTTGAGCATAGTAAGTTAGTATCTCTCTTAGAATTGCATTGATCCATCTCCATTTGTGCTTTTTTTCTGGAAGAGGTTTTAGAAATTGTGGTTTTACTTTGACTAAATTTCAGGTTAGACAGAGAGAAATACATATCTGTCTTGACCTCTCACGAATTTTCTCCCAAAGGTACTGTTTTTGACATTTTAGTAGTTTTATAAAAGATGCTTATATTTTATTAAGAATCAAATGGAGAAGTGTGCTAGTATAAAGGTAATATAGTTTTAACAGGTTTAAAGGACTTTCAAAATTATTCTGATGTATTCTAATTTTACAAAATGGAAATGTTATGACAAACTGAAGAGGTATATTGTGTTTGGTCAGATGGGGAATGATCAGCTTTCATAAAACAGATATTTCCCATATACTCCATTTAATAATTAATTTTTAAAGTTACAAATAATAACTTCAGTGAAAATATTTATTACATCACCCTCTACTGAATTTGCATTGTCGAATGGCTGTAGTACAACTTGATATGTGTGTGTGTTAGTCATGTTTTTAATATTCCTTACTATTGTGAATTATCCGAATGGCTTTTTGTTGTTAATACCCTGCTTCTTAAAATGCTTAGGTGCTGCTGGAATTTTCGTTATGGGACCTGTGAAATGAAAGAGTCCTAGGTATTTATTTTATGAACAAGCAGTAAGACCCTTCTGAATAAACTTAAATTGAACATTTGAGAATTCAGAAAGTAATTTTTGTTGCCCGATGAGTTTGCTAAAGTGTGGGATCGGGTCTCCATAGGAGAATATTTCCCCCCTAAAAAATGAGACATGAGTGCTAAATAAACAGGGGATTCTGAACATATTTGTTACATGGGCTTTTTTGAAACAAGAGTTGCCGTTAACATCAGAAAAAATTGTTTTAAATATAAACGTTCTTTTTCTTAAAATAGTAGTTAGTGCCTTCAACAAATAGAATTGAAATGGAAATGACATTTATTCTATCCTAATTTCTTTTTTCACATTGAGGATTATGCTGATACTGAACTCCCAGAAAAAAAAAAAAATTACCCTTACAAAAGCTCCCTTCCCACCGTTAAGTGTTAGCAACTTATCTCCCACTTTCCTCTTGCCTAAGGTGGCTTTAGCTGTGAATGACAGGTTTTTTAATTTGTGCCCCTTCCCCATTTGTTTATTTATTTTCCCCCCTGATGTTAAGTTCAGGAGTGACACCCCCAAACCCAGAGGAAGTTTGGTCACCTACCAGAAAGACTTTAATAGACTGCAGAGTGAAGATCAACTGGTATCCCCCTGAACAGATCCAATAATTGCAACCTTGACTAATGAAACCTAATCGCCCAAACACAAACAAAAAATCCCGGCCACACAAAGAGCTTCTCTCTGTGTTTGGGGGGACCCAGGAGAGAGGGAGCCGGGGCTCCTAGCTGCCCGGCTCTGCTCTTGGGGGACAAAGGGCGGCTCAGCCCACCTGGGAGGAATGCTTCTGTTTACATATCAGGTTGCCGCCCGGCGATTGGCGGCCGGGCTGGAAGGGAAGGTCCTCGGGAAACGCGACACTGGGGATGCTGCCCCCTATCACATGACGGAAATTTCCACTCTTGGGCGAAAAGAAAAGGAATAGGGTCTCTCCATCCGCCCTTTTCTGATCCTCCCCCTGGACCCCAGTCCCTAGAGGGCGGAAAGAGAGGTGGGTGAGTGGACGTTTTTCTATTTTCTGTTAACCTTAGAGCCTTCTCAGTGTGCACACTTGTGGCTGGATCCCCGCAGGGATGTGTGTGTGTGAGCGCGCGTGGAAACCCGCACACGTGTGCATCTCGTCTGGGGCTTAGGTTAGGCGCTGTGGCTTTTCCTAACTTATTATTAATTATTATTATTATTATTATTTCCCAAAGGGCCACACTCTGGGTGGGTCGTTGCAGGCTAGTGGCCGGACTGGATAGAAATTAAGTACCCTGGACGCTCGGAGGTGAAGGAGTCTGGCTGGGCGGGCTCGCGTGGCTCCCTGTGCCATGGAGAGCCGGCTGCGCCCAAGCGGGCGGTTCCGGGGGGCGGAGAGGGAGGGGGAAGGTATAGGGGGGCGGGGGGCGCTCGCACCCTGGGATTCCCTCCTCCGCGCTGGGGTTTTGAGTTCCATGGCCGGTGGCCGAGCTCACTGGCCATCGGAGGAGTCCGACCCACGGGGGCAGCTGGCTCTGCCTCCGCTCAGGATGGAGCTGGCAAGGTGTCCCCCGAGTGGCAGGACCAGCGCCCGCGTCCTCAGGGCGGGAGCACTGGGTGCGGGGCTTAAAATAGACCTGGCGTCCCAGACAGCTGGGCCACCCCAGGCCGGCGGGGTTGGGGGGTGGGGGGGTAGGAGGGGGATCTGGCACCAGGAGGCCTGGGGACTCTCCTAGGGAGGATGAGAGCCGGAGCCGTGCTGGGTGGGGGTCCTTGGCCCCCATCCCGGGGAGGCGCCCCTGGCGGTGGGGTCAGGGTCTCGATGGAGAGGAGGCAGGGCCGGGGCAGAAACGCCGAGGAGCGGGAAAGGGATGCAGTCTGTGGAGCCCAGAGAGGAGGTCGGGGAAGAGGGGGAAAGCAAGAGCGATGAGAGTCCAAACCCCGAGAAGGGTGGGAGCGGGAGGAGCATGGAGAAAAGAGGATGAATGGGGCGAAGAGGAGGCGGCATGGACTTGGGGAGCCTCTGGGAGAGTGCTTCGGGAGCTCCTCGGAGCCCAGGAATCTGGGGGTGCGGGCGGGGGCCGGCGTGCGGGGAGGGGCTCCTGGCCTGTTGGGGGTACAGGTGGGCCCCGCGGGGATGGATGTGCGGAGGGGGGTGTGTGGGTGGGTGGGTGGGGGGACCTGCGAGTCCCCCTGTTCCTCTTAGAGATTCAGCAGGGCGTGTCCTAATGTGCTCGAGCTGCCCTCTGGGTTAGAGGAAAGGGGCTGAACTGCTAACCTGGGGACCCCAGGCTGGAGAGGCTTAGGCGCCGGGGTGCCAGGGCTGTGCGGGGAAGTGAGGGGCAAGCAGTTAGGAGCCTTGAGGTTGTTGCGAGAGGCCCCAGGTGCAGCCCCTCGCAAAGCCTTTAGACTAAGGTGACCAGATTTTAACATTGGTAAAGCGGGACACCATTGACAGGGGATGGGGGTAGGGTGGGGGGGAGGGGGGTGTTCTTGATTAAAAATTTGGTCTATATGGAGCAACAAAAATTTTCATAGAATGCAAAAATAGTATTGTAATATATTTTTTAAAATTTCAACGTAAGTACAATTTACAAATATAATAAATTAAAAAATTATCTATAGTATTATTTTATTCTTTGGCATATTTCTCATTTGAGTGAATTTTTTTAGTAGATTGCTGTCATTGTTTAAAAGGTCATAAAATTTTTCACAAGAATTTGTTAAATTATATTTCACACATAAAATGGCTTTCAAAGTCTCAACACTGAATTGTGATTTTTCTGATGTCCACACTTTATTTACCATAGAAAAAACGTGTTCAGTCGCAGCATTAGTTCCTGGTAAAGACAGCGGGTATTCCACAATTTTTAGTGCATTATTGTTTGGAACATGGTTTGTTTCAAAATAATGAAATATTTTCTAACCATTTGTTCTCTATTGTGATTTTTGCTGATGCCCAAGGTTTAACCTTTATCCTTATCAATATATGAAATAAATAAATAAATTACTTACCTAAATTATCTGAATAGCTGATTTGTAATGACCTCACTTGTTTAAATAGCTTACTAGCAGGCAGTGGGATGTGTATCATCTGAGAGACAGTTACAAAATGTTTTCGTCGTTGCCAATCCCAAAAAATGCCATTGTTCATTAAGTCCAAACAACGGTGGTCAAATTCTAACAACTGATCAACAATGCAAACTTTGATAAGCAGTTCTCGATAATCAGTTCTCAACAATTATTTGTTATTATTAAAGTTTAACATTATAAAATTAACAAAAATAATATAACACTCATATCCTGGCTAAATAGCCACATGGCCGCCAAAAACCATATATTCCCTTCCCATTCTCCCGCCGTTCCCTAGCTTGTCCTGCTTTCTTTCCAAAAATCGGGACTTTTTTAAAACACCTGGGGACGCGGGACAAATTGTTAAAAACCGGGACTGTCCCACCAAAAGCGGGTGTCTGGTCACCTTACTGTAGACCCTTGAGGTCACTGATTCCCCAGGAGGAAGGTTGAGTCTAGCGGCCTGACCCTCAGTGCAAAAGGTGCACCTCTATCTGCTTCGGGGATCTTACATCCCAGAACCGAGGCCGGTGGCTTCAGCCCCAGAGCTGTGGGCAACCCTGGCCAGGCACTCCTCCAGGCTGCCCCTTCCCCAGGGCCCTGGACCTGCCTTCCTTGTTATTCCCTTGGAGAGGTGCAGCTTCTCACCCTGAAATACGGGGAGGAGAGAGCCGCCAGCCGTGGCCCTTGGATGGCCTGTTTCCCAGTCCTCACCTGCCTTGGCTTCTGCGCAGCGCAATCAATCATGATGACTACAATGTCTTACTTGTAAGGAGAGCATCGGGCACCTAGATCACACGTCCCAGGGCCTGGTAGCCAGGGCGATAGCATGGGCTTGTTTCAGCTTTGGTTCTAGCCTTTTGTGGACCTTACCTTTTGGGAGTTGGGGTGAGGGTTGGAGTGGGAAAATTAGCCCATGGGGTGTTTCCCCCCTTCGCTGAAAACAAGTCTCTGAAGTCAGTGAGGTTGGTCGACTGTCTTAGATGGAACGTGTGTGCAGTAGAGCCTCTAACATTCTAACAAATGAAGCTACAGAAGAAGAAAAAATAATCCGTGTTCCTGGTGGAAGTCTATAAGGATAGAGACACTGAAGAAAACACCTGCTCTTTCCAAATTACCGAATGCCCTCTGAGTTCAGAGACAGGAAGCTTTTAAGCTGATTTTATCCCAAACATCTGCCAGCAGGAAGACTGGCATCCGGGGGAAGGGAGCTCAGTGCTACAGAGTGCCAGGCCCGGGCACTAGGAGCCAGTCTCCACCAGGCCTCCAATCAGAGGCTCACAGACACACCGTACTCCTCATCTGTTACCAGGTGCTTCTTTTATGTTATCCCTTACTCTCATAACACCAACATTATGGAATAGATTCCATTATTACACCTATTTTAAAGACCAGGAAATGGGGACACAGCGTGGGGAACAGAGAACACCGTTGGAAGTTCTATTTGGACATTAATTATTCTTAAACGTAAATGAGGAATTCTCTTTCACTCTGTACTTTTCCATGGCAGACCTGGACAGGTGACTTCTTAGGGACCCAAAGCTGACTTCTTGGTCTATGACAGACTAATCCTAGCCGGAGAAAGACAATAACGTAATCATGCAGCTACAGACTAACTCTTTGCAGCCCCAAGACTGAATTGCTTAAACAAGTGGTTTTTGAGAAATGCATAGTATAACGATGGTTACCTGTCAGTTTGTCAAATGCTGAAAGCAGGCTTAGTAAACATAGCAGCTTGTGGACTCTGTGTTAAATATTTTTCTTTTCTTATGCCATTGCCTTTGTTCATTTTCATCAGTGTTTTTCAAGCACCTATTCTTTCCCCTTTGTTCTTTATACTGACTTACTGATATTTTCTACTTTTAAAACCTAAACTCACTGAAACCGGTTTGGCTCAGTGGATAGAGCGTCGGCCTGCGGACTGAAGGGTCCCAGGTTCAATTCCGGTCAAGGGCACATACCTTGATTGCAGGCACATCCCAGTAGGTGTATGCAAGAGGCAGCTGATCGATGATTCTCTCTCATCGATGTTTCTAACTCTCTATTCCTCTCTCTTCCTCTTTGTAAAAAAATCAATAAAACATATTTAAAAAACACACAAAAAACCTAAACTCTTCTTCTTCTTCTTTTAGTTTTTACATATCCAACACCATTATTTCTATAAAAATCAAAAGTTTTATGGGCTTTAAGGACTATTTACATATTTTAATAGATATCAAAACAATCATACTTTTTTTTTTAAATTGCTTCCATGTATCACCTGAACTCATTTCACATGCCATCCTGCCATGATGACACCCCGTAGGAAGGGAAAGGGGTGGGCAACAGGAAGAGACTCAAAAAAGCTAAGGAGGATGCCCTAAGTCAGACCGTGCACTAAGCCCTTTACATATGCGAATCGCACTTAATCTTCACACCGTACCCAAGGCTATAGGTGTTGGTTATCTCCATTTAACAGAGAAGGAAATCGAAGCTCAGAAAAACTGAGGAAAGAGTCAAGGATAACACAGCTAGGAAGCGACAGTGCTGGCATCAGATATGTCCCTCCTGTGTTAAAGTTTGCTTCCAATAAAGACAGCGGTAGGAGAGACTAGGAGAACAAGGAAAGAAGAGGCTTAGAACGGTGTTGCACAGCAGAGCATGATGTGAGAGATGGGAGAATGGAAAAACCGAATCACTTCCCTGTGACTGCTAACCTTCCTCTGGTCTTCCTTCCTTACTTCTGTAATGACCTAATCCTATTCACTCACTCCACAGACAGCCATTGAGTATCATTATCTTCCAGAAATGGTATTAGGAAGTTTTTGTTTTTTAATCCCTGTCTCCCTGACACCTACCACAGTCCTGGGCAAATACTAAATGCTCAAGAAATGTTTGGTAAGTAAGTGACTCAGTTCTGTGAGGGAAAGAATAACCAGTTGTACTAACAGCATGTGAAGGGCCAGGGGAAATCAGATTTGAATACTCTGCCGCTGAGCAGAGTACACGCCAAGGGATCTGAGAACACGCCAAGACTAGGCGATGCCTGGGCTAGGTTTTGAAGCAGAAATAAAAGTTAGTTGGACAAAGGAAGCGGGGAAGGATTTCAACAAAGAGATCAGTCTGAACAGAGGAAATAAGAAATGGGAGCCACGGTGGAAATAGAGGAGTTCAGTTCTCAAAGTGAAGGGGGGGGGGGGGGGGTGGGAGGGGCATGCGGGCTGGGAGGTCTTTTGCACATTCTCCCTGTGAGTGTCCCATTGCTCTGCCCCTCCCCTGACCATCTCAAGTGAGCTGTGCTCTAGGGAACAAGAAGACTGAACATAGTACGTCCTCACTTAACGTGGCCCATAGGCTCTGCAACTTGAAACGAAAAGGCATATTACAGGACCAGTCTTGGTGCTGGCTAACTGATCTACACAAGAGCCAAGTTCCTCCAAAATGACGTTGGACAATAGGACGTTATCTGAGTGCCTGCTATACAGGAATTGGCGATGCATTTTATGATTTTATCACTTTATTGTGGCCCTAGAATAGAGACCTACAGTTATTTAGACTCCTAGATAGTGTTTTAAAACCCATACTCAAGTGGACAGACTAGACTCTGCTGTCTTCTATGTGGAAAAACCAAATTATTTTTTTCTGTGTCTCCAGGGGATATTCTATTTTAGCGTAGACACAATCCACGCAATTCTGAAAAGAGACTTCCAGCAAATGCTCTTCTGTGCTTTTCCTTGGGGGGCAACTGGAGGGAGGGGAAAGGATTTCTTTCCTTATTTTGTTTTTTGATAGCTTTCTTTTTTATTTCAGTGTGTTACACAGGAGCCAGGAAGTAAAAGTGTTTTAAAAATAAAGTGAGATGGGGTATGGAATAACAGTAAGGATAGATGTTTATGCCAGTTAGAATTCCGGCTTTTGATAACAGACTTTGAAAACTTAATACCCAATGCCGCTTTTTCTTTAGGAATCTTTTATATCAATTTTTCATTCCAGGCTCAAAGGGCTGCATGCCTTGTAAAATGCTGTTAGTTACATTGTTATTGGGAAGGGAATTCAAAGGGTAAATGAAACCTTTAAATAACCCCAAGCCTAATTTAGTTAATAGATTAAATCCTCCAGTCTTTATCATTATATCCTTGCCTTCAAGCCAAGTTTCTTAATCTTTCTGAGCTTCAATCTCTTCATCTATAAAATCAAGATCATAATAACATCTACCTCGTGAGATTGGTATGAGGGTGAAATGATTTAGCACGTGTAAAATGCTTAGGCTAATGTCTAATGCACAGTAAGCACTCAATATGAGATATCTGCTATTTGTATTACTTCTGCCACCCGCAGCATTATTTGAGATGTTCACGTATGTCCATGCTAACTGTTTTTTGATAATGTGTTTTCCTCTAACGGTCGTAACTAAAACGAAGGAAACAGAAGAGAGGAAATGAAAATAGGGCTGCATAACACATATGTAGAACCGTCCGGTCCACAATAGTGTCATTTCCTATATAATGAGATTGAAATGGCCACTTATTTCCTGTTGGCTACTTGCCCCTATTGCTCCTGATAAACCTAATGTGTGTCCATCACTAAAATGAACATCATCTCCAGTTTCCTGTTTTCTCTTGTTTTTGTCTCTTTTGGTCACTGCTGTCACCCTGGTGCCTCATATTGTGCCTGGAATAAACAGACACTCGTGCATGTTTGTAGGATGAAGGGAGGAAAGAAAACCTGTTTCTTTTTTTCTTTCTTTCTTCAACGAGACACTTCCTCATTGCAGTGCTTAAGGCCTCTGAAGAGTGCATTTGTGCATTGTTGATTGTCAATACAAATATTTTCAAATTAAACTATTTGCTCAGGATTCACTGTGCCCAAGATGATGTGTGCAGTCTTGGGTGTCAGGGCGTGTGGCGCTGAATCCCGGTGTCATTCTGGAGCGGGGCTTCCTGGATTCAGATCTGGGCTCTGTCACTGGGCTTCCTGGGATCACGTTCTGGCTCCTCCACATTCTCTCTGAGTGACCTTAGGCGAGTCACTGAACCTGGCTGCTTCATTCCGTGCATCTGTAAAGTGAGGGGAATAGTTCCTATTTCATAAGGGTTTTTTGAGGATTAAAAGAGTTAATATGTGTAAAGGTTGACAGTTGGCACTTTGGAAGCATGAGAAGTGTCTGTTCAACAGGTTTTTAAAACCCTGCTTTTCTAATTAGGTATCCTAATCGTACCTACCTTGCAGAATTGATTCGATGATTCTACGTGATACATAATAAACACTCAGAAATGTTACTTTTGCTATTGCTTTGGTTGCAAATATTTACTTCTATCGTCTGCTATGAGGAGTCTGGGTTCTGACTTGGCTTTTCCATTTTTTTGGGTCCATGTAAAGTCTTATTGATTCTCTCCTGCCTTTCACACTTAACACCCTGTGTTTGTCCTGTCATTGCGCCTTGCGTCATTGGCACCTTTTACATCACATACTTCTCAGGACAAGGACTTTGCTCTTTGTTTTGGCATAATTTTATAACACTGGGTACACTCGTGGTACTATAAAAATGTTAAAGAGAAAAAGAAAAAAATGTAAAACCGAGCAGGAGGCCGCTTTGGCTGACAGCTGGCGGGCTGCTGTTCTGTTTGCAGGGCTGGCACTCCCGCCCAGCAGCATCCCGGGTGGTGGTGGCTGGTGTCTGGCTCGGGCTGACGCGTGTGTCCTGTGGGCCACCCCCCGGGCGTGCACCGTGCACGGGTGCCTGAGCATGAGCTGCGTCCTGGCGCACAGGGAGGACCACGGGAGGCCAGCACCTTGGGGACACAGCACTGCTCACAGGTTTGTCTGCTTTTGCTTGCCTTCGCTAGAGAGAGAATGCGATGAGCTTGAAAGGAGGAGCAAAGACCTGAAAAGGAGGGAAGGGGGAGGCTCATGAAGGAGACTGTAGGAACCCTTTCTGTTTTAAGCAGTGTTTCGGCGTGGTCACACAGGCTCTGATCTTCTCTGGCATGTTTCCACATAGCAGGAATGTGGGGTATGGACGCGAACGTTCTGTAAACTCTATGGCCACACTGACCTTGGGTGCTAACGTGATCTAACAGGGCTCATGTGTCAAGCCTGGCTTTGGGAATGCCTGAAAAGCAACCACTGGTTCAGAGCCCTACGTAACAGGGGTGATAGTCCTGAGAGCACATTTCAGCGCTGTTTTATTCCTTTCTGTCTTTGAAGCGATTCTTTGGTAACAGCGCATTTGAACATGTACCTGACACTTGTTTGGCAGGCGTTGCTGTGCTGTAGTCACACCTGCTGCTCAGCAGTCCACACAGTTGGCTGGCATAGGCACTTAACCTTTCTACAATAGTTTGAAGTAATTGTAGATTCACAGGAAGCTGCAAAGGTAACTCAGAGAAGCTCTAAATGCCTTTTGCTCCGTTTCTTCTAATCATTCCTCAGACATAATTTTCTTACCGTAACACCAGGAGATTGACGTTGGCACAATATGTCTGTCATGTTATCACATACAGTGTAACCACCACCGCAACCAAGATACAGAACTGCTACCACCACAAAGATCCCCCTTGTGCTACTCCTTTTGTCAAAACCACCTCCTCTCTGTCCTTGGCAAACAGATGTTTTCCATCTATTTATTTGTTTGTTTGCTTATTTATTTATGAATAGAATGTTACATAAATGGTGTACTGCATGTAACCTTTCTGTGACACCCCCTCCATTAAACATAATGCTTTTGAGATATTATACATTCAGGTTGTAGGAATAGTTGTGTCCTTTTTATTGCCAAGGAGTATTTCAGTTGCTTGACTATATTCAATGGTATTTTTTTTTTTCTCTGAATTGATATACTTACATCATTTATGGCAGTGGTTCTCAACATTTCTAATGCTGCGACCCTTTATGAATCATAATGTAATGTGTTTTCCGATGGTCTTAGGCTCTATAGTCGTGACCCACAAGTTGAGAATCGCTAGCAGGGTCGCCTAAGACCATCGGAAAACACAGATATTTACATTACGATTCATAACAGTAGCAAAATTACAGTTATGAAGTAGCAACGAAAATAATTTTATGGTTGGGGATCACCGCAACATGAAATGTATTAAAGGGTCGTAGCATTAAAAAAAAGTTGAGAACCCCTGACTTATGGTGATGTAAAAAGTGTGGGGACAAAGTTTGAATAAATTTTTCCTCTTCAAAATGACAATTAGTATGTGCTAGGGAAAAAAGACGTATAAACTACATCTCCATTTAACACAGAGGCCAGTGGAGGATTGGAGAGAAGAAACAGAATAGGACAGAGATGCGTATGTGTTCAGACAATATGGTATAGAACCTGGCACCTTTAAAAATTTCCACACCCATATGACAATCTAGTCTGTGATCTTACCTTTAGTTAAGACTTATATTTCTTAAATATTAATAAGAACATCGCCTCTGTTATAGGAAATTCCCTGCCAGTCTATGTTCAGTCACACAGATGATCAGCCAGGAACAGGCATGGCTGGAAATGACAGCAGGTGGCTGTCCAGTTTGACACAGGTCTTAGAGAGTCAAACAGCATCTTCAGTCCCAGGGCAACTGTCAAGAGCCTAGAGATGGTCAGTGCTCTCCTTGTCTGTCCTCTCAACCCACTTGCCGGTGGGAGAAGCCACTCCCAGAGGTGGCTTCAGTCGGATTTTCAAATGAGAATGTCATTCTTCACCTGAGTTCTCACAGGCACGGGGACTCTGGACACTGGTGGCTGTAACTAGCTCAGGGAAGGGCATCATTTCTGAATAGCACCTGGGACTGTTAGGTGCAAGCCCTCCCTTTAGCCAGCACCCATTGGAGAGCTCTCCCCCGCCCCATGCCCCCCAAGCAGAGGAGAGGATAAGATTCCCACTGCTGTCAGCAAGTGCAAACACCCCTTTGAGTTTTTAGAATTTCACATTTTGGGCTTTCAGAGATATACTGTCGATTCATGAAATCATATAAGCTATCAGTCTGGAGCCCTTACTAGACCCAAGTCTAACCGAAGGCACTGCCCTAGGTCTTCATTTCAGTGATTTCTGTTTTCCGAAAAATAGCGCTTGTCCCAGACCCTCTCAAGGACGGAGGGTAGGTAGGGGAAGCTGGTCCGAAGTCTAAACATTCGAAGAACAGGCATAGCTAAAATAACTTACAACTCCTTTTATAGGCAAACTTGCTTCTCTGAATATTTTGAAATGGAATAAAATCAAATGTGTTGCCTGTGCGATTTATTTATTTTTGTGTAAACATTAGACACCTCATGTCACTTTGCAGGCTGTTCTTCTGGGTTCTCTCCCCTGGGTGTGGGCTGTAAGATCCACAGCCTGTGGCGGGGCAGATGCTCAGACTGAACAAAAGGTCCCCTGAATTTTGTGGACCTCTCTGATGTTATGCTGTTTACTTATTTGACTAATGGTGATAGTCAATAGCGGGGGGGGGGGGGGGGGGGTGGTGGTGGTGGTGGTGGTGGTGGTGGTGGTGGTGGTGGTGGTGTGTGTGTGTTGTTGTTGAAGAGTGGGGGGAGGGGGGTGGGAGGGTGACAGGAAATGTAAACACATTGGCTATGGCTTCCAATCTCACAGGCATTGTTCTTTTAAGGGGTAATGAGAAGATTTATTTGCCTTTTGAACTTTTTTTCTTTTTAACAAAAAGAAATCGTTTTTCTGAAAGAAAAGTGAAATACAAATGCCTTATGTACTATGTCAATGTAGACAAAAATCGAGACCTACCTAGCTTTACTTTCAAACAACTGTGTAATATTATAGCTGTATTCACACTTGGAAGAATGAAACCAAACACAATGCTTTACACTATATATATAAACACACACACACACACACACACACACACACACCAGAATTCCATAAAGTTTAAAGTCATTAACCTGTCCATCAAGGTCAACCTCAGCCAGACTCTCTACAAACACGCCATTTGCGCTAAAGCCAACTCTAGCTGTTTTGTGGCCAAACTTCTGCTTCCATTTCTCCTGCCTGGGGCCCTCTCCTTTCTCTGAAGTCATACCATTCTTCCTCCATAAAACCTGCTATGTTTGCCCTCGCTCTCATGCTAAGCTCCCCGTTCACTTCCATGTCTCCTGTAGGAATAATGTCCAGCCCAGAGAAGGTCCCCAGTGGTCATGGAATATCATTAGGAGGGGGCTCTGCAGTCAGAGATGGGGGTGTGAGTCCTAGCTCAGCTATCCGTTCACCAGCTTTGGTTTTCACATAAGTTTCTCAATCTTTTAGAGTGTTAGTTGCCTCATTTGTAAAACCGGGATAATAATTACACTTCCCGGGAAAGGTGAGGATATTGCTGATGTGATACGTGTGAAGTGCTTGGCACAGTGCTGGCCTATCATGAATATGATGATTACGAAAGAGAGCTTTACAAAATGAGATTTCAGACTTTACAAGAGTAACAGCACTGTGGTCTGAGGGGAGGATGCAGACCATAAAACGTGACTGTCGAGGCTTCTCTGTGTCTGTCAACCCTAATTGCTGTCATCAGAAGGGCCTGGTCCTCTACCCCCATCCACCAGGAAGAGAGTCTCCAGTTGCCACCCACTGAGATTGGACACAAACAGATGGAAATGGGATGATCCTTTCCTTCTTAGATAGAACAGAAATATGTGTGGCTTGGCAGAGATTTTGTTTTAGTAAGAGGTAATCAAATGATGAATGAGTTTCAATAAAGAAGGGAACAAATGCTAGATATTAGCTTCAAAGGGTAATTAAAATAGCTTCATGATGAGTCCTCTATCCTCCAAGTATTTTACAAGCCCAACCTGAAGGCTTAGAAAAGCGAAAATGTCACTTCACTGGTTGTTTGATCTACAAATGCAAACTCATTAGGTTCTCTGATATTTCCCTACAAATTGGTTGATGTTTCACTGAAGCATGGCTTCAATCAAACTTAGGGCATAACCATTAGCAGTTTTTTTGGTAACACTGATGTCTAAACAAATCCGTTTTGTATTTTGAATTACATTTCTAAAAATGATTGTCTGTGCCACAGCATGCAATTACAAACAGAACAGGCAACACTTTAAATAAATAGCCAGGCAGATTGGGTTTGGGATGAGGCATGCAGCTTCTAATTCCATTTCCCAAGGTCACCCTTAAACAATAACTCTTTGTTAGATGGTTGGAGTTTTAAGTAGGCAAGTGTTTCAGAACGTTTCAAAATTTCGGTGAGGTGCACATGTGCACATGGATATGTATAAATTTCACAGGCACAGAAAAGGGAAATTCTGCTTAAAAAGTCTCCCTTGTCCAGCTGAGGGTATAGAAAAACTCTCTGTTACATAATTTTTTGAACATAATGTAATCTTTTGGTGTTTCAGAGTGCCTTAGGTTCACCATTGTTAAAGTCAACTATAATGACAACACTCAAAGTGCTTGTTAATGGAAACTTCTTGTTGGCTGGAGAAATTTATAGGATCTTCCTTCTGCTTTCAAACTTTTGGGAGAAATATTAAGGAATATATATGTTCTAAATTAGGAAGCTTAAACTTTTTTTTTAATATGAAAAATTTCTAACCTATTCCAAAGTAAAAAATAGTATAATAAGACTCCATCTTCACCCATCTTCCACAATTATTAATACTTGTCTGTTGTGTTTAATCTATACCCACACCTCTCTTCCCTGCTACTCCTATTGTAATCATTATTAGATTATTTCCAAGTCACCATATAATTTGATCCATACAAGATTTGGTATGTATCTCAAAAAGGTAAAGAAATCTTGAATAATACATAACTAATATATTATTACACCTTAAATAAACCAACATTTCCTTAACATCATCACATTTCCAGGCAGTTTTCAAATATCTCTGATTATCTCTATTTTTTGTTTTACACTTAGTTTGTTTGAATCAGAATCCAAACAGGGCTCATACACTTATTGGTTGATATATCTCTTAAGTCTGTTTTAGTCCATAGATTCAACCAATCTCTCTCTCTCTCTCTCTCTCTCTCTCTCTCTCTCTCTCTCTCTCTCTGTCTCTCTCTCCCTCTCCCTCTCCCTCTCCCTCTCCCTCTCCCTCTCCCTCTCCATCTCCCTCTCATTTTGTTTTATAATTTATCTGATGATGATGAGACCAAATCATGTATCCTATAGAATTTCCCATATTCTGAATTTTGTCTGCTTATACAACACTTAAAATGTCATTCTCAAACTTGAGTATTGTGCTTCTTCAATCTCATAGAATTGCTTCTCTTTTAAAGAAAATTTGTACCTTGTTGTCACTCCTTTGCCCATTTCCTTGAGGATTTTCATTTTCCTGAGGGCTTACGTTTTGCCCAAATATCCTTCCTCCTCAGTAAATCTTCCATGACTGACCTAACACTTCTTCCTGATAGAACCTCACTGACCTGGAGTGACCCTTCAATCAGGTTTCAAAACGTGTACTGGTCTACCAGTGCTTACTCAGCTTTCTCTAGGATTGAAAGACATCACCAGTAAACAGGAGGAGTTGTTTTGATTTTAACCACTGTGTCTCATGACCACTTTTTAAAAAGTACTTTTCTGTCCTTATTATATAAGCATATATTTACTAGGTAAATATATATCTGGAATTTGCTTTAAAATAATGGTGGGAGGAGTGGTAGTTTAGATGTAATAAGATGGCCATGGCTAATCATTTTGAAGCTAGATAATACATATGTGATGTTTCACTAAGTATTCCATCTATATTTGTATAAATCTGAAAATTTCCATAATAAGAAAAAAAAATGAAGTTATCATTCTACCTAAGCTAAACGATGAAGCATTCCATTTTGGGGGTCTGTCTATAGTGTAACACTTTTGCCAAGAATCATAAAAAATTACGTATAAGGTGGTGAACACACAATACAGCATACAGATAATACACTATAGAATTGTACACCTATGTAATTTTATTAACCAATGCCACCCCAATAAATTCAATAAAAAATAATAATGTCTAAAGGAACAAAAAAACACTTGCTTTTCTTATTCTGCAATTCTGGTTTGCCTAAAAACAAGTCAGTTTTGAAGTTAAAAAAAATCAGCATTTTATGTTAAAATATTATTTTCATTATTTTATATGCTTATTATTGTATATGAAATATTCAATATTTAAAGAAATGGTTTGGAATTATTGAAAACACCAGCCATGTTTTGTGATCTACCCAAGCTTCCTATAGGGTTTTCATGTGGCAAAACTCATTGACATGCACCTGTAGTCTACCAATAGCTGACAAGCCTCCTAGAAGAGGAATGACCTAAACCAGTCAGTTATCTCATAAGAAAATATGAGATATGAAGGTCACCCTACATATATGTGGAGAATGGACTATGAAGGTCACACCTGCAAGCATTCCCTGCTGTTATGTCAGATGAACATGCAGGCCCTATTTTCCGAAGTGAAAGTCTACCAGCTTTTAACTTTAGTCTGAGTTCTTTTTATTCTGTTCAATCATTGAAAAGACAGGAGAATTTAATGACTTATGGTTTCACTAGCCATATATACTAGAAAATAAATTTTAAGGATCTTGAGCTTTGTGAATTATTTTCTATTATGTCATTAGTGTTGCATTTAAGTAATTTATTTAATAGTAATTAAATTTTAACTGCAGTTAGCTATGCAACAGCAAAGTTTAAGACTCAAGAAACATTTTAGTAAACTAAAAGTGAACGTTGAAATTTAATTGTATTTCTTATTACCAATTTAAAATATGTAGCAATATCATTCATAATATTTTCCTTCTATGAATATAAAAATATTTTACAGATTCACACAAGCTTGAACCCAACCCTAAAACCATATCCTCCCCATAATCTCGTAAGTTACTCAACCTGGAATTCTCTTGTTATGGACTTTCAGGAATTTGATCCTCTTATCTGGGGGGAGGTTATCCTACATTCCCCATCCCTTGGAGCTATCATTTCCTGCACATAAATTTTTATCAGAATTGAGATAAAAAGCCAATTTGTGCCCCTTTGTAAATTTTTCAATAAAACTAATATATGAATTTCTGAGTTTCCAAATTTGTATGCATTTAAGTTTTGAAAAAATTTAGAAAATCAATTAAAAAACATTGCTTAATGTTTTCTGAATATCTTTGTTAAAAGTGAACCTTGAGGAACCTGAAACAAAATCACTCTGAGACACCTATTCCTAAAGAACAATTATGAAACATTTCTCCTATTTTTGTTGTGTGAAAATGATTGGTATTCTATTATCAGGTGGGCAGGTGTCCAGGTACTTTTTTTACTCATTTATTTTCCATCAGAATTAACTGAGAAATATAAATGAAGGCAGAAACTTATTGAATAGAAAAAGTCAGAAAATAGTCAAGTGTGGTGGGCTTCAAATTTCATGGGATTTAAGCCACCAAATATACTAAAGTAGAGGCTTGGTGCACAAATTTGTGTACCAATGGGGTCCCTTGGCCTGGCTTGCGGATTGGGCTGAAACCAGTTCTCCAGCATCCCCTGAGGGATCCTGGATTGCGAAAAGGTGCAGGCCAGGCTGAGGGACCCCACTGGTGACCATCAGGGCAGAGAGGGATGCAGGAGGTTGGCCAGCTGGGGAGGGACTGCGGGAGAGCTCCAGTGTATGTCCGGCCTGTCTCACTCAGTCCTGATCAGCCAGACCCCAGCAGCAAGCTAACCTACTGGTTGGAGTGTCTGCCCCCTGGTGGTCAGTGCATGTCATAGTGAGAAGTTGAGTGGCCTTAGCATATTATTAGCATATTACGCTTTGATTGGTTGACCGAATGACTGGACACTTAGCATATTAAGCTTTATAGGATATTGAGACTAAAAGAAGACCTAGTCACCTGCCCACCTGATAATAGAATACCAATCATTTTCACACAATAAAAATAGGAGAAATGTCTCATACTTGTTCTTTAGGAACAGGTGTCTCGGAGTGATTTTGTTTCGGGTTCCTCAAGGTTCACTTTTAACAAACATATTCAGAAAACATTAAGCAAAATAAAAATAAGGCATTATATCTACATGTTGTGTTTTTTATAAAGTGACAGTCTTTAACCCACATTCTTTCTTTGCTATGGTTATGCATTCTTTGCCAGAATCATTGCTATGCATCCAAATACACTACACATTTAAGATTCCTTTTGTAAATAATAATAAGTACCTAGAAATATTGTATTTACAAATATTATTATGGTTTTATATGGAAATGTTATTACCACACACATTTCCATTTTGCAGAATATCTAATTTGTACGGGCACAACTAATATTTCTATATGTTTCTTAAAAAAAAAGTTTTTTTTTTAAACTTAGAAATACTTATAAGCCCATGTTGCAGTGGTTGCTATGGTAAGTTTGTATATTTTATTGAGTACTAGACCAGAATCAACAGATATTGCATCAGACTGAGGTAGCACTGGAGATATCAAGACTATGTCATTATTTCTGCTATAAATATGTATATTTTCAGGATTCCATATGCATGAAATGGTAACTTCATAACAAGTTAACACAAGGCAACAAATGCTAATGTCTTTGTGGATGAATATTTTAAGGGGCCCACTAAAGGAAGCCATATCTCCTGGGAATCTGTGAATATTGCAAATAACAGAAGTTTTGGAACCATTCCTGGAACGTTTGCCTAGGAATTAAATTTGTCATCTAGTTTTCAGCCAAGAATGCAGAACAAAATTTTTGAATTGTGGTTTAGTTAATATATGATAATTATTCTTCTGAACAAAAATAACAGACTGTTTAAGAGTAGGTTCTCATAAAAATGTTAAGTACCTAGGCTATTTTATGTGTTCACTGATTTAAAAATATACATACAACCAAGAACAGCAATTAATATAACTTAGTTCTTACTATATCCCAGGCCGTGTTGTAAGCTCTTCACATGTATTACCTGACTTGTAAAAAAGGAAATAAGGAATACACTTTCCTTCTTTAATATGGTACTTTTCTGTGCAAAATTAAGACAATAGGAAGGAATGGAAGGGAAGGGAGACAGAGAGGGAGAAAAGAATAATAGAATAAAAAATAAAAATAGGCCTTAATTTATCAATCTACTCAAGATTCATAGAGCCACATATAGGGAGTGAGATAGATACCTTCTAACTACTTAAAATTCTTGAAAAGTTATCCCCTGACCCCACCCAATAGTACTCAATACAGGCATACCATCTCATGCACATCTGTGTCAATTGTTCTCAAATAATTTCAGCGGTAACAACATAGAATACCTAAGTGTGATTAGATCATGCAAAGGTTTCTTTTTGTTTGTTTTTTTTTTTAACATTTTAGAAAACTCATGTGCCACAGTCATGTGACCTCATCTATTTCTGCACATTGAAAATAAATAAATATATGCCTTAATATTTCTCATGGGTATATCTAAATATTTGTGATAATACACAGGAGCACTTTTATTTGCTGAAGTCCTAGGGAAAAAAGAATAAACAGAGCCTCAGATTTTTCACTATAGCTGGGGTGATTTAGTTTACTGAGGTAATCCTAAGGAGATTTTTCTGATGAGAAGACATCTAAAGATGTATCTCATCTTTTTGCCGCATATTTCTAAATCCTTATATTAGTGTGATAAAAATAAGTAATGCTTACTAATAAAGAAATATTTAAATAATGTTTCCTGTGATCAAACTATGACCAGAGAACATGGAGCAAAATCTTAGGAGGTGTTTCAAGATCACACTGAAGCTCATTTTCTCTATTTCATATTGCAGTTCTTGCTTCTGTGGATTGTATGGGAGTAATAAAAATCTTGTTTACTTAACGATTGCCCCAGGAAAAGTAGTCTAAATGACTACACGTTAGACAACCGAATAATTCTACAGACTAGTTATTATTATCCTACCACCAAACAGTGTTATTGACTTTTTAAAACTTAATTTGCCTTTTATAAATGAAGCTGGATTGTTGAGACCATGAATCTTAGTACTCTAGATAGGTACTAAGCCTAGAGACACCTGCACCTCTGTAACAAATGTACTTCAATGTTATTCTTTTAGGAGGAAAACAGGCACTTATTTATGTCAGTATATTTACACTCATGAAAGGAAAATTCAGTATGTCAGCAACTACAAGACCAACTGTTTGAAAGGGGAAGACATGAAAATGATGTAACATACCAGAGTGGACATCACCAATTTCCATCAGCATTATATTATATTTATCCCCATTTTTAACCATACCACCTCATAGGTAAATAAACTTCTATAGTTCTCAAAGAACATTTTATAAGAACACTAAAGGTTTTTAAGAAATGTTATTTTTAATTTTTATAAAGCTTCCTATTTGAAAACACCTGCACACATGTCTCCTCATTTTTAAATTTTAGAGGATGAATTGTGCTGGACCTAATAAAGGATTTAACACTACAGGCTGTCAGACGTCACCTCCAGTTCTAAGCAGTGTTATCCAGGTTAACCTCACGTTAATGAGAAGTAGCATGTATGCATGCTCATGAGACTTTCTTATATCTAAGCGATGGAAAGATGGAAGACGCCCATCAATTATAGAGTCCTATATGATCAGCAAGCTGCCCCCAAGAGAGCCAGTCATCCATTCCTATTTCCATTTTGTCCGTGCACTAATCCATGGATGATTCAAAAGGTTTTACACTTGAATAAACTATGATTAGATCAAAATTATGTGGCTGGCCAACTTGGAAATGAGTACTAAAATGCCCAGCAATCCAAAATCCTAGAATGTAAGCAAAATGTTGGTCACTTACTTCGGCATTTGGAAAATGTGCCTTGGTACATCTTGGAGTCTTCGTGTTTGCCAATCTGACTGAGAAGAAAAAGAACCATAGAAAACCCAACCAAATCCCCCCAAATCTGCCAGCACATTTTCATGTGTAAACACTGGCTCTGAGGACAAGTTCAGGGGTAAATATGCACCATGGTGTTGTCCAGCTTCACAGTTTGGGTAACGTTAAACAAACACATTGCAAACCATGTCTTTATTACGTGGTTGTTTTCTGAGATTCCATGGGTCAGGGTCAAAATCTGTCGTTTTTCTAGCCTTTCTGCAGCACTAAATCAATAGTGTAACAAATGAAATAATGGTCCATTGAACAGTGGCAATACTCCTCTGAAGCAAAAGGCTTTGAAACAAATTTAGTTCTAGGATCAATTTTGCTAATGTCATAACGCCCTTAAGAATGAACAGTAATGAGAATACCTTTTATGTTTACAATGCATAAATATCCATGGCCTCCTCTAACCCGCACAGTAACTTTGTACCATGGTTTTTCTTAGACCCAATTTTAAAGAGAAAACTGAATTCCAGAATATTTATATGGTTTTACTCAAAAAAGACTTACTACATCAGAACCATAATTAGGGTTTGGAGACAATTCTTTAAATACACAAGTACAATAAATACATAATGTTTACTGTGTGCCAGACACTCTTCTAAATGCTCTACAAATATTAATGTAGTTAGTCCTCATAATAGCAGTGTGAGGGAGGCACTGTTATTATCTTCTTTTTACTGATGGAAAGGACACTGAGGTGTGGAGATGGCAAACAACTTGCCTGAAGCCAGACAATAATAAGTGATGGGAATCAGAGTTAAGTCTAGTCTTGTGACCTCCAGAATCTATACTAGTTGGCCCTGTGCTATACGGAACAGGACACGATGCCTGCTCCTGAGGACTTCCAAGTCTAGAAGGCAGACCTATCGGCAAATACGTTAGTTCAGCACGTAGCACAATAACAAAGTGTGCAGCTCAGGGGAGGGAGGGATTAATCTTGCCTGTTTAATCCTCTCGGAGAGTAGGCAGCAGGATGAGAGTCACATCTGTACTCTTGAGCTTGAACTCCAGTGCGCTCTCCATTTCATGGGGCAGCCCCGTATTTGATAAAAGGAATTTGGAGTCACAGTGAGAAAACAAAACTGTACTTATAGGAACATAGAATATGAACCAACAGATAAAAGCTGAGCTTCTTTGAATAGGAAAAATCACCACTATGACTCCTAATTGATGTAGATGTAGACATCAATTCAGGTATGCAGATCTCTCTCTTCATATATGTAACAAATACTATGCAATATATATGTAGATGTGGACAGAACTCTTTTGTGTGTCAAATCAACTGTATAGCTCCCCAGTTATTCTAAAGTTTACGGCCAGTCATAAAAAACAAAGGCAGATGTCTCCAAGTAGAAGGAAAGCCTGAAGACATGGAATCACTGGTGACCATCATACCGGACACAATAAATGCTCAGCTATTACTTATGGTGATTACTTGTTTAATTAACTGATTAAAACAGGAAAGGGAAAGAAAAAAACACACCTATAGACATTTCAGTCCATTGTTCACCTTTTAACTTTGGTAAAAATATTGATGAAGAAATATTTAGAATCAGAATTTTATGACAGCATTATCAGAATTGTATGTCCAACATACCTCTATTGGACAACCACTTTGCTGTTTCTTTTACCTCTTTTAAGTATAGCTATCACCTAATTACATTTCTAAGTTTTGTAGTCCAAACAGTGGCAAAAGAAGCCCCACATGAATACAAAAATGACTATTTTTCCAGTTTGATCTAAAGTGTATATAAATGTATTTTTGGCACATAGTAGATCCTCAATAAATGAAAGAGTGAATTTCATTTCTTTCTCCCAGTGGTTCTGTTTTAACCCAGGAATTACATACTCTATAAATGAGAATATGAAGGCCCAGAGAATTTACCACATTATTGATAGTCCCATAGCTAGTGAGTGATGGAGTTAGAACTTGAATTCAAATCTGTGGAATGGAAATCTGCTGCTAAGTGTTAGCATAACAAAGGAGGAAGATCCTGGTCAGCCAAGTAGAACGTTTGGGTGTTGGAAGATATCGATTAGAAGGGATAAACAGAGACACTTTCAATATGAAAAAGTGAGCTCTCAGGTTTCCTCTGAAAAAGCTAATGTTAAAAATCTTAAGCAAGCTTCAAAAGACATGCCATCAGCCTTTTAAACTAGGCGAGGGCATAAGCAAAATTATGTGCACCAATAAGATTGTCTTATGCACATATAAAATCATACATCATTAAAAAGCACATACCATTTTTTCAGTTGTGACTTATACTACATTAGACATTATAAAAAAGAATTAGAGACTATAAATGTTTGCAAATTAAGACATTAATACTATTCAGTAAATTACTCATGATTTATTTAGGCATCAATCTTTATTTAGATGTATTTTAAATCATAAAGAAAAGTTTAAATATGTTGAACCTTAAAATTTAACTTAAAAATAGCCTTCAAATATCTAGAAAGGACTAGAGAAAGAGCCAAGATTTTTGTAGTTAAAAATTCAGTTTTTTTAAGTTTTGTACTTAGCTCCTTTTCATATATTTTACATTATTTGAAGCAAAATACCTCATGACCTGAACTTCTCTGCCCATAGCTAAACCATAATACAACAATTCTAATGGTCCAAGCACAAAGCAGAGACCCAGCCCATATACCAGGTAGATATTCTCTCCATGGACTCGATGCAGGCAAGAATTGCCTCTTGCTACCCTGATAATTTTTAGTTTGTGGTACTCTTTATTATCACAGTGGTTAACAAACAAGCACATTCCTTTACCTATCTGAAATATGGAGCTCTATGTGGTACCCTCGCCTGGCCTTTTTTCTAAACTGATTTGAACTGACAGAACAAAGTCAAGACATGGCACCCACCCACCCTGTGATCCCGCCAGTGACCTCTCACGCCGCATTTCTCAGCATTCCAGGGATACCAGGTGGCCAGGAGCTGCTCCCTTCCTCCTTGCCTTTGCTCATGCTGTCCCTCTAACATGTGATCTGCTCCCCACCCCTTTGCTCCTGGCCAGCTCCGTGTATTCCTTTAGTCAGAGCCCAGCTATCACCTTCCTGATCAGTCTTCTCTGCCCTGTTCACTCTGACTTGGGTGCCACACTCCAGGCATTTCGCCCACCACACTACAGCAAGAATGAGAGACCAGAGTTTCTTAAGAGCAGAGACTGTGTCTTATTTTTTTTTATTGTCTCTTTTGCCTTAGTCCCTCCGGTAAAGCTTGACACGTAGGTGTTCAATAATACGTATTGAATGAATAAATGAGGATTATTCCTTATGCTATAATAAAAATTGACAATCTCACAGCAGTATGAACAATAGTGAGGCTCCAAATATATTTTAAAATCTCCACTTTTCTCAATAATATTTTGAAATCGATTAGAGTACCTCTTCCTGATGGAAAAGAACAATCCATCTTCCAGAACAAATTGGACATATATAATTTTATGTAGGTTCTAAATAACTCAGAAATGCCCACTCAGAATTGAAGATGATTTTAGAGAGTTGGTTGTTGCTGGTCAAGCATGTGAAACATTCGCATTAAAAATGGGGATTTAGCTAGTGGCTCATGTCTGGGATTGATTAACAATTGTTACAAAACCTTTGGTTTTGTTGTTTTTTTAAAAGAAACAACACATATTGTTTTTTTGGAGTAAAAGCAATTCATACTTTTTAAAGGTTAGTTGACAAATAAAGATGAGGGGGGAAAAAGATCCACATTTTCACAATCTGGAAATAACCACTATTTATGTTTTGGTATGTGTTCTTTCAGACATTTTTTTCCCCTTTGCAAATGCTTTTATATATCATATGCATAATTTAAAAAGGAGCATAATTTTACTATTAGATTTTGTATCTTGCTTTTAAAACCTTACTATAATTATAACGTTGCCATGCTTCTATTAGTCTTTGAATATTTTTTGAACACATGATTGGTAATTACTGCTTAGAATTCTGGGAAGGCAGGTCTCTGTACAGGGATTGATGGCTCCTTGCATGTAGCATGAACTTTCACACTACCATCTCACAGTGGGCTCTGAGCATAAGGAGGGACTACTGCATTCATACAAGGCCGAATCCACCAATTGGGATACTTATTAGAATATTTCTTATTGAAACCCTTAAATAAGTTCTGAAGAATTGTTTTGGAGGTACAGATTGAATCGGTGCCTTTAATAAAGACTTTCGTTTATTCATTGTTTATAAAGTACCTGCTTATGAACCAGGCATGGCCTAATGCTAATCAAGGTAAACAGACAAAAGATATTGTTCACCACTGATCTAAACTGGCTGTCTGGAATGCTTGGATCCATCCCTGTCCTACTAAATATACCATCTGCCCGGATGTCCCTCTCTGCCATGGTCCTCCTGAATGAGGTCAAGACATTTACTTTTTCTGAGTCAGCTTTTTTATATTTACAGAAAGAATATACTACCAACTTTATACCCAGCCCTCCAGGAATTAAACTTCCCAACTCGTGCAACCCATAGACAACAACAAGCTCCGTTAACCTTGCCATGCTGGGCACTGCTGACCTTTGTAGCAAAGTGCCCTGGAGCTCCGCCTACAGCAGGGCCCAGCCCTGGAACCGCTTACAGACCAGCAGGAGAGGCAAGCACCCCAGGCGGAAACCTGCCTCTTTGTTAGGAGACCTGACGCAGGAAATCCTTCTTTACAGTCACCCAAAAGTCCATTAAGAAATGTTAATCTCTAATATATATATATATATATATATATATATATATATATATATATATATATATATATATATCACTCTGCTCAAATTCCTTTGAAGATCACTTTATGGTTGACATGCATTCCTTATTTCAACATTCTGAGTAGGATGCTGAAAATGCCAGCCTAGCATACCATCCCTTATCAGTGACACTGCTTCTTTCCCAGCATAGGCCTGTGCTATCACCTCCTAGGAGAGCCTCCCCATTCCAGAGCCTGCTGAGTGCTCTTCCCCTCGCTTGTGCCCTGTCTCATCCCAATCTAGCCACTCAGCCTAGCAGGTCACAGCTCAAGACACTGTCAGGGGTTCGAATTTAAGCAAGGTGACAGGTTTAGGAAGCACAATCACCGATGAACCTACAAAATCAAAATGCAATGACACCATTCTGCTAGGGAATTTGTTTTTAAAGGAAAGGGATGGGTAGCAACATGAAAGAGAGCGATGGAAATGAATGTGCTGTGTCCAAATTTTTAAAAAAATCATCAATTGCTATTACGAATTAGCAAGGCAGTTACGTCAACCTAGCACTGCATTCATATAGCATTTTATATGAAGAACTTAACAAGATGATTTAGTTGTTTAGGAAGTTTCGTTATAGTTATCAGTATAGTTATATATCTCTTAGTGGTGGCATTTTCTCAAGCAGGCATTTTAAATGGTAGGAATCATTCTTTAAAGCAAGCTTCTAAAAGCTCTACTTTAACATCTAGAATTAGTACATTACTTCAGCCATGAGGCTTACAGACCTTGTTTTCCTTCTTCACCAGGATCTATCTGCTTAGGCAGAAGCTGGGAATGAACTTGTGATACTCTTTCCTCTCCATCCTTTCGTTGTGGGATCAAGAAATGGAATTGACCAGAAGGATCTGAGTTGCTTGAAAAGGGAAAGGCAGAGAGCTAGGATCATCAACAACATGAGCTGTTTTGTTTGTCAGCTGAGGCTAAAAGGAATTTTCTATTTAGGTCTGTGGCAAAGTCAGTAAGTTTGCCAACCCTCACCAAACTTGTTTGCTAATTTTGCAATGTAGCAATTGACTATTCAAACATTTCCCAAATGCACCATTGTATAACTGTAAAGGTGGGGTAGGCTGGGCTAAAGAGAGGGGGTGCCATTCACTTTGCAATGTCCTCAGCACACCTGAGTCGTCACATTTCTCTTAGGGAAGTTTTCAGAACTGAAAAGCAGGGCCTCTCCCAAGGGGGCCTGGACAGGGGCCTCATATTCAGGAAGGTCCCAAGTTTAGAATTTTTGAAGGTATCATCATTTGTAGTATAAGTGTGTTAAGGTGTTGTTTTATTAAATAGGAACATTGAAAATGTACTACAACTTAGTAATCCTGTTTTGGATCCCCTCCCCACCCAATTGATTTTTAGAAAGAGTGGGAGGGAAAGAGGGGTGGACAGTTAGGTGGGGGGTGACCAAGCCTTCAGGGGAGGGCAGTTGGGGGTGACCAGGCCGGCAGAGGAGGGAAGTTGGGGGCAAACAGGCTGGCAGGGAGCAGTTAGGCATTGATCAGGCTGGCAGGGGAGTGGTTAGGGGGTGATCAGGCTGGCAGGCAAAAGCGGTTAGGGGCAATCAGGAAGGCAGGCAGACAAGCAGTTGGGAGCCAGGAGTCTAGAATTGTGAGAGGGATATCTAGTAGGATCAGGCCTAAACGGGCAGTTGGACATCCCTCGAGGGGTCCCAGATTGGATAGGGTGCAGGCTGTGCTGAAGGACACCCTCCTCCCCCGTGCATGAATTTTGTGCACCAGGCCTCTAGTGAGGCATAATAAAACAGGGTAGTATAGAAAGGTTAAAAAGAAACAGAAAGGAGAAAAAACGGAAGGTGACCTAAAGGGTATTTGAAGTGGGAGAAGGAAAAAAAAAAAAAAAAAAAAAAGTGAATGCAGGTACAAAGGGGATATGAAATTTTTTTAAAATTAGGGAATTTGGTTTCTTAGTTATCATTATTTCTACCTGTTTTCTTCTAATTTGGCTATAACTAGATTCTGTTTCCAAGTATTATTTTGTTCTGTGACTAAAATTAGAAATTTGGGTACAGTCTCGATTAGAACAAGAGGTTATCTTTCCCTGTGTCATTGCAAAATGCCATGATGGTCTGGCTAAGGGACTTTTAATTGTTGACTCATTTTGACTTGGTCCAGCTGGCACGTTCTCTTCGAGGACATCATTGAAGGTAGAAATTTTAAACAAGATGATCAGTAATTTTTAAATATGGGCATAGGTATGATCTGAATCACTTTGTTCAGTTTGAGCAAACAATTTTGTACATTCAATAGATAGTATATTGGAATCTACATTCTAGAACCTTCTCTGGACTACATGAAAATGACAGCCAGAGACAGAGGAAAGGGGTGCTGAAGTGCATGAATCATACCATATATTCTCTTTCTCTGTATCAATAAAAATGAAGGTTTTATGGGAAGTTTCTGTTTCTTATTGAATGGTTACATAAAAGTTTTCATAGCATGTACTAGGATAGCTAGTGAAAGTGATAAACAGAAACAGTACTACAAGAAAGAATCAAACTACCTTTGAGCCTAATGAAAATTCTTTCCACGTGCCTTTTCCTCGGCCATCATTCTCAGACGGGCAAACATTGCCAAGGCCATCTATCAGTCTCAGCCTCTGTCTCAACCCCATCATCCCACTTGCACTCCTTCCCTGATTTCCTTTAGAAGCTTTCAAGAGATCCTCATCACTAAAAATCTGGGTTTCCTAGACTTAATACCTTTTATGGTCTGGATGATTCCATTTGGTTCTGCTTTGGTCCAGAAAATCTCCACTGCAGCCAGACTGGTTCTCTTTGCTGCCAGAATATCTTTTTAGCCTGTCTGCATTTTTCATCCAGGATGCCTCTCCCTTTTCTCTCTATCTATTGGAATTTCACCTTGACTTTAAGGCCCTCTTCAAGGTACATGGGCTCCCTGAAAGCTTTGTGGATGGCCTCAGCCCCTGGGGACTCTTTTTGAGTCTTGGGAATATTGTGCAATTCTACTAACATTAATGGTTATAGTTTGAAAAGCCAGCTATTCTAGTGAGCACAGGAGCAGGAGCCTCTCCTGCTTCCGTGGCAACACTAAGGATGTCTGACTGACAGCTTAGGCCCATTCCCTGTGGGCCCAAGCCATCAGTTGGACATTCCCTGAAAGCTCCCGGACTGTGAGACGGCACAGGCTGGGCTGAGGGACCCTCCCCTCCCCCCGAGTGCACTAATTTCATGCACTGGGCCTCTAATAACAGAATAAATTATTTGCCAACACATTTTAATTCTTTCTCTGATAGGTGGAAAACTAAGTTGTTGTTTGTTTTTTTAAAATTTCTGTTTAAAAATTCTATAAAAACTCCAAGTAAAGTTTTGCTTACTCAGCACACTTCCTTTGGATTGGTAGCAGCAATGACAGGGCTTATTTCCAACCTCAGGGCACCTTGAGTAACTTGTGCCATTTGGAAGTGTCTGTCATTTTATTGCATTTTCTCTAAATAAGTCAACAATTCAAAAGAAAACCATTCTTCTGCTGTGTAATTAATTTTTTTATGTATTCTGGCTATAATATTTCATTTAACAGTCTAACTGTAGTGTATTGTTTTACTTTGACTTCAGTTCATAAACCTTTGGAAAAATTAACATTTCTAGATTTATCAGTCAACCAGATTACAGAATCTTGATACAGAATGACAACGATCAAGGTAGAACTTTCAGTAAATGGGTATTTTGTTGAATAAAAGCCAAAATTCTAAAAACAAATAGAAATTGGTAAAACTGGTCTTTAATCCAAATGAAAAACAGTAAACGGATTTAGCTTTTCTTTCTTTCTTTTTTTCTTCTTCTTTTTTTTTTTTTTAAAAGAACTGACGCAAGTTGGACAGAGGGAGGTGTTGGGGCAACGTGGTGGTGGTGATTGGCTTGTCTCCTTTACGCCCACTGGTTTTTAAATCATTGTCTAGATGCCCAAAGGTTCATATAAGTCAACTCTGTTTCAGGGTTCTGCATTCCAAACAATTCTGGAAAGACTGCCCAGGTCTGGATGAATAATTAAGGTAAAGCTGTTTTTACATGAATATATGCAGTGTTAAAATAATGCTTCCTTTCTTCTTTTTATAGTGTTTATTGTTTACTACAAACTTAAAAGTTTAAAGATACTATTTGGGTCACTTTTTTTCTCAATATATAAAAAAGGATCCACTTAATATAATGTCAGACATTGGGATTATTTACTCAGATTGTGATTGCAGCTTTCTTGTACAGATAATTTTAAGTTTGAGCATAAAATCCGGACAGTGGATAATAGGAAAGGAAAACAGCCCAAACCCAGTGGTAGAAAGGTTTAGATCTTTTGGTTAATCACTGAGTAAAGTGAAGAGTTAACACAATTTGCCTTAGGCAAAAATATAAAATTTTAAAAATATATTCTCAATTTATACCATTGAAGATTTTATCTTGAAAACAAAAAGAGTAACCAAGAAAGAACATTGCATGCAGCAGATGGGAAAGGCTAAGTCAGGACTTGGACTGGTGTCACTGTTAAGTGAAAAGGAGTGTGTCTCACCTTATCTTCCTGTGTGACCATTTTATATAGTATTTTTAGAGCTATTTACTGGAAGAAACGGCTAAATTGAATAGAATAGAAGCACAGCTTTAGATTGTGAAGGACTGAAATCAATTATCTAAAAATAGAGCTGTACTCGCATTTATTAATTAGACAGGGGAGAATTCTCAGAGGATGTGGGTATCTTTGCATTTGGGGCATCTTATAGGGCCTATGGTGATGACTTTTACTAAATGCCCAGGTGATAAAATGAACAGTGCTTTGTAACTCAGTGAAAATTTAATTTGACTGATGACCTACATATATTCATGGACAGTTGGTTGAAAGTTTTATTTTTTGACAAACTAAAGAAATTTAGCTGTGTATTCTAGAAAAGATTGGCATTTATTTTACAGGTCAACCTCTTCTGCTCATTCAGATTTATATTTAGATAATGTTTTGGGGTTTTTTCTTGCAAGTCTTTCTATTTATATTTTTAAGAAGTATAAACACTTCAATGTTTAAGTATTGATACTTACACTGAGTGGCCAGATTATTATTATCTCTGAACACATAATAATCTGGCCACTCAGTGTGTGTTTATGCAATATATATATATATATTTATTTATTTATTTTAGAGGTCCAGTGCATGAATTCATGCATGGGTGGGGTCTGGCCAGCCTAGCCATGGGGAGGGCACATGGGCAGTTGGATGGCCTGCCTGCTGGTCAAACTCCTGGTCGAGGGGAAAATTTGCATATTAGCCTTTTATTATATAGGATATATACTGAGTGGCCAGATTATTATACATTCAGAGATCATAATAATCTGGCCATTCAGTGTATAACATTGTGGCTAAACTCTTGAGTTTTCTTTAACCATGTTATTTAATTTATTTTCATAAAGAAAAACTACCTCCAGGGGTGGCTCACTATCAATTATGTAGAACGAACATTTTGGAATTTACTGTACCCACAATTCATTATAAGCTATTGAATATCATGCATTAGCATGTATGGAGTTTGTTTACTATGTTAATATATATGCTACATATCCCTGTAAATTTATGGAAACTACTGTTTGGGGAAATAGGAACTATAATTAAGCAGGAATTTAAGATGGTTCTTCATGTTTAGGATGACTAAAGAATCCATGTTTCTAAAGAACAGATCTAGAATGTTTGTAAGCAAAACAACATATTAAGATTTTATAAACAGTCCTTTATACCTCTTCAAATGGTTGCTTTAAATCTTATATTAGCAAGCATGTAATATTCTTAGCAAAAAGACCTCAATATGGGGTTATTTTAACTTTTCTAGTTCTCCCTAGATATCATTTCTGAGCTGTGTCTAAGTAGAGGAAAGGAATGAAAATGCTATAATATTAGCACCAGCAATAGGGAGCAGTCAAGTGAACACAGTTCTGCTGTTACTGGCCGTCATTTCTTTTCTAAGATGTACCTCAGACTGACTGTAGTGAATGCTTCTCTGGAAGCTAATTTCTGTGATAAATCATGTCAGAGACTAACAGTATTGTTTGGGAGGTTAAGAGAATTTAATTTAAAAAAAAAAAAAAGGATCTTAGGTTGATTTCATTGCCAAAGCTATGTTCATAGATCTCAGATACATTTTGTATGTGGATTTAAGTCAGGTCCTTGGATCCAACATAGCTGGCTTTTAGACGTTGCATGACACCCCGTTTGCTCAGCCAAAGGGTACATGGCATGTGAGGCTGTCTGCTACCTTAATCTAGATTTCAGGGTAGATTCGTCAGAGCTGGTTGGCATGAAAGAACAGCTAGGGATGGTGGGAAATGCTCTGGCCACGTTAGCTCCCTTCTCACTCTCACTTATCAGGCAAAATAAATGTTTGCAGTAACTAGGGAAGGTCATAACTTTTGTCTCTTGACTCAAGGACAGGCTTGCTTCCAAATTGTTGATGTTCTTCTTTGAGCAACATAAGTAAAAACATGAGAAATTTGCTTTTTTGAGAATCTTCTATACTGAGTTTCTTAGGTACCTTTTCAAGGAGCAGGACAATATAGTGTTTAAAAAACAAAAACTTGGATATAAGGAATCAGTTAGTTGGGATATATAGACATCTCTTAATAAATGTCATGAAACAAGATCTTCTAATGCTGATAATATTCTAAATACTTTTTTTTTGAAGTTTTGATTTTGCATCTCCGTGAATGAGTGAACTGAAGCAATAATTCTGCACTGGAATATCTAATCTGTTTCTGCAAAACATCTCTGTATCTCAGAATAACAACTTCATCAGAAAGAAAGACTAGACTACACAAAGCTCCACCAAATCAAATTTGATTTTTCTCTTAGAATAATTTTGAACATTCATTGTGCAACAAAGCTATTCTTCTGGTAACCAGAGGAAAACTTTTCCATATCGCTTTGAAATGTTAACCCCTGCACACTTGTATCTACAAAGGAAACCATGTAAAGGTGCATTGATCTTAGTAGAATATAACACCAGGCAACGTGCTAGATATTGGGAACATGTTTTGTAGAGTCTACAAACTGGACATCGTTTCCACCTTCACGAAGCTTTCTGACTAGAGGAAGAGACAGTTATTTATTAAACAAGCACAACTAAAAATGTAAGTGCGACGTGTGACAAATGCTCTGAGGCAGAGGAGAACATGCTATAAGAACGTGTAACAGGGGCGTTAGTTTCAATGTGGGGCCTCTGTGACCTCGTGGCATTTAGAGATTTTCAGGTTCTTTTCATTAACTTTTGGAGAAACCTGGGTTCAGAAGAGCATCCCAGGCAGAGGGAACAGAATGTTAAAAGGTCCTGAGGTGGAATGGGAAATTCCAGTTTCTGGCTTGTGTTTCATTCTCAATATTTGTTGAATGAATAAATAAATGCCACCTGTAAAATACTTCTGCATTGAATTAGAACAGTGCAATTAATCATGAAAGTAAATTTTAGCCATCATGATGTAGTGTGAATGCTTCAAAGCATGTACTTTGTGCTGCAGGCAAATGGTTCAGAATATCTAGTTTCTCCTAATGTTCTTTTTTTTTTTTTTTTTTTAATTTTGCTCTTAGCTGTTGTTCCCTTAAGATAGATCAGTAATAGAATCTTCATAGCTAAATATGTGAGCTCTGAAAAAGTGTTCCAACTTTTGTGAGAAGATGTCTCTTGACTGGGGCCAAAATTAGGATGAGGGGCCCAGGTCTTAAACTACCAGGGGCATAACATCATGTTATATCACCTCAAAAGAGAGTGGAATAAGTATTTTAGATATGGTAAAGTAGCTTTAAATTTAGGTCTCAATTCTCTTATTTGTGAAGGGTACCTACCTTTCTTACAATGTTTGTGAGAGTTCTGAGAACTATAAAGTTCTCTTTTGTAATTGCCTAAGGTATAGTTCTATGCATGTGTAGATATGGGTATAAAATACTGATTATGGAAGAGGGAAAGGGGATTTACATTTATTAAGGGCCCACTACATACCAAGCTTTGACATGCATTGTATAATTTAATCCCTCAGGGTACTGCTTCACGGTAAATGATATTTTCCTCATTTTAGACGTAGGAAGACACAAGTAAGAAGTTAGCTAATTTGGCCAGGATTTATACCCACTTTTACTTATCATCAAAGCCAGAGTTTCTATCCCCCATGTGGGCATGAGTTCTCTGTCACAGAGATAGCAAGTAGTCCAGAGGTGGCAGAGCATGCAGGCTACTTAGTCTCTCTGTGCCTCCATTACCTCAGCTGTAAAATGGGAATAAGGACAAAAATAGTACCGGCCAAGAGTGATATTGGAAGAAATGCAAGCAGACTAATTTAAGAAATACTTTAGATATTTGTTAAGTCAAACAGACTTTGTGAAAGAAAACATTATAATAGCAGGCTGCTGGATAAGGGGTGACAACATTCTTTGGATAGGGAATATTGGAAGAGGAAGAAACTGGCACCAGTTAGATTTTGGACCCATTGAGTTTAAACTACCTTTGAGATACTAAAGTGTATACATCAGTTAGGCCACAGGACACATGGACCTAGAGTAAGGAGACCAGACGTCCCGATTTTTAACAATTTGACCCGCGTCCAGCGGTGTTTTAAAACAGTCCCGATTTTTGGAAAGAACGTCTGGTCACCTTAACCTAGAGACAAGAGTAGCGGCCTGGGCGGAAGATGACCTTGAGGAATCCTTGGTCTATGGAATCTTAGGAGTGGATTGGAAGAAGGGGGTCTCAGGACCTAGCCTTGAGGAATTCAAGCAGTGAAACTTCAAACAAAATGATACTTTTAAAAAGAAAAGCAAAACAAAACAAAAGCTCTGAAAAATAACGGCAGTGTTATTCACGAACAGAAAATCTGAAGACTTCCTCGGAACCGGAAGAGCTGGGAAATCTATGAAATCTGTGAAAGAAAAGGCCAGGGTAAACCACTGTATGGAGTGGGAGGGACCATGGGAGCCTGGTAACAGTTCAAGTTAAGTCAATCTATACGAAGAGGAGGATTGGATCACAGTATTCACCACTGACCAGTATTCACCAAGCAAGTTCTGTTTGGACATCTTGGTCAGTTTGGGGCTGCTGCTTTTTCCCATGGGATAAGGCTGGCTGTAAAGAAAATCTGAAGATGGACTCTAGAATAGGTCTAAGGGCCACCGCAGCAGACAAAGATGGGTAACAAGCGGACTGGAAGCTCCACCAAGAGGAAAACACGTCACAGCATTTTGCTCCCAGAGGAACCTCTCTCTCCCAGAGGCCAGCTGTGTCTGTGCAAGGGCTCCACTAAGGGCACTCCACACAGACAGGCCCTCCAAGAGAGCAGCCATCCGTGACACGCCTGCAAGACATCAGAGCAGCCTGAGCACTAGCGGTTGAACGGTATGCTCTCCATTCATAAATATGACTAGATAACTGAGGATTACTAAAACTGTAAGGAAAACCAGCAGCATGAAAGAGAAGAGCCGAGAATGAACAAGCAGAATAACTAACTCCAGGAAAAAAAAATACATAATGTAAGGGACAAAAAGAACCCTTGGAAACTACCAATCAATATTCTGAGAAAGAGTTAAGAAAATAATTGCATCTGAAAACAAACAACAAAGGTAATATGAAAAAAGAGAAAGGAGGTAGGAATAAATTATTAGAAGTTAAAAACATGATTGTGAAAAATAATAAGTGGGCAGGTTGAAAAATAAAATGGATACTGGTTAAAAGTAAATAATGTTTTTTTTCTATTCTCAATACTTCTGTCTGATACTAAGTGTGTGTGTGTGTGTGTGTGTGTGTGTGTGTGTATGTGTTTTCCTCACACTCATCAATTCTTTAATACTAGCTGGATATCCTACAATTCAATTCAAATCTGACACTATCTACTAGGCATTACTGTCAGATCCCCAGGTTAAGGGCCCAGTTCCACAAGACTGCTCCTACTTCAGATGATATTGCAAGTCCAGACATCCTGTACTTTTGACAAATTGAATCAATTATTTGCTAGAGTTGCTTACAGAAGCTCCAGAAAACAGTTTACTTACTTGATTACTGGATTACTATAAAAAGATAGAATTCAAGATCAGCTGGATGGCATCGATGCCTCGGACAAGGCATGGGGAAAGGGTGTAGGCTTCCACACTCTCTCCTGGTACCACCCTGGCAACAATCCGTTAAGATTGTTATGGAGACTTCATTGCTTAGGCAGGATTGGTCAAATCATGGACCACTGGTGATTCACTCGACCTTCAGCCTCTTCCCACACCCAGGAGGTTGAGGGTGTGGCGCTGAAAGTTCCAACCCTCTGACTTCTATTCTTTTTGGTTTTTAAGATGTTTCTCTATATGACGTCTTGAACTACCTCATATTAATGAACATATTCATTTTTGCTCCTGCTTGAAGTACTATGTGTTATTTTTAAACTCTAAGAACTATCATCTTTTTCCCAGTTCCAGACAATTCTCTACCATTGTGTCTTTCTATTTTGTGACTCTCTAGTCTCACAATTCTCTCATATTAGAATATCTGTTACAGTGTGTTTAAACTTCTTATTCTTGTTTTCCACCCCCACCCCCATGTCTCTTAACGTCATATTTTTCTTTATCTCCTTGTGATATAATTTGAGTGATTTCCAGAGATCTATCTTCCAGTTCCTTTACTCTCCCTTCAGTGGAGTTTTCTTTATTTTAATGACTATGTGTTTTTTTTGTTGTTGTTGTTGTTGTTTTAGAATTCTCTTTTGGCTCTTTTAAAAACCAGCCTGATCTTCTATTCTAAAGATGGTATTTATTATTTTGAATATTTTATTATTTTTATTACATTAATTTAAAGTCCCTTTTTAATTGCTTTGCTATCTGTAGTTAACTCAGGTGTGAATGCCATTGTTCTCATGCCTGTGACACTCTCCCAAGGAGTTTCCATATGTGTTTGGTAGATGAGTTGCCTTTCACAAATATGCTGCATCAACACATTATGTAAGCATTTCCAAGTGCTTATATATATACATATATTTGTTAGGGGGTTTATAGATTTAATGAGTTCTGAAGTATTTTTATGTTTGTTTCTCTGCTCAGGATTTCATTACAAATGGGCAGTGCACATCCAAAAACCACACCTTCCAAGAGTAATAGTATTTTCCCCAATATAATGGTTCAACAAGAAATGAATGATTCTAATAACAGAAATTTCATATGAAACTGTATCAACATCATGATGGATTCATAGCATGTTTTATTTTCTTTTTTTTACTCAATGCCAGACTACCCTTTTTCGGTTACAACTGAGGAAACTAAGGGGCAAATAGTTAAATAACTTGTGCTGTGATCTCATGGATTAAAGATAGAGGGGTGTCTAAAAGCTAAATATTTTTGTTGTTCAAATATTTTAATTTTGCGTAGATGGTGACTGATGCTGATTCAAAGATAAACCTGAGCTTCCTTTTGTTTCTATTCTTAACATTGGCTTCATGATCCAAGTGCCTAGAAAGTAGCTTCCTGAGCCCAATCCTACGCTGGGTTGCATGTGAACAAGCATTTTGGTGGTGTTAATTCTTTCATGCACGATTAGCAAATTAAAGTGGTAATTTTTGGATATTACTCCTAGTAGAGACATTGATAGATTCTGCATTGGTAGATCTTATTTGTCATCAATTTACTTTTGTATTCCTTTCTTTAATGCCATGCAATCTCATTACAAATACCTACAGGTTTGTAGGTAGATGAAGGTTAAGGGGGGATAAATGGTGACAGAAAGAGACTTGACTTTAGGTGGTGAACACACAAGCAATATACGATGTATTGTAGAAATGTACACTTGAAACCTATATAATCTTATTAACCAATGTCACCCCAATAAATTCAATAAAAATAAAAAACATAGCTAAAGCTTCTTGAAGACTGTTGTTACATCTTAAGATTTATTTATTTTTTTCTTCCCACAGTTACTAGCAAAGCACCTGCCAAGTTCACATACATAGGCACTATATAAACACATGCTGACTTGGCAATTTACTAATAATTTTCCTTCTTCCTGCAATTCAAGTCAATCTTTCTGTGAATATTTATGTGAAGTTTTTAGGAGTTTATTTCCTTTCCATGTTTGTATAGAGAATAAACACAAAATAGGTGATTCATATTCTTTTATCATTGAAAGAAAATTATAATGATTTATTTTATGTTCTATTTGCAGAACAGAGTGTACTGAACACCAACTCAAAGAGGAAGAGCCTTGAGCTGGAGGTACAGTATATTGTTGACACTGAAGGAGCTCGTGTGTGGACAAGGAAGCTCTGACGGCTCAAATGGATCCTGTGGAACTGACAAATGTCAACATGGGACGCGATGACGAGAGCAGCAGTGGAGAAAGTGCTCAGGATAGCTACTCCGAGATGGGAAACTTGGAAAAGGCAGTAATGAGCAGGTATGAGGTTAAAAATGATCAGGTTCCATGGGAAAATCAGACATGTTTATGGACATGGAAAACAAGGGTGTTTGTCAGGAAGAATTGAATGCATTACCTGTTTGAGAGAGAACAATGCTATTGATGTTAACACATCAACTCCCTCATCCTGAGGTACTGATTATTACACCATTTTTATATGTCAATCCTTTGTGTGGCTAATTTAGAATTGAAGTTACATTGTTCCTGTCCTCATTAATGATATAGAATAACTTAAATGATATTAGCCTAACACTTCTTTTACCTATTGAACAATTCTATCTTAGAGTCTTCTTCCTTTGACTAACCTTTAACATTTGCTCCATCTCCAGAGTGCTGTAAAGATTCTTTTCTCACTAAAAGTGCACTATCAGGAAGCTCATTCATAACTATCATGGTTTTTACCCACTAAGTATATGCTGTATCTTTAGCCTATTAGACTTCTTTACTGAAGTCCAACTCATTATATTCCCCATCTATTACACATCTCGACTGGATGACTCATGTATCTGAACTGCCTTATTTATGAAGTCAAAGTTGTAATGCCTAACATGGAACTCCTGCAATTCCTTTCAAACCCTGCTCCTCTTCCAGTAATTCCCATGTTGGTGAAAGTCCCCACTGTCATTCAACAACTCAACCAAAAGACCTCAGTTGTAAAACCACACATCTCCGATCCCAAATAATACATCCAGTTGGATCCACCTCATTAATGTTTCAAATTCACTCTCTGTATGCATTCTATTGTTACCTACTATAGGCCCTCATCCTCTCTCACCTGTCTATCACCTGATTGGGCTCCCTGTTATACATTTTGTTCTCCTCAAACTAGCCCTCCACCTCCTTGCAAAAGTAATCTTTTAAAATTATATATATATATATATATATATATATATATATATATATATATATGATTTCAGAGAGGAAGGGAGAGGGAGAGAGAGAGAGAAATATCAATGAGAGAGAATCATTGATTGGCTGCCTCCTGTATGCCCCCCACTGGGGATCAAGCCCACAACCTGGGCATGTGTCCTTGACAGGAAGTGAACCTGGAACTCTTCAGTCTGGAGAACAATGCTCTATCCACTGAACCAAATCAGCTAGGGCAAAAGTAATCTTTTACAAATGCAAATTGATTCATGTTTCGACCTTGGGTAGAGTCTCTCCACGGCTCCCTATTAACTATAAGATGAAGATGAGACTATACATTGTTTGGCATGTTAGCTCCTTGTAATCTGTCCCTTACTTCCCTCTCTTGCCTGCTCCCTGTGTGACCCTCCTATCTCGCCTTGATGAGCCGCTCACAGATCCTTGTGTCTTCGTGCATTCTTCTCCGTCTCTCCGGAATGCCCTCTTTTAGTATCACCTACCCACCTTTCCCTTCCTCTCTAGTGACTCCTCTCACCTTCAAGATTCAGCTTAAGGGCAGGTCTCCTATGAAGCCTTCCCCCAGGGAGTAGTGTTCCCTGGCTTCTTAAGGGCAGGTCTCCTATGAAGCCTTCCCCCAGGCCACCCTGCTGCTGTAGAGCCTAAGACCATTGGAAAACACAGATATTTATTTGCATTACGATTCATAACAGTAGCAAAATTACAGTTATGAAGTAGCAACAAAAATAATTTTATGGTTGGGGGGTCACCACAACGTGAGGAACTGTATTAAAAGGTTGTGGCATTAGAAAGGTTGAGAACCACTCTAAGGAATCAATGCAGTGAAGTTTAGTTGGTGGACTAGAAAGGCCCTAGAACCCTGGCCAGAGGGATCAGTGGTTAGAGTGTTGACTTGTACACCAAAGGATCTTGGATTCAATTCTGATTCAAGGGCCAAACCTAGTTGCAGTTTCTATCCCCAGCCCTAGTTGGGGCATGTGCAGAAGGCAATCAATTGATGTGTCTCTCTCATATTGATATTTCTCTCTCACAGTCTCCTCTCTCTTCTCTCTTCTCTCTTCTCTCTTCTCTCTTCTCTCTTCTCTCTTCTCTCTTCTCTCTTCTCTCTTCTCTCTTCTCTCTTCTCTCTCTCTCTCTCTCTCTCTCTCTCTCTCTCTCTCTCTCTCTCTCCTTCTCCTTCCCCATTCCTCCCTCCCTCCCTCCTACCCTTCCTTCTTTCCTCTCTCTCTAAAAATCAATGGAAAAATATTCTTGAGTGAGAATTATTAATAATAAAAAAGAAAGACCTTGGAGAAGTAAATGATGGTATTTTCTACAGCAGAAAAAACAATGTGATAAAGCATGGGGCTTTGGAGTCTGCATAGTAGTTGCCTAACACTGGAGAAGGTATTTATCTTCTTTGGGTGTTAGTAGAAAATGCAGAATGGCCAATGAACACCCACTTTTCTGAGCATAAAATGAATGCCTAGAATATAGATGATACTCAGCAAACTTGTTTTTTCTCCTCTACTGCATCACCCTTGGTAAACTGATTCAAGTCTGAGGGCTCTTTTGTTTCTGAGAAGGATGCACACAGAGAGGAGCTCTGCAGAGGTGGCCATGCTGAAGGAGACACCATCCCAGAACAGCCCCATGGAGCCATTCCATTTGCTCCTCTAAAAGCCATAATGGAAAGAGAAGGAACGTTTTTGTTAAGCTTCATACAACATGTTCTGGACCACTCACAGAGCCTTACCTTTTCACTTCTGATTCAAACATGGGTCATTGGTTCCCAATTTTATAATCACCTTAAAATGGGTTTTGTTTTTATTTGGTTTGAAATGTAATTTTTTGATAAATTCAACGTAATGCATTTATTTGGAATCATTACACTGTGTTTTCAATACATGCAGGGTTCAGTATCAAAACATTTAAGACACTGGGGACATTCCTCATATTTTGTACAATCTTGGCATGTTTCTTGAGCACAGTTCATCCCATGCCAAAATAAGAGCATGCAAATGCCTTAGAGAAAAGTCTAATTACTTCCACATTCTAAATTTTAAAAACTACTCACAGACTAAAGGATTCTAGTTTATTGATTAAAGTAAAAAGTACAATGCTGGGTATTCCAGAGTTTAAATCACTTTTGTTTTTATCCTTACACCCGTTTTAGGCTCATTTTCATCTTATTGTCTCATATTCCAATTATGAATATTATATACCAGTCTCCACATAGCAAGTATATTAACTACAGACTAACACACACACAAAGGGGTGGAGTACAGAGATGGAAGAAGGCAGCATGTGAGGGAGTTACCCTTCCTATGGGAAATAGGAGGAGAATGCCAGGAAATGTTCCAACCTGGATGTACACTTGAAGGTTTTGAAAACCCATGCCTTAGGTTCTAGAAAGCACATAGAACTTTGTGATTTTTGTATGCTGTTCTGTCGACACCTGTGATAATTGTTCTCTATTCTCAAAAAGTAACCTCATCATCCCTCTTCCTCAGAAGGTTCATTTCAGGATTAGTTCCTATTATTAAATACTAGAGGCCTGCTGCACAAAATTTGTGCATGGAGGGGAGGTCCCTCAGCCTGGCCTGCTGCACCCTCTCCAATCTGGGACCCCTCTCACAATCCCGAACCACTGGCTCCTAACTGCTCCCCTGCCTGACTGCCTGATGCCCTTAATTGCTCCCCTGCTGGCCTGATGGCCCTAACTGCCATCCCCTACAATCCTGGTCACCCTAACTGCCTAACTGCTCTTCCCTGCTGGCCTGATCCTCCTAACTGCCTATCTGTGCTCCCCTCGTTGTCTGATCGCCCTAACTGCCTATCTGCTCTTCGCTGCCAGCCTGATCCTCCTAACTACCTAACTGCCTATCTGCAGTCTCCTCCTGGCCTGATTCCCCTAACTGCCTATCTGCTCTCCCTTCCTCTCTGTGCTCTTCAGACCCCAGTGTAGGCATGCTGAGAGCTCTCCACCGTGGCCCTGTCCCCATTCTGATTGGTCGTTACATGATGGTGTCTCAGATAATTTGCATATTCCTCTATTAGTAGTTTAGATAATTGGCATAGATCTCCCATGATAATTATTTTCCACTGTTTTTATTTATAATGTTTATTTTAATAAAATATTCTCCAGTTGTTTTATCTTACTCTAATATGTAAGAAATGTCCTAAAACTCGCAATCTCATTATAAGGCACTTTGAAGAAGCATGCATAGTTGAACATTTCATATGACAAAAAAAAACCAAAAAAAACCCCTGTGTGATATTGTGCAGCATCCATTCGCAATGGTGGCAACTGACTCATTAGTCAAGCCTTTGGCTGGTACTAGGTTCATACCCTCAAAGCCCCAGGCAAGCAGCTATAGGAACCAACCAGCACAGCTAGGGGTGTGTGGCATCCAGCTTGTGGACAAGTAAACCATAATCACGTATTCTATCAAGAGTGACATTTTAATGGCCTGCTTTCCTCCCAACTCTTCTAATAATTCATTGGGTTTCTTTAATGCTTTCTTAGTTTCATCCATTGTCTAATCACCCAACCCTATTTTCAGAGTGACTAAAATATGCAAACACACACAACAAAAACAACCATACATAACATCGAGCTACCACTGAACTACTTTCTAGAGAGGGCTATATGAATAAACAGGCAGAGACAGAAAAGAGGAAAATAACAGCTACAGGCCCCTGCCTGGGACGGCATGTAGAAGGTGCTGGACTTGGGGTCTGGTGGGTATAAGCATGTGACTTCACTTATATGAGCCATAGTCACCTTGTCCTTAGACTCAGGGCACAAAAAGCCCTCTCCTGGGTATATCTGAGCATCAAGTGAGCTGAGGACCACAGTGCCTAGTCAGTTAATAAGCATTTATTGAGTTAACAAAATGATTTGATTATAGTGTGGGAGTAGTTGAAAAACCTCCATTATGGGGCTTTATCTTTCTTTGGAAAAGGTCTAAGTGGGAACAAAGGGAGCTCTAATTATTCTTTTCATTGAATAATTAATATAAGGGGAAGAAATGTGGCTTTAAAAATTCCAACTAAAGCACCAATATTTCTTCTTCCATAACCTCCTCCTTCCCTCCCCTAACTGGAGCTCAGTCATTGGGTTGGAAGGGACACTTGTATGGAGGAAGAGAGAAAAAAGTTTTAAGCATCCTGTTTTTTTCTCCCCTTATTCAGTTCTACAAATCACCTGAAACATGTATAATTCAGAGCATTTGCTTAGATGTGTTTATTTTCTTATTTCCCTTTTTATATTCTCATTCAGTCAATTTACTAATGAAGATGATGAAAGTCAGAAATTCCTGACAAATGGATTTTTGCGGAAGAAGAAGCTGTCGGTTTATAGTGATGAACATGTAAGTGAATCTCTGCTTTCAGGCAATAAACAGGACTCGAGGGTGTCTGATCTACCCAGGTCTCTGAGGGAAAACAGTGTGACTGAAATTTTCCAAGCCTTGATCAGCACATTCTCTGTTTATTCAGGCCCTTACTGGAATAAAGGCTTGTTTTTCCTGTTCGCCATATGGCTACATAAATCATTTATGAAATTTATTTGTTTTTTGGAGAAATCATTATAACCCAAATGTAATCTGCAATCATACATGTTTTCCCTTCTTTGTGTTACTCAACCTGTATTTTTTTTTATTTTTTATTGAGATCCTTGCTGGAGCTAAGCACTGAATTCCATTGAAAATTACATGCTTTTATCCAAAACTGGCTCATTCTCTGGAAGATATTTGCTTATAATATGTCCCTTTTTTCTTCAAGCATCCTGGCCACACCTCGTTTGGAATGTCTTCTTTTAACCTGAGTAATGCCATCATGGGCAGTGGAATCTTGGGCCTGTCCTATGCCATGGCCAACACAGGGATCATACTGTTTGTGTAAGTACATGGACATGTCCACTTTTGGTTTGAAGCCCATTTCTACCTGGTGTTCTTTTAATTAACAATCGGAAGTTTGATCTTTGTGAACAGAAATAATCTTAGAGGTATATGCTAACTTCAACCTGAGGAAGAATCAGAGTAGTCAAATCCTGGTATGTGTTCAACCAACTGTCCCTAATCAAATGGCAGAAACTTTATGCTCTCAATCAACAATAGCGATGGAGAATCTCCATAGCACAGCCCATAGGACCATTAAAAAAAACACTAATTCATTATTTAGTGGATGCTTAAAATTATTTGATATTTAGTAGTCAAAAGATCTTTCTCAGAAGCAAAGCTGACTTTATAACACTTTTGGGGGAAAGGCCCACTTAAACCAGGGCCTTGCATACCCTGGTTCTGTGTCATCCCCCAGATATACTGGCACACTAGCCTGCTCCATTCCATGAAGGCACCATGTTTCCTCTTACCACAGGGCCTTTACACATGCTCTTGGAAATCCTCTTTCCTTTTCATGTAGTTAACTCCTGGTACCTCAGCTCAGCCTCACTTTCGTGCTGCCTTCCCTGACCTCCATGACTGGGACAAACCACCTTACCACCTTTATTATACACTTACTCACCATTTTCAATGTTTCAGTATAGTTGTATGATTTATTTGATTAATGTCTATCTCCCTTGCTACACTATACCTTCCAAAGTGTAGAGTCCAGGTCTGTTTTTGCTCATCACACGTTTGTACCCCCAAGACCTGTTACAGACCTGGCACAGGGAATATTTGGGGAGTGGCCCAAGTTCATTCCTAACCCTTCGCACTTTAATCAAACATGGTCAAAAGCTGCCTAAGATTAGTAATGTTACATAGCTGACCCGGAGGAAGGACATGGCACTGTGGGTGACAGACAGCCACAGATGCTTGTGTGCACTACGTCCTGCCTGGTATTTTCCAAGACACAGTTGGCAGCACTGGAATTCTTCACAGGAGTCCAGTCTGATATGGGTCAGGCATCAGTGCGAATGCAGATCCCAATCTCTAATGCAATGCTACAGCATTAAATAACTGTCTAAGAATGCAATATTTATATTACAAATATACGCTATTTATGTTCTGAACATCACTTATGATTAGATAATCGCACAGCTATCTGAGGGCTAAGGATCAGGCAGGACTATAAATATTTATATTGAGTTAGTACTTTCATTGAAATGCTTTAGTTATAATATTTTTTAACTGAATGGGTTTTTATATCCACTTTACTTTTATAAGCCATGTTTGAAATAAACTCATTTTTTTTTAAAATTCTCTGAATCTTTCTAGCTAGAGATGTATTCACATATATAGCTGCATATATAATGTCTTCTTGTTAATTACACATACTATCAATAATTAGGAAGTTAGCACAGATCACCGAGGAACAGAAAAAGTAAGCATTCCCCCCAATGCTAGAGCCACAGGTCATTTTCATGGGAGGAGAATATTCCAGTTTTAGAACCAAGGGCCTCCCTCAGGCTTACAAACATGCGGCAGATGAATTTGGCCAGAGAAGCTAAATTGCTCTACATTGCGGGTACATTTTGTGTGTAAGCAGCACAGACGGGATTCAGCTCTCTCCCTAAATTCACAGCAAATGACACAGCGTTTCATTGGTTTTGCTCTGAGTACTTCCTGCCAAAGCAAGCCTGTGTTTAGCATACTGGGAATGTCCAGTATTTTCCCAAGAAACAGAATAATGTCATCTGCATTATATAATTCTTTAAGAATGGGTAAGTTCATAAGGCATACAGAGGAGCACACAAACAAGTCATTGATTAGTCAGTTCCGGCACAGCAAAGTTAGAGTCATTAAAAAATTAGTAACTTGTGGCCTGAATGTACAGTTGCCACACTGACTGCAGCGGGAGTTCCCAAAGGACATGATCAACGGTGGGAACAGTGTGCTCTCTTCATGTGAAAACAGACAAAGAATGTGATTTTTTAAAAATGTCAGATAACATGTAGCACTGCTCTTTGTTATTACATTAATGCTTCTATACTATTTTTGCTTTTGGAGGGACACTGGTAACTATCTCGATAAAGAAATCACACATGCATGTAGACATGTGGAGGGTCCTGAGCCAGAAATGATGTTTTTCAATACGAGAAAGCCATTTCCCTGCACCCTACACTTCCCTTTCTGCGTCTCTATTGCCTGACCCTCTCGTTCACCCCGTCCCCCCTAATTGCGGGAATTGTAGTAATGGAGCTCACACTCTGCTCGCTTCGCCTTTTCTATTTTTTAGGTTTTAGATTAAGGTTTAGCCAGACTTGAATAGCCCTATAAATGCTGATACAATTGTCATGCAAATAGGATGTATATAGGCCATGTGCTGAGTAAGCAGATATGGTATTTGCTAATTTAGCACCTAAGTTATGAACCAGATTTTACTACTGGGTAGAATTTAAAAAAAAAAAAAAAAAAGTAGTAGGTTTTGGTACATAAGTAATAGCACATTCCAGTTCTGTAACATTAAAGCTTCCCCCAAATCCATACTTTTGGAAAGTTAATGGTTGAAAAGACCAATGGGATAATTTATTGTAATATTTGTTATTATGTCTTATGCATTATAGAAACTTATTCTTATTCTCTATTCCCCTCACAGAATCATGCTGCTTGCAGTGGCAATATTATCACTCTATTCAGTTCACCTCCTATTGAAAACTTCAAAGGAAGGAGGTATGTTACCCATTAAGTCCAAATGTCCTATTTTGATTCTCTTTAAAGGGTATTTCAGTCTATAGCTCCATAACTATAGGATGATTTTGGTCAATTTCACATTTCATTTTCTCCTGAGGCCAATGACATGGTCTCTCAATGTTTTTAGTTATTTGAGCAACTGAGAAAGTAAAAGTCAGCTGGCTCAAGTTGAAGCCAAATAGATAAAAAGATTTTGGTGAATAATCCAAATAATAAGAGTTTCAACTTGCTGCATGGAGCTCACATGAATGAAGCCACTGCTTCTTGTGTGGGGAATATTTTAACATATTTTGCATTGTTTTTTTGATATTACACCTTTTGAGTTTATCATTTATATATGGTTCTTATTCATACAGTTGGGACTCCAGTGTAGAATTATATTACAGAAATATTTTAGCCATTAAAACAATCTTTTTTAAACACGGTTATTTTATCTTTGATTATAGGGTCTTTGATTTATGAAAAATTGGGGGAAAAGGCATTTGGATGGCCTGGGAAACTCGCAGCTTTTATTTCCATTACAATGCAGAACATTGGAGGTAAGGAGAGATAGCCTTCAACAGGCTACTTAAACTTTATAAAGAATGTTTACTATATAAGAAAACTCTTACGGCAATACAAGAGCACTTTACATACAGAAAATAGTTGATTTGTAGTTTCTAAATTAAAAAAATAAGTTTTAAAAATAGACTTGCTATCCCTTTTTAATTAAAAATAACAATATGCAACAATGAAATACTATGTAAAACCCTACCGAAGACTTCTAGAATTAAAATATAGAGTAAAACCTCCCTTGAAATCTGGGTGTTAGCCAAAGTTTTTCACTCCTTCCTTAACCCCGAACATCCAATCAAATACCAACCAGCTCCTGTTCATTTTATCTCTTACCTACCTCTCCAATCTTTCCTCTTATTCTGTTCTCACCACTACAGTGATCACCTGAACTTGAGTTTCCCTTGCTCCTGTCTCTCATTCATCCTACAGATTAGCTTTCTCAGATCAAGTCTATTCTTGCTTCTACTGTGCATAAAATTCTTCCTCATTATTTTCAAGGTAAAATTTAAACTCTTTGGCCTGATATATAAGAGCCTTCATCATCTTTCTTCTACCTTTCTGATACCTTTCCTGCCAACCCCCTCAAATCTATCTATTATCTATCTATCTATTTATCTATCTATCTATCTATCTATCTATCTATCTATCAATCATATATCTTACCTATCTATCTTCTATGTGTCCTGTGTCATCCATAACAAACTATATTTAGTTCCCCTGTTTTTGTAGTTCTTTACCCTAACACACAAACACAATTACACAGATTCTCTCTCTCTCTCTCTCTCTCTCTCTCTCTCTCTCTCTCTCTCTCTCTCTCTCCCTCCCTCCCTCCCTCCCTCCCTCCCTCCCTCCCTTCCTCCCTCCCTCCCTCTCCCTCTCCTCCACAATCCACCACTTTTCTAGGCTTTTAGGAACCTAGTGTTCCCTAGTCCTCTGGGCTCCCTTAGCCTCTTTATAGGTAACTTGTCTGTTACTATTTTTAAAAGGTATTTAAAACTCTTGCATAGATGATAGGCTTTCGGATTCTGATGCACCTGAATTTGAGTCCATTTCTGTCACTCTCTGTGACCTTGAGAAAGTCACATTGCTCCTTTGAGTCTAATTTCCCATCTATGAAAACGGGAGTAATATTCCATCCTCATAAGGTCACTGAAAGGGTGAAAGAAAGAAGACAACATATGGCACATGCTTCCTTCCTCCCTGGTTCTCGGATCCCTTCTGATTATTTTTTAAATGGGCATTTTTATAATTATAAGACAAATAAATGCTAACTGTGAAAAACTAAAGCATTACTTAAAAAAATAGATGACAAGGAAATGTTTATGTAAGCCACCCTTAGAAATAACAACTTCAGGTTTTTCTCTATGCCAAATTTAATAAATATATTGTTTCTGCTACCCTGTTTCCCCGAAAATAAGACAGTGTCTTATTAATTTTTGCTCCCAAAGATGCACTAGGTCTTATTTTCAGGGGATGTCTTATTTTTCCATGAAGAAGAATACGGTACACATTTATTGTTAAATGAAAATAAAGGAAATTTACTACCTGTATACGGTACGGTAGTACGATAGTTGTCAACACAAACCAGACAAACTGTGAATCCTACAGTATCAAGAATTTACTCATTTATTCAATGACAATCAGGTCATCATTTTCTGGAACATCATCATAACAATCCAATTCCTGAATTTCCTGGTGAATTTCTTGTGATTCCATTTCTTTCAGAATCAGTGGACCAAATCTCTCATGTTTAGCCGGGGGGGGGGGGGGGGGGGAACTTTGGGGGGATGCCTTATATTTCACTCAGAAGAAACCCTGTAAGTAGGTCTTATTTTCAGAGGATGTCTTATTTTCGGGGAAACACGGTAAAATTGGATCTCCTTATAATACTGATTAGCAGGGTGCTTTTTTTTTTTTAATTTAACAATATTCCCTGACTATATTCACATATTATTCTTTTTAACGGCTTCTGCGTTTTTCATCGTGCCAGTTTAGCATAATTGGCTTACTGAATCCCTTATTGATGGACAGTTGGATTGTTTCCCATTTTTTACTCTTACAGATGCTGCTGCAGTAAATAAACTTGCACAGAGATCTTGCAAATAGGCATCCCTTTTTGACAAATAAAATCACTGGAGTTGTCTAATATTTCTGGAATGCAGCAATTATTTTAATAACCTTATCTAACTATATCTGCTCCTGATAATGGTTAGTTGTTAGGCAGATAAAATCCAGGGATATATTGATTTATATTTGTTTCTTCTCATATTTTTATATATTAAGACTACAATCTTGGGCAGAATTTGGCAGTGTTGACAGGATTGCTTCATTCATTTTACTGGTTTGGGGTCATAAGCATGTAAGCCCCCCATCCTCCACCAAATAGACTGTTCTACATTTGGTTCAAATTTTTAGCCTTATTAGGATTTAAAGTATCAATCATTTCATAAGATTAGCTACAGTTGATCTATTGTATTTGTTTGGACAACGGAAATGACCTCACACATGTTTAGCCTTGACTACCACAGGCTAAGTGGCAATAGCACCGTCTATTGTTCAAAGTATAGCTATCATTATGCTTCTAAATAATGGCATCAGTATAAAGTGGTCTCATGATGAAACCACACACGTGACAAGAAGTGTGGCTTTAAGGGAAAAAGATAAATGTTATATATATATAGTTCCTAAAAATGCTCTCACTTTGGTTACTCTATTTGATGAGTGGTTATTTTGCCCTAAGGGGAATCACTTGTATTTCTGTATTTAGCAACTCCACATTTAGAACGTTAAATTTTCTCAGTCCCCTGAAAATTAACATTTACCATGGATGTTTCAACACTGGCAGAATAATGTTGACATTACCCAGACAAGTCGGGATCATTCTGAATTTTTGAAGACCAAACACATTAACAGTGGTAACGTCACTGAAAGTCAGCAATAATAGCTCTCTGACACTGAATGGTACCACACAAAGCCAGTTCATCAGAAATGTCTCCTCTGTTTACTCTCTGTAAGATTTCGCTTTAGCCAAGCTTTGTAAAGATTAACCAAATAGTGTTTGCAGAAGATACAGCAGGTATTGTAAGAATCACTTCACTCCATAACAGGGGAGAAGCGCTGGCCTGAAAGCAGGGAACTTACATTTTGGATGAGGTTATTATTACTTCCATTTGAGGTTAAGGAGATATCTTTAATATTCATTAGTTTAATGTTAATGGTTTAATTTACAACTTAGTAACTGCTTTAAGATGTGGTAGCAAAAATTCACCACAAGGATGTAGCATTCAGCTGAAGCTGCCAATGTAAAACCCGTCCGTTTATTTTTAATTGAGACTTTTGATGGTGTGATCAAATAACAAATCACTGAGGGGATGGAATGGAGAAAGGGATGTTGCACAAATCCCTACAGTTGTAGGCAAAATTATATATTGTGCATATATGCACATATACTGTACGTTTTTCCAGGGATTGGGTGTTTAGATTTTTCTCGGGGTTTTAGATGAGTAGCATGATCACATATCTATCACTTCTCTAAATACTCAAGACATGTTGCCACTTTGTATAATTTCTTATTTGGCCAAAGGAAGGCCAGGATGCAGAGGAGAAAAACTCCATTGACCACGGGGGGAGGAGCCATCCACGCCTGCATTCTTTCATCAATCAAGTATGTTGAGACAGTGGTCTGAGGTTTGGTGTGCCCCTCAGGGAGATACAGAGGACTAGACTGGTATCACCTGGGGAGAGCTAGAGTGACACGCAGTCTGCCTGATACCCCCAGCCCTTTTGTGGGCAGGCCCCTCCTCGGGTTATAGATACTAAGACGGGATCACTCAGCACAGGCCGTGGTGACTTGTAACTACTGAGGGGAAAATATTCAAAGTGCAGCTTCACTGAAAACCTCAGAGCAGGATGAACACAGAATCGTATTGATACTGTTCGCGAAGTTCCAGGCGCCAGAGCCAGAGGGCCAAAGGGCTATTTTTGGAAAGAACTTGGAAGCAGTTCAGAATACACATAGTAGGTAACTTTCCTTGCCACTTGGGGGAATAGATGTGCACCTTACAGGGAAAAATGTGTATCCTAAATGCAAGAACTTCTCACTACTGGTCTGTGACTTTAATGCTGTGCCCTCTACTAAGCTGTCGTGCTTTTCATTTTTAGCAATGTCAAGCTACCTCTTTATCATTAAATACGAACTACCTGAAGTAATCAAAGCATTCATGGGACTTGAAGAAAATACCGGGTAGGTCTGATGTTCTCTCTGTTATGTCAAGTGACTCATTCTAGTTGGTCTTTTCCAATCCCAATATTCTGGTCTGTCTTTCTCTTCTAGAGAATGGTACCTCAATGGCAACTACCTCGTCATATTTGTGTCTGTTGGAATCATTCTCCCACTTTCTCTACTTAAAAATTTAGGTAAAGTTGTTTTTAATTTTAATTTTTTGTTTTATATTTATAGCAAGATGATTGTAGATGCCATATTCACCTTCCAGAATTTCTCTGCTAACTCCTAGGTTACCTTGGTTATACCAGTGGATTTTCTCTTACCTGCATGGTGTTTTTTGTCAGTGTGGTAAGTGATTTATTGACATGATTCTTATAATTTGGGGAGTATGAGATGCACCCAGGGCTTGGATTAGTGTGTTTGTTGTTGTTGTTGTTGTTCAAGCACTTCACTAGCATGAAATAGTTCTTGCATCACAAACAATAATTTTTTTGTGTTCTAATTTGGAATGAGAAAAGAACAGTCATGATTTTAAAAATAGTTGAGTTAGAATGTCAAGACTATTGCTAATAGTATGTTTTAGGCACACAATGTATATTTGGACCAAAAGAATACTTCAAGTGGGAACATGACAATAACCTAGTATTTAGAAGGTGGCAGAAGAAGCAGAAGAGTCCCAGAAGAGAAATGAGTAGGCTACAGAATTAGCCATATCCGCATGAATTAGCCATTTTCTCTTAATCATCCTACGTACGGAGAGAGGGCAGCCACAGTGGAATTAAAGAAGTCCCTCTCCTCACCTCTCCACAATCCCCACCAAAAAGGAATTTCTTGTAATATCATGGGTGCCAGATTTTATACAGCATTTCTCCAAAGAGGTAAAGGAGGGGAAGGGAGATTTTAATAACCCATATTATTATTAGTTTGAAAAAATTAAAGACCTGAAGCAGAGCAAGGAAATGATCATTTTTCTCAAGGAAGAGTATGAATGAAGCTTAGGATGGATTCGTGCAGAATACTGTCTTGTTGACTCTAAAGGGTAGGGTTTCCAAACATAGTTCCAGCTCTTTCCTTAGGCCAGAGACCAGAGGGAGTCTCCATTAGTCTAAAGGGAATCCTCAGAGGCCCCTCACCTTCATCCCATAAGGCACACATACAGATTTTCATTTCATTGTTGTTCAAAAGGCTAATGTTGTTTTTTATAATTGGGTCTAGGTAATTTATAAGAAGTTCCAAATACCCTGTCCTCTGCCCAATCTGGATCACAATGCTGGAAATCTGACATTCAACAATACATTGCCAATGCACATGGTAATGTTACCCAACAACTCTGAGAGCACTGAAGTGTATTATTTGATGGATTACAACGACCAGAATCCTGCCAGGCTCAATGACAACCAGGCCAAGGACTCTCTTCATGGCAGCGAAGTAGAGTATGAAGCTCAGAGTGATGACAAGTGTCAACCCAAATACTTTGTGTTCAATTCCCGGGTAAGTGCGAGGCCTGGGTCTCTCAGGAGCCTAGCAGTGTGGCCTCTGAGCGTTTATTTCATAAGCTGAGGTGGCCCGGGGTTGCCATCCGTGTTGGAATGCTAAACATGCGGTGTTGTCTTTGTTTTTCAGACGGCCTATGCAATTCCCATCCTAGCATTTGCTTTTGTGTGCCACCCTGAGGTCCTTCCCATCTACAGTGAACTTAAAGAGTAAGGCAGTCATCATTTCAGCATTCTAATTTGCTTTGAAAATGGGCTCATATATTCAAAGGTGCTTCATTCAGTAGCATGGCTTATAGCTTTCTCTTCAGAGAGTCAGTGCTATAACTACTCTTCAGAGAGGTGTGAGTCAGACACCTCACCGCACTACCTTCTCTGCATCCTACTCTTCTATTCCTCCACCCTAATGGTCCAGGAGAGGATCCGGGGAAGGGGAGAAGCCAGGTGCTGTAAGGATTTTGGCAGGCATGGAGAATTCAAATTTTAATTTTGGTGGAAAGAGGTGATGTCACTTGAACTGGAAACTACCATACTCTTAAAGATAAAAAATTATGGTTAGGGTGACCTTACTAGGCCACTGATGTCACCTGTAGTCAGTCCCTAACCCTTGTCTAGAAGACACTGACCACAGAGATGTGCCAATATCTGGCCTCCATTGTCTTAACTGTACAATGGAGACACTGGCTAGACAATCTTGTTTCTTCCAGCTGATAGTCTATGTCATTAATACTCTGCCCTTTGAGGTTGTTGCATCCACTTGAGGATGAGTTGGATCTGAGCCCACTAAAGCAGCTTCCCTCTTTGCCCTTACGGGACAATGCCATATAATAATTTTCAGCTTTTTTGACACAGACATCAACAATCTCAGTCTTTGTTTTTACAAAATAGCAATAACTTTGCCTGTAAATTCTGATTTACTTCCATAAAATTTTTTGGGAAGTTTAAATTATTTCGATGTCTTTGGCTGACTTGGAAAATCACAGGTAGCAGTTACTCACTCTAGAGGCCTGATAATTGATGTTAAGCCACTGGGTGCCTTCCTGAATGGTTTCTAGAAGCTGTCTAGGTAATAATACCAAGTATCCTGGTAATAATACCAGAACTCCTAGAGGTAGGGTTTTGCTGATTCATGTAGGTCCTTGTCCTCATTAAACCCACCTCACTGAAATATTAAGGCTTTCATGTTAATTCCATTGTTAAATTCTCAGTAGACAAGCTTACTTATCAACAGGAAATAAACTTGTCCTCTTTTAGAAAGGTGATTGTTTCTAAGACTGAAGGAGTAATGTTTTAGAAAAATGGAGACAAATCCTTTATAAAACAAATTTAAATAAGCTATGTTTCTGCATCAGAAATGAGGCTTTAGAAAGATATGCATACTTTCACTATTTTTGTAGTTTTAAACAGCAACCTGTTCATAAATTTAAAGAAACAAAACTCAGTGTTCATTTTTTTTTTCCAGTCGGTCCCGGAGGAAAATGCAGTCAGTGTCAAATATTTCCATCACGGGGATGCTCATCATGTACCTGCTTGCTGCCCTCTTTGGTTACCTGACATTTTATGGTAGGTCACTCCGTCAAAGTCATTCTCTGTGCAAATCCTGGCTGAACTGGTCATTAAACCCTAGTAGGTATCATTCTTTTAAGTACCCTCTTAAGCAGCATGAACTGTAGATACAAGTACTTGGTTAACATGCTCTCTTAACCACGTCACTTAATCCCCCAAAATAGGACCTGAACCAGCTTGGCTAACAAGTTACAACAATTTGTATATTCACATATTTTTTTAATTCCTCAAATTTAAGTATTTTCCTTCTGGGATAGGTGGTATTTCTTTGGCTTGACTCCCTAGAAGCAATGAGAGTGAATCACGCTAGAAGCAATGAGAGTGAATCCAGTTGCCTGTTGTAAAGCTCTACTGGTAGAATAATTACCTATCAAACAAATAGCAGAAAAAGTACAGCATTCTAGAGTTAGAACCTGTTTTTCATTTACCAGTTACGTTGAATCTGAGGGCTTGGAGCATTAGGCAACATTTTCTGCTCATCCTATTCTAGTCTGTTATAATTAAGGTTTCCTAAAGAAAGAAAAGTACATGCCAGAATTCCTTTCAATCTGGGAATGTACTATCAAAACAAAATGTTACATGGCCCCATTAGATTATGCCTAAAACACTTACTCTGTGGCATCTTAACAGAACACAAAAGGCGTAGGATTGTCATTCCCTTCCACGAAGCATAGCCCTACAGACAAATTTCGGGGAGTCAAACATTGGCCTGCTAGTATTGTTCAGACTAATCATAAATATGCTTTTCATATAAATTTAACTTTTTGCATTTTTCTGAGTGACTTCATAAATTAAATTGTTTTTGCAAGACAAGTTGGGGGGAAAGACAGGAGGAGGGAATGCACCATTTGATTGAGTTTTATTCTATTTGACCAATATTTGGCTATTAATCAAGTACTTGCTTTAGAGTGGGCATTAAGTCCTTGTTGGTGGTGAGTTAATGAAAGTTCGGTCAATACCATTGAATATATATTTTTTATCCTCTTTGTCTGATTTTGAGGAGAGTAATGGGAAAGACAGACTGAATCTGATTCTATCAGCATCTCCTTGTCATTTGTGCTTGAAATTCTAAATGACTGTGTTTTCCAGGAGGGCACCATCTTAATCTTCATTCAGAGACCCTGTAAGACTCATACTAACTCATCCTTGCATTTACTTACATTGACTCTGAGTTTCATAAGACAAGCAAAAACTTGAAAAATCCAAATGTATGTGTATTAGTGTTGTCATGGAGTCATAATCATTGAGCTTGAAAAATGTGATAGATCATTTGTACTAGGGTTTTTATACTGGATTAGGATAAGCTGCCTCAGGCTGACTGGGCAGGTAGGGGCAGAAGGGGGTGGTGGTGACAAGATGTGAGGGACACTGGTGGTGCTTGGGCCTTTCATGACCTTGAACCAGAGCGCCTCAGTCTAGCATCTGTTTTGTGATGCTTCAGTAGAGCAAAAATAAATTTATCACCACGCAAATGAGCTAGAGAAGCCCCTCAGCAACTTCATAATAGCCTCTGCAATGTATAAGCTTCAGGCCCCTTTGGTCAGTGGTCACACAGCTAATAAGCTCAGAGACATGGTCAACACAGAAGTGTCTGGACTCGCTGACATGAGCTGCTTCTACTGTGCTATGTTCCCTCTGTAGAATGTTGCCAGAGGTAACCAAATGGACTCCTTCTATTCTTCCTCTTTGTAGGAGAAGTTGAAGATGAATTACTTCATGCTTACATCAAAGTGTACACCTTTGACACCCCTCTCCTCATGGTACGCCTGGCGGTCCTCGTGGCAGTGACACTAACTGTGCCCATCGTCCTGTTCCCGGTAAGTACACGGAGCTTTGATGAAGGGATCCTGCTCGACTCCATAGATTAGTACAGATGTTCTGACTTGATGTGGGCTTAATTATAACATGAGTTTGCAATTGCATTTTGGGAGCCACTTAAAATTGACAGAATTTTTTTAAAAAATATTTTATTGATTTTTCACAGAGAGGAAGAGAGAGGGATAGAGAGTTAGAAACATCGATGAGAGAGAAACACCAATCAGCTGCCTCCTGCACACCCCCCACTGGGGATGTGCCCGTAACCAAGGTACATGCCCTTGCCCGGAATCGAACTGGGACCTTTCAGTCCATGGGCCGACGCTCTATCCATTGAGCCAAACCGGTTTTGGCGAAATTGACAGAATTTTTAGATGTTAGATATTTTTAAAGTGTGTGTGTGTGTGGGGGGGGGGGGATCATGAAATTTATTTTTATTTATTTTCCAGCCTTATTGAGGTTGACATTTATTTTTAAATTCAAATAAATAAATAAAAAACAGATCTTGAACTCCTACCATGTGGGTTAGTAGAAATGAGTAGGAGTTCATATAACTTCTGGCACTTGAAAGCCAAAACCACAATAACTTTTAACTCATATTACATTTCACCACAGTTTTGAAGGCATTTCATCCATCTGCCCCAGTTTATTGTGACACAGTAACATCTAAAAGTTGAATTATTTAACCTAATTTCTTGAAGACAAATTAAAAGGGGTTCATGTGAAGTAAATGGCATCTTAAAACCAAAATTTTTGGAAAGGTTACATTATCCTTCATATAGCTCTTCTACTACCCTCCCTCCCTCCCCCGAAGCTGACACATGTCCTCATTGGTGTGCCCCTTCCTGGCATGTGCATTGGCGTCAGTTTTTCTGGGATCACAGAGCAGGGCTGGTTGTAGAGATTTGGGCTGGGTGAGTTAAAACCACCACCTATGGATAAACATGGGTCTGTGCTCTCCTGCCAACTCTTCTCCTTTCATACACACTGAATTTACTCATTCATTGTAGGGGGGTTGGGGGGGATAAGTGTCACAGTAACTGGCACTGTCCTGTACAGAATGTTCCATACAGGGCCAAGCAGAGGAGGACTGCTCATATAATGACTCTGTGGTCACTTTAAATGCAGTGTGTGTGCTGAAATATTTTTTTGGCACATTCCTTTTTCATGAGTGCATGAAATCAGATCCTTATTACTATGTTGGCTAATATTTACTGTTAAATAATGTCTTGCCTCTCGTATTTCAAATGACATGTACACAGCTTTAGCCTAAAATCGGCTCCATCATGGAGACAAGGCAGAAGACAGCTGAAACAGAACGTGTATTACAGGGTAGAATTTCTAAGCAAACCACATCACTGGGAAAAGAATATTGGGAGCCCTTCTTTCTGCATGTAGAGATCACTAACTACATTTTGGCACACCGTAGGCACATCACTGTTGAATTGAAGCATTTTGTAAAAGAAATCTGGCATGTGCTTCTGTATTGCTTTATTCAAAAACCCTGAACACAGTGCTTTTAAGTCTTGGTGTCAGGGGATTAACAGACGTGGTTGTGGTCACACAGATCATCAGAACGAGTTAAACGAATGTAGCACTTGTAGCGTGGCCGTGATGGCTGGATCATGGCCATGGAAAGTAAAAGCCAGCTTTTCCTATACTGGTGACCATTTCACCTTGACGTTAATAATCCCAGCACCCCCATGGAAATTCTCCCTCTATGTGACCGATAAGGCACCACGACCATCAGGAAGGGCAGTAGGTTGGAAAGATCCCCCGATGCCTTTGGAACCAGAGTTGACTATTAGAAACACATTTCAGAAAAATAACTGCTATCCTTCATGATTTATTTTCACTCAACCTTTGCATTCATGAATCACGGTGCACATCACTCTGTTTTGCCCTTACACTGCTACCCTGAGATGATCTGTATTCTTGTCCACCTTTCTCCTGGTTGTAAACCCCTGGAGGTTAGGGAATGACTGGCGGAGGACAGGATCAGCAATGTTTTCCAAGGAACACCATCTTCAAATGAATCTGCCTTTTCCTGAGATGCACAGACGCCCTTTTCTAGCAAAAGTGTTAGGCCAGGCCCCTTGCGGACATCTGCCAGCAGTTCCAGTTTGGGTGAGGATCTGGGCGGAGCAAACCCAGCCCTGCGGGTGTGATGGATGGGTCCAGCCTCCTTGTCCCAGCCAAGTGCCACAAGGGGACCCTCACTTCCCCCCAAGGTGACAGAGGACGTCGCTAGTGTTGTTTTATTTGTTTCTTACAATTTAGAGCCAGGATTGTCAATGTGTCCAATGCTGAGTCTCAGCATGGTTCACTTGACAGGTGTCTATGTGTTAACAACCTCTTGACCAATAAGTTTATTTAGTTTGCCTCAATATCCCCATATAAATAATAAAACAAACAAGCAAATAAAACCTCATCTGGATTAAAGTATGTCAATTTTAGGGTTGGGTTTTGGGGGTTTTTTGTGTGTGTTTTTTCTTTTTAATTTTTTTATTTTTCTTTCAACATGTAACTGGGCTCTCTTCCCTACAAACCCAGGAAGGTATGAGAATGGTTTTGTTGCTGTATGATGGTTGGATGGTTTTTCCTTTGATTAATCCATTTTTAAAAAATATATATTTCATTGATTTTCTACAGAGAGAAAGGGAGAGGGATAGAGAGCTAGTAACGTCAATGAGAGAGAGACATCGACCAGCTGCCTCCTGCACATCCCCTACTAGGGATGTGCCCGCAACCAAGGTACATGCCCTTGACCGGAATGGAGCCTGGGACCTTTTAGTCCATAGATCGACGCTCTATCCACTGAGCCAAACCGGTTTTGGCTGATTAACCCATTTATTATCATTCTTTTCTCTAGTTAGATTAGTTGTTTTGTTTTTTTTCCTTCTTAGTCAAATGCACATAGTGAGAGCTTGTAGTGTTTGTTGAGCAGATGAATAAATGAAGTGAATTAAGACACGAGCTTTTTCACTGGCAAACCAGCATTTCTCTTTCTTAGCAGTAGAAGGGAGATGCTACGGGGCAGGTGTCTATTAGTCCTCCCCAAGGACTAATAATGCATCTTAGCTTACACTTCCCTTTGTTAAAATAATGCATTTAGCTGAATAAGCTGAGTTAGAGGCAATCCTGTATGTACAGTAAGAATGGTTTCTTCTGGTCATATGGCTCCCAGAAGGATGAAGGTTTAACATAATGAACACTGGCTGGGGTGAATGGTGAAAGCTCGCTCCTCATGGTGAATAAGGAGTAACAAAATCCAAATGGAGCTCAAGATGTATGGAGTTGCCAATGTATTCTTGAAGAGGGCAGCAGGGAGTCAGCGGGCTGTTGCTGATGCCAGGGGGAGGTGGAAAGAATAGAAGGAAACCTGCTCACCATTCCATATGAAAATGCAGCCTTGAGATGTGAGCCTGGGATCAAAAGATCCTCAGCAATTCCATTGACCTATGTCAGGATAGAGATCACTCTGGCTTATTACCCACAAAGCACTGCCTGCTGTTTCGCTTATCTAAGTGCCCTTTTCTCTACAGACACAAACTGATAAGAACCTGGAAATGTGGGTCAGATGCTATGGGTGGGGGAAGTCTCCAGCAACCACCATAGCTTCCAACTCTGCATGATTCCAAGAAGTTCCAGAGCTCTAGAGAAAACTTGTTATTTCCAGAGAGAGTGTTCTGAACAGCAGCCTTACTTCAGAGGTGCTGTGTTCTAATGTGGGAACCAAGGTGAAAGTCAGAAATGTGGAGGGAGAGGAGAAAATGGGAGCCTTAGGTCTAAATTCTAAAAAAAAAAAAAAAAAAAAAAAAAAAAAAAAAAAAAAAAGAAAAAAGAAAAAAAAGAATTCTATTGCTTAGGAGTAAGTCACAGTTTCACTTTGTAGGATTGCATAGGACAATACCTATGAATCACGATTTGATACCAGTTTTTGTAGCAACATCTGCAATATTTCTTTCTTAAAAGCACGTAGATGTGACCTCTGCCCGGAAATAACCTCTATTCTAGTTGTTTAGTCTATAAATTTATCACTTGCAGACAAATAAACCCTTCAGCGCTATGTATGTACCATAGAAAGCTCATTTCAAGCCCACTAATTAGACCAGATTGGACAGTACTAAATAGGACATAATATAGAATTTATAAGCTTCTGGGAAAACAAAAGCAAGGCATTTGCTTTCCTCAGTCCTTTTCACAATGACTGCCATAATTTTTGCTAATCTAATTTTTGAAACCCTTTACAAAGTCGCTCTTAAACCATTTCCAGAGACTCTGGTTTGCCATTCTGGAAATGAAATTGCTTTTTAAACCTGAACAGATGGCTTTCATTTTGGCGGAGCGGTATGCAAGGAATGTCACATTAGAAACTGCAAGCAATCCAGTTCGAAGTTTTTGTCGTTCATACATGTGTTTCAACATACTTTATTTTACATTTTCTCTTTTAAGTGGATTCCCCTCTCCATGCCATTAAGAGACTTCAGAAGTAAAATTTTAACGTGCAAATCAATCCCAGCATTTCTAAAAATGTGACGTCCCGGCTTAAATGAAGGGCTCGCTTATTGAAAAGCCAATAGACTCATTCCACAAAGTCAAACGTGTCTTCTAAGATCCCAAAGATAAAAGTATTTCCAACTTTGTTAAGCTGTTCAAACATAACTGGCGCTCCCTCTCCTCAAAGGGACCTTTTCATCCAGTTACATCAGAGCAACTTGAGCAGCTGCTGCCAGAGGAGCCTCTCCTGACCCTTCACCTACTTATTTCAGTCACTAAAATTGGGCCGAAATCTGTCAAGGACCCTGAGGGGAGGGGCAAGATTTGTTCTGTTCCATTTAATTCAACATTTACTGAGTGCCTGCTCTGTGCTGAACCCTAAGCTAGAAACTCTGAGGAATGGTAACATTATTAGGTCCTGTTCTTTGTGCATTTATAATCTATAATTGGGGGGGAGGGACTAAATGGGTAGAAAGAGAAAAGAGTAAATACAGTATCATTTTAAAAAATCGGTTGGAGAAAAACATGCTAAGTACAATGCAAAGTTAGGAAAAACCCAGGTTTGTAAAGATCCCATTTGCAATCCCATGCAAATCAATTCAGTGCTTGCCCTTAATGCTTGCTCCAGTCTGAGGAGACATAATTAGAAGTCAACAAGGGTTTTACTGTCTCTGAGTTTTATCTCTTGCCTGTTATTTTATCTCTTTCTGACTGAGATTTTAATAAAAAATTATGAAAGTGAGCACATGATAAATATATCAATAAGGAAACATAACACACTGAAAATAAGCATCAAGGTTGAAAAACAAAATGAATTTACTTATCACGACTGAACTGCACACTTCAAATTTGTTAAGATGGTGAATTTTGTGTTATTTGTATTTTTCCACAGTAAGAAAATTCTAAGTAAGTAACTAAGTAAGTAAATAAATAAAAATCAGCATCAAGGTATTTTCTGGGAGAAAAAGGAGAAACAAAGAAAATGCTCCAGAGCAATGAGAATATCTATATTTATAAAAGTTTAAATGATGGTTACAACAGGTCAACCGAATGACCTATCGCTATGACACGCACTGACCACAAGGGGGCACACGCCCAATGCAGGAACTGCCCCCTGGTGGTCAGCATGCTCCCACAGCCAACCTCCCACGGTCCCTCCTCCCCGACTGGGTGAGACGGCCACCATCCCCCCTGATCGCCTGCCAGGTTGAGGGACCCCACCCGTGCACGAATTCATGCACCAGGCCTCTAGTTTTAAATAATAAAGTAAAAAACAAAGCAGTGACCTTGCCTTTGAACTTTCTCGCTACAGATTCGTACATCAGTGACAACACTGTTATTTCCCAGAAGGCCCTTCAGCTGGATAAGACATATCCTGATTGCAGCCATGCTTATTGCACTTAACAATATTTTGGTCATCCTTGTGCCAACTATAAAATACATCTTTGGATTCATAGGTAAGTTTCAGAAAGGCTTTTATTTTCTTCCATCTACTTTTTTTTTAAAAATATTGTTCAATTACAGTTTATACTCACTATTAATTTGTATTAGCTTTAGGTGTTCCATATAGTGGTTAGATAACCATATACTTTACAAAGTGTTCCCCCTGAAATTTCCAGCACCCATCTGAAATCATACATAGTTATCACAATATTTTTTACTGTATTCCTTGTGTTGTACTTTATATCCCTGTGACTATTTTGTAACTACCAACTTATACTTCCTAATCCCTCCACCTTTTCATGTAGTCAACTCAAGCTGATAGCCCCTTAAATGGCAGACAGGGAGCCTCTGCTGGGAGGCCAAGAATCCCCATCTGTCTCAGGCTCCCAGGCTTCCTAATAGTCCCCTGGGTGCCAGCTGTCACCTTCCCTCCCTCCCAGGTGACACTGGAAGTTACTCACATGATCTGAAAATGTTAGTGCCAAAAGCTACCTTATAGGTCATCTAGTCCAGCTGCCTTTTCTGACAGCCGAGGAAACCGAGCCCCATAGAAGTCAAGTTCTATACCTTGGAGTGCACCCAGGGTTTGCACTTCGGTCTTAACTCTGTTTAAAAAAGTAAGAGAGACAGATTTTACCTTCAGGATGCTCTCTCAGGTCTGTGATTAGCTGAGAATTAAGGATATCTTTGATGGATGAGGAGATTGATTTTGTAAAGCATATTATTTCCCTTTACTGTGTGGCCTGCTAATATCCTATCTAATAAAAGAGTAATATGCAAATTGACCATCACTTTAAGACACAAGATGGCTGCTTCCATGTGGTCAAAGATGGTTGCCCCCATGTGGACACAAGATGGCTGCCACAAGATGGCCTGCAGGGGAGGGCAGTTGTGAGCAGTTTTGGGTGACCAGGCCAGCAGAGGAGAGCAGTTGGGGGTGACCAGGCCGACAAGGGAGGGCAGTTGGGAGGGACCCAGGCCTGCAGAGAAGGGTAGTTGGGGGAGACCAGACCTTCAGGGGTGGGCAGTTGTGAGTGATCAGGCAAGCAGGGAGGGCAGTTAGGAGTGACAGGGCTGGCAGTGGAGGGCAGTTGGGGGAGACCAGGCCAGCAAGGGAGGGCAGTTGGGGTGGGGGGCGGGGGACCAAACTGGCAGGGGAGGGCAGTTAGGGGTGACCAGGCTGGCTGGAAAGGGCAGTTAGGGGTGACCAGGCTGGCTGGAAAGGGCAGTTAGGGGCAATCAGGCCAGCCAGGAAGCAGTTAGGCATTGATCAGGCTGGCAGGGGTCTGGTTAGGGAGTGATCAGGCTGGCAGGCAGAAGTGATTAGAGATAATCAGACAGGCAGGCAGGTGAGTGGATGGGAGAGGATTGTGAGAGGGATGTCCAAGTGCCCATTTAGGCCTGGATCAGGCCTAAATGGGCGGTTGGACATTACTCAAGGGGTCCCAGATTGGAGAGGGTGCAAGCTGGGCTGAGGGATACCCCCCACACCTCCCCATGCATGAATTTCATGCACCAGGCCTCTAGTATTTGATATTTTTATTATGCTGATTTGGGGGTTTACTACAACTTTCAATACAATACTGTATAAAACTTCTAAAACTTAGGTATAATCAACTTGAAAAGTTAGAAGTAAATAGGAAGGATGTGTGATGAGTTCAGCCTCCTTAGTAGATGCTTATACTATTATTAATTTCCTGAAAATTTGTAACATTCGGTCGTTTTATGATTGACTATAGGTTATGTGTACTTAGTATGCAGCAATGATGTTAGGTACAGTTTAATTTTCCTTATAAACATATGTTCTTTGAATAAGCACCCAGAGGATCTTTTAGTGGATTTAGGGTTAAGACTAGGGCAGCTTTAGATCTGGTGTCTTTAAAGTGCGTGCCCCCGGTCTCTGCCTTGCTGAGTCAGACCTGCTGTGTAAGATGCTGACCTGTCCGGTGCTTCTCTCCTCAGGGGCTTCTTCCGCCACTATGCTGATCTTCATCCTCCCTGCAGCTTTTTACCTTAAACTCGTCAAGAAAGAACCACTTCGGTCACCCCAAAAGGTTGGGGTAAGTAAAGCTTGCAATTTTACCCATTGTAAGTTGTTCTTTGACTACTCGGGATAAACCTGAACATACACATGGTTCAAAATAAAAAAAAATAAAAATGATTTGCTGAACAAGGATGAACCATCAACGATGCAATGGAGAGAAAGGGGGTTGGAGTTCTGGCTCAGATGATTCCAGGATTCCTTCTCTTCAAATACCTGAGTTCTTCCTCCCTGTCAGAGGCTAATGGAGCGCTCCCACAGGCACACATGCATCCAAATCTCCCCGCTCAGCTTTGGTGGCACTGTTTTATGGGAAATGATGCAGGAAGGACAGTGTTAAGAAAGAACGTAAACCTCTGGGCCGCATTTGTTAGGTCTGGAAGGCCCAGAGAGAAGAAGTGGCTTTTGTTTTCCCCTCGGCAGGAGCTCGTCCTCTGCTGTGGACGGAGATCCAGAGCAGAAGCACTCCTTTTCCAGTCAACCTCTTTAGATATAAAATACAGCTTTATGAAAGTAGAGAGGAGGTACTTCTTTTCTGTAATATAACTACAGAAGTATATACTTCTTTTCTGTAATATAATTACAAGTATAAAAGAAGTATATACTTCTTTTCTGTAATATAAATACTAAAAATAATTGTTTTTGCAATAATTACATATTATCTATATGACTGCTTAATAAAGTCTTATATTAAGACTTGAAAAGAATGCCTCTTACTGAAGTACCTGAATTTTGCCTGGGAGCCATTCACCTCTGGGGTTTTTCAGGACAATGTGGTATCAAAAGCTCCTCCAATCATCTCACCCCCAAGCTTCTACTCCATGTAGTCTTCCTTGGGCTTTCTAGCAGCGTGACCTTGGCAAGTTACTTGTCCTTTTTGTGGCCCATTTTCAGCTTGTCAGATGTAAAAATGAGTCAAATGATATGCTAGATTCTTTCAAGTTAAAAGGAAATTAGCAGCTGCCTCCGAATAGATAGAATTGGGAGGTGGACCTGTGTGGTACTAACTAAGGCTGTTTCTGGTGTTGCTATTCTAAAACATTGTATTACACACATACACACTTCATTCCCCCTCCCTCCCCAAGGAATATGCAACATATATTAGGATTTTATTTTTATTTGTTTGCTTTATAAATTTTCACCACACCTACTACTCTCTTATGACCTGCCTTTTTTTCACCTAAATGATTGTGAGCTCTCCCCTGGTCATTAAATTGTTTTCTGTTGCTTGACTTTTTAATGATTACAGGGTATTCCATCATTTTGATGTACCAAATCAATGAACTGTTCCCATATTTTGAACACTTGGGTTAAAATCTCTCTTATGTATTCACCCCCTTTCCTGAACTAGGGTTCTAAATTGACTTGAACTGCTAGGCATGGATAGCTGAGCTACAAGAATAATACAATTCAATAGGCAAATCAGGTTGCTGGCTTAGGCCAACAATTGACTGTTTACTGACTTAGCACGAGCTTTGCCAAGTAAGGATGGTTTCTGTGTTCCTAACAAGGTCTCTCTGACTTCCAGGCGTTGATTTTCCTCGTGGTTGGCATCATCTTCATGAGTGGGAGCATGGCGCTCATTATCACCGACTGGATTTACAACCCCCCGAACTCCAAGCATCACTAACCCCCCCAAAAAAACTTTCCTTTTCTGCTGGACGTGGTTGCAAATTATGCTCCAAAGGACATGTGAGCGATTTTACCCCGACGATTGGAATGTTATTCATAGGAAATAACAGGAAGATTCCAAAGATGTTCACCGGTAACATCACCAGGCACCTTCAGAAGAGAAAATCATCATTTTTGTCAAGAGTGGCTGCTTATGTGTTTAAAATCTGTGGTGCACATGTCTACCCAGGTTTTGCCAGATGATGTATTTTTTGCTGTTGTACAAGCAGAGTAAGGGTAGCTGAGTGTAATGGTCATCAGAGAGTCCCCGCCCCCTTCCCGTAGTACCAACTACTTGTATTCTTAGAGCATCAAACGAAATGCCCTGGTGGCAGAGCTATCACCACGTAATGCCTTCCCCTAATCTTGCACTAAACACTTTGGATCTATTTAATAACAGAGGCAAAAGGCGTGTCTTACAACTGTCCCTGTAAGATACATGAATGATCAGACACCCGGCTAGAATATCATATTGTCAATAGTAAAAGGATATTTACCCATCCTATCGGTAACATTGAATTAATGCCTTCTTCATTTAGACTTTTTTTAAAAAAAAACATTAAGAGAGGGGTCTTATTTAAATTATAGAGCAACGACAAAAATAACTCTTAAAGCCAAAATGCCTGTTCTGGAAGCATTTGCTTTTTTCATATTAGTCCTAGTCCTCTTTTCATACTTTTATCATTGAACAATGCTCTCCCTCTCGTCTTCCATTCTCATTCAGAATTTTTAGAAGACCACAATTCACGTGGAGGTACACTACCCAGTATTGTTTGATACATTTTTATTTGATAAACATTCAGTGCAGGAAACTGTGATTGCTATATGTTTGTGTATATAATCTTATTCTGTAGTCATCAGAATTTTAATGTATGGTACATTTGATTTTTATTTTTTACATGTGTAGTTTTTCTCTCATTACAGTTAAAACATTTATATTATTTGGGGTGAGGGCAGGGAATTAAGTCGATGGGCTCAAAAATCCATCTGTCTGTTGGGGATATTTTAAATTTGAAACCAAAGTTATACATAGCTCAGTAATGTTCCTTTTCAAGTTTACAGTAATATCATAATCACCTATAAGAAAATAAGTTCTTATTTGCAAATAATTATTAATAACAATTTTCATTTAGTATAACTACAATAGCATTTAGTTCATTATATCTTAGACAGGTGTTTGCTGACATTTATTTGCCATTTAATACAATGTTGAGTGGTTCTCCATAAAAATAAATGCTAACACTACAAAGAGAAGCAAACTATTACTTTTGCTCAATTCTACAACATACATAAAATGGATTTTAAAAGTATTACTGGGATTTCTGGATTTGCTACTTTTTTTTTTTTTCAAATCAGTAGCAAGAACATTTGCTCTGTATTTTATATTTTAGTAAAGGCAAGTATGAAATACAAGTATCATATAAGTATGATAATATTAAATCATATTCCAATAGTTTTTCTGGAATGTTCTATAAGAAAATATATATATTTGTTTTATGTATTTTTTTCTAGAGGCACAATACTGTAAAATGGTGCACTTTGTTATGGAAATTGAACATTACTAGAAATTATCATAACTTTTAAGTTACTATTATTGGAAAAAAAATTTCCAAAAAGCATCTTTAAGATGTATTGTCATTCATCCAAAGAGATAGCAAGTGGAAAAGGTACTTTCTGAGTGTTAAAAAAATTTTAATTTTAATGCTTTTAAATGTACATATCAATGATTTACCAAAAAAATGGGAAACTGTAAAATCTGTATATATTTTGAATGTTTTACATTTGAATTGACTAACTTAAAAATGTCAACATATGTAATTATATAAATACTCAAGATCAATACTACAGTGCCCCATAGTGAAGCACCATTTCTCTCTCATGGCAATTTCGGGATGAATTCAGACTGCAGGGCAGACATACATATGGTTAATTTAACCCCATTTGTAAACAGATGAAAATTTTATTTTCTTATTTCATTTATAAGAGGGTTCAATGTATTGGGAGGCTTTTTTATTACAGAAAGTGTATATTGGTATATAATAAATGAACTTTTCGAAATGACTGATGTGATTTTTTCCCATTTGCTAAAGATTCTGAATTATTTATATAAGAAAAAAATTTTTTAATCTAAATATTGTCTTTGTTCTATTTTCATTGTTACTCTTGACATAGAACTAACATCTGCAGCTGTCAAAAATAGTTGCCATCTTATTTAGGCAAAATACACAGCTAATCCTAAATCATCTTTATTTTATATCATCACATATATACGTCTTAGAATAAATGTGGAAGAAATGAATCCCTTTATGCTTAATTAGGGAGAATTCATTTGAGATGAAAAAAAAAAAAAAAGAGGGGCTAGAAGAAACATGAGACTAGTAAGATGAAGACATGGAAGATTTGGGAGAGAGGAAAGCAACATGCAAGTGTTGAGTTTTGGGCAGAAATGGACTGTTCGTGGGAATGATGGGTCAAATGGTGAAGTGTTTGCTTAATCTCCTAAGAAACTTCCAAATAGTTCCTCAAAGTGGTTCTACCATTTTCCTTCCCCCAGTAATATATACAAGCTCCAGGTGTGCCACATCCCTGACATTCGCTGTTGTATTTTTTTTTAATTGATTGATTATGGTATCACATAATTGTCCTCATCGCCCCCTATTTTCTCCCCACATATGCCCCCACCCCCCTGTTGTCCATGGCCACTGGGCAGGCTTATATGCATGCACACAAGTCCTTTGGTTGACCTCTCCCCCTGACCCCCACCCTCACTGTGGTAGTTTGTACTTGATAGCCTTTCAAGTTAGTGTGAACTGCAGGGTGTCCCAGAAACATGTGTCGTACTTTAACAGCTGAGAGTTGAATTGATGTTTCTTTGTTTTCAGCCAGACTAAGCTTTGAACAAAGGAAATTCATCCTAAAAGGCTCCTGGAAGTTTGAAAGCACAGTTGAAGTACAAACACTGCCTTTATAATTATAACCAATTCTGATAACTCACTTAATGTTCACTCCTTTTCAGGTTTAACTGGGTGAAACAATGGGTGAAACTAGACTAAGCTTTGAACAAAGAACATTTATCCACCAGACTTTTTTATGGGGATACATAAAAGATAACGTTTATGGTATAAAACTGGCAACAGTTGATGGATTGAGGGTCACAAATACCGAAGGAAATGATTCTTGATGTTTGCTATTCCATTGCTTCACGTTAGTAGCAGTGCTTGGACCAGGACAGTCATCAGTTTGAAAGCAGGCATGGACAAAAAAAAAAAATTTTTTTTAATTATTCACGACTGTAGATTGTTTTACATTTTGAAAACGAACTATATGTTAATAAATACTGACTTTATAGTCATGCAAAGTGTGTATACATTTTGGGGGGCACACCCTATAATGTTGTTGTGATTTTTCATTTGCATTTCCCTGATGGTTAGTGCTGGCAACTTCCATGTGTTCCGTGCCCGCTCACATTTCGTTCTGTAAAGCACCTGTTCAAGTATTTTGTTTATTTTTGAAATGAGTAAGCTTGTCTTTTTATTGTTGATTTGCCAACATTCTTTTTGTATTCTGGATATATGTCCTTTGTCAGACTGCAAATATATTTTCTCAGTATACAGCAGGCTGCTCATTTTCCTAATGTGTCTCATTTACATCTTTCTGAGGCCAGGTGTGTATAGCTTGGAGCTCTACAACTCCTGCCTAACCAGGATATGATAAATTGGAATGCTATTGTTGTAAATAATGTTGAAATTTTCAAATTTGGAGTGTAAGAGTCTTCTTTTTTCTGTTGGTTTTTCTTTTTTTGCTTTATTAATGTATGCTAATATAACTCTTGTCTTATACAGATATTTCATTAAAAGTAGCTTTTTCTAAATCACTTTGAATCTTAGTTGAGACTCAGTACAATATAGACAGGCCCAGGATAGCAAAAAAACTTTACTGGCTCCTTGTAATCAGCTTTATTAGCTTTCTCAGCCTTTGTTGCAGATACATATAAATGAAATAGGAGAAATTATTTCATTTGATTTTTATTTACCAGATTGGAAGTTTTGCCATTTTCTCTTGACTCAGCATTTATCTCCTGTGCAGAAGCAGTAAGTACAGCTTTGGCTTCTGTAGGATGCACCTTCCTGACTGTCTTTTCCCAATAAAAATTTTGCACTAACTATTTAATGGACAATATTGAAGAAACTGATTGAAAAAAAGAAATAAGTTTAGAAATAAGCTTTTGGGGCCTGGAATTGTAAATATCCTATATAATAAAACCCTAATAAGTAAATCAACCCAACAGTGGAATGACCAGTTGTTATGACGCACACTGACCACCAGGGGGCAGATGCTCAATGTAGGAGCTGCCCCCAGTGGTCATTGGGCTTCTACAGGGGGAGCGCTGCTCAGCCAGAAGCTGGGTTGACAGCTGGTAAGTACAGTGGTAGCCTCTCCACAGCAGCGTTAACGACCCCTTGGGGGATGTTCACCTGCTGGCTTAGTCCCACTCCCCACAGACATCCTCTGAAGGGTCCTATACTGCGAGAGGGCACAGGCCAGGCTGAAAGAAACCCCCCTCCCTGCCCCAGTGCAGGAATGTCGTGCACCAGGCTTCTAGTATATTTCAATTGTTTGAGATTATTTTGACATATTTCTTTTATACAAAAAGAGTTGCCATTTTCTTTTGCAGCACACATCAAAATAAAAAAATTCAATATGAAAACCAAGACATAACCAGTAGACAGTTTAGAAAGAACCATTTGATAGGTGCCTATGAAAGTAAAACACAATGGAAGAAGTTACAAAAGTAATTATGAATACATATGTCAAGATAAGTAGGATGCATTTAATGCAGTGTTGAGAGGAAAATTTATAGCACTAAATGCTTACATTTCAAAAGAGGAAAGCTCTCAGATCCATATCTTAAATTCTTACATTAAGAAACCAGAAAAAGAGGAACAAGATAAACCCAGAGCAAGAAGAAGAAAAAAATTAATAAAGATAAAAGCATATATCAAGGAAACAGAAAATAGGAAACAACTGAGAAAATCAATGAAGCAAAGTTTTCTTTGGAAAACTTAATAAACATGATAAACCTCTGGCAAGACTGGCAAAAATGAAAAGAGGAAAGACAGCATCTTATATTATTTTAATTGGCAGCAGTTTTCCTCTTCTAGAGGCATATAAAATAATGGTTCATCTTAAAAGAAAAATTCTTAAAGTCAATTTTTAAAAAGTATTAGCTTTCTGTGGTCAAAAGAATATGGGACTCATTTTTTCTAGAGTTTCTGAACACAGAAGTACAAAATGGTATAGTAGCCATCAGCATATGCCACTCCAATTCTAGTGTGTGTGTGTGTGTGTGTGTGTGTGTGTGTGTGTGTGTGTGTTGGAGGTGGGATTGAAGGGGCCAGGCCAGACCAAAGGAGGGTTACAGAAGGTAACCCAATAAAACATGAACTCACTGCAATTTGAATTATTTTCCAAATCAATCTGATTTCTTAGTTTAATTGATTAACTTAGTAGAAAAATTACTATATCCATTAGGAAGAAATTATTATATCCATTTTATAAAAGAAAAATGGAGGCCCAGAAAAAAAAAAAAGGAGTAATAGCAAAATGGTCACCAGACTGCAATTGACCTCCTGGTCTCCTAAGTCCAAGCCTGGCCAGGGCAGTGTGTGGTTCTAGCAACAGGCTCCGTGGCAGCAATCGTTACTCTTTGTTACTGGATGGGGACTGGACCCAGAGCAGGAATGCCTCAGGCGGGCCAATCATGTGTAGGTTCTTGACTTTAAGTAGGAAAGATTTCATCATATGAGTCCATGTGATTTTGAGAGGATGTGTATTAAAGCTGGGTACAGTGAAACCAAGAAAAGGCTGAAGATAGAAGAAGCAGCAGGAGAGACCCTGGGCGGGGCTTCTTTGGCTCACTGAGAAGTAAAAGTCACTGAGAAGTAAAAGAAAGAGTGAGCCAAGGCAGGGCTGCTGTCATCTCATTGGAGAGCCAGAGAAAAAGGGGGGCCTCGAAGGCAGGTTCAGGGGATTAGCCTGGATGAGCTGCTCCCCTGGTTACAAGTCTCATGGGGACCCTTAGAGTTTAGGAGAAAGAGAGCAGACATACAAGGTGGATGTCTCACTAGTGAGAGCTCCACCATGATTCTTGGTCTTGAGGCACCTGGGAATCTTAGGGGAGGTCCAGGGAGGGTTTAGCAGAATATTCATTAGCTTTTCAGGTGTGTCCTTTCATATGTTGATTCACTATGATGTGTGTATAGAGGGTTCAGGGTTGTTTTATGACTAGAGGCCTGGTGCACGAAATTCATGCACAGGGTGGGGAGTGTGTGTTTGAGGGCCCTCAGCCTAGCCTGCACCCTCTCCAATCTGGGACCCCTCGAGGGCAGTCAGACATCCCTCTCACAATCCGGGACTGCTGGCTCCCAACTGCTCACTTTCCTGCCTTCCTGATTGCCCCTAACTGCTTCTGCCTGCCAGCCTGACCACCCCCTAACCACTCTGCTGTCAGGCTGATTGATGTCTAACTGCTCCCCTGCCAGCCTATTTGCTCTCAAATTCCCTCCTCTGCTGGCCTGGTCACCCCTAACTGTCCTTCCCTACAGGATTGATTGCCCCCAACTGCCCTCCCTTACAAGCCTGTCCTCTCAACTGTCCTCCCTTGCAGGCCTGGTCCCTCCCAACTGCCCTTCCCTGCTGATCATCTTGCCATGTCCATCTTGTGTTCACTTGGGGGCAGGATCTTTGACCACATAGGGGTAGCTATTTTGTGTGTTGGAGTGATGGTCAATCTACATATTATTCTTTTATTAGATAGGATTAGCTTCATTTTTAAAGAAAGATATTGAAGAGGAACCTGACCAAGGCTAGTCTGCCCTGAGAGAGTCTGGAATATGTAAACCATTTGTTCCTTGTGACCTTGGTCTGGGAAGATAAAACCTTGTGATTCATTAGCAGGCTGTAAAACACTCAAAGTGTTTGGCCTTGTTTAATTATTTAGTCTCAGTTTCCCTCATTTCACTTGTCAAGACATTTCTCTAGCTTCTTACTATCCTGCTTCAGTTTGACGTTACATTTGTGTCACTACGGTGGGGTTTTTCCACCAGCCCTGGAGAGATAAAAACAGAAACCTAATTCTTTCTTGTTAAGCTTCCCTGGCACAGGGTCATGGAGCATTTTATCAGGATTATCTGTGAATAAATCATGTGAGAGTGATTACTTTATAGTCAGGTTCTGGTATGATCGTCTCAACAGGAAAACATGACTGTTCTCCATAAAGTGATGGGCATATTTCTTCTATTACTGTCAGCTTTTTAACTTAAAATTTTGGAAACTCACCAAGTAAAACTTAAAAAATAAGAGGTTGTCTAAACCTGGTCTGTAGCCTAAACTTCCATTCCCAGATGTATAATCAGCATTTCTTTCAGCTTATGCAAACTCTGACATTTAAAGAAGGCCAAAAATAGTTGCCATTTTGCATTATATTTTTTTCTAAAGGTACAAATCTTAGTTAGCCACTGATAGGTTGTTGAAAGGGTATAGCTGCGAAGATGACAATAGTCCTCACCTTGCCTTGCAGGAAAGAAAGGATAAGACAGACTATGTCATCAAATGATTATATATCTATGAAGGATGCTTATCACATGGATCGTTTTCTATTTAATAATGCTATCAGATAAAGTACTGCCTTAGGAAGAATTTGGGCTATTTATTTAGCATGATCTAACTAAATTACATTATTTTACTTCCAACCCCAACTCTCATGGGAGAGTTGCAAGTTTGAGAACAATCTATCTATCTATTTACCTACCTACCTACGTACCTACCTATCTATCTCTATCTCTCGCCTCCCTGTCAGGTGACCCTGGAAAGGCCCTTCCTGCATCACAGTCCTCCCCAGAGAAAACACAAATGAACTGAGCTGGATCCTCCCTAGGAACCCTCTGAGTCTACAGAGGAGCTTTCAGCTGAAGGAAAACCTACCAAGTAAAAGTTGTAAAATTGCTGGGTTCTTGTGATATTATCAAAATCTCCCTAAAAGACAGATTGCCCCACACTTTGGGCAGAATCTTGTGTTAAAGTCAAGAGCCAGGATATCACGTCCTGGTTTATACAACTCTTCAAATCCCAGTCCCATGTTTCTTTCATCAGCAACACACATACTGCTGTGGACTGAATGTGTCCCTGCCAAATGCACATGTTGAAACTCCCAATCTGATGGTATTTGGAGGTTAGACCTTTGGGAGGTAATTAGGTTTAGATGAGGTGTTTTGTATTGGTCTCAGCCTATCAATAACCAAAGTAGTGGCCAGCCCAGCCTTGTGATTCTTATTATGATTGCAAGATGCCTTTCAGAAATAACCATCAGGAAACTTAAAAAAAAAAAAAAAAAAAAAAAAAAAAGGAAAGGAAGGGTTTATTATCATGGGATCTGAAAATTACATAGTACACCTGGGGCCACACAGTGAGATGGCTGGGAGGAGAGAGAGTGATGGAGATAGGTAGAAAGGTAGGTAGGTAGATGATGGATGGATGGATGGATAGATAGATAGATAGATAGATAGATAGATAGATAGATAGATGATAGATAGATGAGCCTGGGATTCTGTTTTTTATTAGGGTAAAGGGTGGAAAACTAAGTTTTTGTGAGTCACTCTCTATTGTGAGTTTAAAACATTAAGAGTGGGAATTTAAATCATGGGAAGAGAAAGAGAAACCACACAAGCATTCCATATGATCAGTGATTGAAATTGTCCAAGATCTCTGAAAACTAAGGATCCTTAGCCAGGGAGGCAGCCTGGCTCTTTTTTAGCGCCTGGCTTGTGTGTGTTTGAGATACCTGATTAGAAGCGGATACCTCCTTGAAATAGATGCTTTGGCAATCAAAGTGTTAAATCAGCCACTTGCCTTACAAAACAAACAAACAAAAACAACTTTCAGGGCTTCCACTACTGAGGCCATGAGGATGACCTCATTACACCATAAAGAGATCAGCGCCTTAGGAAGAGGAGACAGAGAACAGGGCTCTTTCTCTCTCTCTTACATGTGAGGGCCCAGCCAGAAGGCAGCCTTCTGCAAGCCAGGAAGAGGGCCCTTCTCAGATACCAAATTTGCAGAAACCTTGATCTTGGACTTCCCCACTTTCAGAACTGTGAGAAATAAATGTCTACCGTTTAAGCCACCCAGTCAATGGTATTTTGCTGTAGTGGCTAGAGCCAAGACACACTCATACACACACATTACTGTACCATGTATACTTACATTTGCTACACAAGACCCATGCATACACATGCACACAGACACACATGCACACAGACACATATACACACCACACAATGAATGCATACACACCACACTGCACACAACACATGCATATGTGCCCCTTCCCTCCCTGACCCATACATACATACTACTCAGTACTATGCCCTTGAGCCACACTGATCCTCTGTAATTCTCGAGTGTGCCATGCCCTCTCACCTTTCAGGCCTTGACCTACGCTGTTCCCTCTATATGGAACATTTCTCTGTGATCCTCTTCATCTGGTTCATTCTTCCCCATCCTTCAGTTCTCACCTTAGAATTGAAGGCTTAGACAGTTCTTCCTCCAGAGATCCTTTCTGACATCTGAGGTCCCTCTCCCCCTACCCCAACTCGTTTAGATCCAGTGGAGTACTACAGTGGTCTTGTGCTGGCTTTCAGGATAAGTACCTCTTTACAATTCCATCAGTGACATCATGATTGTTGCTTGAAACTGGTTGACAAATGCTACAGATGATTGGTGGGCATTTGTTTTGGTAGAGCTAGATGTTGAACACCAGCATACCACTGTTTAGATCCCTCTGCGGTTTTCCCATAGCACCTTATAATGTAGAGAATCCAGCTACGTTGACCTCAACAAATAGTTTTGAGTAGATGACTCACTGACTTCTTGTGGTCCCTCGCCTCCATTTGATATCTGACATGGCCAATAACTGTCTGTGGCTCAGCAAGCCATGGGAAAGTGGTTACAGTATACTTCTCTTTCAGGTAACAGAACACCTTTCAGAAGCTCAGAGCCAAGGTCTGGGCAGCATCCGTGAATGGAGAACTCAGTCCCTGAAGGGTAATATTACCCTTTTATCCCCAGCCAGCTTTTAAGAAGGTGCAGGAGGTGAAGCACTTAGAAAACCATGAGGTGTGACTCAAATGCAAAACTCTGAAAAGCACTTTTCCCTCTTGTTAATGCCCGAACTTGTCTTAAGAAAGATAAATCATTTCTTGCCACAATCAGAGAGAGATATAAAATGTAAATGTTCCATTATAATGGTTTATCTTGTTTCCAGTTCACAATTCAAGTAAAAGAATCCTATAAAATCTTCTTCAAAGCTAGCTTTGATGGAGATATAGGGGAGAGTTAAAGAGCCAAGAACTGGAGGATATTAACTTCTTAAAAGAGGGAAAGGAAAATATGGTAGATAGTCTCCAAAGATGTGTCCCATCAATTCCACCACCACCACCACCACCACCACCACCACCATCACCACCACCACCACCACCACCACCACCATCACCACCACCACCACCACCACCAACACCACCATCACCACCACCACCACCACCACCACCACCACCATCACCACCACCACCACCACCACTACCATCACCACCACCACCACTACCACCACCACCACCACCATCACCACCACCACCACCACCACCACCATCACTGTCCATACACTTGCCATTCCTCCCATCAAGGAATGAATGAAGTCCCCTTGAATCTGAGCTGGCCTTGAGACTTTCTTTGACCAATAGTTGAAATGATCCTATGCCAGTTCTGGACACTTAAGAGACGTGGAAGTTTCTTTCACATTCTCTGTGACTCTTTCAGATCTTTTTCTATGTTTTCATATCATAAATAAAACATAAAATTGTTTTGTGTCCTTTTAAAATGTAAGTTTATATGGTATATTTATTTTATAACTTTCTTTTTATTCAGTATAATTTTTAAGATATATTTTGTTGATTTATATAAAGATTTCATTTATTGCTTTAATTATGGTAACTCCAGTGTATGAATTATCACATTTCATTTAACTACTCCTCAAGTCAGAGTTATTTGTTGTTTCTAATATTTTTATTATCATAAAATGCTGCAATTAATTATGCAGCTATCATTCACATCTTCTTATATACATATGCAAATATTTTTCTAGCTGGGTCATACAGCCTGCACATGACTAATTTAATAGAAACTGTCAAATTACTCTCAAAATCACTGCATCAATTTATTTTCTCACTAGTAGTACACAAGAGTACTCATTTTCCTATAATTTGATAACTTCTTGATAGTCCCATTATTTAATAATTGCCTTTATGTGAGCAAATATAGGATTTCATTATTTTAATTAGCATAAATCTGAATACATATTTAGTGATATATTTAAAACCTTTGGAAAGTTGTTTGCTTATATTCTTTGGCCATTTTTTGTGTGAATGTTTCTCTTTTTACACATTAATATGTATTATCAGTTTTTATAGACATTGTGTGGATGTGAATCCTAAACCTGAACAAAGTTTTCTGATATCAGATATCTCAGCACAGGTAGTCATCTGATTTTATTACAGTGAGAATATATTTATAAAGTAAATATTCACAATAACAAAAAGAGGGCAGACCACATAAGCAAGACCCTTTTGAAATAAAATGTTACCTTTTGAATAGTTTGTTCTGATGTATTTAAAGCTGCTAACTTTTTATAAAAATAATTCTGCTCCAAATAAAGTTACAGCTTAAAAATTTGAGTGTATTGATTTGTTTTCATAATCTTCCATCAAATTATAACATTAGTATTTCATAATTTTTATAGTTTATTTGGAATTTTCCCCTTAGTGCTTAGTGTGATGTTACTGTCTGTGAACTTGAAAGTACTTGGGTGAAGTATGAAGTAATCCTATAATATGGAGGGTTTGTTTTTTGAAAAAATTTAGCTTTTATAAAGTTAGGTAATGAAATATAAAAAAGAAAAACAGGGCAAAAGAATTTCATCATGATTAATAGCAATCTTACATAGTTTTAGTTCTTCACAGTACATTCACATATACAATACAATCTGTGAAAGAAGTTTGTAATTTCATGAACTGCACACAGGATTTCACGGAAAAATCATTTTCCAAACATTCTTTGACTTCTTGAAAGAATTTTGTAGGAACATGATCTACAATCAAATTGTACTGCTGAAGCCCTAAATGTGGCTCCATCATCAGAGGACTGGTCAAATTTTTGTCTAACATTTTGGCATCACTTGGTGCTCCACCTTGCCCCTTCGGAAACCCCAAAGATTCAAGCCTTCAGAGAAACCTACCCATCACACAGGCCCCCCCACCACAGAACCAAGCCCCAACATTTAAAAAAAAGAAAAAAAAGAAAAAAGAAAGCCAATTAGTGGAATAAACAGAGGAATTACTTTCAAGGGAAGCACAATTAATGCAAGAAATTAAGTAAATACTAAAAAGTTATTTACAGAAATGTCTTCTGATAATTCAAGAAAATCCTATCTATTAAATTATAAGAAAATACTATGAAATTCAAGCATGAGAACACTAAATAATTCTTTGAAAATTAAAAAATCTGGTTACTCAAATGAAAATTCAGTAGAAGGATTGACTAGAAGAATGGAGAGGACTGGAGGCATACTTAGCAACCTGGACGTTTAAGATAAGACCTTTACCAAGAACACAGGGAAAAAAAGAAAAATGAAAACAATGAGAGAAAAGTTAATAAATATGGAGCAATATCCAGAGGACTAATATTTACCCAATAAAATGAGAGAACAGAGCATAGAGGAAATATAAAATCAAAGAAAAAAAATGGAAGAAATTTCCATATGCTGAAGAAAGAAGTGTGTGTTTAGATTAAAAGGGCTGATCATGTGCTTTATAAAAATATAAAGAAACAATGCATTTTTGGTGATTTTTATGACTTCCAAGGATAAAAATAAAATGCCACAAAGTTTCAAAATCAGAAAGGGTGGAAGGAAAGAAAAATTAAAAAGTGGAATGAGTCTGGCATCAGACTACTGATTGGCAAAAGGAAAAGCTACAAAGCCATGGAGAAACAGGCAAAACATTCTGAGTGAAAAGCATTTGGAAACTTCTCCCAGGCAAATTACCATTTAAGAATGAAGGCAAAATGAAGATAATTTCAAATATGCAAGCAATTTAGAAATTTTTCACCCACATAACCTTCTGAAAATATTACTCAATGTAAAAATGTAATCCAAGAAATGGAATGACATGGGATACAACAGAACAAGAATAGAAGAAATAGAACAAGTAACCAGTAAAGCATATAATTAAGACAATTTTTTAACATGCAGCTGTATTATGTATAACAATTGTTGGGCAAAGATTCCTAAAATAGAAAATGCAATTTACAAACTACTAGAGGAAATCGGTGTGAGAAATCCCCTTGGTCTTGCTCCGTGAAATTTCAACAATCTGAACAGCTGTAATTCAACAAGGATCCCCTGCCCAACATACAGGCATGCCTCAAAGACCCCTGCACTGAAGCATCTAAAAGTGGGCAAGAAGGAACAAACAGGGAAGGGGGACACGAAGGAGGGATCAGACTAGCCACAGATGCAGCCCTGCAGCCAGAGCTCATGGCAGGGCTCAGCCCAGAGGAAGCTGGTTTTGGCTGGTGCTTTATTCAGCCAGGAGGATCAGAAAATCTCAATGAGCACTCCTACAGGAGTGAGTAGTGCAAGGTGCAGCTGTGTCCTTGCCCAGAGAATAGGTTCTGTCGTGGTTGTCGAGTGGAATTCTGGACAAAGAAAAAAGCCAGGGCACCCTGTCATCTTATAGACCCCAAAAACTCACATCTTGCTGCTCTCAGTATTGGGTTGGAGAGCACATAATCTGCAAACCCAAGAAGTGTTACGACAGAATCACTATTTTCACTGAGCAAAGGGTACAGTCTTTGACTGATCCTTGGTTGGGGAACATGGGGAAGGGAGGACCCCCACAGACCTCTAAGATCACCATTTATGAGAGGGCAAAAAGGCAGCAGGTTTCCCCCAGACAACTCCATTCCCAAGCATTGGGACTACACTGACCATTGATGGCAGTCAAGGGAGGGTGGGCGGGTAAGGAGGGGTCAGCTTTTGGATTCCACAAAGCTAAAAAACGTGTGATTCAGTGCCATCTTTTGGAAAAGAAAAGAAAGACCTCATTGTAGTAATCTGCTAGACTAATGCCACTTATACATAGATGCCTCAATGGAGAAGGAACCCATCAAATATCATGAATAAAGAAGGTAGCAAGGCAGCAAAAAAAGAAAAAGAAAAGAAAAAAGAAAAGAAAAGGAAAAGAAAGAGGTCTCCAGAAAGTAAACTTGAATAAATGGAAATATGTGATATGAATTAATGACAAAGAATTCAAGGTTTCAGCTCTGAAAATACTCGATAAGATGTAACAAAATACAGACTGGTGATTTAATGTACTCAGAAAACAAATAAATGAACACAACGAGTACATTAGCAAAGATATTGAAACTTTAAAAGAAACAAACAGAAATTCTGGAGATGAAAAACTCAATAAAAGAGGTCAGGAATGAAATAGAGAGCATAGGAAATAGAGCCAGCCACATGGAGGGAAGAATTAATGATATTAAAGATAGAAATCTAGAAATGATTAAAAGGGAATAAGAGAAAGATTTGAGCATAAAAAAATGTGAAAGATCTCTATGAGAACTATCAAACTACATCAGAAAAATCAAAATAAGAATAATAGGCATACCAGAAAAAGAAGAGAAGAAGAAGGAAACAGAGAGATTTTTCAAACAAATAGTGGATGGAAACTTCCCAAACCCATGGAAAGAGTAAATCCTCAAATCCAAGAAGCAAACAAAACACCTAGTTACCTCAATCCTAAGAGGCCTTCTCCAAGGCACATTGTGTTAAAACTGCCAAAAATTAATGACAAAAGAATTCTCAAGGCAGACAGAGAAAAGAAGAAAGTAACCTATAAAGGCAAGTCCTTTAGGTTATCATAAAACTTCTCAGCAGAAATTCTACAAGTCAGAAGATAGTGGCATCAAATACTCAAACTACTAATAGAGAAAAATTACAAGCCAAGAATAATATACATAAGAGTAAAGTTATCTTTTAAATATGAAGGATAAATAAAGGCTTCTTTCAGACATACAGTCATTGAGGGAATTTATCACCCGAAGACTTCCATTGCAGGAACTACTCAAGGAATTTATTCTATCTGAAACAGAATGAAAGGTCACAACACTATAAGTAAGACTACCAACAACCTTACAAGATAAACAGGGATAATTTGGGACAACAAACATATAAAAGGAGAAGGGTTAAAGGTCTGAATTTGCAAAGGAGAGTAAAGATCAGATGCATTCAAAAGAAAAGAAAAAACTACTGTATATATGAAACTTCTTTTTCATAAATGTAATGGTAACCACACACAAAGCACCAGAACTGAGAAACAACTTAAAAAAGAGGGAAGGAGTATGTAATACCACTAAACAGAAATTACAGATAAGAACACAAAGGAAAAGAGCCAATGAAGGCACAGAGCTACCAGGAAAAAAAAAAAAAAAAAAGATAAAATGGCTATAGGAAACCCTCATACACCAATAATTACCCTAAATGTAAATGAACTAATACACCAATAAAAAGACACAGTGTAGCAGAGTAGATCAAAAACAAAACCCCACCACATGCTCTCTTCAGGAGATACACTAAACTGCAAAGAGAAATGAAAGGGTGGGAAATAATTCCCCATGCAAATAATATCTATAGAGAAGCAGGTGTAGCCATACTTATACCTGACAGAATAGAGTTCAAGATAGTAAAGGTAGAAAGAGACACACAGAGACATTTTATAATGATAAAGGGAACACTACATCAAGAAGACATAACCGTTCTTAAATACATGCACCCAACCAGGGAGCACTGACCAAAACACAATCATCACTGAGGAATTTAATACTCCATTGACAGCTCTAGACAGACCATCCAAGCAGGAAATCAATAAAGAAATATCCGTTGTAAGTGACACATTAGACCAAATGGACATAACTGACATTTACAGAGCCTGTCACCCCATAACATCAGAGCATACATTCTTCTCCTGTGCACATGGAACATTCTCAAGGATAGACTATATGTTGGGTCATAAAACTAGTCTCAACAAATTCAAGAAGCCTGAAATCATACCAAGCATATTCTCTGACCATAATGCCTTGAAATTAGAAATCAATTGCAAAAAGGAAGTCAAGAAACCCACAAATATGTGGAGAATAAACAACATACTACTACTAAAAAAAATAAATAACTGAGCAAAGAAGAAATAAAAGGTGAGATCAGAGATATATAGACAGACTGGCTGAGCAACTCATTTGGTTGGACCACCTTTCTATACACAAAAACTTCTGTGTTCGATTCCTGGTCATGGCATATACCTAAGCTGCAGGTTTAATCCCTGATCAGGGCATGTACAGATGTACAAAAGACAACCCATTAATGTTTCTCTCTCTCTCTCTCTCTCTCTCTCTCTCTCTCTCTCTCTCTCTCTCTCTCTCTCTCTCTCTCTCTCTCCATCTCTTTAAAATCAATAAACATATTCTCAAGTGAGGATTTAAAAAAAGATATATAGAGACAAATGAAAATGACAATACAACATAAAAACTTCTGGGATGCAGCAAAAGCAGTACTGAGAGGGAAGTTTATATCATGACAGGCCTACTTTAAGAAACAAGAGAAATCCCAAGTAAACAACCTAACGTTATGTATTAAAGCACTTGAAAAAGAAGAATGATAGTAACAAAAGAAAGAAAATAATAAAAATTAGAGCAGAATTGAGTGAAATAGGAAGAGACTACACAAAAAATTAATACAAGAGCTGATTCTTTGAAAAAAAATTAATAAAAGCGACAAACCCCTGGCTAGACTCATTAAGGAAAAAAATTTAAAAATGACCCATATAAACAAAGTCAGAAATGAAAGAGAAAAAGTTATCATAGTCATCACAGATATAGAAATGATCATAACAGAATATTATGAAGATTATATCCAACCAAATTTAATAATCTAAAATAAATGGATAAGTTTCTAGAAATATATTACCTTCCTAGACTAAATCATGAAAAATCAGGAAATCTAAGTAGACTGATCAGCAGTAAGGAAATTGAAACAACCATCAAAAATGTTCCAAAAAATAGTCCAGGACCAGATGGCTTTACTAGTAAATTCTATGTAGCATTCAAAGAAGATTTGAAATCTATCCTCAAACTCTTCCATAAAAATTGAAGAAAAGATAATACTTCCTAACACATTTTATGAGGCCCAACATAACTCTGATACCAAAATCTGGCAAGGATAGCATCAAAAAAGAAAACTGCAGACCAATATCACTGATAAATATGAATGCAACATAATGATCTTATGTCATAAAAATGTACACTTGAAATCTATATGCTCCTTTTAACCAATGCCACCCCAATTCATTTAATTTTAAAAACAAAATAAATAGTCCTGGGTGATGTTGTTCAGTGGTTAGAGCATTGGCCCACACACCAAATGGTGGAGGGCTTGGTTCCTGGTCAGGGGGCCTTGCCTAGGTTGCAGGTTTAATTCCTGTCCCTCATCAGGGGCATGTGCGGGAGGCAACCAATAAATATTGTCTCTTTCACTTGATGTTTCTCTTGTTCTCTATCTCTCTCCCCCTCCCCTTTCCTTTACTCTCTCTAAAAATCAATGAGAAAATATCCTCGGATAAAGATTAACCAATAAATAAATAAATAAATATAATTTGGAACAATTGAGAAGAAGGAAGAAGAGGAAGAGGAAGAGTGGGAAGAAAGCAAAGTGATCCTTTAAGCGGAGGATACAGTGCTCAGTGGAGTACATATTGGTGGGAAGGACCCACCCCCACTGTGTCCCTGATATTTCCGTTAAGTTCCTAATTCAGTGAGCAGAAATCACAATTTATCAAAACCCAAAAAATCCTATAGGACAAGAGCAGATGCTACATATCCTGATGTAACTCTTTCTGGAACTTTTGTTTGTTTATAAATAGGTTGTCCATTAAGTTTATTATCCAGATCTGAACATGCTCAAGAGTGAAAGGACTATTCACTGGACAGATGTGGAAGCAATATGCGTCAACCAGGACTGTCCTCGGAAACGGGGGTATATGGTCATTCCACCTGTGAGGGAGACATCCGTCCGTCACTCACTTTGCTGGAGAGGGCCCTGTCAGGTTGGAGGAAACAGCTGGACCCTTGCTTGGCCACACATCATTTATGGGCTTTCATCAGCATTGCTGAGGAATTTACATTGCAAATGATGTACTCCCATGTAAAGGACGGTTTACAAACATCAGGGCCTGTTAGTTCTTGAATTAAGCTCTGCTAATGGCCATTCTTGACTAGAGCTCCCATTCTGCCATCCTATTGACTCCTAAAACGGTTCCTTCTAACAAAGAAGGTGCCAAATGTGAGGTCTATTGCAACCCTTGTTTAAAATGATCATTTCCTCACACCCAAAAGCTGAGAGGCAGAGGTTGTAAAACGCTCCTTTGAAGGAACTTAAAGAGGTAAATTGCCATCTTGGCGGCTGAGAGCTCTGCAGAGAATATCCATATGGGCTGGTCACAGCTCAGGAAAACCCAGGGTTGCATGTGTAGATGAAAAGGCCATCAAACAAACGTATTAAACCAACTGTGTTTAAAGTGCAGGAAAACAAAGCAGCGGAGAGCTGTAAAGGGCCCAGGTGAGCCTGAGTCAGGGTTTCCCACTCAATCCTGTCGCCACATCCTGCGAGTGTTCCACATCTTTTACAGGCCAGGCTTTCCGGGTTATGAGCTTCCCAGGATGTGGGCCTGCATGCGTATTCCGGTACATCCTCTCTGACCTGCAAGTGTTTATTCTCTGAAAATATACCTCTACGCTCATCCTATCTTTAAGGTCCTTTAATTAATTCCCCACACTTAGGTTATAATTAAAATTGTCCCAATGCATATGTGTATGTGATAAATAGGTGTGTAGTTCCCTTTCAATTATTCCCTAGTTTTTCTGGAAAACCAGTACCCAATCTTGTTAAGCAGAAATAGATGAGTGAAACTGGATATTAAAAGAAATGCAAAGCTGAGCATCTAAAACAACAGGGTTATTTTTATGCATAATATGTAAGTTTAATTACATGAAATTAGACCTGATGTTCAGCATCAGTTGATTCTCCCTGTACTATATCAGCTACAGCATTAATGATGCTTAGGATCTTTGTCATGGCAGTATTGAAATTACCCTCTAACCACACTCAAGAGCAAGATTGAGTATAAAATAAGTCCATCTTGCAACATTTGCGACAACACGGATGAATCTCGAGGGCATTGTGCTAAATGAAATAAGTCAGAGAGTGCCGAGACCGGTTTGGCTCAATGGATAGAGCGTCGGCGTGGGGACTGAAGGGTCCCGGGTTCGATTCCGGTCAAGAGTTTAGTGAGCAAGAGCTGTTATAATCTATAGGAATGTATCAAAATTTAGGCAAGGGGGCACTATAGAAAGGACCAGACCCTGGGCCACTTTTCTTTTAATATCAAGAACAAGATGATTCTTTGAGATGAGGCAATTTGTGTTAATATTTAATTACCAATATTTAATTGCTACAACTTCTATATCATCTTCTCCTCACACCTCCTGCTGCTTATGAGTTTTTAATATGTACTAGGCAGTTTTCCCAAGCCCTTTAATGTATTAACCTAATTAATTCTCATAACAACCATATAGTAACTAAGTAAGATTATTATTTCCACTTTATAGATGAAGATTAGGTAATTTGTTGAAGATCGCACAACGCTAACGTGGCAGAGTTGGGATCTGAACCCAGGGAGCTGATTTACCAGCACCTGTGGTTTTGCCTGTCAAAGCATACTGCCTCTTAAAAATGACATATCCTGCATTTTTTCTTTTTTAGGGGTTCAATCGTACACTAAGGCAGACAAACAAACAAATAAAAATACAAAGAAATCCATCTTTCTGTTGATGCCATAAAGTATTGAGTTATATCTCAACCAGCACCACCTAAGACCAGAAGAACCTTATCTTCCGCCCTGCCTGTTCACCTGGCTAGTCTCCCTTCCTCCAGGCACAGCTCCCTTCAGTCTTTCTCACACCGGTTAAGCTAAGCATATTGTTTTACAGTGATCCGCTGAAAATACAAATTGGTTGGGTCAGTATTTGGCCTTGGTAGATAGTACCTGTTTGTCTCAGGCGGGATTTTGGTGACCAGAAAATGCTAAACCAAGGAATCCCGAGTCCTACAGGATGTCTATGCCTATAGCCTGTGCCTATTGCTGCCACGCTCTGCTCTCTCCTCTAACAGCTGACAGTTGACGCTGCTAGAGAAAATCTCTCTGTCCTGCCAGGCTGTCTTCTCCAGGCTCTGAGTCCTCAGTTCTGTTCTTCATTTTTGCTTACCTTTGATCAGCATCTTCTCTACATTCACTGACCATTGTACATCTCCATCATCCTCAAGGCCCCAACACACTCCCACTCCTCTCAATTTTAGCAGATGGCACTGCTTCCTACCGGACTTTACCCAGAAAGCTGGAGCTCGCAGCCTTACGCTACCACAACTTGTACATCCTCTTCTCCTCACACCTCCTGCTGCTCCTGTGTTTTATACTTCAACCTCCAGAAGGAAATCATCCTTCATCCCTCACCAGCCCTCATCAGATTTCCAACCCTTCCCTGTCCCTCTCCAGTACAACGTTTCCCACCTTTGCCTCATCATTCCTTCTGACATCGGCCTCTGATGGCCTTGTATCTTTCCAAAACAACTGTAATGTAGTTTCCTCTAGTTTGCCTCGCATCAGGCTTTTTTCTTTCTCCGAATACAGCCTTTTTCATCGACTTTAAATCCAATTCCAATCACCACTGCTTTGACTTCCCTGTGTTTTCATGTGTAGGATAAAAGGTAAATTAAGCTCCTTTTCTTCCTCCACTACTTTACTGGTAATTGTATCATCAGGTTTATGTATTTTAAAACCAATCCTGTTTTTCAGACACTTGGGATCAAAACAAGATAAAGAGGGCTGGCATCTTGAAACTCTGTGGCAACTCAGGAATGGCTGGATTATCCTTTTTTTCCTTTTTTCTTTTTTTTTCAAAAAGAGCTGGAGGACTCAGATTTATTGATTTCAAAAACTTGCTACAAGCTATGGTAATTAAAGCATGGTAGTAGCATAAATACAGTCATATAATCAATGAAATAGAAATGAAAGTCCAGAAGTGAATCTATACATCTACAATCATAATTTTTTTACTTTAATATTTCAATTACAGAAGATTACAGCACAGGGAATATAGTCCATAATATTGAGATAACTCTGTATGGGGCCAGGTGGGTACTTGAAGCAGCAGGGGCATCACTCTGTAAAGTACATGATTTTCTGACCACTTTGCTATACATCTGAAACTAACAGAATAACACTGACTGTACATCGTAATTGGAAAGTAAAAAAAAAAAAATAGATTTTCTTTGATCATCTGTTTATTTGGTTCATTAGATTCCACAGATGAGTGACTGTTGAACCTCAGAGGGAAGATAGTGGAGGGAAGGTGGGAAGAGATCATAGATGCATAACCCACAGACACAGACAGTGGGGTGGTGAGGGGGGGGTAGGGAGGAGGAGAATGGGAGCGGGCTGGAAGAGGTTAATGGGGGGTGGGGGGGAGGAGGACCTATGTGATACTTCCAACAATAAAGATTTAAAGAAAACTGTATTTTAAAAATAGATTATATTGATGGCTCTCAGCCCTCTGCTTCAGAATGAGAGAGGAAAAGCAGCAGAAATGGAAAAGAAAAGCATTTTTTCATTTCTTGGTTTTAGGCTTCTCACTTTCTGGAACTCGGGACCCAGGAATGGTGAACAGACACAGTGCCTTGGGCTCCTTATCGACTCGTGGCACACCTGCCACCCAACAAACAGGCTTGTTAGACACATTAAAGTAAAACATGGCACACAATAAAAGAGAGTTACCAAGCAAATTATGTTCTTTTACAGGAGCCGTGTAATATTCAAGTTAAGCTGCTTTTGTGGTGTTTCCATGTATTTTGGCATATTTGGGTTAAGGTGTCTCTTTGTTCCCGTGCTGGTTCGCACACGCCTGTACATTAGCGAGCTGTGCTGGATGCACGCTCTTGGAGTTAACACCACATATTTTGGAAGCTCGTCATGTCTGCAAGCAGGAGCTTCCTCTCTTGAATTGAGGCATGTACTTGCTTGTTTTGCTCACTTCTTCCTTCCCAAAAGGCTTAGCAACCCAAGGGAACTGACAACTCATTATTTTGGAACTTGGAAGGAGTGTTGGAGTTGGCAAGCGCGAGCCTGTCCTCCCCACGAAGGTTGCCTCCCAGATCCTTGATTCGGTGACATTCAGTTACACAAATATTTATCAACTGACTTAGGCACAAGGCTGGACACCCAAGGAAAAGGAGCATGATGCAATTTCTCCTGCCAGAAGTCCTGTGGTTGGGGTACCACACAGATACCTGCACTGTAAGGTACGGCCAAGTTTCCTGAGAGAGGCACAGAGGGCTAAATGAGAGCAACAAGGAAAAGGAGGACACGCCCAGTGCCCACAATGCCCCGGGGCACATGCTGCGGTCAGGGCAGCTCTGACATTTGCTCATCTCAGAGCCATTCCTTACCTATCCCATGCCAAAGGGTTAGACTGAGTATTAATTAAAATATTTTATTTTATTTTATTTTTTAATTTAATTTCTTTATTGATTAAGGAATGCCCTTCGGACAGTACTCAAAAGATAGTAGGAAGTTAGCAACTGTCAATTTCTTTTGCCTTGATGGTATCCTTGAGATGAACTCTCCCTAAAAACAGGAGCGAGATGGAGCACAGAGATGGGCATGTGAGGCAGAGAAAAAGTCATGAAAGAACACAGAGAATGGATTTTGCTTAGAAAACGCTCCAGTTCTTTTAGAGACAAGGAAAGGGATGGACTTAGAAAGATAAATTGGGGCCGCTCTGAAGGGGTGGCAGCATCTGGAAAGGCAGGATAGCAGTACAGTGCTTAGGCCTGGACTGTGGAGTCAAATTATTTAAGTCCCATTCCTGGTTTTGCCATACCTATTCACCGGGTGACTCAGAGCAGGACACCAACTCCCGTTGCCTCTATCCTGTCAACTGTAAAACAGAGTTCATACAGTGCCTTTGCCACAGAGCTGTCCTGTTGTGTGGATTAAAGGGGTGAAAATTTGTAAAGCAACGAGAACTATGACTGCATGTAGTCCAATAAACGCTAACGAGTTTTTGTTAGCAGGCTGACATAGTCATCATGAAGTGACACAGCCAGGAAGCATGCTCAAATGCTCACACTTTGGAGGAAACGTGATCTGCCTTAACGAAGGTAGATGAGGCTTTTTAAAAAATATATATTTTATTGAGTTTTTACGGAGAGGAAGAGAGAGGGATAGAGAGTTAGAAACATCGATCAGCTGCCTCTTGCACACCCCCTCCTGGGGATATGCCCGCAACCAGGTATATGTCCTTGACCGGAATTGAACCTGGGACCTTTTAGTCCACAGGCCGACGTTCTATCCACTGAGCCAAACCAGTTTCAGCTAGATGAGGCTTTCTGATCTGAGAAAAGGCTCTGCCTCATTACCTGGTGGAGATAATACAGTGTTTTCTTAGCAGATGACAAAGAACAGGTGTGAACTATTCCCTTAGACTTCCTGTACTTGGGTTGATACCTGTATGCCCCTCTTCTCCACGAGGTTCCCCAGTTCCACCCCAGGAGGGAGACAGCCCCCAGTCAACAGCAGATGCCACCCTTTTGTGCTTGCTGGTGTTTGGAGGATCGATTGCATCGTGGTGGACAGAAGGCCAGAAACCAGCTTGAGCAACAATAGTTCAGGTTCTTGGGGACTAAAAGCCTTACCTTCCAGAACCCTTAAATTCACAGATTAAAATCTGCCTAGACAAGCACCAGCCCCTGATCCCTGCTTGGCTGCCCTCCAAAGGCAGATGGATGGAAGCCACCCAAAGAGGGCCGTTCTGGAAGCCTGGGGAGGCCCCTGCCTCCTTCCCCCAGACCTTCCCTTCAGCCAGCAGGCATACCTAGGGTAAGGTGACCAGATTTTAACATTGGTAAGTGGGACACCATTGAAAGGGGATGGGGATGGGGTGGGGGGGAGGGGGGTGTTCTTGATTAAAAATTTGGTCTATATGGAGCAACAAAAACTTTCATAGAACGCAAAAATAGTATTGTAATATATATATTTTAAATTTCAACGTAAGTACAATTTACAAATATAATAAATAAATAAAAATTATATATAGTCACAAGCGTCACTTTCAAGGCCAGCGCTAGATTTTTTGCCGCCACTATAAAATATAAATAATACAAGTCTGTCTGCTAAATTCAAGAAAATTTATGTATTTATGAAATAAATACATAAATTACATACCTAAATTATCTGAATAGCTGATTTGTAATGACATCACTTGTTTAACTAATTTACTAGCACACAGTATGATGTGTATCATCTGAGAGACAGTTACAAAATGTTTTGGTCATTGCCCATCCCCAAAAATGCCATTGTTCATTAAGTCCAAACAATGGTGATTGAATTCTAACAACTGATCAACAATGCAGACTTTGATAAGCAGTTCTCGATAATCAGTTCTCAACAATTATTTGTTTTTATTAAAGTTTAACATTATAAAATTAACAAAAATAATGTAAAACTCATATCCTGGCTAAATAGCCACATGGCCACCGAATGCCATGTATTTCCTTCCCATTCCCTAGCTTGTCATGCATTCTTTCAAAAAATTGGGACTTTTTTTAATTCGCCGCGGGACAAGGGACAAATTGTTAAAAATCAGGACTGTCCCGCCAAAAGTGGGACATCTGATCACCTTAACCTAGGGGTAACAGTGTGTCCTTGGGGTTTAAGAGCATGTATCACCTCCTGCTGAAGGTTGGGATTAATACTTCTGCTTTCAGAAAAACCATAAGTGAAAAATTTAACCCACATGGTTTAAAGGACAGAATTTACATCCAACGCTAAAACTTCAACGTAATCCCTCATTGAAGGGGAGAAATTAGGAGGGGAACCTCGGTCACGTGCATATGTGTGTCTGTGAGTGTGCACTCGGGTTGGGGTGGGGGGTAGTGGATGAAGGTGAATTCTACAACTTCAGAATAGGCATCAGGTGCAAAATTTACTGGGGAAACAAGTAACCCGAGGGGGCTTGAAGCTCCCTGCTCTCCTGATAGCATAAACTGGAAAGGGAATTTTGTAGTGGATGAGACCATCAGTTTTGCACTCAGGTGTTGAGCCAACTGAACTTATGTGCCTGCTGATACTGACAATACTGGCTGCTGTGGAGGCAGGGGTGGGGGTGAAGGGGGGACATAGACCTTGAGGGCCTATGGGAATTAGCTGCCCCTCCTGCTGTGGGAAAGAAGCCAGCAGTCCCAAGGCCACACTATCCTTAGCAAGTTGGGTTCCGGTACAGGCCCTCCCACTGGGAAAACGGGACCTTCAGTCCCAGCCAGCTCAGTTGTTAACAATCCACAGAGAGCTCCTGGGTGATTCTATCAGCCCCATCCCTGAAGAACCACAGGTTTTGACCAGGGAGTTAGAGTCTGAGCTGTGTGCTCACTCCATCAGGAATGGAAGGGTGTGTGGGGGAGGGGTGGAAGAGCCTGGGGCTGTCCCAGCAGCATACAGACATTCACAAAACTGCACCCATTGTGCTCTGGATACTCAAGATGAAGAAGGGTACAAAACCCACATCCTCGCAAAACAGTTAAAATGCTTTAGATTGGTTAGCTGACAGGGACTAGACTCAAGTTTTACAGTCATGCTGATGGAAATAGCCTTATTCAGTGTAATTCCAGATAGCGGACCTGAAAATAATGAGAAGATTTTACCTCAACAGAAAAGCAAATGAAAACACAATTAGAGCTGCCCAGTAATGGATGAATTGAGATCCTTCAGAAGAGTGAGTTCCCCATCACTGGGAGGTAGTGAAGCACAGATTGGGGGCCATCTGTCAACTATTATGTAGGCGGTATTTCTGCACTGGGACGTGGTTGAAGTAAACAAAGAAGGCTTTCTCTTGACCAACACTTACCAAGGCTGTTTTTGCTCTTTCAATGACCCAACTCTGATGCAGCTTTAATTTTGCTTCATAGAACCCAGAGTGTTAAAGAGTTATGCTTTGGTTTTCCAAGCTCTACAAAAAGCCATAGTAATCATATAAGTCAACATCACTTCATTTTAGTGATGGAGTGGTGGAGGTGCCACTGTTAGGTTTCTAAGGTTACATGGTTGATAAGTGATAGAACAGGGATATGAACTCATGACCTGAGGTACACTAGTCTCCCCTTATCCATAGGGTACACATTCCAAGATCCCCAGTGGATGCCTGAAACTGTGGGTAGTACCAAACCCTATAAATAGTGATTTTTTCTATATACGGTATACATACCTATGACAAAGTTTAATTTATAAATTAGACACAGTAAGCGGTTACCAACAATAATAATAAAATAAAAATTAACACAATACTAGAGGCCTGGTGCACAAATTCCTGCGTGGCTGGGGTCCATTGGCCTATGTGTTGATCCATGGAGGCTGGCCAGCTGGGAAGGGACCGCAGGAGGGCTTCAGGGCATGTCTGACCCTCTCGCCCAGTCCCAATCAGCAGGACCCCAGCAGCAAGCTAACCTATTGGTTAGAATGTCTGCCCCCTGGTGGTCAGTGTGCATCATAGCCACTGGTCTAGCAGTAGACCGAATGGTTGGACATTTAACATATGGCTTTGGGTCATAATTAAGTAAAATAAGGGTAACTTGATACTAAGACAATTATCAAATAACATACAAAGTGACCAAAGACCAGTGTGAATACACTGGATAAAGGGATGATTCAAGTCTGGGTGGGATGGAGCAGACAATGTGAGATTTCATCATGCTAAGAACAACAAGCAATTTAAAACTTATGAGTTGTTTGTTTATTGGAATGTCCACTTCATACTTTTGGATCACTGTTGACAGTAGGTAACTGAAACCATGGAAAGTGAAAACATGGATAAGGGGGAAATACAGTACTGTGATGGTTTCCTAACTGTTTTCCATCTATTATTTTCCCAATACTATTTATCCTACCCACATACCATATTTATATATCTAAAACACAGTCCTGATTATGTCATTGGTGTATTTAAACCATTTCCAAAGCTCCCTGTGCTCTTTAAAAAAATATACTTAGAATTAGTTATTATACCGTTTAAGATTCAACTTTCTTGGTTTTATCTCTAATTCCAGCCCTCAACCCAGTTCATTTTACACACCAAGATGTTATGTTAAATGTGTAATGAATACAATTGGTTGTGGGAATAACAATTTTGTTTGTTTTTTTCAGACTATTTCTTGCCATATTCCTCCTTTGCTGATCATCTGATTGTAGACCAGCATGTGACAAACCTCAGAATTTCAAAAAATGTGCTGTTCTTCAGGAAAATAGCCCAAGATACCATGGAGCATGTTTTGAGCAATGTTTCACTAAGGGAACTTCAAATGAAAGCCTGTGTTCGTGGGAGGGAGGGAAAAACTAGTCATAGCCCACTTCCAAGAATTTCCTAATAATTCCTCTTTCTTCCACCATAAAAATAAATCAGAGATTTTAAAATGTGCCTTCTAGATAAGAGCTTTTCATAAATCATTCTGCACTTACACGAGAGTACGTGCCCTTACAAGATCAACAGCAGGATCCTTATTATTGTAAGATAAAGGATCAGGCCCCTAATGCATTTAAAGGCCAAGTAGAAAACTCTCCAGAAACATTTAAGACTTCTGAAATTCTAGACTTTAACAGGAATGACAAAATAAAATGTATTGAATCATAATCAGAATTTACGACAGTGATATCTTTGACTCCTACCCACTTTCACAAGCCATAATTTCCATTAATAATTTACAATTGATATTCTCCAACTTACATGTCAAATGATCCAGGATCCTACTCTTTTGAGGATAAAAAAGGGAATGATTTGTGATGGATCTGTTAATTGCCAGAATAAATGAGTTAATTTTTGCCACCTAGTAATGTCATCTATTGGATTGTCAGAGGGTGAGGAACCATCAGCCAATATCTCAAACAAACAAAACACAAAGATAAATTTATTGCTGACATGACAGGGGAGAATTATGCATATCAGGCATAGTCTCTCCAGCAGAGCAGACTGCTAATCTGATAAAGGGTCTAGGGGGGTTCACGGAATTCAAAAATTGGTGGGTTTTCAGAGTCTTAAGTGAGTTGACATTATCTGTTGAATCATAATACATTGGGTGAGACTTTTGTTGATGGATTGGCACACTCAGAGATGTCCTTATATGAATGAATTCATTCAGGATTGACTGATTTATAGAAGTGAGAAGCTAATAGTGATTGGTTGGGCTTACAAAAGCATGTTTAATGAGGCAAGTTGATCTATTAAATGGGTTAGACGCTGGTACGGTGACTATTCATGTCCATGGATATGGAAAAATTCATCTTTTTCTAGGGTATGTGAAATAGGAGATCTCAAAGATGACTTCCTGTCATGCTCCTGTGTAATTCCCTCCCTGGTATGTGGGCTAGGTTTGGTGACTTGTGTAACATAATGTGGCAGAAGTAATGAGATGTTAACTTCAGGTCTAGGTTATAAAAAGACTGGCTTCTGCCCTGAGGGTCTTCTTTCACTTGGATCTCTCTGGAGGAAGTAAGCTGTCATGTGAGCAGCTCTGATGAGAGGCCCATGTGACAAGATACTGATATCTGAAGCCAACAACCAGTGAGGACCTGAGGTTTGCCAGTAGATATTTGAATGAGATGACTACAGTCTCAGCTGACATGTTGACCTAAGTCTTGTGAGAGACCTCAACTCAGAGGCACCCAGTTAAGCTGTGGATCATAGATGTTTGTTGTTTTAAGCTGCTAAATTTGAGGAGGGTGTATGACTGAGCAATAGAAAATCTATACAGGGAGGGAACTTCATTTAATCATCATTATTGAGCTTATGATCTGTGAGTCATCTAGATAATTCTTTGGAACTGGAATTTAATCTTTCCTGGGCTTTGTCATGCATTGGTGGTAAGCTGGTACATTCCATAGTGAATGCATGATGTTGGATTCCCTCAAGCACATCCAATGGTTGGCAAGCCATTGGCTAGGGATCCCCATTTCTCTTCCATCTTCTATCAAGTTAGATCTGGTTGTTCACCTGGTGGTCTGTCTCAAGATTCTAAGCCCAGCAAAAAGGTAATCCCCAGTAAGCTAGTTTTCAAGTCTCTATTTGCTAATATTCCATTGGCTAGAGCAAGTCACATGGCCAACCCACAGTCTAAGGGTGACGATACAGACTAGCACTTTAAAAGGAGGACCTGTAATGTCACATATTACAAAGGGAAGAATTTGTGGTCATTTTAATTTAAAACATGGCAAAAATAATAAGTAATGGCCTTTCCTTTTTTTTCTTCTAATTCCCCAAAGAAGAGGTGAACAGCCCAGGCATTACTAAGCATTTATAAATCATCTGAAAAGAGTTCATAAAAGAGAAAGTTAAGGAATTAGGTGGTTGCTTTAAAGAGGAAGATTAGATACGCAAAAATATATCATTTGGATAAAAAAATGATATATACATATAATTTGCAAAAATAAGAAGGCACATATAAACATGATCCTGAAGTCACAAAAATAAATTTGGCCTGAACATCAAGAAACCTATCTGCCAAAGGGATTTGGAACATGTCTCTCCCATTAATAAACTGGAAATTTCACTGCATTAGAGCCACCCTCATTGAGAAATACATGGCAAGTTTTCTCGATTCAAGTCTAAGAATATGTGTCACACCCACATTTAGAGCCTAAGATTATAGAAAAGATTCTAGTACATCACCCTTTAGTATACATCTAATCTATCAATGTCTTTGGGGTTTTCCCTAGTTGATCATGTAATTTTAGTGATGTTGTAATTGCACCAGGAACTCTGCCCAGGGATCCAGATGCATAGGCCCCTGGGAAAGTAGAATCTAGGTCACCTGTTTTCTGAAGTTGTCATTGACATTCTCATGTTTTAGGCTCTCTTGTTTACTGTTTTGTTTTCTTGTCAACTGCTCATACTAGTTCTTGCCAAACCATATTAACCATCTGACCATGCCAGCTTCTATTCTAACACAATGACTTTTCCGTATGTATATTACTTATCATTGCAGAGAAAATCTATTCCATAGTAAATTGGAACTACAAAGAATTCTCTCAATTTTTCTTCACAGCAGCCATAGAAAACATTTTATAGAGGGAAAATCTCATTGTCAGAAGGATATGTCTTTCCCAGAATCACTCAGCCAGTGAATGGAATAATCAGAACCACACTCAGTTCTTCTGGCTCCAAACACATTCTTTCCATTTCATCACATATCTGTATCTTTACCTGTCAACCTTTAACCATTCTACTTGCCACATACAAATGGCATTGAAACTACGGAGTATTCTGTGAGAACAGATAAGGGAAACACAATCTCTGCAAGTGTCCTCTTTCCCTCAGCAACTACATAACCCAGTGGCATTCATAGTTTAATTATTTGTTAAGAAATTTATCAGTAGGCATTTTGAAGTATGAAAAATCACAAATACCTTCAAAATGCCTCATTTTAATTAAACCCAAGCCCAAACAATAAGCAGGAAATTCTCTGGGTGTGGGAGAAAGAAATTTTGCACACTTTCCTGTTTCAAATTTGGTATAAACATGTGCATACATCTGTTGTTTATATTTTCTTGAATTTTCTCAGCAAATCTTCATGTTTTAAAAAGACATTAGAATGATATGAAGGGACCCTTGACTTTTTGGAGTGTTTTATAGTTATAAGACATTTTCAAACACATTCTTTAATCCTCCCACCAAGTTGCGAGGTAAACAGATAGCAATTGTCCCCATTTTATAGATGTAAAACTGAAACTCAGAGAGGTTCAGGTGTCCTTGAGTTTGGACAACTCTAAGGTGCAGGAGGCAGCTCCCCTCAGAGTGATAGAACTAGAATGGCTTTCTTTAGTTATTGTGTAGGGCACCATTTCCCAGCATGTGCTGTGTGTGTCAGACTGGGCTTGTGAGATGCTCTATGAAAAAGTGATTGTGCCCGATAAATTTAAATAACACTGCATATTATATTCCCTACTTAAGAATTACAATATATATTACTATTAGTAGTCTCTGAGAAGTATTGCAGTGAAACCACCACTATCGAACTCCAGAACATGCTCATCACCCCCTCAAAAACCCCATCTTCCCCAGCAAATGTTCCTCTTTACCCCTCTCCCCCAGGCCCTGGCAACCACATTCTGCTCTATGATTTTGCTTATTCTGAACATTCCATATAAATGGAATCATATGTTATGTAGCCTTTTTTGTGACTGGCTTCTTCACTTAGCATAATGTTTTGAAGGCTCATCCATGTTGTAGCATGTATCAATACTTCATTCCAATTATGGCTAAATAATTTATCACATTTTGTTTGTTCATTCATTAGTTCATGGGCATTTAGGTGGTCTCCACTTTTTGGCTATTATGAATAATGCTGATATGAACATTCGTGTACACATTTTGTATGAACATATGTTTTCAATTCTCTTGGAAATATAACTAGGGTTAGAATTTCAAGGATTTATGGTAACTCAATGTTTAACATTCTGAGGAACTGTGCAACTATTTAACAAAGCAGCTGCATCCTTTTATAATCCCACCAGGAAAGTATGAGCATTCCAATCTCTCCACATCCTCATCAACACTTGCTGCTTTATATTTTACTTCTTTTTTTTTTTTAAATTATAGCCATCCCAGTGGCATAAAGTGGTATCTAAAAGGATTTTGATATGCATTTTCCTGATGACTAGTGATGTTGAACATCTATTTATATGCTTACTAGAGGCTCCATGCACGAAAATTCATGCACTCGGGAGGGTGGGGGTCCCTCAGCCTGGCCTGCACCCTCTTGTAGTCCAGAGCCCCTCAGGGGATGTCCCACTGATGGTTTAGGGCAGCTCCTCAGGGGATTGGGTCTAAGCTGTCAATCAGACATCTCTCTGGCAGCCCAAGAGCCCTCTGGGGATGTCCAACCAATGGCTTAGGCCCGTAGGGAGCAGGCCTAAGCCGTTAGACATCTTTGGTGCTGCCACAGAGGCAGGAGAGGATCCTGCCACTGCCGCTGCACTGGCCAGCCATGAGCCAGTTTCTGGCTGAGCGGCGCTCCCCCTGTGGGAACGCACTGACCACCGGGGGCAGCTCCTGCATTGAGCATCTGCCCGCTGGTCATCAGTGTGCATCATAGTGACCGGGTGTTCCTGGTTGTTCCGCCTTAGGTCAATTTACATATTACCCTTTTATTATATAGGATCGGTCATTTGTATATTCTTTGGGAAAATGTCTGGTCAAATCCTTTGCTTTTGTTTTAAAATTGGGTCATCTTTTTATTGTTAAGTTGTAAGAATTCTTTATATATTCTGGATACAATTCCCGTATCAGATACTTAATTTGCAAATAGTTATCACATTTTGTGACTTGTATTTTTAGTCTCTTGATGATATTCTTTGAAACACAAATGTTTTTAACTTTGATGAAGTCCATTTTATCAATTTTTCTCTTATTTCTCCTGCTTTGGGTGTCATATGTAAGAAATCATTATCTAATCAACGCATAAAGCTTTATTTTCATGTTTTCTTTTAAAAGTGTATTACTTATGGGCTCTATTCCATTGATCTTTAGGTCTATCTTTGTGTAAATTACTGTAGACTTATAGTAAGTTTCAAAACTGAAAGCTTTTAAAACATTTTTTTTTTCAAGATAGTTTTGATTACTATCCATCCTTTGGATTTCCATATGAGTTTTACAATGTGTCAATTTCTTAGAAAAGAAAAAAAGGTTTGATAGGGATTATATTGAATCTGTATGTCAGTTTGGGAGTATTGCCATCTTAACAATAGTAAGTATTTCAGTTCATGAGGTTTGAATGTTTTTCCATTTATTTAGGTCTTTGTTAGTTGCTTTTAACAATGTTTTGTAGTTTTCAGTTTAAAAGTCTTATACTTTTTTATTAAATTTATTTAAAATATGTTAGTCTTTTGATGCTATTATAAATAGAACTATTGTATTAATTTTATTTTCAGATTTCCCATTGTTACTGTATAAAAATAGTTAATTTTTGTATATTGCCTGCAACCTTACTGAACTTGCTTATTAGCTTGAATCGTTTTCTTGTGGATTTATAAGTACTTTTTATATACAAGATAACGTCATCAGTAAATAAGAATTGTTTTATTTCGTCCTTTCCAATCTTTATGCCTTTAATTCTTTCTCTTGAATAATTGCCCTGGCTAGCACCCTCAGTATAATGTTGACTAGAAATGGTGAGAGCAGACATCTTTGTCTTTAAAAAAAAAAAAAAAAAAAAAAAAAAAAAAAAAAAAATTAAAAGAAAATATAAACAGATTTTTTACAGAGAGGAAAAGAGAGGGATAAAGAGTTAGAAACATCGACCAGCTGCCTCTTGCACGCTCCCTACTGGGGATGTGCCCGCAACCAAGGTACATGCCCTTGACTGGAATCAAACCTGGGACCTTTCAGTCCACAGGCCAACTCTCTATCCACTGAGCCAAACCAATCAGTTAGGGTTCTTTGCCTTTTCTTGATCTTGGGGAAAGGCTTTCAGTCTTTCACCTTTAAGTGGTGTGTTAGCTGTGGGGTTTTTGAAAATGCTCTTTATCATATTAAGACAGTTCCTTTCTATTCCTAGTTTGTTGACTGTTTTTATCATAAATGACTATTTGATTTTGTTGAATGCTTTTCGTGCATTTATTAAGATGATTGTTTTTGTCCTTTTTTTCCGATTAATATGGTGTATTACATTGACTGATTTTCACATGCTGAATCAATTTTCCATTCCTGGGATCAATTTCATTTGGGAATGGTGTATAATCCTTTTTGTACATTGTTAAATTTGGTCTGCTATTATTTGTTAATAATTTTTATCAAAAGAGATATTGGTCTACTGTCTTCTTCTCTTGATATATCTTTTACAGATTTTGGTATGAATGTAACATTGGCATCATAAAATGAAATGAAAAACATTTCCCTCCTCTTCTAGTTCTAAAAAAAGTTTGTGGAAGTTTTGCTGTTAGTTTTCTTTAAACATTTGGTAAAATTCATGATGAAGTCATCTAGGCCTACACATTTCTTTAGGAATGTTTTTTATTACTAATTCAGTCTCTTTAATAAGTTCTAGGCAGGTTTTCTATTTCTCTTGTGTTTGTGTTCTAGAAATTTGTCAATTTCATCTGCTAACTTATAGACATATGATTATTTCCTTGTAATTGTTTTTATTTCCATAAGGTCAGTATGTCCTCTTTTTTTGTTACTAGTTTTATTAATTTGAGTCTTTTTTTTTTTTTTTTTACTCTTGACAAGTCTAGCCAAAGGTTTGTGAATTTTATTCATCATTGTAAAGGACCAACTTTTTTGGTTTTGTTGATTTCTCTATTGTTTTTCTATTTTATTTATTTCTGCTCTAATCTTTCCTTCCTTCTGCTTATTTTCAGTTTAGTTTTCTTTTTCTAGTTTGCTAACGGCAGCAGGTAGGCGGGGTGTCAAGCCATGGCAAGCAGCGGTGAGCTACCCGCACACAATTTCATGCGTTGGGCCTCTAGTCTTAAATAAATAAAGCAACCAAAAATATTTTAAAAGATATGAAGATATATACTATACACCCATGTTACCTAAACTTAACTGATAATCAGAATCTTCCAGGAAGTCTTTTTATTTTTATTTTATTTTTTAAATATATTTTATTGATTTTTTACAGAGAGGAAGGGAGAGAGATAGAGAGCTAGAAATGTCGATGAGAGAGAAACATCGACCAGCTGCCTCTTGCACACCCCCTACTTGGGATGTGCCCGCAACCAATGTACATGCCCTTGACCGGAATCGAACCTGGGACCTTTCAGTCCTCAGACCGAGGCTCTACCACTGAGCCAAACCAGCTTCAGCCCAGGAAGTCTTTTTAATACTGGTGACAATGCAGTAGTTAGATAAAATTAATATGTCTACTCTGTGGCTCCACCTCAGACCTGCTGAACGGGAGGAACTCACCTCTACATGCACCATCAACAAGTCCAGCAAGTAGCCATTTCTGATAAGAGTACTACATTTTTTCTTCTCTTAAATACTGTCCTTAAGGGATATGGAGTCATTCTAATTTGCACCACATGATTTATTAAATGCAGAGAACCTATAGAATGTAACTCATATGTGTTATTAACACAGATTGGAGGAACAATAATCTGGGCTAAAATATAACAACCTCACACTTAAAAAAATATTTATATACATATTTTTTTAAAGTTTTAAATAAACCCATAAGTTGTTTCTTCACAAATGAAAAGTCAATATGTCACTATTGTCTTTACTATATTAGAAATAGGAAATAATGAAAGAAAGTTGAATTCTATGTGGGACATACTTGTTGAAGTAAATAGAGCCCAAATTTTCTAGACAAGTCATAATTTCAGTATTTTCCCCATTGTTTCCCTGTACCTCTGAAATATCTTAAAGCTCCCAGCATTTTGAAGTTTGACTGTAGCTCCTAAACTGTGTCTTAAGCAATTTGTTCTTAGATCATATTTCTTGTTCTTCTGCTTAGAAAACTATCACCCACTTTATTCAGATAACCTATTTTCCAGCTTAAGGGGAAAAAAGAAAAACCACATTGATCCTGCTCTTATTTATTTTTAACCTAATTACAGAAAAGTCTTAGAAATATGTAAATAAAATGAAGGAGATCATAACGGAATATAAAAGAAAACCATCTAAAATCACTAGAAACAATTTCATTTTCTTCACATTGAAGCTATGGAATTTGTAAGGAATTATTCATGACTGAACACTTATCAATACTGTGAGGAAGCTATTTTCAATCTTTTTCTCATCTCAATTCTGACTCAGATATGAGACACTTTCATGAGCATAGAAAGTGATATAAATGCTTCTGAGTTGGGTGTGAGCATGATGCATAATTCTCCTCCAGACATCACAACTGATAGTATCATATTTATGTGTCCAACATCCAGTTGAAAACTGTTGCAAAAGAAAAGGAGGAAGGGAGTAAAGGCTGCTAGGATTTACTGCAAGCCTAATATGTGTTAAGCTCTTTGACATGTTACCCTAATTAAAGTTAAACTTCTATAACTTACAATCGCCATTAACTATAAAAGAACTAAATTAGTTTTTATGCTACATCAAGACGAGAATATATAACATATCAACTCACAATAGGAAGCATGGATAAATGAAACACAAATTTCACATAACAGTTGAGTTCTGCTTTCTACCAAGGGAATTCTCTCTGGTACTATATTTATAACATTGTTATATTTTTATTTGTTTGTTTACTTTTTTATTTTAAAACTAGAGGCTCAGTGCATGAAATTCATGCCCTGGGGGGGTGGGGGGGAGGAGGGTCCCTCAGCCCAGATTGCGAGAGAGCACGGGCCAGGCAGAAGGACCCCATCAATGTATGATTGGGGCCAGGGAGGGACACAGGAGGTTGGCAAGCTGGGGAGGACTGCCGGAGGGCTCCAGGGCATGTCCAGCCCACCTCACTCAGTCCCAATTGGCCGGATCCCACCAGCAAGCTAACCTACTGGTTGGAGCGTCTGTCCCCTGGTGGTCAGTGCACATCATAGTGAGTGGTTGAGCAGCCTTAGTATATCATTAGCATATTATGCTTTGATTGCTTGAATGACTGACCAGACGACCGGACATATAGCATATTATGCTTTTATTGTACAGGATACTTTAAAATTTACAGAACTTTGATACTTACATATAAATATTTCTTTGTTGTAATGTTATTTCTCTCTCTTTCTCCCCCCCCCCCCCTTTCCATTTCACTCTCTCTAAAAATCAATGGAAAAAATATATCCTCAGGTGAGGATTAACAGAAAAAAAGAAAAAGAAATTGGCAGAAAATTTCACAGAACTATTACAAAGAACTCTTTGATACCCATCACCCAAGTGTGCCATTTAAGTGTGACTATTTGACTTGTTTTATCATTCTCTCTTCCTCTTTGCCCCTAAATGCTTCAGAGTATATTTTCTGAGAACATCAGGAAATTTAACATAATACAATACTATTTTCTAATTTAGTCCTTATTCGAATTTCTCCAATTGTGCCAATAATGTCTTTATATACTTTTTTTTTTCCTGGTCCAAGGTCTACTGTAGGATCCACTCTGCATTTAGTTATCATATCTCCATAGCCTCTGTTAAAGTGGAATGAATCCTTAGTCTGTCTTTGTCTTGCATGGCATTTACATTTTTAGTCTCTGTCTTTGAAGAGACAAGGAAGATGAGAATGTTTCTTTCTCTTCAATAAATGTTCAACATTGATTGACTCAACTTGCTTATTAAGTGCTTTATATTCCTAAAAGATCTCATATCTATAGTACAAAATAATATCAAACAAAACATGTTTTAAAACTTGTTACATTTATCTATTTGTTTAAGAAAAGTCCAGTGGTTTTAAAGAATCAGGTTTGCAAAAGGCTCTGCCTAAGGCTAAATTTATTGGTGCTTTCTATTGTTGTTGCCTAGAGACCAAACTTATTGATCCAGTTTTCATTGTTTTATAATTAATGCAGAAGAGAGATGAAACTAAGTGAATAGGAATAAAAATATTACATGGACTCAAAGCATCCAAACTTCAAGGTCATTTGTCCCCAAACACTGATTACAAAGAGATCTCACGGGACTAAAGAACAAGGAAAAAAAGCATTCTTGTCTAATTAAAATATTTTAAAGAAGCTAAAAGGAAGTAAAAATATTGAGCTAGCTTCTTGGTTTAACAGTAGGTGCTCAACATAAATATTTATCAGAAGAATAAAAGAATAAGGAAAACTGATCAGAGAGTGAATTGAAGCTAAGTGCTCTAAATAAGATAAAATATATTATATTTTTAAAGATAAAATATACAATATATGAAGGAAACCTAGGTGTCCATCAATGGATGAATGGATAAAGAATGTGGAATATGCCCTAACCAGTTTGGCTCAGTGGATAGAGGGTTGGCCTGTGGACTCAAGGATCCCATGTTCAATTCTGGTCCAGAGCTTGTACCGTGGTTGCGGGCCATTTAAGTATGACTATTTGTGGGGAATGTGCAGAAGGCAACTGATCAATGTTTCTCTCTCATTGATGTTTCTAACTCTCTGTCCCTCTCCCTTCCTCTATGTAAAAAATATATATATATATATATATATATATATATATATATATATATTGATATATATATATAATTTTATTTTTACATATATATTATTTTTTTTAAAGAATGTGGAATAGTAAACAGCAATAAAAAAAGAAGGAAATCATGCCATTGTGACAATATGAATGAACCTATAGGGTATTATCTTAAATAAAGTAAGTCAGACAGAGGAAGACAAATACCATATGATTTCACTTATTTGTGGAATAAAAAAATAAAAACAAATAAAAACAAATGAATGAACCAAACCAAACAAAAACAAATCCCCAAAAAAGAGAGAATAAACTTGTTTGCCAGAGGGGAGAGAGATGAGGGATGGGTGAGAAAAAAAATATAAAACTTTATTGAAAGAACCTAAAGAAGATATAATTAATTGAGAGACAACACATTTATATGAATAGGAAAACTATTATAAACATATCAATGATTCAGTAATTGAGCTACATATTCAATAAAATTTTAATCAAAATTCCAATAAGATTTTTAAGTACTTTGATGAGCTTATTCTGAAATGTATAGGGAAGAGCAAATAGCTGAGAAAGAGAGGCCAAGACAGGCTTACAGAAAAGAAAGATTGGGAGACTTGCTTTATTAATTAACAAGACTTAATCTTTAAGTAACTTAATATTTAAGCATGAGGATAGAAAAATAGACCAATGGAAAATAATAGAGATGTCATTATCAGACCCATCCATTTATGGAAAATTGATACATGATAGAACTGACATTGCAGATCTGTTGGGAAAGTATGGATTATTTTAAAATTCTATCAGAACAATTGACCATCAGAGAAAAAATGAAAATGGATTCCAACCCCTATCATGTAAAAATCTCAAATAAATTATTTTTTAAATATTTTTATTGCTTTTTAGAGAGAGAGGAGAGAAGAGGGAGAGAGAAAAACATCAATGTGAGAGAGAACATTGATCAGCTGCCTCCTGCATGCCCCCTATCAGACATCATGCCCAAAACCTGGGCATGTGCCCTGGAGAGGAATCGAAATGGCAACCATTCAGTACATAGGACAACACCCAACCAACTGAGCCACAGTGGCCAGGGCTCAAATACATTTTTTAAAGAGTGATTTAGAAGAGTTGAACTCTAAAATGTGAAGTTTCAGGAATATCTTATCTAATTTGTACTGCTTATATATTCTGTTACATAAGCACAAGAGGAATATATGATAAAATTCTCTCTATAAATAATACTTGAAGAGCTCTTTTAATAAACATCAGTTTAAAACTCTAATTGATCAGAAAGCATAGTGGTATAGTTTAATTGGCATTCCCCCCCCCCCCTTAGTGGTACTGGTTCATAAAATAATGGTGCATTTACAATCAATGGCTTCCTAAATTAGATGAAATATTTTATAAAGGTGATTATTTATAAATTTAATTTATCCAATCAGTTTGAATGCAATGAAATTATAGAGTTGGCACAAACGAAGAAATTTCTAAGCAGTGGAAATATGTATGTAAAGTTGAGTCAATGTTAGCCATAAGTATAAGCCCAGCAAGTTTCCACTTGTATGGTGACAAAGCAAGGTGACACTTACGTGTAAAATCCAAACAAAGAGAAAAGGAGTTTAGAAGATGGATTGAATGAAAGCTGAATACCTGCTTTGTTTTTTCATTTCAAGTTAGGAGAATGGCTCACCTCAAGTCCACCAATTTGGGCTCTGCAAGTACTAGTTATGAGAATCAACCAAATATTTGTGTATTTCTAACTATCACTTCTATTTTGTTTCTAAGTTTTTTAATGCACCCAAGTTATCTCCTCTACTAGACTATATGCCTCTAAGGGCAGGGTTAGTTATATTTCTTTCGCATCTTCTATAGAACCCAGCAAGTGCTTCAAATATAATAGTCAGTCAATAAGTATCCCCTGAGAAAATAATTCTGCCTCCTCTAGATTCAAATAAGTATGATTCAAGTTTCTTTTTGCCAAAGATCTAAGAGGAACATCAACAGCTCCCAATTTTAAATCACCTTTATTGATCCTAGTATTACAATTACTTTCCTGTAATACCTAGCTGAAACCTATCTCCCAGTTTATACATATGGCTGGGATAAGGGTGCATTTTTAGTTCATATTTTAAAGACGTTTGGTTGGATTCAACTGCTATAATATACTTCCAGTCTCTTACAAATCCCTACCATTGCACAAGTATTTCTCGACATCTCCAGTAGGGGGCTCACATATGCTTAATAACAAATCTAGTCCTTCTGACTGCTTCTGCCCTTCTGTTTCTCAGCAGGGAGACAGAGAATTGCAATTCAGGACATGGGGTCTAAAGGCAAACCACATGCAAGTCCAGAGAAAAAAGAAGAGGAACACTGTTTTATGCACTTTAGAGGAGCTGTGGTAAAGGAAAAGTCCATTGGAGGAAAATGAAAGTCCAAAGGATAGTGATTTCCTCTTGGGGTCAGTAGTACAGATTGAGTGACTGTGTGAGAGCTCTCTTCCAGCTCCCAACTCCATTTTAAATGAGGTGTCTGCTTATGAATGTTCACAGTGGGAACTGCTCTCTCAGAGAAGGGAGACCTACGATTCAGAGTGTTCACTTGGAAAGAGCACAGATCATTTGTCTCCACTTTAGGGTCATAGAGAACTATCAGGTCAAACTGCCAGTGCACGAGTATCTTAGAATTTAGAAAAGTAGCCTTTTAAATCTTCACGCTGTCCCCTTCTCACCATAGTATGTGAGTATTCATCCTATGGGGGCTGGGTTTAGAGACAAGTCCCCAAAAATGCATTTGGTGATGCCATGAAAATTGCCTCTCTCTTTGGACTTGATGGAGTCCTGGGGAAAGAAATCTCTTTTGAACTTTTTAACAGTGACTTTCTGTGATATCACCAAATTGTCACCTCAATTAGTTGAACCAATAGCCCTTAAATCTACAGGTAAAGACTGACTCAGAACTTAAGCAGTCAATCACCAACTCCTCTTTTATGGCACTTCTGGCATTTTCCTAACTGTGTGCTGCACTCAGCCAGTCTCCTTATTTCAGATGAGACTGGGTATAAGCACAGGTTACAGAACATGAAGAAACCTAAACATCATATTGGTCCTTAAGCCAGCACATCCAGCAGGTTGCCTTTCAAAAATACACCTCCCATCCCTCCCAAATCACTGCCAAAACATTCCAGCTCTGACTAGTTGTTGTGTGTACAGTGTCTTTGGTTACAAAAGACTTTTAAAAAGTATTAGGTCATATGAAATACCATTAAATTAATAAGATTAATCTTCCTAGTTGACTTGTTAGAAATTAGTTCTTATTATTTCATAGTCACATGTCTTTCATCTTCTTTGGACCAGCTGACTAGCAAAGACATATTCTTCTCATAATGGTAGCAAGGGTACAAGAGAGCAAATGAAAATATCAAACACTCTTAAGGCACACGGTCAGGACGGGTGCACTTCTGCCTCATTCTGTTCTCCAAAACAAGTTACGTGACTGAATCCAAAGTCAAGGGATGGAGAAATAATACTCTTTTCTTTTAGTGGGAGGAACTATCAAGTCATGTGCGGGTAAAGAATTGATGAGAACTACTACAAAGTTAAAAGAGAAAAGTAATAGAATCATCTCAATAAGTACAAAATACATAATTGAAGGGAAAAAATCCATCTCTTTTAGCAATCTAATAAAGATACTTTTCCCCATAAGGATAAAGAATGTCTATATTGACTTTAGCATTATCATAGTCAATTTTAAGACATTACATTTTATTAAATTAAAAAACAATATAAAATAAAAGTTATCACTTACTCAACATGGAAAATTCTAGCCAATCTATATATAATAAAAGGGTAATATGCAAATGAACCAAACGGTGGAATGACCAGTCACTATGATGCGCACCTCAAGTCCACCAATCTGGGCTCTGCAAGTACTAGTTATGAGAATCAGATACTCAATGCAGGAGCTGCCCCCAGCCTGCAGGCCCCGATTGCCTGATTGGGGCCTGCCAGCCAACCAATCTGTCCCTTCCCCCTGGCCAGGAGGCTCTGATTGCCTGATGGCAAGTGGGGGACTGGGGTGGGTGGCAGTGGGAGGTGGGGCCGACTGCCAGCAGCCAGGGAAGATGGCCCTGATCTCAGGCTAGGCCTAAGAACCATACCGTGCATGAATTTTGTGTGCCGGGCCTCTAGTTCAATATAAAAAGTAAAACAAAAGGAGATATTAATATAGTCCACATTCCTTTTTTGACTCTGGGCTTAAATGTACTTTAGAATTTAGAAGTTTTCATATTTTAGACAAGTTAATTACTATGTATCATGTAATAATAGAAACTGATGTAGATTAAAATGTATGGTCATTAACACAAAGTGAAAACATAAAGATATAAACAGCATCACATCTATTCAATTCAGATTTTAGTGCCAAACTTATGCACTTTCCATTTTCAAACTGAATTTTAAAAGAGACAAATTTATGATTACCAGTAGATTAGAGGTGGGGGAAAACAACCCAGAAAATTAACTAGAAAATTATATAGAAATTTACAAAGATGATCACTTATTAAAGAAATAAAATGTTTTTTATGTGCCAATAAAACTCAGACTACATAATGGAAAAGATGGTTTTTATAATAGAAATAAGACCTTATATAGCAATTAACTTAACAAAAGTGTGTAATTTTTTTGAAGCAAACATCAAAAGTTTACTAAAGAACATAACTAAAAATAATTGTAAGTAAATCCAATTTAACTTGATGGGAAAATATTATATTGCAGAGTGGTCAATTCTTTTAGATTAAATTTATTAAAATGTATATGTTTAATTATATTCTATTTATATATTTATAAATAGAATTTTATTCTATTTAATTTCCTAATTATTATTTTTTAGAAATTTGATAAAAGTAATTATAAATTACATCTTAAAAAAGAATAAATAGATTTTTTAAATGAAAGAATAGTGGAGAGATTACCATTGTCATATAATATTAGTCCACTGAAAAACATGCTATAAAAGTATAATAATAAAACAATAGTAATAACGTAGAAATAAAGCAATAGAGAAATATGTTCCTTTGTAGCTCTTAATAGAGTCACTTGGGGAATGCTCAAAATCCATTACAAATGTAATAGGTAAACTTGAAGATAGCTTTTATTTTGTGACTAGAGGCCTGGTGCATGACATTCATGCACTGTGGCAAGGAAGGGTGTCCCTCAGCCCAACCTGTGCCCTCTCACAGCCCGGGACCCCTCAGGGGATGTCTGCCTGCCTCAGAGACTGGAGAGGCTCCCATCACTACCACTGTGCTTGCCAGCCGTGAGCCTGGCTTCTGGCTGAGTGGCCCTTTCCCTGTGGGAGCACACTGACCATCAGGGGACAGCTCCTGCATTAAGCATCTACCCCCTGGTGGTCAGTGCACATCTTAGCAATTGCTCATTCCTCAATTCAGTCGATTTGTATATTAGGGTTTTATTAAATAGAGGGGTTTTTTTGCCAAGAATATTTTGCTTTGTAGACCTAAGTTACTGGCTAGAAATTGTTAGTTCTTCAACCTACAGGTTGTTTGTTTGTTTGTTTGTTTTGTTGTTTTTTCTCTTCTTCAGCTTAAGTACTGCCACCATTTACCAAATTTATTTTTTATTCTTTATCTTGAGAAATATTTAATTTATAGTATTTTCAGAAAATATTTGAGCTGATACCTAGATAACAAATGGTAAATGCCTGTGCACTTTCATTCTAGACATGTATGTAAAAATGTTGCTGGTAATAACAACTAATACAGAGAAGAAAATATCATCCTATACACGATTTGTTTGGTGACAGATTTCCTTCCATAGTTAGAAGTAAAGGTGCTATGAATGTCTATCCCCATTCTGGAAAAATCTATTGGACCTAAGGTCCTTACTATTTGCTTACCCGGGGCCTTGGTAATTGCTACATTTTTCAATGGTTGAACCACAATTATAGGTAATGTGTGTTATCTATTCTTTGCCTTTTAAGGATTTCTCTCTTATTATAAAGTCATCTACTAGAAAACTTGATCATTTTATGTTGCATTGAGTCACCATTTCCACCATATTACCTTCTTTCTCTAATATGTTGAATAACTTTAAACATTTGCCTTGCACAAATATTTAGGGGTACACCCACATCTATTTTGGAGATGACAACACTGAGGATCAGCAAGAGTGAAAATCTTGACCAAGAATATTTTCTCTCTTGTACAAAACTGTATCTCTAGGACCTAGAATATAGTAGGCACTCATTAAATATTTAATGAGTGGTAGAGCTAGGAATTAAACCCAGGTGTAGTTAGGTCCAAAGCCAGTTCTTTTTTTTTTTTTTTTACTCTATTCTGTGGCCTCCCAGTACTCACAAGGTCAGAGGCAGCTGAAATGAAACAGCATACACTAGTCTTCTGAAGGCTCCTTACCCAACTACCTCTGTGCTTCATTTGGAGCTAGAAAATGTCTATCTTCTTGGAATTGTGAAATGGTAGCATACAGTTAAAACATAAAATAAAAACTTCAGGACATGCTCAGGAATTCTAGTTACAAACTGTGCCTCCCACTCTGACAACATGCTCTCTGAATTGCATTTAAAAAAATATATATTTTATTGATTTTCTACAGAAATGAAGGGAGAAGGGTAGAGAGTTAGAAACATTGATGAGAGAGAAACATCCATCATCTGCCTCCTGCACACCTCCTACTGGGGATGTGCCCACAACCAAGGTACATGCTCTTGACCAGAATCGAACCTGGGACCTTTAAGTCCACAGGCAAGTGCTCTGTTCACTGAACCAAACCAGTTAGGGCTGAACTTCATTTTTTTTTTAATTATATAACAGAGTTACTGCAAGGACATACTAGTACTTCCTGGCACTTAGTAGGCCCTCAGATTTTGTATTCATTATAAACACTAATGAAAAGACCATAATCTGTATGCATCTCACAGCCGAGTTGCTGTGCCAACTTGTTTATTAATGACACCACTAGAGGACACTGAGCTAGCAGGACCAGCATGGAGCTAGTGGATTCTCTCTACTGGGTGAATTGTTGAGCTGCAATTGTCATCATGCTCTCTTCTGTGGGGGAGCCTCTGAGAGAACGGACGTCCTCTGAGGATTGCCAAGCAGCCCAAGGAAAGAAATCTATTTCAAAGCTGTGGTTGGGTGGCATCATCAGTATTCACAAGTCTGTCTCATCCTCTTTGCAACAGCCACAGAAAGATGACTATCTTCTCCTGAATTTTATAATGATAGTAGATTCTAGGTTCTAATCACAATGATCAGAGATCTCTCTCAGAGTTCTTACTAATATACTGACATGAAAACTTCTGGCAGCCTCATTGTAAGTTTAGCAGGAAAATAAAAGTAAGATTTTTTTTTTTGCACTGCTCATATTTATATACAGAAATATCTTTCAACTTATTTTTAGCAAGAATGAAAGTGAAATACCAATTATTCAATTATGTCCCCTAGAAAGGGAAACGCTGCCTTTGCTTGTTTAGTATGGATGAAGAAATAGGAACAGAGGTGGTCTGTTGAACAGGTAGATCTGGCTGCGGGAGATGAGAAGCAGATGCCGCTGGTTACACGTGTCCGTACAGTCTGAGTGCTCACCACCAATTGGGCAATTTCCTGAGAACACACGGTCTGTGTACTTACTGGAACATCCCACTGAAAGGGAAGGACATTTTGAGTGCATTTAAGTATTACCTATTGACATTCTAATGGCTAAATGAAGACGTAGAAAGGAAGTGATGGGGCAAACGGGGCAGAGAAGACCCAACCCCAAGGACCATGCTGGGCTCTGTCTGCTTCCTGGGCACACAGCACACTGAAATGAGAATGTTACTTATAAAGTTTCGTCCTGATTCTTTACACTCCTCCCTGATCACTTCAGGTGGGAGGGGGGTATAAATATGCAGCAGAGAAATAAAAATAAATAAATAAATAAAAACTTTCTGTACTAAAAAAAAAAAAAAAAAAAAAAAAGTCTAAAGGTTTTCTAAGCTATGCCTTCTCTCTTTTGAGCCAGAGACATTCCCACTTTTGTTCTCACTTGCCCGTTTATTCAAAATACAAGGTTCTAACACAACAACTTTAAAAAATCGCTCTCAGGTCACGAGCTCAGAGGTAAAAAGAGCTTCCATTTGGTGGGAGCTGTGCTGTGAGCGGCCTGCAACCAGCATTCAGAAGGAGTCCAGCAGTCTGCAAGGCCGTGTTAAAAACAGCCCCGCATTCCTTTCTAACTGCCAACACCAGTCATCCGCAAATATATTTATTATGTGATTTCATCAGTTGTTCAAATAACAACTTGCATATATCCTTGTTAAAAAAAAAAAAATACCTAACGGTCAGGTTGGTCCAAACATGAGGATAACTTGTCCACACACTTGGTCTCCCAGCTCCCCTCTTCTACCGCACGCGGCTCACCGGGTACAAAATGTCCAGTGAGCAGGACCTGTCATTACTGCTCCAGGGACTCTGAACACTGGACTTCTGTTTGCAAGTTCAGTCCCCAAACACGTCCTTAGAACACTCACCCCACAGTTAAGCCCAATTAGTCGAATTTGGTCTCCATGAATACATCATACACAGCCCCCTTATTTTCTGGTGAAAACAAAGTTACACAAAAATATAAAAGATTTGAAAATGTTTTTCTCATAAATAAAAATAGGTGTTACCCATTTAAAAAGCCTCTTGTGTAGAGGCACAGAGGTGGTCAAGAAAAAAAAAAAGTAAAAACAGCACACCTCTTCTGAGCACTGACATACAATTTTGCAACTAAAGTGCAATTTTGGATGCAAAAGGTTTGACACCTGGGAATATGATTATAAATTAGTTGATTACTCCTGGGTCCTGCTGGGCTTAAGAACATTCGTCTGTGTTTGTGTCAATTTACCTGAAGTCATTACTCAGGAAATAGGCTTGTGTTCCTCGCTTAGCATGTTCTTTTTACAGGGTGGTGGCTCATTAAAAGAGCCTTTTGTGAAGTAATGAAACTCTTGCTAGTGGTGTGGATTTTACTCTCCTAATTGCTAAATTCCTTTTTTAGTGTATAGTATTTCCTCAAAGTGAAATGCCCTCACTCAGTGATTGATACAAAGGACATGTCACGTTAAATTTCTGGTGATTTCTAGAAAGGAGGGAAGTAAAAACCCATGTCTCTCTCCCTCCTTAGGAGGTGAGAGGACCGTTGCTCCCTGCCTGGTGGTGTGCTAACCCTCGGCTTGCCTAGGTCATCGCTTATCGCAGCAGTCATGCCCCAAACAAGGGCGAGACCTGAAGTTAGGCTCCATTTATACCGTTTAGTTAACTACAATATTTAAAGTGAACGTTAATTCTTGTCATCACATTGGAAAAACATCTGAAATTGTATGTAATACCTTTGTCTAGTGTAAGCCCTTGCCTGGAAATGTCTGTTGGATTGGGGATAGTTTCCCTACCTGTAGGCCAGCCTAGCACCCCCCCTCCAACTGGAGTGTCTGGCACATTGGAAGGGCACAGAAGGCGTGAAGGTAGTTCTGACCTAGCAGCATTGATGAAATAACCCAACCAACCAATGCGCTTTAACAGTGAGACCCTACAGGACTTCCCATTAATGACTCCAAAAAGCAAAAACTGACAATCCTATTTTATCACAATTTGCCACTTTCCTGTTTATTCTATTCTGCTTAATGTAAGCAACCGTGAATGGCCCTGGGGTGTCTCTGGCTATAATGAGATAGTGAAACTGGCCATCACTTAACAGGCCTGCCTATCGGCAATAGGACAGGGTTTCTATATATGGCTCATCATTTAAGTGACATTTCATGACAGGTGTTCCTCAAAGGTGGGTTCTTCTGGCCAAGAAAACCCCAAATATTTCCTAGAAAAATCTTTCTGCCCCTCTCCAGTATTGTATACCCCTCTCCCCCTGAAAGAAAACAATCTAAATATGACAACTTTCCAAATCTGTTGGTGAAGCCTGTGTGTGCTTATAAAAAAAAAAAAAAAAGAAGAAGAAAAAAGAAAAGAAAAGAAATATGAGAACATTTCTGATTGTCTCCAACATAGAATTTCTCATTAAGCCCCAGGGCAATATATGTATTGGCTTCCTCAGCATAGGCTTTCCCAAGGGGGAACATGCCCCAGTTCTGTTGAAAAGATCAGTTTTTCCTTACCAGAACTGGGAGAGCTATAAAAACAGTCCCTTTGTCCCGAGCCAACACCCTTCACTCAAGCATATTATTATTGTAGTCATCTATTTCATTAAAAACACATTTGATTAAAATTAAGTTAGCATGTCCGATAGGCTGGAGCATTCTCTGCTTGGTTTCACTCTTCACAAGTCCAAATTTGACCCAAAGTTCAAAGAGATTAAGATACTTGAATGAAAACACACTTCCTTGCTGGTTTTGTAAGCTTTCCAGCGACCCTGACCTGGAACTACTCTTCGGTGTAACGGAGTGTTAAAACAATCCTTAAAGTTCATCCACTCTATGGAGAAACTGAGGCTAAGGGAGGTCAAGCAACTTGTTAAAGGTCACAATCAAACAGGACTAAGAACAAATCTCTCCTGCCTCCTGGGCCAGGCCTCCTCTCGTTACACCCTATTATCATAAGGTAGGGTGGCATTCAGCAAATGAACCATGGCAATATGCACCCACCCTTTATTTTCACAAATATTCCAATGCCTTTATTTTCACAAATATTTCAATGGTCAACGAACTTATGCAAAACATATCTAATAACTAACTGGCATTCAGGGAACTATCATCTTGCAAAAAAAAAAAAGAATTAGTATTTGATAAATAAAGCCACCTAATTTTCTGACATATAAACTTTCAATCAAAGCTCTAAATCAAGCACAAAGCCGGAACAATTAATTAGCAGGTGGACCCCATTAAACAGGCTACTGTTCCAAGGGGTGGGTAAGAGAGCAGCCAATCACGAGTGCCCACTGAGCGGTGTAAAAGCAGGCAAGAATGGGGCAGAGGTGAGCTATTCAGAGCCAGAGACCCAATCCTGTGCTCAGATTCACTGCCCAGCATGGGGAGGCTAACAACCTAAATATAGCTCTGCCAAAAGTTAGCAACAAATATGATAATGGCCGAGAACATTGCTGCCCTCAAATTACTCAACATTTCTGAACAATATCTCCTATCCAGTCCCTATCCTCAGGCATTATATAATCCACAGTTACATAACTATTTTGTGACATTTCAGTGGCCTTTTCATATTTCACCAAAACCTATTTCCCCCATTTTCATAGTTGAATTATAAAGCATCTTAAGGCACATGACTCAAACATGGAAAGTCATGTTGTAACTGAAGACAATATCCAAGCCAGCTTCTGTCCCCTTTTCCTCAACTACAAGAAAACTCATACACCAACACCAACACACACACACACACACACACACACACACACACACACACACACCATCCTCCCAAATATGTGTAACCTTATACACAACAACAACAAAAACAAATTGGAAAAATCTGGGAGGGCAGCTTGTGTGCATTCAATGTAGAACCCGTCAGGTAAGTCAGACCCAATGCCAGGGTTTACAGAGCACCAACAGAGGCCACGGTATTACTATGATAGCTGTCTTCTTGCAGGCACTTGAGCCTTCTTTTTTAAAACAGATCTACCTACTGAGCATTGAACCTAAATACTGTGCTTATACCTTTCAAGAAAAAAAAAAAAAAGCCAATTACCAAATATCCAAGGGACCTCCTCAATCCCAGGGCATACTGTTGGTTGGTGGCACTTAAAAGACTGCCTGGAAGTGCCTGGCTTCCTATTACAGAATGAGCAGAGTCCAGTGCCCTTGACCCTTATCTGGCTTGAGGAAGATCGTTTCCCAAAGGAACTCACAATTCAACCCTCTCAGTTTGCAGGTGAGAAAACGGACCCCAGGGACAGATGGGAAAGGTCCAGGCTCAGGTTGTTCTCCCTAATGTTTGAGACACAAGTTAAGGTTAAACACCACTGGATTGGAAACTTCAAGTAATGCTGTAATCTTGCAGGTATTTCCCCAGCTTTATCGATGAGCACTCCATTGCAGTGAATAATTACCCAGGAAAACACAGCTCTTGACTATACCACAGGTGTGTAATACCTGCCTCTCCTAAACTCTGGATTTTAAGTGTCCCTGCTGTGTACCCTTAGCCCCCTCTGCCTTTACTATAATAATACTGTGTTTCCGTTGTATATACCTGTGTTCCTATTAGACCAGAGCTCCATGCGGGCAGGAAATTAACTCATTAACTGTCATATCCTGGACCTAGCATGTGACAGTTCATTAAGTTCATCCATTCATTCAATAAATATTTACTGAAAACCTACTATGCACCAGGCTCTCTTCTGTGTGCTAAAGATATAGCATGAAACAAAAAAGATCAAGTCTCAGATCTCATGGACATTATATTGCAGTGGAAGCATGCAAGATGTCATTCAGTTGCCTGTCTCAAATTCCTTTTGCCCCAACACCACATCCTCTCCCAGGTTCTGTGTTGTATTGGCTCCTAGCTCCCAGCTGACCTTATCCCTAAGAACCATCCTCAGCTGAGGGGCACTGCCTCACCCAGGAAGTCACCATGCCCTCTCCCCAGTCCACAGCCGATGATAGGGTACAAAGGGCCAGCCCCTGGTCTCGAGGTGCAATTTATGGACCAGAAAATTCTTTCCCAAGGCTAGCCTTCCCCTGAAACCACATCTTTGCCTGGCTGCTTCCCCGTGGTATTCTGCTTCACTCCCTCCCTTAAAGGGTTTCTCTAAAGAGCATCCCCTCAGTATGCATTTGAATCTTTTCAGCTTCTGCTTCTAGGGAACCCAACCTTGCACAGAAGAGAAGACAATAAGCAAGTAAATGTGTAAATGTACACTGTGTCAGAGGGTGATTACTGTTCTGGAGAATCAAGGGGGAAAGGGAAAGGTATACTGGGGAAGATGAGAGTCCTATTTTAAATCAAGTGGCCAGGGAAAGCTTCTCCAATTAGATGACATTGGCAGAGACCTAACGAAGTGAAGGGATGAAAAGTGTGGAAGGCAGAAGGAACATCGCACACAGAGGAACAGGTGTGCTGTTCATGGCTAAAGAGCAAGGACGAGGCTGGAATAGAGAAGCAGGAGAGTATGGTCAGGGTGGGATCACAGGCAGATGATTGGATGCTGGGATTAATAGCTGGGCCTCCTTCTTCCCATAAGTCATGGAAGTAAGAACATTGAAATAAGAGCAAGGCCTGAATATGAAAAAAGTCATCTCATAAGACTGAGTCTCTCCTAGAGATGATATGAACCATGAAAAAGTGTATCTGTGAACTTTATAATTCTATTATGAGAGTGTAAGATTGTGTATAGAAGGGAAAAAATAAAGGAAATGGTTGTAGAGTTCTTTATTCCCTTTCTCTCTCTGTGTGTGTGTGTGTGTGTGTGTGGTGTGTGTGTTTTTAATAATTTTTTCCCCTTTCTTATGCATACCTCTTTCCACCTGTATTCTATCCTTCCTACTCAGAAATGTGACTTCCTTATATCAGTTTTGAATTATACTTCTAGGGGCCCAGTGCATGAAAATTTATGCACTAGTGGGGGGTGGGGGAGTCCCTGCCTGCCCCCTCTCACAGTCTGGGAACCCTCAGGGGCAGGAGTCAACCCAGCTATCAGGGGAAGGTGACACCCTCATCACACCTTTGCTGTTGCCACTACCGGCAGCACGAGCCTCTGCTGGCCCTGGTTACCTGAGCCTCGGGTGGGCCTGGGTGGCTAGGGAGCTAAGGGGACTGGGGGATTCTGGAGGCTGGTATGCAGAGTGGCTGGACCTTCTTTGGGGTGGGCCCAGCTGTGCCCCACACTTGCTGCCCTGGCAGGGCTGAGGGGACTGCATGCCAACACCTTGTGGCTGCGGGTGCCACCATCTTTGAGGATGTGATAGTCAATTAACATATTCCCTCCTTATTGGCTGTGGGTGCCACCAGCTTTGTGAGGGCATGACAGCCAATTAGCATATTTCCTCTTTATTAGATAGGATGACTCCATAAATTAATTTCACTATTTGATTATACTACAATAATATAAACTATTACATAGCCATATTTAGGGGAAGGAACTAAATCACTTTTTTTTTTTCCTTCTCTTCTTTCCTATTCTCTTTTCTTCTCTGGATCTTGGAAAATAGTTGCTTTAATAAACAAATATAGATTAGTGCCATATGTACTCAATAACTGCCCTTCTCTCTGTCTTGCCCAACACCGGTCTGGATAATAACTATTAATTAATACAAACTATTACTAATGAAAGAAAATTAGAACCTACGGTGTGATACATGCAAAACATGTATTAGGTACAGTGTGAGTTTGCTCTGCTTATCATCACTCCACATTTTTTACCTCTTTGTGGATAATAGTCCTCACATGAAGATTCGGGTGTCTTGCTGTGATTCCATAGCCTATACATCATACTTCTAATAACTTTGGCCCAAAAGTGTATTTTCTATGTGTTTGGCACTGTGCTAATTAATTCACATGCACCATTTCATTGGAACTGTACAACAATGATGTGAGATAGTTATTATCATCTCCATTTTACAGATGGGAAAACTGAGACAAAGTAACTTCCTCAGGGTCTCTCATCTGGTAAGTGGAACATCTGGGAACACAGGTAAGGTTGAATGAGGCCAGAATTGGAGTTCTTAAATTCCACTCTACCCTGGCCCCCGTTACACTAATTTACAATATTTTGCTTCTATACCTATCTATCCCACCTTCCGCAACTGCTCTGAGTTTCCTGAGAGTATGACTGTGTTTTAATCGTCTTTGCCGATTAAGCACAGTGGTAGGGGTACAACAAAGCAACCTCTGCTCACCCCTCCCTTCCTGAGTTCTAAACCCACTGAAAGATAAGGCAAAAGAATAAAGCAGACATAGATAAAAATATCAGCTTATATGACTGAGAAACACCAGGCTGGAGGAGGCAGCTCAGTCCACAGGAACGGTGAGTTTTTTCATGCCAAACCCCAGAATTAGCCACACTAACCCTCCCAGGTGTGGCCAGTACTTGGAAAATCACAGGCTTGCACTCTAGTGCTTGGAAGAGCAGGTCAGAATGCACAGACCGGGGGAGGACAGATCCACACCTGACTGACCAGCCCCTGACAAATCTCAACATTTTCCCATAGAGAGCTCTGAGAGAGTGACAAATAGAAGCCTTTTCATGGGGAAATAGGAAGCTAAGGCCAAGGAGGTTCCAACTGCCTCCTCTAACCTCAGAACCTGCAAGTCAGCTGAAACCGGTTTGGCTCAGTGGATAGAGCGTCAACCTGCGGACTGAAAGGTCCCAGGTTCGATTCCAGTCAAGGGCATGTTCCTTGGTTGCAGGCACATCCTTGGTGGGGGGTGTGCAGGAGGCAGCTGGTCGATGATTCTCTCTCATTGATGTTTCTAACTCTATCTCTCCTTCTCTTCCTCTCTGTAAAAAATAAAAAAACAAAAAAGAACCTGCAACTCAGTGTCCTTGAATTATTAGTTAGGCTGGAGGGCTGGAGTAGGAATAAGTGATTGCTGTATAATAAGCCACACAATTTAACAAATAACCAGCACTGAAAGTGGAGAGCATACATCCAGAGCAGATTTGGAGGGAGAACGCAGCCTTCTTAATTCCTGCATCAAGTGTGTAGTCCGCTGGTTCGCAGAGGGCTGCCCCTCTCCTAAGCTCAGGTTTGTACTGAGAACTAAGATGTGCTGAATGGGGCCGAGGACATCCTGGCATGTCCTCTGGGTCCTGAGGGGTGGGGTGCACACATAAGTCCCACCCAGCTTTGGGAGAGGAGGCATCGCAGAGAAGTCCTCGTGAGAACCAGAATGCACTGCTGCCAGGATGTGGGCACACGGGTGGCCCTTGGTGCTGAGGTGGCATTGGCATGACCCTCAGCTCTCAAAAGAGAGGAGCGGCTCAGAGCAGAACAGGAGTGGAGAGTCCTGTTTGGCTGCCCATGATGTTTCACTCTCCATCAAAACACACCAAATCGTGCCCAGGTTCTTCCAGAGCAGGGGACTCTTTAGGGAATCTCAGGATCTGCTTGCTATCATCCCACCCAACCCTTTTCCCTAATCATTTCATTAAATTCAGATGTGTCAATATTTATACTTTGGAGAGAGGCAAAAAAAAAAAAAAAAAAAAACCAACACAAAAAAACAGCACCTATAAGTCAGCCAGCCAAAACAAAATAGCATAACCACACGTAGAATTTGAGTCTTCTTGGACAGATAGTCTATACTCAAAGATAATAACATTTTGCTTAAATTGTCTAAATTGGCTCTTCTAGCTCTAAATATATTAAAATTTGATCTTCCAAACTGCTCTGGCTCTATTGACCCAAGGGACTTATTCTCTGCTGCCAAAGAAGAAGTGGGGAACGGACATCATCTCGAGAGTGAAGAGCTGACAGCCTTTCACCAGGAACCCAGGTAGCATGGCCTCACCTGGCCTGTACCCCTGGGCTTTCTTCAGAGATCTGGTTGGAAGGGTCAGGCAAAACTGCTTTATCAACAAGCTATTTACTTTCACAGATGTTTCTTTGGAGATTTCCACCTACTCAAATACTACTGAAGCAAAGCATGTAATAAGGATCAAAGTAATGCCAACAAACACCCCTGCCCTGTGCAGTAGCCATCCCAAGGCTGCCCCGCATGGTGGTGCAGGGGCCCCGCAAGCAGCTTCATGCCTGTCTATTCTGGGTTGCTCTGCACAGATAAACATCAGCGGCCGAGAATCAGGGATTTCACTGCTGGCCCCAGCTCTATCACACGCACCCCAGTGAGGATCAAGGGAAGAAAGACCAGGCCAAGGATGACTCAGTAAAATCCATTATCTGTGGGAATGACATTAGAATAGGTCCAGATGACAGAAGCATTTGTTTAGAAGGGGCACAAGTCTATAAAAATGTTATCTTTGGGCGTAAGCTATTCAAACAAGAAGATAAAATCTGGAAATAATGGTAAATTGATGTAATCTACTGTGCAAGGGTCCAACCCTGTCTGTGATATCATCCAAGGCCAAGTCAAGTCAGGCGTGATGAGAATGACGCTATCTCTGCCTGGTCCTGTCTAGACAAACACAACCACATAAAGGAGAATTAGGGCCTAAGCCAGTTGTCCACTAGAGAGAATCCCTAACATCATGGGGGCAGCAGCTAAGCTGCTTCTCTGCTCACCTTTGGGCAAGAGAATAAATGTCACAACGCTGTTTGAGCAGCTCCTGGGGTTAAATGCCACATGCCTGATAAATTCAGGTAACTGATGGCATTCTGGTTTGGCTTAAGAAAAAGAGATTAAGTTACTTCCCTGGAGGAAACTGCAGAACCCAGATATTAGGATCTTGAAGATACACAGAAAGAATTGCTAGAAGGAAAAGTGCTAGTTAAAGAAAGAAAACTTTAGTGGTAAAAAAAGAATTTAACATTTTTACTTCACCAAATTGGCTATATTGGCTTTCTCCTGCCCACTGATTACTTTTTTGGAGTTACACGGTCATCCGAGTCACTCCGCTGTCAAGAGTCTTGCATCCATTATCCAGATTAACTAACGATGTTAACAAACTTTGGTCTGTGATCCTTTAAATAAGTGAACTGTGGAGTGGAAATCTAAACCACAACTTAAAAATACCAGAGAGATTTACATATTTTTGTTAAGAACCTTTGCATAAAATTACCTATCTTTGGAAATTAAAAGTTTATTTTTAAATTTAAAAAAAAATTTAGACAATAAATAAAACCTTTTTAAATTTACTTTTAGAACCCAGCATCTTAGTTTGATATCAAATTATTTCTAAAGTCGCTAATAATATTAGTAAAAATAAATGACTAAAGGTAATAAAAAAAAGAAGGTGGACAATAGATATGCATAGAAAATGAAAAAAAAAAGTTTAAAGAATATGGTTAAGCTTTAATGTGAAGTACAGGTGGAGCTAATTGGAAGATACAGGTCTCTGATACCTCTCCTTGTTTCTTAGTCATTCCATGGAGGATACTTAAGCACCTTTTAATAGTTAAGATTAACTAATTTATTAGACATGTTTTAGCTTTGTTTGTGTTATTTTTTTAAATATATTTTTATTGAATTCAAAAAAGAAGGGAAAGGTAGAGACAGAAACATCAATGATGAGAGAGAATCATTGATCAGCTGCCTCCTGCATGCTGGGGATTGAGCCCGAAAACCAGGGCATGTGCCCTGACTGGGAATGACCTCCCAGTGACCTCCTGATTTACAGGTGTATACTCAACCACTGAGACATGCTGGCAGGGATAGCCTGGTTTGTTTTTAAAAACAAAGAGGCCAATACAGATATAAGAGAAACATCCATGATCTGAAGTAAAAAAAACATGACCCTTAATTTCTCTCGTTCCAGATGATCCCTGAGTTCTCTTCTGCAGAACAGTTATCTCCTGCTCCCATCTCAACCCCAGAGTAAAAGTTTAACCACCTTTCTTGACATGGTGTCCAACAATCTGGTGCTTTTCAACCTGCTAGCTCCCGTGGGAATTTGCTCAAAGGCAGAAATGCCCCGTTCAGGGTCTTCTTGGTGAATTGGATGAAAAGAGCAGACTTGTAGGGGATTGACACTTACCCTGTGAGCCATTTCTCGTGCACTCTGCCTTGCACCTACTTGGGAAATGAACAAGAACAGCCTAGGTGCCTGTTTTTATGGGAAACAGAATTTCCTGAGTTACTTCTGTAGTGTCCTCACTCACATACAGGGAGGCAAGCCTTCTCCTAAACTTTACTTTGCATGCAAAGATGCTTATCACTTATGAATGCTTACTCACATCTAGAGAGCAACCAAAGTCGTTTTAATGAGATTTCCGTTTCACCCTTGATGACTCTGACCTTCACTTCCATTCACTACTGTTACCTTCACACGGAGTGGCCAGTGCCTTTCTCGCCCTCAGTAAACTTTCTCAGCCACACCCACCACCTCACCTGACTCTCACTTCATGAGATTGCAGGAGCCCAGCTACTCTAGGTTTATTTTAACCCCAGCAGATGTGTAGTACTAGTGGCTGAAAGAGCCAAGGCTGTTTTTTATAAGCTACCAATTGACAAGTCCATTCCTCCCCAAACTCCGATTTTGAAATGGTTTGAGGAGAGCACAAGAGAATGAAGCTTGTCTTTGGCAACAATCTCTCCAGCATTTCACAGTGAGTTCCCAGATCTGGCAGTTTCCTCTGAGACAGGATGTGTGAGGGAGTCGGGAGACAGGCTCTGAGTGGGAATGATAAGTGTTTTCTAGACCAACCTCGCCGTAGTTGTCCTGCAGTGACTTTGTCGGGAGTCAAAGCATTTGCCTTCCCTGACTCCAGCACAGATGGCCCTTCCCTCAGCCACACCTGTCAAATTCTATCCCCCTCCTCCTCACTCCCTTTCCAAATCCCCACAACCACATGAAAACCTCCCTCTGCTCCGCCTCCATCACATTCTGTATTGCTGATCATATTTTAAATATGTAATTGTTTAATTTCCCTATTAAATGGTTAAAAGGCAAGAGCATTAAAAAAAAAAAAAAAACATCCAGAGCACCCAGAGCTGTGCCCTGATCCAGTAGGAACTCAGCAAGAATCTGTCATACTAAACCGAGACAATACGCTAGGTCTGTCACCAAATCACTGGGTTGTTACTAAGATTAACACTTATGTCTGTTATTCTAAAATGTTTGAAAGTCTCCAAAAAGAAATATTCTAATAGATCTTAGTGAAAAAAGTATATGAGTTGGGATTCAATGTGAGCTTTTATGTTTTTCTTATTACTTTAAAAATGTTATTGAATTTATTGGAGTAACAAATAAAGTTATACAGGCTTCAAGTGTACAATTCTATAATATATTATTTGTATCTTGTATGAGCTCTTGTGTGTGTGTGGTTTTTTTTTAAGATAACTTAATCCAAGAATCTAGCACTTAAGGATTTCCTTATGTAAGTCACAGGATGTAAGCAGAAGTATGTAATGTGATAAGGCAACACGTAAATTATTAATAACTATGGTAGTACAGATTGAGTTTCTCTTCCTGCCACTGACACGTACATTCTGTCCCCTTGGAGGATGGTTAGGTAACATGCCTTTAAAATCCTACTGGCCCCACCTCAAATATTGTGTTTAGTGGTACGGAGGCTACTCGCAGAGGCTTACGTTTCTCCTATCTCATCCTAAAAATTGCCCAGTCATTTTCCTCAGGATTTCAGTCCAGGGACTCACCCTGTAGCTCAGCATTGCAGACAGGTGCACCCAGCAAGCATGCCAACTGGCAGGAACCAGATCCTGGAAATTCAAGTTACAGATTGACACTCAAACCTGCCATTCCCAGGCTGACCTATTATCACAATAATTGAGCTGCCAAAATAATCGGTTTCACATTCATTACCCAGATTAACTAGTGATACCGACAAACTTTCGCTTGTCACCCTTTGGTGAATGAGGGGATGGAAAATCAAAATCCCAAATAAAAAATGTCAGGAAGAGTGGAAAAGATTTGACGTTGGGTGGTGGGCACAGCTGCAATATACAGATCTTGTAACGTAGAAACCCACACCTGAAACCTATATGATCAATGTTACTCCAATAAATTTATTTTTTTTTTTAAAAAAAAAAAAAAGGAAGTTACCTGTTTTCTTCAAAATCAAAGTGCCATAGGGCACTTCCCCAGCAAATGGTTCCAGTGAGGGCAAGAGACATGAGTGGCAGAATCATGCAGATCGGCTTCCAATGTCCTCCCTTCTGCTGGACTTCCTCTGTTTAAGGTGGAGTGTGATGGTGCCTTCATATCAGCCTGGAAATGGCATGTGATGTGGTTGCAATCACACTAAATCAACATTCAAATCCCTCCTCAGCACACTGTATAAGGATGTTGACAAGAAAAATGTTTCTTAAATTTTTTATTTATTTTCTTAAGTAACACAGGAATACATGCTCATTTTAAGCAACTCAAACAATACAGAGTGATATAAGAAAAATACTTAGTCCTCCTTTATTTTAACCAATTCCACTCTCCTCTTCAGAAATATTCCCAAAGGAACTTCTGGTGCCTGTCCATTCAGATCTTTTCCATGTGTACGTGTATAAAACCATGATTTTATATATATATATATATAACCACTTTGAAAACACTATTTCGTGATTTACTGTATTCATTTAACAACCTGCTTCAGAGGTCCCTGCTTGTGGGAACTATATGTATTGCCAGTATTTACATATTCCCTCAGTAAGTTATTTAACCTCTGAGCTTCAGTTCAGGTCCTTTCTCTGTAAAATAAGGATAATGACATCTGAATATGTAAAAGAGAAGCCATTTATACAGCAGGACTCGCTGATCACCTCCTGGTGAACAGTATCTGAGACCCTCATTTTATTGGATGTTTACATGTGTTTACTGACTTCTTGAACTTTTTTGTTCCTTGAAGGTGTGGTATGTGTCTTTTTAGTGCTGTGACCCCACTGCCTAGAACTCAGCTGGCACACAGTATAAGCAAGTTAGATGCCTTCTAAGTGTCCGGCTTCTCAGCCTTTGGCATTTGTGCCGGTCCCTGCCCCAAACTGCCAGCTGAGCAGCTGAGCAGGAATCACCAGGTGAGGGGATTTACTAGCCTACTTGGGAGGTGGAGGTGATCCAGCCTGGATTGCCCTTTACAAGAGTACATGACCAAAAGTGGAGGTTGGTGGAGCAGGCAGGCATATGGGAGGTGAGCAAGCAGGTGGTGGCATCAGAGTATGAGGGTGACACAGGGTCTTATCAAGAGGGAAGCCTCAAAAGGAGACTCCAGCAGTCAGCTGACATTTCTTTCCTCCGGGGCAGGAGGTGCCTGGGCCACAGGGATCAGCAGGGCCAGAAGGGGCAGCACTGTGCCGGGACCTCCCCCTCTCATCATCAGAAAGCAGCCCCTGGAATCCTGCAGGGTTAGAGCTGGAAGGGGTGTTGGGAATATTTAGTTCTGTGATTCCCAGACTCTAATAAGGATAAGAAATCCCCGAGCATTTGTTAAAATGCGAGTTCCTAGCCCAGAAGCACAGAAATTCTGAATTCTGATTCGGTAGGTCTGGGGATTTGGTCCCATCTCTCGGTTATACAAATGAAGAAAAGATAGAAACAGTGTACACGGCCTGGGAGTGCAGAGCCTGAGCATCTGACACAGTGAGGGAACTCAGAGTTGCTCAACAGGAGAAGGTTCTGGGAGGCAGCAGGAAACCAGAAAGGCCGCCTGCCTCACTGTCTCCAAGGCAAGACAGCAGAGCACCTACCAGGGCGGTGCTTTTCCAAGTCCAGACCCTGACCAGCAGCATCAGCATCACCCTGGAACTTGTTCAAAAATCACATTTTTGAACCTCACCGCAGAGCTGTTCAATCAGAAATTCTGGGAGTGGGCCCCAGCAATCTGGTTTAACAAACCCCCTAAGTGGTTCTGATGCACATCGATATTTGAGAACCTTACAACAAAGAATAATCGAGTGACCATTTTTGTTGCCTTTGAAAAACTTTAACTTGCTTCTGGATATAGGTGTCTCTAGTGTTCTGGAAACTCACCGGAAACCTCACTGCCAATACACTGTCAAGGTCATACTTGGGAGAATTTGAGAAATGACTCCACTCTCCTAAATAGGGTAACAGATCAATTCCAACGATTTCCAGAAATCCATTATGTATAGAAATTGATGATGCAAAGTGTCAACTCCAGTGCTCTGACTCCAATTTGAACTGCTATGAAACGTACTCATCAGCATCACCACCGTAACTAGCACCATCACCATTGCCAACATCTACCTCGTGCTTACTATCTATCTGACACTGTTATGAGAACTTTATAAATATTTATCCTCTTAATTTTCAAACAGGCACACAAGTCATATGGTTGGTACTACTATATTTGTATTATCCCATTTTACAAATGAGAAAACTGAGGCAAAGAGAGATTAAATGATCTGCCAATAGTCCCACACTCCTAAACGGCAGAGTAGGGTTTTCAACCCAAGTAGATGGCCTTCTGAACCTCCACCGCTGAACCCTGCAAGAGAGGCAGCCCGGATAGTAGTTCAGAGCGCTCACTTTGGAGCCAGGCCATCTGTGTTTAAATCTAGCTCTGTCACTTACTAGTAGTAATCATCTGTTAACTACTCTCCTGGCCTCTAACCTCACTCTTTCCTGATAATCTAACCTAAAACAATCCTTTTTCACATGGAAACAAACTTTTTTGTCAGTATCTTCCTTAAAATTCTTCCTTTTCCCCCTTTCCTATAAGATAAAATATAAGCATACTTAGCCATTCACAAAGAAATTCTCACTTAACTCATCCTGCTTCAACTTCTACCATTCTTTCCTAGTACACTGAGCCACAGCCATTCCAAAACAGCTTACTACTCTTTAAGCCAGCCTGTACTTCCTCAACTGGAATCCCCTACCCTCCATTTCTTCTCTAACTTTGGAAAATTCCTACTTACTTTTAGATTTCTAAACCACTGCTTCCTTTAGGGAATTCTTCCTTGGGTCCCTCCTATGTAAGCTTAAGGCATCCTTTTTTTTAAATCCTCACCTGAGGATATGTCATTATTGATATTTTGAGAGAGAGGGAGGGCCGAACTAGATATGCATCGTTTCCTGACATTATACCGTGGAGATATCTTCAACTGAGCATCTAGTTCTAGGAATCATTTAGTGAAAAATGTCTTTACCAATTCAAACATGCTTTGGTACCATGACACATTTTTGAAAGTTCCAAGATTTTCCTTGTGGCTCTTGAAAGGAATTCTGGCGGAGCCTTAGCTTGCAGCTGTGTGGATGAGAGGAGCTGCCCGGTGGATAACCACTCACAAAGGCCACATGGAGGAAAAGTGGGCGCAATGGCTGGGGTGAAAGAAAAAAATCTGAAACTGATCTGATGGCATGAAAAGCTCAGATTTACAAATTCAACCATCAAGCATCTGTGTCTAAAAACTAAAAGAAATAAAACTACCAGAAACATATCTAAAGCTTCATTATAGTAGCTTGCATAGTTTAACAGTGCATCTAACAATGCTTGATTGATGGTTACTTGAGTTCAACCTGTTTATCACAGATTTTTATACACCAATATTTATAAATTCCAAAATAATGTGTCATTATATCCATGATGTCATAACACATAATATAAACACACATATAATATATATATATAAAACAATATATGAGCATGTGTGTGTATATGTCATATAATAAAAGGCTAATATGCAAATAGATGGAATGGCAGAACGACTGGTCGCTATGACGAGCACTGACCACCAGGGGCAGACGCTCATCACAAGAGCTGCCCCCTGATGATCAGTGTGATCCACAGGGAGAGTGCAGCTCAGCCAAAAGCGCTGAGATGGGCTCACAATTGATGAATGCAGCAGCAGTAGTGGGAGCCTCTTCCAACTCTGTGGCAGCACTAAGGATGTCTGACTGCTGTCAGTCGGACATCCCCCAAGGGCTCCTGGTCTGCAAGAGGGACCCCGCCCACCAAAGTGCACAAATGTCATACACCAGGCCTTTAAAATACACACACACACACACACACACACACACACACACACACACTGAGTGGCCAGATTATTGTGATCTTTGAACACATAATAATCTGGCCACTCAGTATATATATTAGAGGCCTGGTGCATGAATTCGTACATGGGTGGGGTCTGGCCAGCCTGGCCAGGAGTAGGGGACATGGGCAGTTGGCCAGCCTGTCTGCTGAGTGGCCAGATTATTATGCATTCAGAGATCATAATAATCTGGCCACTCAGTATATATATATATATATATATATATATATATATATATATATATATATAATCTCAGGGAAGAAGTAAAATGGCACTTATATTACAAAATCAAACCCTAATGGCATACTCCTTTAGTACAAACTTTTCATATTAAAAAGCTTCCCCAATCTTTGAAAATATCTGTTTGAAAAGTAAAAGCTAGCTCAAGATTGTTTCTGGGGTGAAATTCTCCAGATTCTAACTTCCAATCATTGTTTACAGTTTTCTAGATGATAATGGGGAAAAGATTCCCAAGGAAATGATCTAAGATCTTTGGACACATTGATGGAAACTCTAAAAGAGGTTAATTATTAAAATGTAGCCCAACCATAATTCTAAATGTAGTGACACTCTATATTTTTATAGTTTAAAAGCAGCAATGGTATTAAGAAACATGTTGAGCTCATGCTCTTTGTGGTCCTTAAGGACGCATGGCCCTAAACCTTCATGGACTTATACTTTGCTTGGCTAGACATACATATACATATATACATACATACAAACACTCAATTAAGTTTAGAAGGCAGTGTGTCCTACATTTTACAGAATTGGTGCAATGTAAAAATTGCTTCAAGAATCTTGAAGAGATCAAATCTGAAAGAGATAAAATACTGAATGGGAAGGACTCTGTGAAAGAAACAGAGAGAGAGGTCTGGAAGAAAAAATAATTTAAAAGAGAAATGGGCCTGACAGGAAAAGAATATGTGGAAGGCGAAGGCACAGAGGCAAACTGCATGCTCCCACCTCAGGGACTTCGCGCATGCTGTTCCCCTTGCTTGGAATGCTTCCCTTGGATGTGCAAGTGGCTCACCCCCTCACTTTTTTTTTCAGGTCTTTAACTAAAAAAATCACCTTCTCCGTGTGGCCTTCCCTGGCTACCTTATCTAAAATTTCAACCCTGCCACCCTCTAAAGTTTCATTATCTTTTCCTGCTTTAGCTTTTTCTCTTCAGTACCTAGGAGTATCTAACCTGTTTCATATTTTAATTACTTATCTTGCTCTTTGTTTCTTTCACTAGAATGTAAACTCCATGAAACAGGAAATTTTGTTTGTTTACACTGGATTCCCAGCACCTAAAACAGGGCCTGGCACAGAGGAAGCATTCAGTAAGTGATCGTTGAATAAGTTCTATGGAGTAGTAAGGGGTTGGTGAACAGGCTATGACTAAAATACCAAATAGACAGGAATAGAAATTTTACATGAGGGCATCAGGTTTATGAATTCGGGCAGACAGTTTGGAGACAGTCGAGGAGAACCTGGAGTATCCTGCCAGGAACTCATACGTAAATGGCTCCTGGGAGACTCTGAAAGGTCAGCTGGTCTCTCATTTCTAGGCAGCCCTGCACATAAGTCACTCCTGACAAAAGAAGCTAATCAGCTTTCTATTTGCACAAGGTTCGTTGCATGTTTCTTAGAGGCTGAGGCAAACATCACGGAGCTCAAATTTACAGCCTGGCCACTCCGGTTTCAACCTCAGAAGGGGATATTTACATCTGTGCAGAGCTGAGTTGCTCAATTCCCTTTCAATGTTTTAGATGATTGGCCCCGAATACAATTTCCATTCACTCTAATGGAAAAACTGGAAAGGAGAGCATGGTTTATTGTGAAATGAGTATTTTCTGTTATAAAGTCAGACAAACGGCTCTCCTAAAGGGGCCTGCCAGGGGCCTCTGGCTCGTTGGCACTCACCACTACAGTTGTGCTCACCAGCAGAGAACATTCTAACCATTTGAAGAGTGGAGTGGCATATATACACTATCTGTGCACTCTCGTCAGGGTCCTAAAATCCACTCATATCCCTTTCCAGCATCTCTCTCCATCTAATTTGGAAGAAGACGTATAGAAGACATGATACGTGATAGACACTGAATATTGTATGTGGGAGGGAGCTGGACTTCCAGCTTGCTGCCACTCCACCCTGTGTATAGGGCAGTCACAGGTTCAGGGGTCCATTGACAATATAAGTTCCAACCTGTTTCCCAGCAGAGAGCATGCAACACCCAAAAAAAGAAAGGTTGAACAAACGTAAATGACAAAGAAGTGGTGGAGCAGAAACAGGAGGACATCCAGCCAGATGTAAACCACACAAAGTAGGCATTCGGTATCTAGTTGCTAAGTTGAATTATTTGTTGAAAACTTAATTTGTCTTTAAAGAATATTTACTCCCATTTAGTTGGTTTAAATGAGTCTTAATATAACCAACAATAAACTATTGCACCAGCTAGCAAAACCAAACTGCTGGTTGCATGCTCTGATTGATGAGATGAAAAAACAACAAAAACATTTCTAATTAACATTTGAAATTCTTGAGTGAAATAGTCAACAAACTGAAACAAAACAATTAAAAGGGTTCAAAGACATATGAGCAAATTACCTCCATTTTCAAACCCTCGTTTAAATCAGGCAGAGAAAGATAATAGCTTTCTATGTTTTTTAATTATTTTCACTCTAATCCAATATTTACTTTCCAACATGAACATTACATGGCTCATATTGATTTTAGACCAAAAAAGGCATATAAAATATTTACCAATTCTCACATACACACACACAACCATCAACAACAAGCAAACATGAAAACATCAATGGAGATAAAATAGTTTAGTATTGTTATTGAGTATCAGTTTTATTTTGAGCCTAGCAACAGGCATACACTTTAGGTTTCCTTATATAATTTTGCCAGAGGCCCGGTGCACAAAATTCATGCATGGGGGTTGAGGGTTGGAGGAGTCCCTCAGCCCAGCCTGCACCCTCTCCAATCCTGGACTGTTGGCTCCTAACCACTCACTCACCTGCCTGCCTGCCTGATTGTCCTCTAACTGCCCCCCTGCCGCCTAGTAACCCCCCAACTGCCCCCCTGCTGGCTGGCCTCCTCCCAACTGCCCCCCTGCTGGCCTGGTTGCCCCTAACTGTTCAGAAGGAAGTTGGACATCTGGAAGATGTGCGGTCATCGGGTCTAATTAGCATATTACCCTTTTATTAGTATAGAAGAGTGAGGGCGCTCATCAACTAGCCCACAGGTTCCATTTGCCAAATTAAGCTTGTTAATAATGTGGTGATATACATATTATTTAGAGTGCATTTTCCTATTTTGAACTTGAAGTACTAATTTAAAACAAATAAAGAAAACAGTTCACCCTTATATAACTTTCCTCCTTTGGACATATGTTTAGTAATCAGTTTGCCATTTATACTTTGTCTACCTGGTCAAATGATACAGATTTTGTTGGCATTTTATTGCTTTTAGAAATTGTCTTAATTTACTTAGGATTCATAATTGCAAACTTGATAGCGTTAAGACTTTTCTAGACAGGGAAAGGAGAAAATGAATATTTATGGAGCAGCTTCTCTGTGCCTTCTTCATGGGTTGGATGTAAACTTTGTGTGTTAGATGTCATCTTTATGTGTTTTATATGTCAATTCATTTCAGTAAAGGTATATTATCCTTATTTTACCTCTGAGGAACTAAGTTTTAGTAACTGGCCCATGGTCACACTGCCAGAAATAGAGCCAGAATCGAATCCAGGTCTGTTGAATTCCAAGGCCTGGGCTCTTGCCCATGAAGGGACAAGAGGCAGGATTATGCAAGAACTGGAGTGGCCTCAGAGATCACCTAATCCAACATGGCAAACCCTCCCTCCTTCTCCCATTTGCCACTCTGCCAGATACACACATTTCAGACAAGAACACTGAAATCAGATAATTAAAATGTTTTGCTAAGCCACAGGTCATGCAAATGGAGAATATACTCATTCAAAGTGATACTTAACAGTTTAAACGATGCAAATTTTTAAAAATTGATTTTTAGAGAGAGAAAGAGAAATATTGGTGTAAGAGAAAAATTGATCAGTTGTCTCCTGTACTTGGGGATCAAACCGATGAACACAGACAATACAGTGGTAAAGGCCTAAGGAGGGGGTGGGAGCTGCATAGACGGAATCAATGGGGCATGGGGGGGGAAAGGGGAACATCTGTAATACTTTCAATAGTAAAGACAGTTTTAAAAAATTATAACACACATACACACACAGAATACATCTTAACTGTAGTAATTTTTTAATGTCATTTTCTAGTGACCTACAAATGAGTTAAGCAGCTAATATTTTACCCAACCAAACCTGGAAAAAATAGGCTTTGTTTCATTCATTCATTCATTCATTCATTCATTCATTCAAGAAATATATATTACATACCAGGCCTGAATTAGGCACTTGGTACAGGGTGTGTGTGTGTGTGTGTGTTCTTGGTGTGCAAAGATATACTTTATAGTTGCATATGTATTTATCTGTATTTAGATAAAAACTAATATTATTACATTTCTCCTTTTCCCTTCATCTTTTGATCTAAGATTGAAATTATATATTGCTCATTACTTCAGCTTGTTCTCAGCTTATTTTATTTCTAATATTGTTGCAAAAACATAATTTCGCTGGCCTTTGTTTTGAAGTTGAAGAAGGAGAAGATGGAGACTGAGGGTAAAGGTAATGAAAGTCTGATAAGTTTGCCTATTATAGAACTAAGGCCCACATTACAAGGAAAATACAACAGCCAACAAGTTTTACTATGTGCCTATTAGGTGCCTGGACTTTAATATATTGAAGGCTCTTTATGTCAATATGGTCACAACTTGAATTTCACTGTTTACCTTTAATGATTTAAGAAAGCCGAAAGGATGTAGACAGAGCTGGTAGGAGGCCTCTGTTACTGTCCAGGTGAAAGGCAACTTAAGTCAAGATCAGGGTAGCATCAGACATGGAGAGAAATGGATGGAGATGGAGAATGTCACACTTGCTGATAGAACTGCAGGTGCTACAATTTCACTGAGATTTGGGAAGAATATGTCACAGTCAGGATTGGTGGGGAACATCATTAATTGGTCTTCATTTATCATATTCATGTTAAATTTAAGATGTTTTGAGACCACCAAGGGGGATATGCAAGGACATTACATGCCCTGGTATTTGAAGAAAAGACCTGGACTAAGAGATAAATTTTCAAGTTACCGCTATGTAGAGGGGATTCAAACTTGGTCATGGAACTTGACTGAGAAAAAAACCATGGAGCAAGAAAAGAACAAACAGACCCAGGACTGAGCCTTTATGACGGTTAACACTTAAAAGTCTAACAGTTCATGTCGAGGAGCATGAACCTAAAAGGGAGTTGAGGAAGAACAAAGAGAAAATTTATTGGAAAACCAGTAGAGCGTGAAAGCCAGAAGAAAGGAGTGTTTCAAGAAGGCTAGGGTAGGGGTGGTCCATAGTGTTAAATGCTGCTGAAGGCAAGTAAAATGAGAATGGGATTGGCAAACTATTCCATAACCAGTTATAGTTTCCAGCTAAGGAGAATCTTATTACTGAAAGAGAAAATCTTATTATGGAGAGAAAAAGGAATAAAGGGAGGGAAGAAAGAAAGGAGGGAGGGAGGAAGGAATGCATGAAGAAAGGAATATAATTTTTTAAGACAAAAACAAAACTAGAGACATGATTCTTGGCACTCTCTAACTATGGATTGCAAATTCCAAGTTTCAGATTCCTCTTTAAATTATCTTCTTTGGCTAGCAAGCAGAAAACAATGTTCTTCACCTTTTGACAGATTAGAATTGTCAGTGTTCTTCTCCCTTGAGGAGAATTCTAGATGTGGAATTTTTTTGGCTTAAAAAAGAAACCTTTCACCACCGACATCGACACACTCCAGGAGGAAATGTCAGTCTCAGTGAGCCTCTCCATTACCCGTAAGATTCAGCCCATGACATCTCCCTGCCTGGAGCTCCCAGTCAGCTCGCACTCAGGAACCCAGTGGATCGATTCCATAACCATCATTATAGACAGCCCAGATTGGCAAAATTCCTTTATGCGCAGGGATAAATCAGCTTTCAGGTAGGGATAGGAACTTATCCAACCAAACAAAAATAGAGGCTATCTTCACAATATACAATTTTTTTCAAAGTTGGTTTTTTTTTTGACACATGAATTTTTTTTTTTTTTCTTAGCAGGCAAAATTTTAGACTAGAAGTCCAGACATCTGAACTTAGTTTTGTTAAATATACCAACTTACATTATAATGTGGGCAAGCCATGTAACTATCCTGAGTTTCAGTTTCCTTGTCTTTAAATTTTTTAAACAGTGTCTAGCTTACCTATGTTTCATTGTTGTCATAGTGATTATTGTCATGCATATTAATGTTCTTTAAAAACCACCAAATGTTATTAAAATGCCATAAAGATCTTTTTATTAATGTTTTCAACTTATTGTGAATACGACTTAAATTTACAAAGACTGTTAAGACAAACAATCAACAGAACAGCCCTCTAAGTGCTTACAGCAGAGATTTTAAAACTTTATTTTATTTAGGCGTGACAATTCATATCCTATAATTTCCGTGGTATTTTTAAAAGGCCTACCCTGATGCTCTGTCAAAAACAAATAAATAAACCCATAAATAAATGCCTTGCTTTGGCTGTACCTTAACACTTTTTATAAAAATAACCCCACCTAATCCAGATGGTAAAAGTCACCCCAACCACTCACTTCAATTCTCACTTTCTCCATGAGCCCTTCCCTGACTTTAGCCCATTGTGATTGCCCGGTCTGTGGTTCTGTAGCCACAAGGACCAGCGTGTTCTATGCTCGTTTACTGTGGGCTTTATTTGTTCGGGTTATGTGCCGCACCAGGTTCAACTACGACAACGAGAATCAGCATTGAAAAAATCCAAGGTACAACCCATTGTTCTTTTACAGCTGCTCACAGAACCTAACCCACACCAGACACATATGTTTGTTAAGTTCTTAAATTGGAATAACATGAAGCAGTGTGTGGGATAAAGAATAAAAGGCTCAGAAGTTATCAAGCTGGAATTTTAGCTCACCTCTGCCACTCTCTGGCTGGTGGCACTGTATAATTCGCATAACGTCCCTGAGCCTTCCTTATCTGTAAATGAGAAGCTCTTGTTAAGTCCAGTCCCTTTGAGTCAATTCTATGAAAATCAAGATTGTATTTGTGGATCCTTTCCAGCAATTACCTTCAAAATATCTCCCCACCCCCACCCCCCAATGTCACAACATCTAACTTGGTTACTTTCCTATTACTATTTCTAGCATTAACATAGTATTCATTCAGCCCTTACAATGTGTCATGACCTGTGCCAAGCACTTCCCTTGTATTATCTCATTCAGTAGGCACGTCTCTGAGGTATTAACCCCATCAGGACTGCTGCTCTGGGAAGTGGCTAACACAGCCTGTGCTGACCCTCTTAATCGCGAACACCAAATGCTACCACAGTGACTGCCATCCCTGCTGTCACTGTTCTATTGGCAACTTGGTCCTTCTGTTCCTAACCCGTGCGAGAAATCCCCTTTGACCTGCAATTCTGAGGCAGGTGCCTGCACCTTAGTTGCAAGGAAGGCCGGAAGAGCAAACAGCTGGCATTATGCTTATTGTGAATGCATTCCTTAAGCATAGGAAATAGAATCTACATGCTGCACAATAAAAAAGAATGACAAATGTCCACCCTAAGTGTCTTCACTTTTATAATTCCTATTTTGCAGGTCAGGAACCTGAACTTAGCAAGGTTAAATAACTTGCCCAAGGTCAGAGAGACGGCAAGTGGCCAAGTCAGTTTATCTGAACCAAATAATACTCTGCTTCCTTCAGGCTCAATAGCTCCCATTGAAACGTGAGACTGTAAGGACAGGTTAGTTTGGGCTGTAGATCTCATTATCTTCATCACCTTTATCATTGTCATTCACCGTATCATGACAAAGACAATCTACAGAGTTGTCACTCAATGACCAATCTACCCACAAACCCCAAGTCACTGGGATGTACCTGTTGATACTGATAGACAGGATGACATATTTCAATAAAAACACTTTTAAAAGTAGTTCCCCTAGACAAAATCAGAATAGATTAGATAAACACCTCTTGTCGGGGGGCAAGTCATAACTCATAACTCTGGAGCCAAAGTTTAGCACCTATGTTAGAGAAAGAGTTTTCACCTCCTAAAACAGCTACCATTTGCAACTAGTTTCAATAACAACACCTTTCCAAACAGCAACCTGTTCGCCCTGAAAGCTGTTTCCATCGCAATTATGAAAGAGGAAAGCTTCTGGTCCTCTGATAATAACTTGGCCCATTCGAGAGAACACTGTACCCTTAAGAGGTGGATTCATATCAGAAAAGCCTGAGGAAGGCAGCCCTCTTCGCCCTCCCCACACACCCTCACACAGACCTTCCTGGAGCATAAGAGAATTGCTGTGCAGTGAATTCCTGGTTGTGCTTGTATGTAGTAAGGGGGAAGAGAAAGAAGAGCAGCATAGATATATTAAATCTATGGAGAGCCCCCAAACCACATTTTATGGTTATAAGCATCGGTTTCCTTTACCATAAACCTTTTGCCAGAACTGAAAATAAGAAACAAAATCTCTAATTGGGGTTTGCTCTCCCTGCCCTTCCTCCCAACCAGGCTGCCAGTCCTCTTTCCATAGAGTTGATAATAAGCAGATAAAGGGTCCAAAAGCCAGTACAAGGGGGATGTCAGGGAGAATCCAACGGCAGGGGCAACCTGGAAAACAGCTACTCACTTGCTTTCCACAGGTTGCCCCTTTATGAAGGAACCAAGAATCAATGAAGGGAACCATTCTTGCTCCCTAAGCAGCACCCTTCATGTGATTCTATTCAAATATTGAGCTTTGATAGACTTCTAGAAATTATTTTTATTTCTCTAAACTCATATGTGTGACCTGCTCCAGCTCGCTGCGGGAAGTGTGCGAAGTATGTGTACTCACTTGCCCTGAGTCATCTGTTTCTAATTTAAACACACTCTTCCCAGCTACCTACTCCAACCATAACTATTCACTGCACTTATCATAACAATTTGCCTAAAACAAGCAATAAAAAGAATGGAGCTTTCGCCTGTGGCCAGGAACTTGCACGAAGCGTCGGCCTGCCAGAATTCCATGCCTTTCGCTCCGGTACCTTTACCATTGCTAACGAGGCCTCTTGGTCCTTTGGAGCGGCAGTCCCTGGAGACAGAGGGCAAGAACAACAGACAATAAGGGTGGTCTCTCACAGCTGTCATTTCTCAAACTGTTGCACACTGAAAACTCTCTACTCTTTGTGAAGAGGAACCATTGGAAAGCTGCTTAAAGGTCAGAAACCAAGAGAATTCAGAGAGAATATTTCATATCCTGAAAGATTAAGGAAGTGTCTTATAAAACAAGCAACAATGGTTTTACTTGGAAACAATTTAATTCCCAACCACACCAACATAATTTTAAATAATCAACAGATCATTTAAAAGAGGAAGATTCTTTGTTGACATTTTTAAAGGATGAATCATTTTAGACAGGTCTGTTGCTCTCATTTGCAGCCTTAATTGGCTTAGTGTGTTTTACACATTGAAGGGTGAAAGTACTGAGATTGATAGAACGAACAGCCCCAGCAGTGAATGAAAAGAACTCCGAGGCCTGCTTTGGGCCCATTACCCTGAGAGGCAGGTGAACCAAATTTGAATGTGTCAGGGGCTAGAAGTATGAGTTTCCCAAAGGGCTAGAAGTATGAAGCCAGGTCAGGAATATGGTCCTGTGACTGCTCAGGGCACTTTCTCTTCCATTGTGTAGGCTTTCTACTTTAAAGAACGGACGCATCCACTCAGAGAGGAACAAAATGTTATGAGAGATCATCATTAGCTGGAAACAACTATTCAAACGGAGAAGGATGGCCACACATTGAGGTGCCATCCTCACTGTTCTTTCCCAAATGTATTTTTAAATGCCACTCTAGCACATTTGGAAATACCTGCAGCCCCTCCCCTGCTCTCTGCTTCTCCAAATTCTATTTGGCCACCAAAGCGCAATGTAAACCCTAAAATACTTTCCCAAGAAGCTCTTTCTGATCATATTTGTCTTCAAAACCTCACCACACACCAAAACAGAGGCAGCAAAGCAAAGAGGTGACAAATAAAGGTTTTAATTAGACAAATCTAGGTCTGGATGCAAAATCTGCTCTTTACCAGGTACATAGGTTTGTAAAAGTAGACAGTCAAGACAGAGGCTCTTGGCAGGCTCAGCTCCAAGCAGCAGACCCAAAGTTCAGTGGTCACCTATTTTGGATACTTCGTCCTGAGGCTGATCTTGCCTTTTAATAGTATTCAATCCAGTTGCAGTAGATTGATTTTAAAAAAATATCAAGTGAATAGTAATGCCACAAAAAATGTCAGAATAGGAAACTCCAGGAATCAGTACCTCCCCACAGGAACTATTGAGATGGCAAGAACTGTAAAGAATCAACTATTTTTGACATCTGGAGTCTAATCAAATACTTATAGTATCCAAGCGTGGCTTGATTAAGAAAGAAGCTAATAAATTTCAGTGCACTTAGGCATTTTGCACAGCAACTACTATGTCCCACCTCAGCCCTGCAGCAAGATCTATGAGAATAATGGCCTATTTTCCTAGCGTGCTTGCTAGGATGGGATATAAAGTTTTGTCCTTTAAATATCTGTGGGCTGTATATTTTGATCTGCATGAGGGATTGACATTGAGGGTGGCCATTGTTTCAATTCTCTTAGGCTGAAGTCAGCTTTCCTGATGGATTCTGTCAAAAGGATTTAAAGAGACAAACTTTCCCCCTCCTTTTCTTACTAGATCCAGGCATTAAAGTAAATCTCTATCCGGTCACCAGCTGGAAATAGAGATAATAGAACAGAGAATTCAGTGACTGCACGTGACAAGAAATGTTTCAATAAGCAATAACTGCAACTTCTGTCAGGGGAAAGAATATGATTTCCAGAGTCACCATATTATAATATTCAAAATATCCAGTTCTCAATAAAGAAATTACAAAGAATACAAAGGAACAGGAAAATATGGCCCACTCACAGAAAAATAAAATGCCAAAAAAAATCTGAGAACAACAATTGTTACTAGACAACAATTTTAAATTAACTTTTAAATATGATCAAATAGCTGAGGTGAACCAGGGATAAAGGACTACAGGAAATTATCACAATGATATATGAACTATCATATATCAAGGAGAAACTATCAATAAAAGACATCAAAGTTATAAAAATCAATCAAATAGAAAAAAACTATAATGGCCAAAATTAAAACTTCACTAGAAGGATTCAACAACAACCTTCAACAGGCAGAAGGAAGAACTGGAGAACCTAAAGGTAGAGCAATTGAAATCACTCAGTCTAAGGATCAACAAGAAAAAATATGAATAAAAGTGAACAGAGCATAGGATTCTAGAGGACACCATCAAGCAGACTAATGTACACATTATGAGAATCTCAAAGTGAGAACACAAAGACAGATGGTTCAAAGAAATAATGGCTAAAACCTTCTCAGATTAGATGGAAAACATAAACTACATTTCCAACTTCAACATACTCCAAACAGCTTGAACTTAAAGAGACCCACCCTGAGAATATTATAATCAAACTGTAAAAAATACAAAGACAAAGAGAGAATCTTGAAAGCAACAAAAGAAAAGTGCCTTGTCATGTACAAGAAATTCTCAATAGGATTAACAACTATCACTCATCAGAAACAATAGAAACCAGAAGGCAACTGGATAATATGTTTATTTCAAGTGATGAAAGAAAAAAAAAAACTATATAAAAGCTTGTATTTTATATTTTTATATTTTATACCTCCTGTTTTATTTCCTATATGAGTTAAAACTAAATTTATAAAAGTAACTATAAATTTATGTCAATTGGTATACAATGTTTAAGAATGGGATTTGTGACATTAACAACGTAAGATGTGGAAAATAAAACAAGAAAAGAGAAGATTTAGTCTAGGTTATTAAAGCTAACGTGGTAACAATTCAACTATATTGTTATAAATTTAAACCCAAAGATACAAAAAGATTTAAAGTGAAAGAGGAAAAGATATTATATGCAAATAGTAACCAATAAAGATCTGGGGTCACCATACTAATACCAAACCAATATAGATATTAAGTAAAAAATTGCTATAAGAGACAAAGAGGGCAGTATATATTGAATAAAGGGTCATCTCACCAAGAAGATATAACAATTACAAAAATTATATACAGGGTGGGGAAAAAGTAGGTTTACAGTTGCTCACATGGAAAATAATACAATAATCTATATATATATATAAATGCCTAAATGTGAAGTGTCCCCTTGGGATTCAACTGACCAGTTTGATAGCTTGCTATGACGTGCGCTGACCGCCAGAGGTTTGCGTAGAACAAAGGTAGGCCCTGACCAGCAGCCAGGGAAGGGAGGCCCCAGTTGGCAGCCACTAGAACCTTACCCGTGTATGAATTTTGTGCACTGGGCCTCTAGTTAATAAATAATATTATAAGAATAAACTCTGTGTTTCACATGTAAATCTACTTTTGCCACACCCTGATGTACCAAACAAAAGAGCAACAAAATATATGAAGAAACACTAACAGAATTGAAGAGGAAATAGACAGTTTTACAGTAATAGTTGGAGACTTCAATACCCCACTTTGAATAATAGTTAGAACATTTTGACAGAGTGACACTATACCCCAGCTATACCTAACAGACGTATATAGAGCACTCCGTCTAACAACAGCAGAATACAGTCTTCTTAAATGCACATGGAAAATTCCCTGGTATAAATCATGTTAGTCCATAAAGCAATTCTCAACAAATTTTAGAAGATTGTAATCATACAAAAATATGTTCTCTGACCACACAGAATGAAGCTAAAAGCCAACAATAAAAGGAAACTGGAAAATTCACCAATATGTAAAAATTAAATCATACATATTTAACCATCCAATAGATCAGAGAATAAATTACTAGAGAAATTATAAACTACTTTGAGATAAAAAAAATTTTTTTAAATAATACTAAAATTTATCAATGTAATTAAAGCAGTGATTTTAAAAAAATGTATAGCTTGCCGAAACCGGTTTGGCTCAGTGGTAGAGCGTCGGTCTGTGGACTGAAAGGTCCCGGGTTCGATTCCGGTCAGGGGCATGTACCTTGGTTGCGGGCACATCCCCAGTAGGGGGTGTGCAAGAGGCAGCTGGTCTATGTTTCTCTCTCATCGACGTTTCTAGCTCTCTATCCCTTTCCCTTCCTCTCTGTAAAAAATCAATAAAATATATTTTTTTTTAAAAATGTATAGCTGTAAATGTGCATATTATAAAAGAAAAAATGATCAGTCAACAATCTAACTTTATATCTTAAAAAAGATATCTAAAAAAAAGAAAAACAAAATCAACCCAAAACTAACATTAGAAAGTCAATAATAGAAGTTAAAGCAAAGATAAAAAAAAAGGTTTAAAAACAATAGAGATAATTTTTTAAAACAAACAAAAGTTGGTTCTTTGATAAGAGAAAACAAATAGACAAACATTTAGCTAGACTAAAAGAAAAGATGCATTAACTATTGTAGAAGCAGAAATAGCCGAGACCGGTTTGGCTTAATGGATAGAGCGTCGGCTTGGGGACTGAAAGGTCCCGGGTTCGATTCCGGTCAAGGGCATGTACCTTGGTTGCGGGCATATCCCCAGTAGGGGGTGTGCAAGAGGCGGCTGATCGATGACTCTCTCATCGATGTTTCTAGCTCTCTATCTCTCTCTCCCTTCCTCTCTGTACAAAATCAATAAAATATATTTAAAAAAAAAAAAAAAAAAAAAAAACTAGAAGCAGAAATAAAAGGGGGGACATTACAAAATGTAAAAGATTACATGAGAGCACTATAAACAATTGTATACCAATAAATTAGATAACCTAAATAAAATGGACAAATTCTTATGAGCAGAAATATTACCAAAGCTGACTCAAGAAGTAGTAAAAATCTTAGCAAACCTTTAGCAACTAAAGACATTGAATCAGTAATCAAAAAGCTCCCAACAAAGTAAATTCCAGGACCAAATAACTTCACCAATGAATTCTAACAAAGATTTAGAGGAAAAATCATACAAATTCTGCTAAACTCTCCCACAAAAATAGAAAAGGGGAGGGACACTTTCTAACCTATCAACAAAGGAGGCAAAACCATAATGGACTAAAGATATTCAATAAATGGTGCTGGGAAAATTGGACAGATACATGCAAAGAAATGTACACCATACAAAATAATAAACTCCAAGTGCATTAAAAACTTAAATGTTAGACTAAAAAACCATAAAAGTCCTAGAAGAAAACATAGGTCCATAAAATTTTAGATATTTCTCATAGCATTATTTTTTCTGATATGTTTCTGCAGGCAAGAGAAACAAGAGAAAAAAATAACAAATTGAACATCACACTAAAAATATTTTGCACAGTGCTGGAGGCTAAGACCAACAAGTAGTTAACATATAAATTTGAGAAGTCTGTCAGAAGGCTGATGGACTTCGATATTCAGCAAGGGCTGAGAATCAGCATAATATTACCCTGCTGCTGGCTGAATGGCTGAAGGCAATCCCCTAACCTGATAATCCTTTAATGTTTACCAAACCTTACCATTTATATGTCTGTTAGATTTACTAAAGGGCAAATGTATATTCTAGTAAATAAAAAACGATGGGTCCAGAGATTCGGGAGCCACTCCATAGCGAACAGGTCACCTCCTGGTGCCGCCCCCCCCCCCCCCCCCCCCAATGATTTCCAAATTGATATTTCTTATCTAGTATATCCATTTGCGCATGGCCCCTTCTCTAAATTCTGAATCCTTGCTGCAAAAGGTTGTGGTATTTCTGGCATCCGAACGAGGGGCATCTGGAGAAGAAGATTCGCAAAGCTAGTACCAAGCTTTGGAAGTCGCAATCCAAAATGGGCGAGGACATCTTTTATTTCAAGCCAGGCTATCATGGGGAAGAATTCGGTTAAAAGGCAAAAATACCATTGTAAATGTTCAGTTTGTATGCTCAAGGATAAAGAAACTAAAATGTCAAGAGGTACTCTCTTAAATCAGGCTCAAGGAAAATGAGTGTCCTTGTCATCTTTAACTATGTGGGCTCTTGTTCAAATTGCAAAATGCCTAATTTGTATTGGGAATCAAAAGTAAGTGATAACTAAAAAGGCTCCGCCAGATCCTCCACCTCCGGTGTGGAGAGGCTCAGTAGCCATAAGGATGGATCTGGCAATCCTCTCACATGGTGACTCTTCGATGCTTTGTCTGAAGGTGGCCATGTGACGCCATGGGACAGGCAGATTTTGGCAAGAATAGTTTTTTGGGCCAGTCAATGCTGTGGAAAGCAGAAGATAAAATGTGTGAATAATAAGCCGAGATCTGGGCTCTATTCTGGCTGTAAGTCCTAGGCAAACATAAAACATCTGAAAAGATTCATGAAAAGAACTATGATTTATTAAGTCTTGTCTATATGTTATGGACACTTGTCTATTGATTATTGTTTTATCTGTCCTTTTTGTTTGGTTTAAAGTGTTTATTATTAGTCTATTAAGCATGCCTTTGATTTAATTTAATAATAAAAGAAACTTAGGTGGCCAGGCCATTACTAAATTTCCCCAAAGGAAATAGAATATGGGGGTGGGGAGAAAGAATATGAGTGGTGCACGTGGCCCACTAATTATTAGATCTTTTGGTGATCCTGTAAAATGGATGCCCACTCTTGAGAGTGCTATTAAAAGTTTCATTTTTGCCATGTTTTTATTTCCCAGTCTGTCATTAAAATTTGGTAGAATTTAGGGATGCATCTGAGATTTCTGTACTCGTGAAAAGAGAAAGGCATGACCCACCGATTTTAGATGACCTATTAACCTTTAAAAGACGGCATTTAAATTCCCATAGTGGGGTCTCCTGGCCAAAGCTTTTTTGGGCATTTTAATTCAGCTCTGCAGGCATTTACATTTTTTTTGCCTCTATCTTATCTATTTTTTGAGTTATTTATGAAAAGTAAAAACATTTATAAAGAAAATGTATTGTTTATTATTAAAGTTATCTTTTAATATATGTTACTGATGTTAATGCCGGGAACTAAAGGTCCCTTTCATCCGATAAAGGTTAAAGCCGAGCCCCCTCTCTTTATGGATACTGTTTTTCTCTAAAAGATGGCAAAAATGACACAAGGAAAATATACAGGCTGGATTTAGGCAACAAGATTAGTATTTCCATAATAAAGGGTTGTTCTTGAATAATGATAGACTGTATTCCAAGATTAACATGAAAGCCACTAAAAGTCAATAAATTATCTCTGGTACAGAATTTGCCTAAGTAAATGCCTTGGATAATAATAATTGGCTTTAAAATCTCAAAATTGTTAAAATATAAATAAATAGATCTAACTAAAATAAAGGATTTTTAGTAAAGCTTTTCAGTGATAATTATGGGTATAGTGATGGTGGTCAAGTAGCCCAGGAGGAGACTGGCTTTGTTCTTTATTGAAGGAGACCAGCTGAATTTCCTGCGACAATAAACTTAGATGTTATCTCTAAAGAAAAATGTGGTGGTTTTAAAAATTAAGTGGCTAAGCCAGACCTGCTTCCAAAGTCTTTGGCAACTTAAAATTTTAGCGTTTACTAAATTAAATAATAAAAGTTATTAAATATCTAGTTATTTTAAAATGACAAAATACTGAAATATTAATCTGAGTTTGCCGCATATAAAATATCTAGAGGACAAGACTGAATCTCTTAATTAAATATGTTTTATATTTTATTTGAAATATTCTTAAAACTGTGAAGATATTACTAATCTAAGAAATGGTAAGTATTTAACTTGCCAGATAAAATTTGAGGTTTCTAAGAGTTAAAAGTTCAAATTGAGTTGGGAGAAATTATATGGTTATGATAACAAAATGTATTACTAATCTAAGAAATGCTAAGTATTTAACTTGCCAGATAAAATTTGAGGTTTCTAAGAGTTAAAAGTTCAAATTGAGTTGGGAGAAATTATATGGTTATGATAACAAAATATATAAAGTACAGAAATTTATTTTTTAAGAGAATAAATCTTGTATTTTCTCTGGAGAAATTAGTAGTTCAAAATATATTGTAGTCCCTATGTGTCCATCAGTAGATGAGTAGATACAACATATATGTATTCCCATGTTTATCACAGCACTTTTCACAATAGCCGAGGTGTGAAAACAGCCCAAAAGTCCATCAATAGACGAATAGATAAAGAAAATGTGATATATACATACAAGAGAATATTATTCAGTCACAAAAAGAAGGAATTCCAGCCATATGTGGCAAAATTCATATGATGAACCTTGAAGACATTATGCTAAGTGAAATAAGCCAGTCACAGAAAGAAAAATACTGCATAATTCCATTTACTTGAGGGATCTAAAATAGTCAACTTTATTGAAACATAAAGTATAATGAGGAATGGGAAATGGAAAGTTGCTGTTCAACAGGTAAAAAGTTTCAATTATGAAAGACAGAGTAAGTTCTAGAAACATGCTGTACAAAAGTATGCTTATAAGTTAACAATATTTTATATGTAAAACTTTAACAGGGTAGATCTCATGTCATCTGTTCTTACCACAATCAAATAAATAAATAGATAATTTTTAAAACACATGAGACACCACACTCATTAGAATGGCTATAATTAAAACACACACACACACACACACACACACACACACACACACACACACGATAAATAAATAAATAAATAAATAAATAAATAAGGTTGTTGAGGATGTGGAGAAATAAGAACCCTCATAAATTATTGGTGAGAATGTAAAATCAGCCAGTTCCTGTGGAAAACAGTTTGGCAGTTCCTAAAAAATGTTAACTGTAGTATTACCATTTGACCCTGAAATTCCACTCTTAGGCATATAACCAAAACAACTGAAAACATACTCAAACTAAACTTGTTCAGGCATGTTCATAACATTCACAGTAGACAAAAAGTGAAAACATCCAATGTCCAACAAAGGCTCAATTGTCCAACAATAAATAAATGCATAAACAAAATTTGATCTATCTATACTAATAAAAGGGTAATGTGCTAATTAGACTGGGTGACCAGACATCTTCCAGATGTGTGACTTCCTTCTGGACAGTTAGGGGGCAACCATGCTGGCAGGGGGGCAGTTAGGGGCAACCAGGCCAGGAGGGAGGCATTTGGGGGTGACCAGACCAGCAGAGGGGCAGTTGGGGGTGACAAGGCTAGTTGGGGGGCAACCAGTCTGGCAGGGGGCAGTTGGGAGGTGACCAGGCTGGCAGGGGGGCAGTTAGGGAGCTATCAGGCAGGCAGGCAGGTGAGTGGTTAGGATCCAGTGGTCCTGGATTGCAAGAGGAATGACCAACTGGAGAGGGTGCAGACCAGGCTAAGGAACCCCCTCTCCTATGCATGAATTTTGTGCACCAGGCCTCTAGTATATAAATAAAATATTATTTGGCCATAAAATAAAATGAAATATTGCTATATGCTACAACTTGGATGAACCTCAAAAATATTATGTCAAGTGAAAAAAACACAGACACAGAGATCACATATTGTATGGTTCCTTTTGTATAAAATATTCAGAATAGGAAAATCCATAGAGACAGAAAGAAAATTAGTGGTTGCCAGGAGATAGAGGGAGAGGGGAATGGAGAGGGATTGCTTAATGGGTATGAGGTGTTATTCTTGGGTGACAAAAAAAAGTTTTGAAACTAGAAAGAAGTGGATGTTGCACAACATTGTGAATTACGAATTACACTTTAAACTGGTTGTGTATTATACACATTTCTCCTCAATAAAAAAAAAAAATAAATAAATAAATAAACTTCATGTAAATTCCATAAATTAGAGCTTCACCGTTAGTTGAAAAATTACATTTCATTTGTCAGTAAAAGGAAAAACAAAAGGCTGTTGAGTCTTTAAATGTAATTTCAACTACTATAAACATTTCAATCATGCTAAAATTTGTTTTACATTTTGTATTATGTATATGTTTGACCAAGTTTTATCATTAATGGTGGTTCTCAAGACTGAAGTGATTGATCACATTACAATGTCCTGATCAGGAACTGCATGTACCCATTTCAAATATAAGTATAAAAATATTAGGTTCATAAAAGCAAGTTCACATTTCTCCCTAAAATATTTGAAAAGATTTTTGGATTTCCCCCCCCCCCCCCGCGAAATTCAATATTTAATATATCCTATAGTACCCTGCATTACATTTTTTATTATAATTACACAGGATAAAACTGTTTGACATTTAACCAAATCTCATATAGGGAACTCTTAATTGCTTCCAAATTTACTATTTAAATATTTTTTTTTATGTATACCATCATGTGAAAAAATGTTAAGAAGTTGGAAGGTACCTGTCCTTCAAAATTAATTAAATATATATTGTACTTTTCATTGTTAGATTTTCTTTTCCAAAACAGGTTTAAATTTGCTCAAGAGCTGTGATCCTGGCCTCAATTGCTGGACTTCTTTTGTATTTTCCATGACAAACAGTGTCAGGTAGCTTAATAAATCCAAGTTGAACTGGACTGAATCACCAGGAAAATGTCCCCTTCTCTCAGGTTAGTGCAAGCCTACCCTGAGGAGTTTACTCTGCAGCAAGCCCAGCACCATATCCAGAAAGACTCATGGTAAATATTTGGCTATCCTCAGAATCTCAAGAGTTTTCTCACTTTCACACGCTTTCTACTGTGGTCTTCTGTTCCCTCGGAACCTCCAGAAGACTGGGAAGCCTTAGGTTGGGACTAGAGGTTCTTGTGACTTCAGTCATGTGTGATGACTGAAGTCATGTCACTACGTGAAACATCATCCTTGAACCAGAGTCCTCACGTGACCCTGGACAGCCCACTCAACAAACAAAACATGGTTACTTCCTCAGAAGAATTTAAAATCTAATGGAGATGAAACAGTCTATTTTGTAGGGGTTTGAAAAAAAAAAAAAAAAAACACCTCTCATTTCAACACCCTCTCCTCATAAATAAAAATGTGTGTGTGTGTTGAACCGTTAGCTTGTTTCTAATTGAGAAATAAATCAGAAGTTTCAACTTGACCAAAATTGGAGTTGGTAACTGTGCTTGCATGCTACACTGCCAGAGAACTCTTCAAGAGTTTTTCTCTCCTACAAACGTTAACGGGAAGTGGAAGGAGGGGAGGGAACCTTTGCTAAGGTGGGAGAAGGGGAGATGTGCTGTGCCAGATTTAAATGTGGACACAAATCCCTGTAAAGGTTGTCTGTGTGATCGATCTAAACTAAAACTTCACCAGGTCCCAGCTTACAAGAGACTTTTTTTTTTTAATTCTACGGAATAAACAACAGCTCATAGAAGGAGAGAAAGGACACACAAGGACTGACTGAGATCATTGCCAGGTCTCAAGGCTATTTTTGCTCCCAGAAGAGGAGAGGAAGGAGTCAGAATATATGGCCTCAGGCCCTTACAGTGTTCAGCATTTCCACCTATGTGCTCCCACAAACCTCAGAAGCACACACCTAGTTAGAGCCGGCCACATGTACTTATTTCTGAAAGGAAATTGTATGCCTTACACAGAACATATCCTTAACATTTCTGCCCATGTTGTGTTGGGCCTTACACCAGGAATGCATTCTGTTTGTCATGGCTACTTGGCCCTGGAGGCAGGAACCTGGAGCTGTCACTGTCACCCATGCAGGTTGCTGCATCCAACATCAAGCTGTTTCCGGGATATTTTTACAATAAACAAGCTTATCATTGAGACCTTAAAAGGAGAGGCTGAGGAATGGAAGATGGGGAGTGTGATAAACAAGTTAATGGCATTGTAAGAGAAATTATTTCCGCTAAGAACATTAATCTCTTGAATCCCAGTTTCCTGACGATGCCATCTACATTTCACTAAAAGGGAGAAAGGAGAGACAAGGGAATATTAGGAGCAATTAAAACATTTTTCCATTTATGAAATCCAAACTTGTCCCCAGGGAGTGGGTTTAGATCTAAGATAGGTCTGTCTTCCAGCAGGGACATGGAGCACCAGAGGGGAAAGCAATGCAGAAACCACAGCCAGTTACTCCGCTCTGCAGATGGAGACGCCGAAGCTCACAAACGCCGTCCACTGTTCCAATTCTCAAAGCAAGCTGATGAGAAACCCAGGTCTCCTGGCTCTCAGACATGTGCTCTTTCCTTTTCACCACATTTTATAATCAAGGCAGAATGCTGGTCCTAAAATGCATCTTAAACTGGGAACCTTTCTATCTTTTTCCATTAACCAGGCCTTCAGGAATGGGGGAGAAATACCCTGGGCTGTCCAACAAATGAATTCTTTAGATAGAAGCCCATTAACCAAAATGTTTCTATCTGTAGTCTGTACTTTCCAAACCACCACGTGATCACACAACTCCCACTGTTGCTTATCAAGCATGCGTTCAGATAGAAGCATAACTATTTTATTAGCCAGGAAGTGTCCAGAATGTTATAAAATTTGACAACATTGGTAGATGTTAAGATTGATGCCATTTAGATAGCATATCCATTAATCCAAAAACACCCAAATCCTGTTCTACCGAACCTCCCTCTTCCCTGCATGCTCCTGAGGAAACCTATACTGGATGAACCCCCGGTTACTCAGAGCTGATAAAGAGCTTTGTATGTGAAGAAAGAGCTCTCCATCTTAGATTTGGGGGATCTACCTCAGCAGGTCAAAATAGGGCCTCCTACTTCCCATTACTGATGAAAATCGGGGCACCAGCATGTTCAGACGTGCCTTTGGGGAAGGAGGTTGAATCTTGACAAGACCTTGGCTTACCTCACTCACCCAGGGATATAAACTAAAACTGCCTCAGGACCTCATCTTCACGCCACTCATTATATAATAGAGCCTAAGGACAGAATTATGTCAATTCTCACATCAAGAAAAATGGGATTCCTTTTACTTAGAGCTGGTGCCTGCCTTCCATTTCCCGCCTCCCTGACTGGGATAGTGCTGGCTTATGACTGCCTCCTGTGGTGAGACATTTCCTTCTTCCTTCTTGGCCAGTGCTCTTTGGAGTAGGATCCTACGCCAGTTCCACATTAATGCAGGTCTCTCAGGTAATTTACACAGTATTGATCTAAAAAGCTCACCAAATCACTGTGGTAAAAAGATAAATAAGCCTCAAAAGTCTTGAAATACTTTCCAATAATGCTAGAATAAGCTATCTTTTATCATTTTTTTTTTTTTTTTAAAAAGGCCTACCTAGTATTGATTATCACTGTGGGTTAATTCATTCATTTATTTAAAAAATATTTACTGAGTCCTAACCAGTTTGGCTCAGTGGATAGAGCATTGGCTTATGGACTGAAGGGTCCCAGCTTTGGTTCCAGTCAAGGGCATGTACCTTGGTTGCGAGCACATCGCCAGTATGTGCAGGAGGCAGCTGATTGATGTTTCTCTCGTCAATGTTTCTAACTTTCTATCCTTCTCCCTTCCTCTCTGTAAAAAAATCAATAAAAGATATTTAAAATATATATTTACTGAGCACTTATAATATGCCAGGTACTGTTACATGTATCAAAGATATAACAGGGAACAAAACCAACAAAAATCCCCGACTTTATGAAATTCATATGGGCAATTCAATATTATTAGGTCTGCTCTGTGCTTAGACTGATCTTTTCAATGCCATTGGGAATACAAACTGTATATAAGCTACTGAGTCAATACTGAGTGAGTATTGATCTGCTGCTGTTTATCTTGGTTAGCCATGAGGGTGAAGTGGAAATAAAACTTACACCTGTGAACTGGCTCATGACAATGTAAAGAAAGCAAAGCAATACAAAATGGTTTAAGGCCAAACATGTGGCTCAGGCAATGAGAGTTCAAAAATCCTGCAAGTGCTTTGTACTTAGTAGGCACATTGGGTAAATCCTTCTTAGAGAAAGCAAAGGTTTTGATTTTTTTTTAAATTATTTTTTTGATACTTGAGAAGGACTGAAAAGAAATGGTATAATCAAAACAGAGTGGTCAAAATAGGACAAGTTATTTCTATTATCTCTCATCTTATTTGCTTGCTCAAAGAGGAATACTCTATAATTTATTAAAATTTAGAATAAACTACCATTTTGTGGATACTGAAACTTTGTTGTAACCCTATTATTTAAACTCGTATTGGCAGTTACAGATTAATATTGGCCAAAGCATTCAAATTACACAAAATTGCATTTTAGGTAGCCAAGTGTAAGTGACTTCCAAATGTGTTGGTGTTAGGTTCATGTCCAAGTTTAAACCATAGCCAATTTGTATAATTCCTGACACTAAACTCACTTGGTTAGACTTCCCAGTTTCAGTGTTTTCCAGTGATGGCTTCTAAACTGCTTTATTCATGTAGCTCAAAAAAGCAACAATGACAGTGTGTTTTGGTGAAAGGATGGGGTATGAGTGGGTTGTTGTCTTTCTTTTCTTTTCTTTTCTTTTCTTTTCTTTTCTTTCTTTCTTTTTTTTTTTTTTTTTTTTGAGGGGATAGTTAAAGAAAATAAATCACTTGCCCACCCCCCAAAAATTTTTTAAGACATACAAAGTCAGGAGGCAAATTCAAATGTTTCTAATGACCGAGGCAAGTAGATAGGACTTGCCATTTTGCTTTTTACATTTCTTAAAAGCCAGGTCTGAGTGATGGCAAATTGGTTTACTTTCAACATGTATAGAAAATGGAATGTTTTAATTACATGAAGTCTCTGGTTTCTCTCTTTTTCCAATACCCTGAAAAACTTGTTGCCTTCTGCTATGTTAAAATGTTTGTTTTAAACATATTTGTGCATGTTATATTCTTTGAAGACATGGTTCTTTTACCAACTGCACTCACAGCTCTTGGCAAAAACAGGTACACTAATAATTTAAGATCATAATCAAAAGGACAACTGCTAGGTGACTTGATTTGAAACTCTCTAGCCTCTAAGTTCTAAGTCAAAATTATTGTATCCTGGGTAGAGTTTCTCCTAAACACTTTTCTCCACAAGGTAACAAACTGTATGTTAGAAGTCAACAGGGAGCTAGCCGACTTAAAAGCCTGGTAAATGAATATGGGCCTAAGAAATCCATCTTGAAAATTAACAACAACAAAACAAAACATAAAAAAAACCTAGCACACTTTTTTTTTAACACCTAGTAAGTCAATGAATCAGAGAATAGAAAACTGCTCTTTAAAAAAAAATCAGCTAAATATAACTGAGTTCAACTAGAGAGAGCTATAGACTTGATGATGACAGACAAATAGGCAATAATCATAGTCAGCATTCAGAGTGGCTTCCGAACATATCCGGAGGCGAGCTAGAAACTGCTCCACTGTCCAGTATGCAACAGAACTGTCAGGGCCCTGCAAAGACCACATGACATCTACAAATTTTCTGGCAGTGGATGGAGGGGCTTTCTTACAAAACAACTATATCACAACTATGGTACTCAAAAGACAATGCCACCTCTGTAAATATGCACATTGTCAGCAAGTTACTCAAACGCTTGAAATGAAAAGGGTGCAGTTATAGCTATGGGCCAGCAAACCTTGCTGTGGCCCTCAGCAGATTCCTATATATGAGTGGTCAGTGACTTTCGATGTCCTGAGAAGCAATCCCCCACTTCAATTCAGGAAAATGCTCTCATAAATGAGGCAGTTTTCCTAAGACCTGAACCCCATTTCTATCCTTGTAAACTAGTTTTAAATAGTTATCCACTATATTTAAAACATATTCACTGACAGCCTAATAATTCTTCAAATGATGTCACCAAGTCCTCAGACAGTACAAAATCTATAACTGAGCCTCTTCACGTCAATGAACAGAAGGAGAATCCTTTGGAATGCCAACAGCTGTTACCAAAATAAAGATCATCTCTTCTAAAATTGGTGAGCTCCCATTATAGTATCTTTTGACTTTTGCAGGACTCCCGGCTGGACACTTCCCCAGACAATTAGAATAATGGCGGTTATGCAGACTTTGTCACGGCTGTAAGACTGGTCCGATTAATTGACTCGTGTATGTGAAAATAACACTGTTGGCAGTGATCACCAAATGCCAAGATTTAAAAAGAGTAATGTATGACCAACAACTCCTTAAACTTTGTGGATTAACTGCTTAGAAAAGTTTGGGGAGGGTGAAAATTTGGATTGAAAATGTTGAAAAAGTAAGCAATTATTGTCCTCCCACTACACAGAATACTATGTATTATGCCCCAAAGTGAGGTTAAAAATAGGGTCTCCTGAATTGTGTGTGATCTGTTTGGTAAAATAATCTTTAAATTTGTGAAAAAGACCTCAGAACATGTACAAAGTAACATCCTAGCAGATGCCTCTACAAATAGTATTTTATATTTTATGAATGGTTCTCAACCAGGGTTGATTTTGGCCTTCAAAAATATTTAGCAATGGCTAGAAACTTTTGGTGGTCATAGTTGAGGGGAGTGCAGTTTACTGTGATCCAGTGAGTACAGCCATAGATGCTGCTAAAGATCTTACAATGTACACGACAACCCATACAACAACAATTATCTGACCCAAAATGTCAATACTACTGGAGTTGAGAAATTCTGCTCTAGAGCAATACTGTCCAACAGATATTTGATGTGATCCACATATGTAATTTAAAATTTTCTAACAGCCGAAAACAAAAGGAAAAGAAATTAATTTAATAATATATTTTATTTAATCCAATATATCTAAAAATAATCTAATTTCAACAAGGAGTCAATATTTTTTTTTAAATTGAGATATTTCCCCTTTTTTATTTTGTACTATGTCATTGAAATTCACTGTGTATTTTACACTAATAGTACATTAAAATTCAGATAAGCCGCATTTCAAGTACTAAGCAATCAAGTGTGGCAAGTCGTGATCATATTGGAAAATGTAATTTTTAAAGGAAACATATACACTGAGTGGCCAGATTATTATGATCTCTGAACACATAATAATCTGGCCACTCAGTGTACTTCTCTTGAGTACCTCATTTATTTGATATCAAAGATACTATAAATCGTGCACCTGATCAGTTTTCCCCTTTGCACTGGCTGATAGAAAGCTCAGGTCAAATAGGTGGTTGATCTCCAGCAAAAGTCTAGAATTCTTTTGGTACCAATTTGAGATACAAATACACTGAGTGGCCAGGTTATTATGTGTTCAGAGATCATAATAATCTAGCCACTAAGTGTGTATGTGTGTGTGTGTGTGTGTAAAAAAAAATATATATATATATATATATATATATATATATATATACACATATATACATATATATATATATATATATATATTTCACTTTGTTGATATTTACAAGATATGAGAAAAGTGATCATCTAACTTCACACTAAAGATTTTCCTAGTGTAAAAAAGTGCCATGGAAAGGCCCCTAGGAAAAACTCAAAGTATTGCATGGGAGGAGCAAATGGGTTTTGAAAATAGAGTTGTCTGCCATGGCTGATGAATGTTGATTTTATTAATGGTCTGGTAAATAAAATTGAACAGGGCATGGCCAGAGAGCAATTTAATGCTTACAACACAGAACACATGGGTCTACTCACCCATTACATTTGAAATCCTCAGAATATATTAAAACTGGTTATCTAACAGAAAGACTATGATTTTTAAAGCCCCTTGTTCTTCCACCCAAAATTTAAAACAACATTGAACAGCCAATAAAAAAGTCCTAACAAGTTCCAGTTCAATCAGTCAGCAACATTCATTTAGCTAGCATTGTACAAAGACCGTTATATTATGCAATAAAAGGGGATTAAAAACAGCTCCTTTGAGTTGCTTAAGTCTGTTTCGGGATAAATAAATGATAACATATGAAAATAATTTTAGGACATTTACTAAGTAATATTTAACTGAGTGCCTCTATAAACACTACTTTATACTCTGGGGCATTTTAAAATAATACAGTTCCCTTTGTTGATGTAGAAATAGCTGAATATCATAGAAATCTATTAAAAATTTACTGCTCCTAAATCAGCCAGCTAAACCAGTTACAAACAATTGGATGCAGGTTTATTTGGAGCACATAAGAGCAGTTAGTTAAGTAGTTTACTCTTTCAAAAATAATTCCTCCTGTGTTATCTTTTCAGAAAAGGGAAATTTCATGGCTGCATTTCATAAAAATATCTGTGTCACCACAAAAATGTCACAAAATAGAAAACCAACATTCCTTCTCACCTCTCTTCTCACATTATAAATAGATTCAGATGTGCAAGAGCAATGTCACGCTTGTGAGGCAGTGGGTGGGAGCAAACACCTTCACGAGGGTTGCGGGACTCAAACCACAGGCTCAAGTTTATGTCTTCTTTTGTCCCGTGTTTAATGCCAAATATATCCTAAAAATGGAAAAACACTGTCACTTGTATATATATTTATCTGGTATTTTTGTAGGCAAGACAGGAGTCTGAGAGCAGTTCCTAAAACTTTTGACTGAGTTCAGAAATAGTTGTGAATGTGCACAAAACAAACACACATTGATTCATTATGTGGAAAATTTATCTCAAGCATCTGGGTAGGTAAAGATAGCTAGCAATGTCAGGTCTCTGCCAAATGTAACTGAAGTGAATTCCACTTAATCACATTTTAAATCAATGCTTGCTATGCTTTTTTTTTCCCCTAAAGGAATAAAGTTATTAGTTGCTAATAATGAAAATCAGAATTCTATATAAATGGTCAGAATTTGACCCCTGTCTATAGGGTTTTAAACTCTGAAACTCAACAATGGAAAAACAAACAATCCAATTTAAAAACGGGCAAAGGACTTGAGTAGACATTTCAACAAAGAAATGTTTTTTACAAATGGCCAGTAAAAGATGCTGACATGACATGAAAAGATGCTCAATATCACTAATCCTTAGGGAAATGCAACCAAAATCGGGAGATACCAAGTCATTGTCCTTAGGATGGTAATTATATTTTTTTAAAAAGTTTTTAAACAGAAAGTAAGCGTTGGTAAGAATGTGGAGAAAGTGGAACCCTGTGCATTGTTGGTAGAAATGCAAAATGATACAGTTGCTGTGGAAAACAATTAGTGGTTCCTCAAGAAATGAAACATAGAATACCATATGATTCAGCAATTCTATTTCTGGGTACGGACCCAAAAAGAATTGAAAGCAGATTCAAACAGCAAATATTTGTACATGCAGATTATAGTAGCATTATTTCACAATGACCAAAATGTGTAAGCAATCCAAGGGCTCGTCGACAGACAGATAAATAGCAAAATGTGGTATACACATACAATGCAATATTATTCAACTGTACAAAGAAAGGAAATGCTGCAACATGAATGAGCCTTGAAGACATGTGCCTGGTGATGTTAAGCCTGACATAAAAAGCCAAATACTATATGATTCCACTTACATAAGGTATTTCGGGGAGTCAAAGAGAAAGTAAAAGGGGGCTCTGAGAAATGGGGAAGTGGGGAGTTATTGTTTAATGGGTACTGAATTTCAATTTGGAAAGATGAAAACAAGTTCTGGAGATGGATGGTAGTAATGGTTGTGCAACACTGTAAATGAACTTAATGATTAAAATGCTCAATTTTATGCTATCTCACCACAATAAAAAAGAAAAATATTTAGAAGAGTTTCATATGAGTACATACACAGTCATTTGTTGTATTCTGTTTATGTTCTTGCTTAATCCAGTGATTTTCAACTAGTGTGCACAAGAACTTCTTCTTTTTAAAAAAATATATTTTATTTATTTTTCACAGAGAGGAAGGGAGAGGGATAGTGAGTTAGAAACATCAATGAGAGATAAACATGGACTAGCTGCCTCCTGCACACCCCACACTGGGGAGGTGCCCGCAACCAAAGTACATGCCCCTGACTGGAATCGAACCTGGGACCCTTGAGTCTGCAGGCTGACGCTCTATCCACTGAGCCAAACCGGTTTCGGCAGAAGAACTTCTAAAGCAAGTAATACCTGACTATTTTCCTTGACCCTGTTCCCTTAGATTGTCAAATTAAAAAGGATAATAGCCAACAAAACAATAGCTATCCAATGTGAATGAATCAAAACTATACCCTTTCTGTTGTCAGATCAGCAAACAATTTATTTTTTTGGTGTGCCACAGAATTTTAGTAATCAGTTTATGTGTGCCATGGGATGAAAAAGGTTGAAAATCGCTGCTGGAATCCAAGGTGTTTACATTTGTGATTTTATCATTTCCTTGTGCCACAGAGAAAGGGAGGCTGAATAGAAAGCCTGGCGGATCCGCCTTCTTTCCTGTGTGCCACATTCATGTAGGATCCGCTGCTATCTCTGCATGGTGTCACACAGGCATCTCAAAGCCAAGGTATACACAAATGAACTCACTGTCTTCTCTTCCATGCCTGCTTTTCCTCTCTCATTCCCAATGTTAGCATCATGGTCCTCTCTGTCACCCAGTCAAAAACCCTGGGATCTATCTTTGATTTCTTCTTTACTCAACGCTGCATCGAATTCATTATGAGAAACTGATTCTACCTCCTCACACCTCACAAATCTGCCCCACTTCTTCTTATTTTCCAATATTACTTTAGTCCCCAACTAGTCTGTTGTCAGTTTTGTCTTCCTCTACCCATCCTTCATCATGTCATCAGACTGACCTTCCTGAAGTGCAAATATGCACATATGCATTCCATGTTTGAAAAACTAATAAAAGGATGGCTGGTGCTGCCATTACAGCAACTCCTATTTCAGGAAATAGAAGCATAGATGGAAAGAATGTACAATAGGGACTGAACCATGTATAATACCTGTTGATCAAGATTACATAACTCTGCCTGGCTGGGTGGCTCGGTTGGAGTTGGTTAGAGCATTATCCTGCACATCAAAAGTTTATGGTTTTGATCCCCAGTGGGGGCGCATATGGGCAACAACCATTCAATGTTTCTTTCTCACATCAATATTTCTCTATCTACCTATTTCTCTATCTATCTCTCCCCCACTTTCTTTCTCTCTAAAATAAATAAAAACATATCCTTAGATGAGCTAAAAAAAAAAAAAATGATTACATTACGCTAACATTTATACATATTAACCCTGATAAAGCAGTCATAACTTGAATCACCTCTGTCATAAATGGGTCTCTTGGGAGAGACCCTCCATATTCTTATAAAACGATTTTTCTCTTAATTTAATTCTTAATTTCAGTATTTTTTTAATTTTGTTTCTTACCTAAAAGAAAATGGCCACAGCATCCATTATATCACTAAGCAGTGAGCATATCTTAAAAACAGAGTGAAAGTTGCATTTCTACAGGATGTGAGTAAGGTGATACTTCCCATATCTACTTCCTGCTAAAACTTAACTCTGCTGGTGTCCTGGAAAGCTGGACTGCAGTTGTTTGAAATGAGAGTGAATGTGACTGAAGTGAAGATTTCTATATTACAACTAGAGGCCCAGTGCACAAAAATTCATGCACTCGGGGTTTCCTCAGTCCAGCCTGCATCCTCCCACAGTTAGGAGCCCTTGGGGGAAATCTACTTGCAAGCTGGCAGTCAAACATCCCTCTGGCAGCCCAGGAGCCCGTGGGGATGTCCAACTAACAGCTTAGGCCCACTGTCCCCAGGGAGTGGGCCTAAGCCATTAGTCAGACATCCTTAGTGCTGCTGTGGAGGCGGGAGAGGCTCCCACCACCACCACCAGCACAGTGTTGGCCAGCTATGAACCGGCTTGTAGCTGAGCAGCGCTCCCCCTGTGGAAGCACACTGACCACCAGGGGGCAATTCCTGCATTGAGCGTCTGTCCCCTAGTGGTCAGTGCACATCATAGCAACCAGTCATTATGCCCTTAGGGTCAATTTGCATATTACCTTTTTATTATATAGGATATTCGAAAAGATCAAAACTATGATGAAATATACAACCAAATAGGAGGTTTTAAAAGAAGAATTAAATTTTCATTGCCACATATAATGACTTTTGGTTTATAAAACTCGATTGAAAAACTACAAGAAGCAATGAGTCAAGATCCATAGCTTTTTTGGAAACCCACAAAACACATGTGTATAAGGTATGAAAAAAGTCTTAACCTTAAGAACAAAAACAAAAACAAAAAACATAGCATGTAAAAGAAATAATCTTTTTAAATATGTGGGACTAAAATGAGATATATATCATGGTTCTAGATAAGAATACAAATAATTTTTAAACTGGTTAAACCACCACACCCACAGAGTGATGACTAACAGACCCCAAATCACCTCACAGGGCAGTGCCAGTGCCATGCGATAGGCTTCTCGTGCCCCTGCCCTCATCACCATTTGTGCCAATGTTTAAATGAGTTGTACATGGTACACATGCTATTTTGTGAATGGCAAGAGTCTGAGGAGAATAAATAATAAGCTGGCAGAAATCAGAATGTTCCCAAATCCTGATAGGTTGGAAATATAGGCCCAATTTAAGGAGAAGCTCAGAATGGGCAACTATAAAATAGCACACATACACACAGCCCTCTAGGAATAAAAGTTGGAGAACACAAGACAAGAACAGGTTTTGGGGAATACACTTGGGATCTTGGAAGCCAAAGAGTGAGGTGGTCTCCAAACACTGGAACAAGTTGACTTTATGGGGTCTAAATGAGTCTAAACTCAGTTTACAAAGCAACAGAAGATACAGTGTGTCCAAATTTAATAGCAATCTTCAGATTTTTATGGGTAATGTTTTGTTTGGATTAAAATCACCTAACATTTGGCTTCCATTTCAAATTTCCATAAAAATCAGTTAAGCTATGTCATTTTCTGAGCAGAAATACGATTTTGTATCACTAAACAGTAGACTCTACAAGTTTTGGAAAAATTAAACTCTGCCCTGAAGTTTCAGATTCAAAGCCAGAAAAGAACTTGACCTCAGCCTTTCCCATAACTATGAGAATAGCATAGTTGTGGCTAAATGTAGATAAGTAGTCAAGGCACTTGTTTGGTTTATACATTTCAGTGATTACTGGAAGGTTCTCAAATGTCAAGTTACACTATATAGAAATTTCTTCACCAAACAAATTTTCCCAGAAGACCCTAGCAGAACATCAAGATGTGGCAATGCAAAACATACCTGTTTGGGGTTTTTTAAAGCAGTGTTTTTCAACCTTTTTTGGGCAAAGTCACACTTGTTTCATGAAAAAAATCACGAGGCACACCACCATTAGAAAATGTTAAAAAAAAATTAACTCTGTGCCTATATTGACTATATATAAAGTAATTCTCTTGAATAGGAATCAAATAAACACAAAGAAAGTATTCTATAATTACTTTATTATGAAATATTAAGTAAACAAAATAGTGAAAAATTATAAAATTCTTGTCTTGTCTGCACCTACGGCACACCAGGCAACATCTTGCAGCACACTAGTGTGCCGCGGAACAGCGGTTGAAAAACGCTGTTTTAAAGTATATGAGAGACTTCCTAAATAAAAGAATTAAGTATGCTGCCTATACCATATTTTAAAACATCTCTGCTTTCCTTCCTTCTTTCCTTTTTTTCTTCCTCCCTCCTTCCCTCCCTCCCTTTCCTTCTTTCTATCTTTCCTTCCTTCCTTCCTTCCTTCCTTCCTTCCTTCCTTCCTTCCTTCCTTCCTCTCTCTCTCTCTCTCTCTCTCTCTCTCTCTCTCTCTCTCTCTCTCTCTCTCTCTCTCTCTGAACATATTTTGTCACTAATAATGGAGCAGAATACAATGGAGTAGATAAAAACTCAAATTTCATATAAACACATTAAACCTCAAATTTATCTTTAGTAAAGATATATATGTGAAATTAGCCCCTTTAAAAGAAAAGTTCAAGAAATGGATCATTAATACTTTAACTGTAGTTCATGGCCATTACTCATAAGTGATGATAAGCAAAAAAAAAAAAAAAAAATGTGGGCACCTTCAAACATGTCAGTACCAGTCTACAAGTCTCACACAGCAAAGCTACTTCCTATAAAGATTTTCACATACAAACAAATTCTCCTGGGTGCCATGGGGAATGCTACAGAGAGAAGCAACCTATAATTACACTTTTAATAAATGCAAATGAACCAAGCAGTTTCAAAACCATCACCACAAATTTCAACAATATTTTTTGGTTTACCAGGCACACAATTGACTAGCTTGGACTTGACTTAAAAATCAAAATAAATGCTAAATGTCTGGTATGTTTGCAGAAGAAAATGCCAAAGGTATCATGTGCTCTAGATAATTAACACTATGATAGAAAGTGGAGCCCTAGAAATAAAAATTTTCCACGCTTAATAAATTACAGTATTTTCAAACTGTATCGATATAATCCAAATTTCAAATGGGATCTATTTTTCTTTGATTCAAACATCCATCCCATCGGTTATAGAAGACCAAAGTCCACTCCAAAAGTCCTAGATATTTGGGGGGGATGGAAGAAGGAGAAGCTGGTCTGTTTGCAGGGCTTCCTTGGCTCTGCTTCTGCCTAATTTGTCCATCTTTTCCTGTCTTTTCCTGTTCATGCATACTCTTTTCAGCCCGAAATGAAATAAGTTCTTTCCCATAATTTCCAGTCTAAAACAAAAAAGAAGCCCTTAAAGTATGAATGCTTAGGATAGACTTTACTAAAGATTGAGAAGTTGGAATGATACACAATTGCAGAAACAGAAGCAATGTCATTAAATATTCAGCATTTTTGCCTGTAAGACTCTTACTCACCCAGCACCTGGAATATTTACTCACTGTCTTTACTCTCTGTGGTTTCCCAGCACCACCTCTCTCTGGCTACTCTTCTCCTCCTCTACCCTCCCTGTCCTATATCTTTGCCTGTCCAGCCTCCAAAATCAGTACTAGGACCACCTTATAATGTCCAGATCCAGATGGGCCTCAGCAGAACAAACATACCTTCGAGTAACAGCATCTACCTTCCTTTGAAGCCAGTTGCATTCGGTCTTGGCCATTGCCCCTATTTACATTATAATCATATTTGTTAAAATAATTTGGTATAGGATTTGAAAATCTAGAGAAAAATTTGTTCATGCCTGTGCATATCATAAATTTTTTAGAGTGTAAAATTAAAATTAAACCAAATACAGGGTGGAACAAAAGTAGGTTTATAGTTGTGAGAGCACAAACCATAGAGTTCATTCTTATATTATTATTTATTCATTACTGTATTATTTTCCATATGAACAATTGTAAACCTACCTTTTCCCCACCTTGAACTCAAAATAATTTTAGTGAGCTGTATCTCTCTTTTGTGTCTGTTTGCTCAGTCCTGACAGAACTATCTTATAAAAAGTCAGGGGATTCATTTTGCTTGAAATTTTGACCTGACTTCCCCACACAGTTAGCCATCCTGGCCCTGTCTTGAAGCATATCCTGGCCTACAACTACCTCTAAGTGATAAGGAGCCTATCATGAAGGTGGGAGTGGTCTTAACATGAGTGAATTGTGACAGTTAAAAAAGTAACATTTATTCCAACTTCCAACTGACTTTTGTTAGTACGTAAATGTTACCCTGATTACTTTTTCTTTCCAATTGTTTTCTGGCTTCCTTTAGATGATGTAGCATTAATTTGTTTATAAAGCCTGTACTTAGGGGGCTCCAGTGGCGCAATCGGTTAGCGCGCGGTACTTATAAAGCCTGTACTTACATACTGTCTTTATGTTTTGAAGTCATGTAATAAGTGATGCTTAAATAGATGAGGGCAGAATCTTACATTCTCAAACACTGCTTCCCTGGAGTCTCATGGATCCTAATATTCCATTCTCAAACATAAAGTGAGTCTGAACGGTTTTACATTTTCACACACACCAGGTTTTCTTGGTGGGGTTATTATTCTAATAATATAGTTTGGGGTGGGTTTCACTTGGGCGGAGGACAGGCATGTGGTACTTTTGCTAAAGAGGAAAAGAGTTCCCAGGTTTAACTTTTTCTTTATCTAGCCAAAACTGTATTTCTGGCTAAAGGTGTCTCTTACTTTGTTTTTCAATTCATGGTGTAGCGATGCCCTGGAGGCAGAGATGATTGCTGAAGTCTTATTCCATCCAGCCCTATGATTCATCGATCCTATGAGTCCACGGTTTGTAATTATAGCATAATGGAAGATATTATTTAATGAAAGGAGAAGCTATGACTTGTCCAGAAAAGTAATACAGATCGTAGTAAATATAAGATGATTTAAAACACAAGTTAAAAAATACTTCCCTTTTGCATGAACAGGATTTGAATGAGTCATTTTAGATGGGAAAAAGACAAACTAAAATTTTAATTTATTTATTAAAAATTGTGGCTTATTTTTCATCAATAAATTATCCTAAATTCTTCTTGGGAAATTAAGCTTGTGAATAGAAGGATTTAAATGTTTTAATATTAATTAAAATATGTTTTTACTTTAACTTTTGTTACTTAAGAAACATATATTTTTAAATTTTATTTTGCAGTTGATATACTTCTAATTAATTTTTTTAATTTTACTGTTAGAGTAATATAAGCAAATACAATAAGTAAGGCAAGCACTTTGCCAATAGGAGTGAAATCTGAAACTCAGATCCTTTATGAACCAACTGACTTACAGTAATTATGCTGTATTTTTCCATCACAGACAAGAGCATTTTGGATTATCTTACAAATTCAGACTCCAAGGAATTCCAATGGCATAATGTCATCAACCTTGAGTACAAATAATTGGTGGTAAATATTGTAATATGATAATGTGAAGTTTCAGGGAGCTCGTTCAGACTCAACCAGAAAACCAACTTCAACAATAGGATGAAACACACTGTGAACTAAGAGAGCAGAACTTTAAGGCATGTTACCTAAAATAGAAAAGTTTCTAAATAACTCTGAGAGATTAAGTGTGAGGCCTCCTGCTTAACTGCTATAAAATTAGTTCAGCATGTGAGCCTCTATCATGTATCCATCAGCCCTACATCCTAACTAAGTGACCAAAAATGAATGTCACCTTTCAGCTCAGTGGTTCTCATTCAATTGTTCCTTTTGCCTATTGTAGCGTTTAAGTCAACTAATTTCCTCACCATTCCAAAGGCATGCCATCAGAAATGCCCCTGTTTGCACGAGCCACACACTCCCCTGTGAATGAGAGACAAATGCAGACATGTTAAAGAGGCAGCGCATAGGAGAAAAGGATCCTCTGAGCCACACTATGAATGCTCACACCCACAGGTTGCCAAAAATCTTCTTGATATCTGTCAGAAATGCAGCTGTAATTAGGGAGAGCAGAAGAAAAGCAACTTCAGTTTGCTAACTGACCTGAGGCATATAATTTATGTACCAGTTCATTTTGTTAAAACATGCAAGCAAAGAGCTATTGGAGGCCATATGCCATTCGTTATGAAAAGCACATTCCTTTAGTCTTTGTAACAAAAGCCATATGGCTTTCTGGAAGTTAATTATATCATAAATATACTATAAAATGGGGAGTGTGGTCTAGCAATTGCTGGAGGAAACTTTGAGACCTGGCTTCAAGTCAGTTTTTCAATGGATTCCATTCAAAACTTGGGGAAGCCACATGCCTATTGTGCCTCATATTCAAGAGAGAAAACTGAAATAATAATATAAACTATAAGGCTGACCAATAAAATAGTAAAATCATTTTTTAAATTCAACTAGTTGATCAAAATAGTTTCTTCCCCTGCCAGTGCTTCTTTCCCATCATAGCCAGAGTAATCTTTATGGAATACAAATCAGGTTGTTTAACTCCATTATTATATGTTACTTACTAAATAGCACTTGAACTCTGTATAAATGGCCCTTTAAAGTCTGCCCCAGCCTGTTGTCCAGACTCACCTGCCAACAGCCTCTGCCCTGACACAGACATACACACCAGATCCCTAGACATGTAGCCTCATTTACATCTCTTGAATTTCAAAGCCTGCTGCTTCAGCCAAGGATAGCCTACCTCCTCTTCTCCATGTAACTCCTAAGCATGTGCCAAGACTCAGACTGCAATCCTGCCCCAGGTGAGGTCTTTGACTTCCCCAGGCCATTGGTAGTTTCCTGGTCTGAGCTGCACGAATACTTACTGCATACTTTCTTACCCACTTACTACATTGTACAGTCATTATAAACACATCCTTCTTTCCTCTACTCTTCTTATGGGAAGAGTCTAAGGCCTGGCAAGCAGTAGGTGCTCAATAAATACTAGTTTATGGCTCACTGTGAAGAGATAGAGGTAACTGGCTGTTTGACCTCAGGGATCTAGTTTTCAACTAGTTTTCATATTCATTTCATCCTCTCACTCTCCCTCCATCTGTAACATTTTATAATAGTCATAAAATGATCCCAAGGCACTTATAACATTCTTAACTACCAATGACAAACTCTTCCATGATGCTCTCTTTTTGTTGCAAAAAAAAAAAATTATTTAAAAGTATTTCAACAATGATTAAAGACAAGAGTTTTCTGATTAAACTTCAGTTAACCAAAAAATTTAGTGAAACACAAGTCCTCACTCCTCAAACATTTTAATTAATCATGGTTTTATAAAACCTTAATCCAGCATGGAGGCTAAAACAAGAGAGCCAAATAGTCCAAAAGATAATTACATATCCATCTGATGTAACCAATATAATTGTGCATGGTGTAGTAGTAAGTATAAGTCATCTAACATTAAATTCTTGTGCCAGTGATACAGAAAATTATTCTAATGGCCTGATTGGATTGTTTTTAATTTGGTTTGATTATGCTTCTAGTTTACACTTTAAGGAGACTTTAAAAAACAACAACAACAACAAAACCCTTTCTCTGATTCCATAGAATTGGATTTTGTAAAAAGAGAAATGTCCAAAGAGTCTTCTTTCAGACACAAATCATCTCCACATGTGCTAAGAGAAAAAAAGAAAAAGAAAAAAGAAAATTTTATGCCTGTGATATATGTATGCATAACTTAAAGTAAAGGCAGAGGAATGTCTGAAAGTCAAAAGGGAAAAGAGGGCAAAGATTCTGACTTACAAATTTGTTGGGAGCTGTTTTATAGGAACCAAGCTTTTGGATCTGGTTTGAGTGCAGGCAACAAGGAAATAATAATAATAATAAAGGCAAGAGGGAATCACTGATAGAGTTGAACTCCAAAACTTTAATTTCCTCAAAATAGTTTCCAGATGGTTAAGAATGTCCTTCTATGTATGGTATTTTCAGGAGCTAAATAAAAAGTCATCCATTTGCCTATGTGGTACTTTTTCAGCAACATGCCACATTCATTTTAATTTTCATTGCTGATACTAAACCTTTGATGTTCAAGACACTTCGATGGGCCAGCAGCACACTCTAACTTTATCAGCATGTCAGAAACTGGCATCAGGACCTGGCACCTGGGAGGCAGGGCTCTGAGTCATGGGTATGTAGCAATTCCATGCATTGATGTCTACTCTCCAAAGAGAGCACTAAATAAAGGTCTGAATATCCTCTCCTTCTTTCTGCCTCTATAGAATCTAAGCATGGAACTACTTCAGGGGAGAAGGGAAAATATTAAAGAGGAAAGTAAGGTGGCATTTCTTTTCTTTTTTTAAAATATTTTTATTGTGCTCTAGCCGGTTTGCATCAACCCACAGACTGAAGGGTCCCAGGTTTGATTCCGGTCAAGGGCAGGTACTTCGGTTGCAGGCTCAATCCCTGGCCCTGGTTAGGGCATATACAGGAGGCAACCAATTGATGTGTCTCTCCCACATCCATGTTTCTCTTTCTGTGTCTCTCCCACTTCCTTCCACTCTCTCTAAAAATCAATGGAAAAATATCCTTGGGTAAGAATTGAGAGAGAGAGAGAGAGAGAGAGAGAGAGAGAGAGAGAGAGAGAGAGAGAGAGAGATACCAATGATGAGGTAGAATCATCAACCAGCTACCTCCTACACTCCCTCTACTGGGCATGTGCCCCGACTAGGAATTGAACCAGCAAATCTCTTGGTTCATGTGGCGACCATGTAATCACGCTGGTGGGGCTGGTGGCATTTCTTGATTTTCCTTTCCATCTTACTGGAAATAGACCCAGCCTGGACTCAGAAGACTGAAAGCTCATGCTCAAGTCCATCTCTTTGCTAAGTTAACGAATCTCCTTATACCTCAGTTTCTCTGTCAGTCTTCTAATTTCTTAATAGAAGTAGTAAGTGTATGAATAATCCTATTAAATACAAATGAACTTTTAAAAAAGCCTTTATATAAACACAATGACATTCAAAGGTATCACACCAAGCCATGCATTCATTCATTCATCCAACAATTACTTTTGAATGCCTCCTATATATCAGACACTGAGTGCTGAAGAAAAATATTGATTTTTTTTTATAGAAAGGAAGGGAGAGGGATAGTTAGAAATATTGATGAGAGAGAAACATCGATCAGCTGCCTCCTGCACACTCTCCATTGGGTTTGTGCCTTCAACCAAGGTACATGCCCTTGACCAGAATCGAACACCTGGGACCCTTCAGTCCACAGGCTGATGCTCCATCCACTGAGCCAAATCGGTTGTGGCTCCTCTTGGAGTTTTAAGTCTAATTAGGAAAACAAGAACTGATCAAATAATCATACACAGAGAGAATAATGAACTGGTATGTATAGAATTATAACACATACTTATTGTCCAGTAAATACTGTATTATAGCTATTGAATATTCCTACTTGTTCTTTAATTTATTTATCAGTTAACTTTCATCATCAAGTGATTCTTAAAAACCACTTTCCACACATAGCGTGTTATTTGTCAGTTAAGGCTTTTAGATAATGCTTACAATTGAGGTTTTCAGATGGAATTGGGTCTTCATTTAGTGAAACAGAAGAAATGTTGGTCTAAATTTAAAGTCATGAAATAGGAATTCAAGACCTAAGAGACCTTCCCTGGAAGGACATGGGCATGTTTACAGAAAAGCCACCTTTCTGTCTTTACAATGTAAAGCTCTTACATCTCTGGTGATAGCAACAGCTAACACATCACATTTACTAGGTGCCAAGGTAGGAGTCTAAGCACTTTATAAGTATTAACTTATTTAATCATCACATAACCCTCTGAAGTAGGTGGTAGTGCTAGTATCCCCATTGTACATATGAGAAAAAGGAGGCAGAAGAGGGTTAAACAATTCACCAGCAAGTAGGGCCAAAATTCAAACCCAGTCTGTGTTCTTATTCACCTCGGTGTACTGCCTTTGTTCATACAATAGAACTGCTGACACATGGTGAAAATTGGGAGTTTTGCTCAATAATTGAGACAGCATGTTCAAAAACATCTCTGCCTCCTCACATGCTCTTCTAGTGACTTTATCCTTCTCGTATACAAAGGGTAAATTCCACTTGGTAACTCCTTGAGGAAGTCACATTTAAAACAAAGCAAAAAAAAAATTCAGCTGCTTCCAATGAGAAATATGATGTACTGAAATAAAAGAAAAAGAGGTGATTTCCTAATTACTTTTTATCATTTTTAAAAATATATTTTTATTTATTTCAGAGAGGAAGGGAAAGAGAGTTAGAAACATCAAGAGGGTCATTGATTGGTTGCCTCCTGCAAGCCCTCCATTGGGGATGGAGCCCACAACCTGAGCATTGTACCCTTGACCAGAATCAAATCTGGGACCCTTCAGTCCACAGGCTGTTTGCTTTATCTACTGAGCCAAACTGGCTAGGACCCTAATTACTTTTTTTTTTTTTTTTTTAAAGAGAGGATCAGATCCTCATGCTTTAGCAAAATGTGTTCTCATTATTATTACAGAGTAAACTGTCCATAGGTTTGATAGAAGTTTACCCAGAAGAAAATGTTTCTTCTAAAATTCGTCGATACACAATGTGAAATGGTGCCAGCAGTCTAAACTTTAGACTAAAGTAGAAAAGCCAGGCCTGAACTGACCACATTCTATCTGCACACAATTTTGAGGCTAGAAATGCATCTACAGAGGTTGTGTTGATGACTACAGCCTTTTCATCTCAAATCATGTTGCTTCTAGGCTCCAGTCCTGCCAGGAGATTTCAACAGCCAAGGAAAAAAAGGAACAAAGCAAAGGAGGCGTGTTTAGGCAAGTTGGTGTGAAAAATGCCTTTTGGTTTTTCTTTTAAAAGCAGGATTCTCTGGGGGATTAAGATTAAGCAATCATCAGAAATGAGTCTCCTCATTTGACTTGAGAATTAGCAGAGCCTACTTTTTGCTCTTCAAGTATCAGAAGCCTATGTTGAAATAAAGAAACACTAGGAACATGACTAACAACCATTGATAAGCTGATGCACGACAAAACAGGAATCTTTGGGGCAGCTGCCATGAGGATGTGTTAGGAAACAAGCCTTTTACAACTAGACAGAAAACTGAGAACATGGAAAGTTGCGTATAGTTGTTACGATATGTAAACAGCTGAAACAAAAAAAAATTTTTAGAAGCACTTTTCTTCTCAGCTGGGTCCATGAAATACTTGGTGTGCAGTGATTATTTCTCATTCTGTAAATTGGGGGAGGTGGGATGGGAGAGTTTAGCTCTAACATGACAAGTTAATAATTCAGGGAAAGAATATACCAGAATCCTTGAGTACTCAGGTCATTTCTTAATGTAAAACTCCAACTTGAATCTCCTAAACTTGTCATGGAAATGTTAGCTTTAAGCAGATGTCTCTTTCTCAGCAAAGGAGGGAGGGGGTGTCAAATGAAGCAATTGGTGATTGGCTGTCAGGAGGCCATATGTAAATGAGGAGAATAAAAAGGAAGGGCCAGCTCTCTGCCTCTCTACCCCATTATTGTGCTAAAAATAAGTGCCTTCACACACTTCAGAGCTGCAGACCACCTTTCATTGTGTTCATTTATCTTTTTAGTCCATAAATAAATGAGAATGTTCTGAGTAAGATACACACAGTAGTGGACACACCCATTTCAGACGAAGGCTAAGCTACCAGTCAGAGATGACCTAGATTTTAGAGTTTGGGTACTGATGAGGAAACATGAAGGACTGGCTGAACCCAGCCTTCTCAGCTAAGAGGAGATAGCAGTGGTGTAGAATATAAAGGGATCTAGCTGAACCTTCTTTTTTCAACTTATAACTAAGCTTAGGGGTCTTAGAACATCAAAACCTAGTGCCTAGATCTCAGCGTAAAGAGCAAAATTATTCAGAATGAAATGAAGTCAGCCTCTGTACTGTACGATTGAGAGTCCATTGAGGCAGGCATCTCTTTCTTAACAGAAGACCCAGAAAGTGATACAAAATACATTAAAGTTTCATCTTGACTCTAGAGGAGCTTAACAATTGTCTGGCAATTGCTCATGAAACAGCCACAAAAGAAAAAAAAAAGTTTAAGCAACAAATGATAAAAACAAGTTCATATGGTTCAAACTGGGAAATAAATCACCGTGTTCATCATATATTAGGCACTATACAATGTACTTTACATACATTTATCCCCATTTCACAGGTGAACAAAGTGAAGCTCAAGAGTTTTTGTGCCAAGGTTATACTTAAGTTGGTTACCTACCCTACTCTCTCTATCACAACTTACTATCCATAGATAAAATACTATAATACTATTATTTAAAATGAAGATAGAACAGTGACATGGAAAAATAGTTACAAAATGTCATTGAATGAAAAAATAATACAAGTTGTATATATCATGTAGACGTTTATACTCAGGTAAGAAAGAATAAGAAGGAAACATAAAGAAGTTTGAAAAGTTATGTAAGGGTGTTAAGATTATGGAGAACATTTTCTTAAAATTTTTCTCTTTATATTGTTGCAAAGTTAGATATATACCTCTAAAATGTCTAAATAATTATGCTATGAGAAAGGTGGTTAGAATCAGGTAAAATCACCAGGGAAGATTGCCTGGATACCAAAAGTTTTCATCACTATTGTGGAAGACAAGAGGGTCCCATGTTGGCCAAGCGGATAGATAAAGACATTGTCAGAACAGTGACAAGACTATTAATTCAGCAGACTCAAAGGCATGTACCAGCAAAGCAAGGCTGATGTGACACGGAACCAGCTGTCAGGAATGGTAAGCTGAGATGTCTGAATTTTATAAGCTGGAAAATAAGGAGTAACAATAACATGGCATGAACTGTATTCTTTTTTTTTTTTTAATAAATCTTTATTGTTCATATTATTGCAAATGTTCCTCATTTTCTCCCCCCTCCATTGCTCCCCTCCACCAGGTTCCCACCCCACCCTCTGCCCTTTCCCCACCCCGCATTGTACTCATCCATAGGTGCATGATTTATGTTCAGTCTCTTCTCACACATCCCCCACTCCCCTTTTCCCCAAGAATTGTCAATTCACTCCTCTTCCATACCTCTGATTCTATTATATTCACCAGTTAATATTGTTCATCAGATTTTTTTTGAATTCCCTTGGTTTTTAGATTCACTTGTTGATAGTTACGTATTTGTTGTTCATAATTTTTATCTTTATTTTCTTTCTCTTCCGAAAGAACCCCCTTCAGCAATTCATATAATTCTGGTTTGGTGGTGATGAACTCCTTTAGCTTTTTTTTATTAGTGAAGCTCTTTATCTGGCCTTCGATTCTGAGTGCTAGCTTTGCTGGGTAGATTATTTTTGGCTGTAGGTTCTTGCTATTCATCACCTTGAATATTTCTTGCCATTCCCGTCTGGCCTGCATGGTTTCTGTTGAGAAATCAGCAGACAATCGTATGGGTGCTCCTTTATAGGTAACTACCTGCTTTGCTCTTGCTGCTTTTAATATTCTCTTTGTCTTTTGCTCTTGGGATTTTAATTATGATTTGTCTTGGTTTAGTCCACTTTGGATTCCTTTTGTTTGTGGTTCTGTGCACTTCCTGGACTTGTAAGTCTAATTCTTTCACCAGGGCGGGGGGGGGGGGGGTCGGGGGGGGCCGGGGGGGAAGCTTTCTGTCACTATTTCTTTCAGTATGTTTTCGGTATCTTGCTCTCTCTCTTCTTCTGAGACCCCCATAATTCTGATGTTGGTTCACTTGAAGTTGTCCCAGAGGTTTCTTACATTATCTTCAACTTTCTGGATTCTCTTGCCTTCTTGCTTCTGTGGAGGAGTGTCTTCTGGCTCTTTATGTTTCAAATCTTTTGATTCTTGCAATCTTCCATTCTGTTTTTAGGACTTTGTATAATATTTTTTATTTCAGACAATGTATTCTTTATTTCTTGTTGATCCCTTATTATTTCTTGTTGATCCTTTATTATTTCTAGTTGATCCCTTTTCATATCCTCATAGGTCTCATTTATTTTATCTGCCTTTTCTAGGAAATTCTTGAAAAACCTTATAAGTGTGGTTTTGAACTCTATATCCAGTCGCTTTTTGTCCTACATTTCTTTCGTTTGTGATCTGTTTCCTTGTCTCAGCATTCTCACAGCTTCCCTGAGTTGGTAGCCTTAAGAGTCTCTATGTTCAGCTTGGATGGGGTGGAGCCTACAGCCTTGGCTTCCCTCAGCCCCACCCTATGAGGCTCCTGAGTCTCAGTGTTCCTCAGGGTCCTTCAGTACTCACTACGAGCACCTCTGAGAGAAAAGTGCCCTCGAGTTTCACCCACTACCAAACAGTCTAGGCTCTCCCCCAATGAGCCTGGAACTGGGGTTCAGTTCAATTGGAATTGGGGTTCAGAGCAGTCTGGAACTTCTGTCTCCTTCCCACTAGGGCAATCAGTGGCACAGTAACTGTTCGTTCTCTGCCTGCAAAGTGCACGTCTCTGGGACTGCCTTTCACTGCTCCCCTGAGATTCCACCTTACAGTCCAGGCTACCTCTGTATGAGCCTGGGTTCCCAGGGTCTAGCCTAGAACTGGGGTTCAGTGCTGTCAGATCTGGGGTTCAGCCCAGTCTGGAGCTTTTATCTCCTTCCCACTAGGGAATACCAGCCAGGCACTCATCCTCCCCCTCCTCTCCGGCTCTGTCCTCTGCGCGCGCAGCGTGTCTCAGTGCCTTAGGCTGTTACAGCTCCTCTGCCTTTCCTTCTGGTTTTCTCTTTCCTTCTCGTTGTAGAATTTCCAGTCAGTTGACTTTCCTGTAGTTCTAGATAATGTCCATTTTGTATTTTAGTTGTATTTTATTGAAATTGTTGTGTGAGGCTGCAGTTAGGTGTTTACCTGTGCTGCCATCTTGGATCTCTGAACAACTGTATTCTAACCTCTATGTGGAGGACGGCTGTGAAACCAAGAGTCCTAAGTGACTTTGATTAAACTTAGTTTTACACTCTAGCCCTAGAAATCTTCTCTCCTTCTCTTTATACACCCTTCAAAGACCTAGACTTTTCCCAAGATAGCTAGTAACCCCCAAGACAGCAGGACACTGTAGCCTGGACCTGACTAATGGTCACAGGAACCTCTGGAAGACTAATGACAATATCTTGACTTAAGTTATGTTTCAATTCCTGAACCCTAAGGTGGACTGACCTCCTGGCTACTTTCCTAGGAGACCAGGCAGAGGGACACCGAAAAAAATCTCAGAGCTGTCCTCAAGACCTGAAAAAAAAAAAAAAAGATCCATCACCTTAACTCACCTCTGACCTATTAGCTCCCAGCACCACCCTGAACCTCTAACTCACAGTATCTAGTGCCCGGTGAATGAACTTTTTCAATTCTGCAAGTTGGGAGGAAAGAAGATAGAGAGATCACCAGAAGCCAGTGGAATGAGAAAGATATTTGAAGTGGTGTGAGCTCCCCACCTTCCCTGGGTCTTGGATCATAGCATCTAAACTACCCCTCCAAAAAGCCTAAGATAAACATGTTCCCTTTCTTTAAAATGAGGTTTAGGGCACCTACAATTTCAGTGATCCCATGAGGCCTTTGCCACATTACACCTAGGTGATTTCCCACAAAGCTCTATAGGTATGTAAATCACATGAATAGGAAATACTCAATGTATTTAAATGTTGCTTTCCCCCTGCCCTTGAGAAATCCAGGATAGTTTTGAGTAAGTCTCATGGGAGTGGCTATCTATGACACACCCATTAAACAGAAATAATGTTTTTTCAGGTGAAATGCTCTGACTTGCTTTTCATTAGTCATCAACAGATAAGCAATCATAGAGCAGAGCTCTGACTATGTCTAACTGGGGGGTTGGACAAACTACTAGATGTATTTACTTTTTGAAATAGCTGCTATTTTAGAACCACATAACGTAAGGGCTTTGTGCGTTTACTTTTGTGTGACTTCTGACCATGGAACGTCAGGAAGATGTGCTCTTGTTCTAATTATGGAAATGATTAAATGACTTGCTGCATATCTTTCATTACCCCATAGAAAATGATTCCAACAAAGGGCTCTGATTTGATGATTGAAAATTGCCAGCCATTTCTATAGGCCTTTGAAGAAAGGGAAAGCTAAACTGATGATACAAACAATAAACAAGGGCAGTGGAAGACTGCTTAACCTTTAATACTGATGTTGTGGTCATGGTTGTTTTACCCTTAATTACTAATTTCTTTAAAGTCATTTAAAGGAAAATAAATCGTAAGACAAGGAGTTATATTAATTCTCCGAAAAACTTTGAGCAAAAATACTGATTTTTGATGATTCTTTCTATAGATAATGTTGTTGGATCTCAAATTTGTAGCATATTTGCTAGGTTGTAAAATTTAACATTTTTCCTGATTAAAAAGGATTGAGGGAGAGGGATGTTGGTAATCTGATGGGCTCACTACCTGTTTTTCCAGCTCTTGGAAATAACAACAAAAGATTCAGATTCTTTGCCTATCTCCTCAGATTGGAGGAAGGGTTGGCTCGCTGTGGGTGTGTGGAAGAGTAAAGCAACAAGGTCAGGGAACACCTCAATCATTTGAAGCAGAAATCCTGTCACTTCTGTAAGGGAAGAGAATGAGACTCCTCCAGGGGTGCCTAGAAACAGGGAATAGGAAAATCAGTAGCCAAGTGGACAAAGCACACATTCTTGTCATTTCATGACCCATATATTCATTACAATATGCATAATAATATTTTTTTTCTGCTCCACAGTTATTTTTACTTCCAGGTATACCATAGTTATGAAAAAGTCAATTGTCTGGTATTGCTCAGCGGTTGAAGTGTCAGCCCACACACCAGAGGGCTGCGGGTTTAATTGCTAGTCAAAGTCATGTACCTGGATTGCAGATTTGATCATGGCCCTGGGCAGGACTGGTACAGAAGGCAACCCATCAACGTGTCTCTCTAACATCAATGTTTCTGTCTCTCTCCCCTTCTCCCTCCCTTCCATTCTCTCCAAGAATCAATGGGGGAAATATCCTTGGGTGAGGATTAACAACAACAAAAAGAATCAATTTACTTCATGCCCATTAATTCTTGACTTTCCCCATTCCCATCTTGCCCAACACCCTTCCAAACACACAAATACATGCCAAAAGGTGAGAAAGCAAAAGTACTAACATGTCCATCAAACCATAGTTTATCTTCAAACATGCTGGAGTCTTAGTGGTACATTTACAAATTATCCTCCCCAGGGAATAACTATGACAAATGTCAAGCACAGAAGGACACTGAGAAGTCATGACTCAGATATGGTCATGAAATAAATTTCTATAAGCCCATAGTTTACTGAGAAACCTGTACTGAATTGCATAAAAAATGACATCATGGTTATTTCTATATCTTGACTACTGTAAATAATGCTGCAATGAGCATAGGGGTGCATATATATTTTCAAATGAGTGTTTCCATATTCTTTGCATAAATACCCAGAAGTAGAATAGCTGGATTATATGGTAGTTTTATTTTTATTTATTTTTTTAGGAATCTTCATACTGAGTTTCATAGTGGCTGCAGCAACTTACAATCCCACCAACAGTGCATGAGGGTTCCCTTTTCTCCATATCCTCTTCAACACTTGTTTTTGTTTTGTTTTTTTAATTATTATTTGTGTACATATTTTAACATTGTCCCCCCCCCCCCATACCCCCCATACATACCCTCCCTCCCTAGAGTTTTGTGTCCATTGGTTTGTGTTTTTTTGGGGAGGGGGTTTGGTTTTTTTAATATAATATCCATTCTTATATCAACTGATGAATGAATAAATAAGAAGTGGTACATTTTTTTTTACACAATGGAATACTATTTATTCATAAAAAAGATTAAAAATTGCCATTTGTGACAATATGAATGAATTTTAAGGATATTGTGCTAAGTGAAATAAATCACACAGAAAAAGTAAAAAACCAAATTATTTCACGCATATGTTGAATATAAAAAAAAGAAACAAATGAAACTCATAGATACAGACAACAGATTGGTGGTTACCAAAGGAGGAAGGGGTGGGGTATACAAAATGAATAAAAGGGGTCAAATGTATGGTGACAGAGAAACTAGACTTTTGGGGGTGAGCACACTATAGTGTACACAGATACCAAATTCTGGTGTATACCTGAAACTTATATGTTACTAACCAATGTTATCTCACTAAAAATTAGTATAATGGTTAACCCTAGTTAGATAGTTTGCATTTTTCTGCATTTCCAAATTGGGCTGCCTTCCTCTCCCTGCTGACATGCACTGACTGAATTCTCTCCTGCCCTACTCTCAAAATCAAGAATGTGTTCATAAGACAGGACTCAAGAGACTGAGTCTTCTTCCAGGAGAAATGACTAAAGAGGCTTTAAGTGGGTCCTTCTTTAGAATAAAGAGTTGTGCTTTGAGAGAGGAGAGACAGGAGAAGGTTCCGTTTGGAGACTCTGAACTCATGCCTGCCTGCCCAAGGATTCACACATATTCTTGAATTGGCTCAGATGCCAATTGCCAGGAGAACTAAATAGCAGCTCCTCACTTGTATTCCATTTGTATTAGTTCCACCAATACAGTATGTACAGTCATTGTGGGAGCGTGTTTACTTGCTGTGAGTTCAGTATTTAAAGGAGCCTGTGGGGTACTGTTCTTAACCATTCCATGGAGCTGAGTCTACATCCCTGGACCCCTAAGCTTCCTAGCTTGTGGGCCCCCTTTCTGTTGCTACTCTCACTAAAGCTGGAAACGTTGGCCTGAAGACCTCTGATCCTTAATTTCTCCTTGATCAACTGCTATTCTGGAGGAGACAGGAGAGAGCACCCTGATGTTACCAGGAATCTTATAGAGGGCCCTTTCTTGGCTCATTTTCCTATCCCTCACCCACCAACACCCCCGGATAGGAGCAATGTTGCTTCCATGCAAGAAAAATTCAGCATAGAACGTGACAGGTTGGATCTACTTACACCAAGTACTCATCATCTCCTCCCTTTCCTTTCCAAATCTTCTCTTCCCGTGGTCTCTCAGCATAGCAAGGGTCTGTGCATGCCACGATGACTAATGGCCTGGGCTTGGGAGACAGATACTGGCATTGAAATCCCAACTCCACCACTTAATCCATAGAAGACAGTGGTAAGCTTCCTAATTACTCTGAGCTTCACCTTCTTCCTCCATAAAATGAAGATAATAACTACTTTGCAGATTGACATGAGGGTAAAATGGAATAATTCATGCAAAACAGCATGCCAGGTACATAATAAGCCTCAATAAATGGTAGACAAGATTATTAATGGAATCCTCATATATCTAGTTACTCAAACAATAGCATTACTCTCTTTTTTTTCTCTGTAGCCAACCTGACCTTATGTCCAATTAACTCTACCATGCCTCCTGAATACGGTTGAAATCCATTTCCTCCTGCCCATCTTTGCTGTAACTCTACTTTATTTTTTTTATATATATATTTTATTGATTTTTTACAGAGAGGAAGACAGAGGGATAGAGAGTTAGAAACATGGATGAGAGAGAATCATTGATCAGCTGCCTCTTGCACAGCCCCTACTGGGGATGTGCCTGCAACCAAGGTACATGCCCTTGACCGGAATCGAACCTGGGACCTTTCAGTCCGCAGGCCCATGCTCTATCCGCTGAGCCAAACCAGTTTCGGCCCTGTAACTCTACTTCTGAATCCAGCCTCTTTCTATTTCAACCATTCTGCATGCTTCCCAACAGGGAATTTCCTAAAATAGAAATGTGTTCATGACATGCCCTTAATGAAGGTCTTTCAGGCGTTCCACGCATTACCTCCAGTATGCAATCCCAACTCCTCAGCATAGCATTCAAGGCCTACTAGGACTACATCTCACCACTCACTCACCACTCACTATATATATATATATACTCCTTCCTCCCAGAACAAGTTGTACTTCTTACAACAACCCTCAAGTCCAAGTGCCTTACATTCTGTCCCCAGCACATATTTCCTGTTCTTTTCACATGATGGACTCCCATGTATCCTGCAAGATTCAATGCCCAATGTTCTTCATCAAGAAATCTTCCTGACTCCTCATTCCTATATTATACTATTTTACTTTCTATTTAGAGGCATACCTTTCTTGTTGTGTCTCACTGTATTGCATTTCATGAAAATTGCATTTTTTAAAAATAAATTGAAGGTTTGCCACAACCCTGCATAGGGTAAGTCTATCAGTGTCATTTTTTTTCAACAGACTGAGATGATGGTTAGCATTTTTTAGCAGGAAGTATTTTTAAATTAAGGTATGTACATTGTTTTTTTTAATATATTATTTTTTAAAACATAATCCTATTGCATACTTAATAGACTATAGTATACTGTGAACATATCTTTTATATGCACTGGGAAATGAAAAGGTTTGTGTGATTTGCTTTTTTGCAATATTTGCTTTATTGTGGCAGTCTGGAATTGAACCACAATATCTCCAAAGTATGCCTGTACTTATCTGTCTCTTCTTTAGAAATGTGTTTCTTGAGGTGAGGAATTGTACACCTTGCTGCATCCTGCACTGCAAGCAACAAACAGATGCTAAATCAATTTATTCAGCAAACGTTTACTGAGGATCCAATCTGTGCTGAGTACTGAGCTAAGAGAGAGATATATTATTTGCTCTCTATTATTGCACAGTTCCCTGTGGTTTTGTGATTATTGATGCTTTAAAAAAATGTCTGTAGGATCTGACTACCTAAGATCTCCCTCTTCAAAATTTCCACCCAAACCTCAATAGCTGCCCATTGGTAGACACAAACATTCATGTACAAATGCCATCCAAATTTATTTTCACAAAAATTCTGTAAGATAACATCTAAGTTTTACAAATAAGAAACCCAAAGTGTGTCCCTAACCAGTTTGGCTCAGTGGATAGAGCGTTGGCCTGTGGACTGAAATGGCCCAGGTTCGATTCCGGTCAAGGGCATGTACCTTGGTTGTGTGCAGGAGGCAGCTGATAGATGTTTTCCTTTCATTGACGTTTCTAACTCTCTATCCTCCCCCCTTCCTCTCTATAAAAAAATTAATAAAATATGTTTTTTTTAAAAAAAGAAAAGAAAAAAAGAAACCCAAAGCTGTCAGGTAGGGTACTATATTTGGTGCCATTGTTAAAAATAAGATAAACCACTTATCAGTATGCTATAATGAAATAAAATGGTTTTTACTACTTATTATAATCTTGAAGCTATTGACCATTGTAATAACTAGGGCCCAATGCACGAATTCGTGCACCTTGAACTGTGGGCTGCAAGGCTGCGGTGGGCATAGGGGTGGGTCTTGGCCCATTTTCTGCACCCCACCTGGTCCCTCCCACCTTGGCCCCCATTCTCCTGTCTGCTGGCAGCCCTACTCCCACCACCACCACTCCCATGTGCTGACAGTACCAGCTCTGCTCACACTCACTGACTGTGTAGAGCAATTGGGGCCAGCACCAGTAGTGAGTGTAAGTGGGGCAGCTGTTGACCTGATCGCCCCTTAGGAGCAGGGGCAGGTAGAGAAGTCCTCAGGGGTAGTCAGGGCCGGCAGCCACCACTCACACCTGCTAACGGCATCAAGCAATCAGGACCAGAGCCAGGCACTGGCAGCAGATGCAAGCGGCGGCTCCAGTGCCAGCTGTGAGTGCGAGTGAGGCCAATGCTGGCAGCAAGTGCAAGCGCTGGGCAGGACTGTGTTGCATGGGAGCAAAGAATTTTCAGTAACCACCGGAGGCCCACCCCAATGGCAGGGACTGGCGCCCCCGCCTTGATCTGGAGCCCTCGTTCACCATCCTGCCACAGCCAATGCCCACCATGTTTCACACTCTGTCGCCTGCTGCCTATGCCTGCCATGTTCCTCACGTGCCCCCTGGTGATCAGCACAAGTCATAGCAACTGGTTGTTCGGTTGTTCCAACGTTTGGTCTATTTGCATATTAGCCTTTTATTATATACAATGGGCAATTGTTAAAGCTCATACTGGGTGCTAGGTACTGGGGTTTTGAGAAATACATTATTTCATTTAATAGCAGAACCCAGTGAGAAATCTAAGATTTAGGGAGGGGGGGTGAGTTAAACTCCTTGATGTGAGACACATGCTATGAGCAGTAGAGCAGGAAATCAAATCTATCAGAAGCCAAATTCTCTTCAGCCATCCTGTATAGAACACATACTACATACAAAGCCCCGGACTATCAGGAAACCAGTATCAGTAACACACCTCCTTATCCTCCAGGGGCTTACCATGTAGCTCCAACTTAAGTCTCTCTCAGATAAGAGATAAAAATAAATAAATAAATAAATAAAAAATAAAAAATACATGGGTAAACTCAATGGACCAGTCAGGCTAAATATAATACAAAACTATGGTACAAAGGGAAACACATCATCACCTGAAATGAACAAAGTATGAACAAAGGAAAAGAGGAAAGTAGAACTGGGACTAAAAAGGGCCATGTGAAAAGTTGCTACCTGAAGTCGCATAGGCCTCCATAACCCTGTCTCAGCCCCATAGTCACTCAGCTACTCTCATTAGAATTTACACTCTATTTATAATTTTGACCTAAGTCCCAGCACCTGTTATATGACTTTATCTCGCAATCAAAGCCAGAGGATCTGGCTTGCCTTGCTCTCTTCATTTTTGCTGGGTTGTTCCCTTCTAAACGTTTACTTTCCCATGATCTGCCTCTAACCCTTGACATGGTGTGACTGCCGTGGGAGCACTGTGGCTGAGTCACAGAGCATTCCCAATGGGAGCAGGAAATGATGGAAAGAGCTCCCGGCTTCCACAGGAGTTGCCTTCCTTCCGAGGACAGGAAGACCTCCAAACAGGGTGTGTATTTGAATTGGGGCATGATATCCTTTTGTGAAACTTCATCTAAAGAGCATGTTTTATATCAAAGATGAAGTTTTCACTAAAAGTTAAAGCACTGCATTTGGCACATTGAAAAGTGCCCCTTAAACAAAACGCCAACATTAAGTCTTAATCATAGCATTTCATTTACTTTTGAGTTGGGTTTAACAAAATTTCACCTAGTAGTTTTTGTGTTCACAGACTACTCAAATGGGTTAATAACATGAAAAGTTTGTTGTGAATACAAATAATAACCCTTATGCATAAACCTATATAACTTGCCCAAGATTTAAATCATTACATTTCCTTCAGATGGGTACTAGACTTATTGGGGTGATAACTTTGTAAGGTATATAAATATCTGATCACTCTCTCTGCAACCTCAGCATATAATTTTTTCCTTTCTGTATAAAATTGAAGACTTCTGCCTTTTCACTTACAGAAAGCACTTTGAGGTTTCTCCTTGGCATATCAGTATCTCCAGCATGACTATTCTTGTGCTTTGAGGCCAATAAGTAAAATAAGGGTTACTTGAAAATAAAGGTTACTGTGATACGTTGGCAGTCAAACTGATAATCAAGATGGCTACTGAGTAACTAATAGGTGGGAAGAAAATACAGCGTGGAGACGATAAATGAAGAGATGATTCACATCCCAGGAGGAACACTGCAAGATTTCATCCTGCTATTCAGAATGGCATAAAAATTTCAATTTATGAACTGTTTCTTTCTAGAATTTACCATTCAATATTTTCAGGCTTCAGTTAACTGAGGTATCTGAAACTGAGTGAAGGGAAACCATGAATAAAGGGTTTTACTGTAGTCCTACAGGCAAACATTTCTATTTGTCTCTTATTTGTCCTTTCTTTAAAGATATATGGGAAGAGTTTTATTTGTTTGGTTTGTATGTTTTTAATTACAGTTTACATTTAATATTATTTTGTATTCACTTCAGTATACAGCATATACAGAGGTTAGACAAATCATATACTTGCCAAAACCGGTTTGGCTCAGTGGTAGAGTGTCTGTCTGCGGACTGAAAGGTCCCGAGTTCGATTCCGGTCAAGGGCATGTACGTTGGTTGCGGGCACATCCCCAGTGCGGGGTGTGCAGGAGGCAGCTGGTCAATGTTTCTCTCTCATCGACGTTTCTGGCTCTCTATCTTTCTCCCTTCCTCTCTGTAAAAAAAATCAATAAAATATATATATATATATATTTTTAAGTAACCAATTTTTAAAAAATCATATACTTTACAAAGTACTTCTGATATTTCCAGTACCACCTGGCACCATACATCTATACTAATAAAAGGATAATATGCTAATTAGACCAGATGTCTTCCAAATGTCTTCTCTAGACAAAGCCACAATGGTGAGGTGATTGGGGGTGATCAGGCCAGCAGGGAAGAGCAGTAAGGAGCAACCAGGCCAGCAGGTGAGGACAGTTAGGGTTGATCAGGCAGGCAGGCAGGTGAATGGTTAGGAGCCAGAGGTCCCAGATTGTGAGAGGGATGTCCGGCAGTCAGACATTCCCCAAAGGGGTTTTGGTTTGGAGAGAGTACGGGCCAGACTGAGGGATCCCCTTCCCCCGTGCACGAATTTTGTGTACCAGGCCTCTAGTAGTTAGTATAATACTAGTGACCCAGTGCACAGATTCATGTACATTAAAAGGAAATTAATTAGAAGGTGGCCTGCAGGGCCAGACATGCCCTGGAGACAACCTCTCACAGTCCCTCCCCTGCTGGCCACATCTGGGATGGTGCTGTGGCTTGAAAGGCATCTGCAGAATGAGCAGGGTACCTCTGGCAGGTGGAGTCCCTGGCCTGCCCTGGGGGGATCAGGCCAAAACTGGCTCTCCAACATTCCTCAAGGGGTCGGAGTGTGAGAGGGCACTATGCAAGGTTGCTATCGCAAAGAGTGTGGAACACAAACGCAAGTGGGCAGCAAACCAGATTCAGGGCCAACAGTGCCCAGCAACATTATAACCCACAGCCGAAGGAGGAATCATGCGGCCCTGTGAGGAATTGGGCCCCCCTCCTTCCTCTCTGGTTTTGGGGAGCGTCACCCAAGAACCACTGATGCCGAGTCACTGCAGCTTGGCAGCTCCTTCGTTGAGGGAAAGAGAGTCAAGGAGAATGTAGTCAACAGTGCCTGCTGGTGCAGAGAGGTTAAATGAGATAAGGACTGGCTGAAAGAATCCACTGGTTGTGACTAGCTAGAAAATAATCAACCGGAATAACAAACTGAAGCCTAGTGAATAGAAGTCTTATAACCAAGGATTTACAGAAGAAACAACATCAAGATTGGAAGGAAGGGTGAAGACGAGGAAGGGGCACGTCTGCTCCCACAGGCTGTGGCTGACATTCCAGAGGGACATCTCAGCTGTAAGCATTTCCCTTGAGGAGTGAGGGGGACTCAACCCCAGGCTGGGCTACCCAGCCCAGAGCACCAGAGCTGGGAAGAGGCGCCAACATAAAAACTGGCTGTGAAAATCAGCAGGGATTCTGTCTGCTAAGACCCAGGTGCCCTCTTAAAGGGAAAGGACACAAAATCTCATTTGCAGCCATTTATCCTGGGCTCCAACAGAGGGAGGGGGGCTGGGAACACAGTAGAGTTGGGTGGGGAAAGACTGGGTTGTGTGGCTCTGGGCAAGAGCTGAAGGGACAGCCACCAGTTGTAACTTCAGTTTCGTCCTGGGACGTGGTGAGTATAATTTCCACCTACTCCGCCACCATCTTGGATCCCCTCTATTTGTCCTTAAAACCAAATTTAAATATCAGCCTCTCTCTCACTTCCTTAAAACCAAATTTAAATATCAGTTTCTCTGTCACTTCTCCACATCCTTCCTCTTCAATTGCACCATCCTCTCTGCCTGCCCCACCTAAAGGCACTTTGCTGTCACTGCTTGTTCTCGTGGCTGCGTCTTATTCCGTACCGGAATGCCCGGAGTGCATGATTATCTCTTCCCCAGCCCTCAACAGAGTCTCAGTAGCTGTTGAATAAATAAATGAACAAAATAGGTAAATTTTATTTGGCCTTCTATCCTTCCCCATCACTAGCTGCTTTTTCTTGGCCTTCCCCACCCCCTATGTCCACTTCCCTGCCACTGTCAAGACTCTCTTCAACCTTATCTGTCTGTTTTGTCTCAGCCATCAATATCAAAGCCTGCTCTCAATAAATATTTTGATAAATTCATAAGGCTGACCATGTCCCCTCACATAAGGTTTTTATAATTTTCCAGGTGACAAAACCTTGAGCCAAAGTAATAAATCTCTAATTGTAGGATTTAAGCCTGGTCAGAGGCTCCCTCACAGTTCCTGCACCCACACTGTGGCATGTTGTGTAGGAGTTTATGACTGTTATTGGCACTAAAATCTCTGTAAACTCTTGGCTATGTGATCTGGGGCCCTAGGAAACCAGTCTGCCTCAAAGTGAATGATCCACACATTTTTTTAGAACTACCAAATTATTGAGGCTGCTTAAGTTTTTACTTAAGTTTTTAAAAAAAATAGGGCTCTGCATTAAAAATAATAATAATAATAAGGAAGCCTTTACCTACTAAAAGATTTAAACCCCGTAGTCTTATTTAAATACTAATTAATTTTGTATTTCTTATTTCCTTAATTATTTAATGGGGGAAGTGGAATAAAATCATTGCAATCCTAATAAGAACTGAGCAGACAGAAGCTTTTTCCAAGTTGTTTCTCAGCAGCTAACAGGCTAAAAGGTAAACAGTAAGAAAAATGAGCACAGATGAATAAAAGTTCAATAAACATCCAGCTCGGTTTCCTAGGAATTCTGAAGGCTCCTTCTGAGACTTTTATGAGAGACTTTTTTAGGAAGATAAAGGATGGGTAGTGAGTTCTAACAAGCCCATACATCAAAATGGCATAATATATATGTAAAAGACACACACTCTGTAATTTCTGCACTTTGGGGTATTTGTGTTAAAAACAGATAAATAGGATTCTGCCTGCCAAACCATCCCCATGCCAGAATGGCCCCTCAGACCAAGGCCCCTTTACCAAAGCAGAGCAGCTGGTTAGAAATCATTGGGCTGTGTTGATTTCAGTCTTTGAGTTTTCAAATTTTTCAGTCTTTGAGTCAGAACTGAAAATAAGACAGTAAAAGGAGGGTCTTGTCTTTCAGACATGTAACTATATGGAACATTATTAAGGACCAGAAATCAAATAAGATCATGGGTTTAGAGATATATTTAAAACCGCAAACCCCTTAATAAATATCAGGTGGTGGAGTTACTATGATGGAGATATATAATGTCACTTAACTGGTAGAGTTGATGGCTAAGTTGGTCAAGCACAGGACCCCACATTAGTGGGAACATCAATAAAAGCCACCTCTCCCCTTACCCAAATTAAATAGGCTGTGAGCTAAGAAAACAATGTTATATTTGGTTTTCTGATGTGTGGGCTACCAGAAAAACCCATTTATGAAATCTGTTTATAATATACATTATACTAGATTATATATTGGTTTAGAATAGAAAATGGTTCTGAGTTCCATCTTAGGCTCCCATGAACTTGTCTACTATCTGCTTTTAGTGAGAATGAGATTCTTTTGCTTCCTAATCTCTCTGCCTTCGGAGTAGAACAAAGGTCTGGCAGCAGAGACATATCTCCTGGGATTATTTAAGCCTGGAAAAGGGATAAGGAGTTATTCAGTCCAATCCTCAGATGGGATATAGTGAAGATGAAAAGAACTTACACATGTAGAGCCTGTAGCACAATAGCTGGCATATACTTAGTCCTCAATAAAATTTGCTCTTGGTAGTAGTCACAGCAATACCTTAGAGCTTGTTAGTGCCACAGCTGGGACTAGAACCCACATCTCTACTCTCCATAGCTCCAATAGGACCAGAGGCCTCCCATTGTGGAAAAACTAAAGTAGGAGGCTTTAAAAAATTGTTTTAAAAGAGCCGATTATTTCCAAGCAATTTATTTTATTGTAAATGCCACCATTTATATGCTCAGATAGTGCAGTTTAAGAATATGAACAGTTAAAGCTTAATTTATTTTAGATTCCCAAATGATTTCCCCTATTTCCTTTTATAAAAGGAGTCCAGACATAAAAAAGCAAATGCAGTAAAGAAAAATCCCTGAATGATTACTTTCATTAAAATTGTATTTGCTTGAAAATTAGACAATAAACCTTCATATCTCAGGGCTCCAGCTGTAGAATTTGACAATAGCCAGCACCTACAGATATGTTTTAACACAGATACTCCCACATGATGCTCCAGGTTCTACAAAATGCTTTGGCTGCTGGAAAACAGCTGGGAACCAGAACCTCCTGAACCTTCCAAAAACAAAACAAACAAAACAAGAAAAGCCACCATGCCCCCAATAAAACAGTATAATATTTCTCTCCTAAAGCAATACAGTGAATATCCAGCACAGTAAATTTTACTTTACTCTGTGATTAAATACATTTTATGGTTTGACTCTACCATACCACAAAAATAAGTATCGTCCCCCAGCCTCTTTGCTAAAAGAACATGATTATGACATGAAAGAAATAAAACGTTGAACATTTGATTAAAGTAACAATAATCACAATAATGGTCAGGATCACATGGAGAGATTTTGTAAAAAAAAAAAAAAAAAAAAAAAATATCCAATGTCAAAATAAGTTTATTGCAGCACTACTTACTATAGTGGGTGGGTACTTCAAGTATCAGGGGGCCACTTTAATTGTCTAAACACTATGCTGTACACTAATTCAGAATAATATTGAAAGTAAACTATAATTAAAAATACAAAAATTCTTATCAAAGTTAAACCAATAAAATTAATCAAGTTTCTTTACTACAGTATCCTCAAAAACTTCCGTTCCCTGATGTGAATTGTTTCTCCTAGAAAGGAAAGGAAGATGTAGCAATTTGCAAGTTTATTTCTTTGCAGAGAATCAATTAGAGCTGGTATTCCATGGAACCTATTTTAGAACAGTCTGATTTAGATTATAATCAGGTATTTAAAAGCACCTTGTAGCTGAAGCCGGTTTGGCTCAGTGGTAGAGCGTCGGTCTGCGGACTGAAAGGTCCTGGGTTCGATTCCGGTCAAGGGCATGTACATTGGTTGCGGGCACATCCCTGGTAGGGGGTGTGCAGAAGGCAGCTGCTCGATGTTTCTCTCTCATCGGCATTTCTAGCTCTCTATCTCTCTCCCTTCCTCTCTGTAAAAAGTCAATGAAGTATATTTTTTTAAAAAATAAATAAAAGCACCTTGTAATATAAAGTAACCATATTTTATGCATTATATTCTCATATTAAATCTTTAATACCTACCAGTTATATAATCTTAATATATATATATATATATATATATATATATATATATATATCGTGAACCATTATCTATAGGAATAGTATTTACATGGCAGATAAGCAAAAACTCACCACTTCTTACTATAATAGGAAGCTTGTTTCTTCATTGCCTGCATTTAATTTATTATTAAAGCTTTAACATGTGATATAGAGAAAATAAATGCTTTTTTTTTCTTCTCCAGGTCGTTAATGTCCACTGCAATCAAAGTTTCCCTTGTTGAGCTATTATTATCAGTATGAATTTTTAAACATGTTTGTATAATTTTTTTTTTTTGAAAGTGCTGTATGCCTATTATAGAAAATTTGGCACATCCAGAAAATACTTTTTTAAAGGAAACAGTAATTCTACAACTAGGGGTAAACGTGGATATGTTTCCTTTTACAATTTTGTCTCCTAATTTTTTTACACACTGAATATTTTCCCTTGACATTACACAAGGTTCATCTTCTTTGCCTCCCATCAAAAAGGGGGAAAATTACAAAAAGAATGAAGAGTAAGCAACAACTTTTTTTTTTTTCCAAGATGGAAATTGAGTGAAGGCATACATAACTGTTTTGAGTAGAATAGAAAAAGCTGAAACTAAGTGCCCACAGCTGGGGATTTTACCAAGAATCCTCTCCAAAGGGACTCACAAAAAGTGGAAGTGAGACATGAAGCTGAGCACAAGAGAACAGGCTTCTATTATGCATTGGGAGTAAACACCCAGGCCCACTGTGCACAGCGAAGGGACTTCCCTTCCCACCCCAAAGACAGAGAATTCATTCTCTGGAACAAAGGAATCAGAGAACCTCCGAGATATGTGATTGCCAAGCCTGGCAGAAGTCAAAAGAGCAGCCAGAGGTGATACAAGAGACTAAGAAATGGAGTTTGAGTGAAAGCCTATCAGTGAAAAAATGAGATTGCTCCAGAACCAAGGCAAGGAACCCAATTGGAAAATCCTAAACAAGTGCAGTTGAGTAAAAAGCCGGAAGTACTAATACATGTGGCTCAACTAACAGAAAAGTTAATTCTCAGCCCTATCCTCCCACAATGATGCATGCCTGTAGTGTCCAACCAACATTGGAGTGTCTTACGCTTGAGTATGGAGGGAGAGATAAAATCTTCAGACATAAGAAGGAGGAAGGCTTCCAACATTAAGCACACATAATTAATAAAAACTAAAGCTTAATGCAACCCAACACATTTCAGGAAAGAGGAAATGACACATAAAAATAACATTGTGGGCAGTGCCCTCGGCAGTCCCAGATCTGTCTCTTGCTTCAACAGTGTTTGGACAGAACAGACCCAGGATGCCCCTTCTTCCAGCTACCGGCCACTCTCCTGCATCTTATCCAGTCACCACCTCAGAACCACCTCTGGGACCAGCCAACACACTGGGGTGTTTGTTTGTTTGTTTGTTTGTTTTTCTACTCCTTATTACTGAACAGCCATGAGTTCTCAAATTCATCATTATTATTTCACCAAGGTGGAGGGTCAACCGCCTGGCCAACCTGCATCTGCAGACCTCATACACCTACCTCTCTCTGGGCTTCTATTTCGAACCCTGAAGATGTGGCTCTGGAGGGCATGGGGCGCTTCTTCCGAGGGAGGGCAGCGCTGAGCATCTCTTAAAGTTGCAAAACTAGCACAGTGGCTGCATCCTCTACCAGGATGTGCTGAAACCTTCCCAAGATGAGTGGGGCAAAACTCAGGATGCCATGGAAGCCGCCCTGGCTTGGAGAGCAATCTGAACCAGGCCATTCTGGAGCTGCAGGCCCTGGGTTCTACTCATGCAGATCCTCATCTCTGTTACTTTCTGGAAAACAATTTCCTGGGTGAGGAGGTGAAACTCATCAAAAAGATGGGTGACACCTGACTCACCTCTGCAGGCTGGCTTGGCTGGCCGGCCCAGGCTGTGCTGTGCGAATGTCTCTTTGGAAAGCTCACCCTCGAGCACGACTAGGAGCCTTTGGAGCCCAGAGGCTTTTCAGAGGCCCTTCTCCATCCCGTGGTGTCTGGCTTTTTTTACCTGAGCCTCTTCCTGAAACAAGTAGTCATTCTTTTAACCAGAGAAGCCAACCTTTAGGACCTCACAGACCATCAGTAGTCTGCAGACCACCGGTTGGTCACTGCTGCTCCAAAGGTTTCCTTAAGATTTCCTTAAACCGACTGGAGAACAACCACTGTGGAGAACAGTATGGAGTTTCCTCAAAAAACTGAAAATGGAACTCCCATTTGACCCAGTAATCCCACTCCTAGGAATATATCCTAAGAAACCAGAAACACCAATCAGAAAGGACATATGCACCCCTATGTTCATAGCAGCACAATTTACAATAGCTAGGATTTGGAAACAGCCTAGGTGCCCATCAGCAGATGATTGGATCAAAAAACTATGGTACATCTACACAATGGATTACTATGCTGCCATAAAAAAGAAGAAATTCTTATCATTTGCAGCAACCTGGATGGAATTGGAGAGAACATCATGCTGAGTGAAATAAGCCAGTCAATGAAAGAAAAACACCACATGAGCTCACTCATTTATGGATAATAAAGAACATTATAAACTGATAAACAAAAAGATAGATACAGAGGCAGTAAAGCAACAAGCAGACTGTCAAATTACAGCGGGGAGGGTAGGGAGATATGGGGGAGGTAAGAGATCAACCGAAGGACTTGTATGCATGCATATAAGCAAAACCAATGGATGAAAAACTCTGGGGAGGGAGGGCATGTATGGGATTGGGGGAGGGGGGGCACAATGGTAAGATATGCACACATATAATACATTAATAAAAAATTAAAAAATTAAAAAAAAAGATTTCCTTAAACCAGTAGTGGTCCACAGACCACCAGTGGATGACTGCTGCTTTTAACCATCCTGGAGCCCTCTCCCATGCACTGGACCAAATGAAACAAGAAAGCTTTTTGCAGCAATAAATAAATAAATAAATAAATAAATAACACTATATACAGAAGACATACTAGTATACATAAAAGGAGATACTACAACTATGAAATAAGAAACAGAATCTTAGGCTGGAGGTAGAGAGAAGGAGGAAGAAAAACTCAGAAAACAAGAACATCATGGAAATTTTAGGATACCAAAGCATAAAAAAGTCAATAGGAAGTTTGGAATATAATGAAGAAATTTCCCAAAAAGTGGAACAAAAAAACAAAAAACATAGGTAATTAAAAGAAAAAGACACAAACTTCAAAAGATAAACTAAGAAAGAGATAGAGTTTTGTATATTAACTTTGTATCTTGTAACTTGCTATAGTCACATATTAGTTTCAGCTGTGTTTTTGTTGTTGTTGATGATGATTCTTTCAGATTTTCTGCATAGACAATAGATATCTGAACAGTGTCTCAGGGAATTCATCCGGAGCAGGAATTTTTCCCAGAGTCCTGTCTCAGAGAATCGAAAATGAAGCCGCAGATCAGAGGAGTTCAACAAGGCAGGAGTTAATTGCAAACAAGCACACGTTCCCTGATCCAGAGGGATATGGGGAGCCCCCCCCCCCAAAGCATTGTTCTTCCCCTTACATCTGCTAAAGGCATGCTCTTTGTATATCTGTGCTGCTCTCTGATTGGTTCCTGGCCTCTTTGCAACTTTTTTTGTTTTGCACTTGCAAGAAAAACATCCTTATTTCAAAACACCCTGTTTTTCTGCAATTCACCCTATATTTCTGCTATCCATCCTGTTTTTCTGCTATCCATCCTGTTTTTCTGCTACTTATCCTGTTTTTCTTCCATCCTGTTTTATTGCAAAACTTTTTTTTTTTTATTTCAACTAGCTCCATGATTCCTCCTTCTTCCATCCTTTACCCTATCTATCTAATTTTGCTTTAACTCCTTTCACAATAGTGTCCTATGCAAACAAAGGCAGTTTTATTTCTTCACTCTTAAACAGTGTGTGTGTGTATATATATATATATATCTTCTTGCATTAGCTAGGACTTCCAGTAAGATAGTGAAAAACATTGGTAAGAGGGGACATCTTGCCTTATTCCTAAACTTAGTGAGATATCTTCTAGTGGCTCACTACTAAATATGATGTTAGTTATAGGTTTTTGTAGACATTCTTTATCAAGTTGGAAAATATCCCTTCCAAAGTTTATTGAGGGTTTTTATCATGAATAAGTGTTGGATTTTATCAGATGCTTTTCTGCATTTATTGATATGGTCATGTGATTTTTATTTTCTTTTTTCTTTTTTTTAAATATATGTTTATTAATTTAAGAGAGGAAAGGCAAAGGAGAAAGAGATAGAAACATCAATGATGACAGAGAATCATTGATTGGCTGCCTCCTGCATGCCCCACACTGGAGATTGAACCCACAACCCAGGCATGTACCCTTACTGGGAATCAAACCATGACTTCCACATTCATAGGTCAACCACTGAGCCATGCCAGCTAGGCAGATTTTTATTCTTTAGCTTGTTAATGAGATGGATTACATTAATTGGTTTTCAAATGTTGAACCAGTCTTGGATACTTGGAATAAATCCCATTTGGCCTTAAATGTAATTCTTTTTATATTGTACATTGTTGAATTTGATTTGATAATATTTTGTTGAAAATTTTTGTATATATGCTCATGAGTGACATTGGTCTGCAGTTTTCTTGTGATGTCTTTGTCTGGTTTTATATTAAAGTAATACTGGTTTTATAGGATAAGTTAGGAAGTAATTCCTCTGCTTCTATTTTTCTAGGAGAGATTATAAAGAATTTATATGATTTTCTCGTTAAATGTTTCATAGAATTCACCAGTGAGTCTATCTGGGCCTTTATCATGTTGAGGTACTTACCTTCTATTCCTATTTTATTGAGTGTTTTAATCATAAATGGATGTTGTATCTTATCAAATGCTTTTTCTGCATCTATTGATAAGATCACATTATTTTTATCCTTTCTATGTTAATATGGTGTATTACATTGATTGATTTGCATCTGTGGAACCATCCTTGTGGTCCTGGAATGAACCCCACTTGATCATGATGTATTTACTTTGGGGATGTGCTGCTGTATTCAATTTCCTAGCATTTTGTTTAGGATTTTTGCATCTGTATTCATCAGAGACCTTGGTCTGTAGTTTTCTTTTTTGTTTGTTATCTTTGCCAGGTTTTGGAATCAAGGTTATATTGGCCTCATAGAATTGTGTTAGGAAGTATTGCCTCTTCAATTTTTTTGAAAAGTTTGAGAAGGATAGGTTTTTAATCTTCTTTGAAGGTTTAGTAGAATTCACTGGTGAAGTCATCTGGTCCTGGACTTTTGGGGAAGGTTTTTTTTTTGTTGTTTTTTTTTGTTTGTTTGTTTTGTTTTTAAATATATTTTATTGATTTTACACAGAGAGAAATTGAGAGGGATAGAGAGTTAGAAACGTCAATGAGAGAGAAACATCGACCAGCTGCCTCTTGCACACCCCCTACTGGGGATGTGCCCGCAACCAAGATATGTGCCCTTGACCGGAATCGAACTCAGGACCTTTCAGTCCACAGGCTGACGCTCTATCCACTGAGCCAAACCGGTTTCGGCTGGGGAAGGTTTTTGATGGTTGTTTTAATTTCCTCACTGCTGATTTGATCTATTTAGATTTTTCAATTCTTCATGATTTAGTCTAGAAAGGCCATATATTTCTAGGAACTTATCCATTACTTCTAGGTTAATGAATTCGGTAGCATATAGCTTTCATAATGTTCTAGTATGATCCTTTGTATATCTGTGATGTCTGTGGTGACTTCTCTTCCCTCGTTTCTGATTTTGTTTATATGGTTCTTTTCTCTTTTTTTCTTTAGTAAGTCTAGCCACGGGTTTGTCAATTTTGTTAATCTTTTCAAAAAACTAGTTATTTGTTTTATTGATTTTTTGTATAGTCTTTCTTCTCTCTATTTCATTTAATTATTCTCTACTTTTTATTATTTCCTTTCTTCTGATGAATTTGGATTGTCCTTGTTCTTTTTCTAGTACTTTAAGATGTGATGTTAGGTTGTTTACTTGGGATTTCTCTTGTTTCCTGAGATAGGCCTGTAATGATATAAACTTCCCTCTTATTACTGCTTTTGCTGTATCCCAGAGGTTTTTATATGTTGTATTGTCATTCTCATTTGTCTCTATATATCTTTTGATCTCATCTTTCATTTCTTTTTTGACCCATTTACTTTTTAGTAGTATGTTGTTTAATCTCCAGGTATTTGTGAGTTTCCTTACTTCCTTCTTGCAGTTGATTTCTAATTTCAAGGTGTCATGGTCAGTGTATATACTTGGTATAATTTCGATCTTCTTGAATTTGTTGATGCTAGTTTTATGGTCTATCCTTGAGAATGTTCCATGTGCACTGGAGAAAAATGTATAATCTGATGTTCGTAGATGAAAGAGTCTATAAATGTCAATTATGTCCATGTGGCCTAATATTTTGTTTAAGGCTGATATTTCTATATTGATTTTTTCTTATTTGGTTGATCTGTGTAGAGCTATAAAGGAAGTATTAAGTTCCCAGCTATGATTTTGTATGTGTTTTTTTTAGATTACTTATTTCCTTTTTATTTATTTATTTATATTTTATTGTTTAAAGTATCCTATCTAATTAAGAGGAGATATGTTAATTAATATGCTAATTGAATCTCATGCCCTCAAAGATGGTGGTGTCCACAACCAATAAGGAGGGAATATGCTAATTGACTCTCATGCCCTAAAAGATGGTAGTGTCCACAGCTACAAGGTGGAGGCACCCAGTCCCCTGAGCCCTGCCAGGGTGGCAGGCATGCAGCAAAGCTAGGCCTGCCCCTAGGCAGGCCTGGCCACTCTGTGTGCCTGGTTCCAGAGTCCCCCAGTCCCCTCACCCCCCAAGCCACCCAGGGCTGGCCCAAGGAGCAGGCAAGCCTGGGATAGTGGGTCCCCAGCTGCCCAGGGCCAGCCCAAGGTGCAGGCAAACCTCAGATAGCAGCTTCCCAGCTGCCCAGGGCTGCCCGAGACTCAGGTAACCAGGGCTGGCTGAGGCTTGCACTGTCAGCAATGGCAGCAGCAGAGGTTTGATGGGGGCGTTGCCTTCCCCTGATCATAGGGTCACTTCCCACCCCTGAGGGCTCCCGGACAGTGAGAGGGGCAGGCTGAGCTGAGGGACACCTCCCCCCCACCCCCCCCCCACCTCCAGTGCATGAATTTTTCTAGTTACAAATAGTAGTACATATGTCTCCTTTTGTTCCCTGTTGACCTTCCCCCGGCCTCCCCTATCCCCCCACCACATGCCCTCACCTCCCACCCCCCACCCCAGTGTCTTGTGTCCATTGGTTATGCTGCTTAAATGCATACATACAAGTCCCTAGGTTGATCTCTTAGTCTCCCCTCCTTCCCCCGCCCCAACTCTGTTTCTCCCTTTAGTTCTGTGAGTTGTTTTATATATTTCAGTGCTCCTTGATTGGGTGCATATATATATTACAAAATGTTGTTTTCTTGATGTAGTGCTCCCTTTATCATTATAAAGTATCCATCATTGTCTCTTATTATTTTTGTTATCTTGAAATCTATTTTGTCAGATATAAGTATGGCTATACCTGCTTCTCTGTAGATGTTATTTGCTTTAAAAAATCATTTTTCACCCTTTCATTTCGAATCTACCTTTGTTTTTGCGCTTATATAAGTCTCCTGAAGGCAGCATATGGTTGGGTTTTGTTTTTTTATCCACTCTGCTACTCTATGCCTCTTGATATAGGAGAAATCAGACCACTTACATTTAGGGTAATTATTGATGTATGAGGATTTCCTATAATCCTTTTATCTTTTGTTTTCTGATAGGTCTGTGCCTCCATTGGTTCATTTCCTTTATGTTTCTTTCTGTTGTTTTTGTTTGATGGCATTCCATACTTCTTTCCTCTTTTTTTAAGCTATACATCCTGGTTTGGGGATTTTTGTGTGTGGTTACCATTAGGTTTATAAAAGATGAAGTTGCACATATACTGTATTGTTTTGTTTTGTTTTTTTCTTTTGAGTACATCTGATCATCTTTCTTTGCCAGATCTTTTCCTTTCCCCTTTTATGTTTTTGTTGTCACAAATTATCTGTTTATGCTGTAAGTTTTTTTTGTTTGTTTGTTTGTGGGGTTTTTTTGGTGATCTTACTTGTAGTGTTGTGACTTAAGTTCTTTATTTCAAGTAGAATAAGTCCCTTGAGTATTTCCTGCAATGGAAGGTTTCTGGTGATCAAATTCCTCAGCTTCTGTATGTCTGGGAATGTCTTTATTTCTCCTTTGTATTAAAATGATAATTTTTCTGGATATATTATTCAGGTTGGTAATTTCTCTCTTTCAGATGTTTGAATATTTAGTTCCACTCTTTTCTGGCTTGTAGAGTTTCTGCTAAGAAGTCAGATGAAATCCTGATGGGTTTTCCTTTATAGGTCACTTCCTTCTTTTCCCTGGCTGCTTTAAGAATGTTTTCTTTGTCGTTGATTTTTGACAGCTTTAATACCAAGTGCTTTGAGAGGGCCTCTTTGGATTAAATTGTTCTGTTTGCTTCTTGAATTCTAGGATCTAGTTCTTTCTATAGATTGGGGAATTTCTCATCACTATTTGTTTTAATAGGCTCTCCATTCCACCTTTTCCTCCCCCAAAATGCCTATGATTCTAGTATTATTTTTTTTCTGATGGAGTCAGATAGGTTTTGTAGAACTCTTTCATTTTTCTTTATGCTCAGGTCTTTCTCCTCTTCCCTCTGCATCATTTCTGATTACTATCTTTGATATTCACTAATTTTTCCTCCATCTGGTTGGTTCTATGGTCAGTAGTTTACTCTTAATTTCCTTAATTGTATGCTTCATTTTCAGGATTTCTGATTGGTTCTTTGTTAAAGTTTCAATCTCTTTTGTAAAGTACTTATTTTGTTCATTAACTTATTTTCTGAGTGTACTGAATTCCCTGGCGGTATTTTCTCATACCTCATTGAGTATTTTCAGAACTGCAATTTGAAATCTCTGTCATTTATATCAGTGGTCGCCAACTGGTGGTCTGTAAGGTCTGAAAGGTTGGCGACCACTGCTTTATATCATGTATTTCCATGTGTTCCAATTTGCTTTCTGGGGATTTTTCATTTTCTTTCTGATCATCCTAGTTACTTAGTTCTTTGTGATATTTGCTGTCCTCCTTTGCTTACGCATTTATCTCTGAAGAGTTTTTTTCTATTACTTTCCAGAAGAAGGCGTTGAATCGCACTATCTTTTTTTTTTAATTAACCAGTCTTGAACATCTGCAGCTTCATAACAATACAGGTGCACTTGCTTAGGGGTGGGGTTTGTTTTGCCCTCATCTTCCCCTCCCCCCCCCCCCCAATAAAAAGAAGCTATTTAATTTTGAAGACTCAGGACGAAGTATTTTGGCCACATAATTCCTCTTTCTTGTAACACTTATTAGTGTCCCCAGGCAGTAGTGTTTTAAATACAATGATGTGTCTTACCCGAGAGAATTATATTTTTTCCTCTTAAGAGAAAGGAGCTGCCAGTCACTCTCCATGCAGGCAGTCAGGGAGCATCCTGGCATAGGTCTTTGAGAGGCCATCTCAGTTATACAGATGTTCATCAGACAGATGTGCAGAATTTTGGAGTAAGAGTGGGCTAATCATCATAAAATGTTCAGACTTCTATGTCCAACCCTTGAGATTTGGAGTTCGGAGGATCTATCGAGGTAGAGAAAGTGGCCTTTTTCAATGCCTAATGGCAGGAAAGGATAAAAGGACCCATGAAATAAAGTTACCAACAATTTAAAGAGAGTCCAGTCTGGTGGGGTGGCCCTGGTGCTAAGTGAAGAGGAATGCAGGGGTGGTTGCAGGACTAACAATGTTTTGCCCTCATCTTAATGGGGACCCCTGACCTCCATAAAGTCCCACCCAAGCACTCTTCCTGGGGATCAGTCACAGAGGGAAAGAGCAGTTCTACTGCAATAGCTTAGTTTACAGATAATATGTGCCTGAAGCCTATCTCAAGGGCAACAGGAGACAAGTTTTGAGAGTCCAAGTGGTGGCAGAGCTCTGTGGTTCCATTTCTTTGTCTGAAGTACCACTGCTCAGCCCAATAGTGGAGAGCCACATGGAAGAACCCCATGCTCTGTCAGAAGTCTGCTGGTTCAGTCACTGTTGCTCTGCTTTGCTAGTCCTGCTAGACTGCCCCCTGCGGCTCTCTGTTCCTCCTACCCTTGGCTTTCTCCTCTCTCCTGGCCAAGGCCTGAGCTCCCAGTTGCAGGGATGCATCTGAGATCCATCTGCACTTTCCTCCTTTTTCATCTTGCCATGTATTTCTGGTTGCCCACATTTAGGTGTTCCAATGAGCCAGTCTTTCAGGCATGTATCTGTGTTGAGCAGTGATTTCTTTGTTGAATTATACTTGGTTAGCTTGTTGAAATTTCAGGGGGAGAAGAAAAGATGTGCTCTGACACCACCATTTCTCTGATGTCACTTTTTAAAAACCTTTTAATTTTAAAAAAATAAAAAGGTGATTTTTAAACAGCACTCTAGAATTGATATGCCATGATTTAATTAAATATTAATTTGAATGTTTGAGTTGTTTACAATTTTTAATTATCATAAATAAGGCTGAGATGAACCTGTATCCACATCTCTAATTATTCATTTTCATGGACACAAAGGTTCCTGTGAGAGTATGGTAGGAATGATGTGCTAAGTTCCTATTAGTACAAAACACACACATATCAACTCTATCCAGCAATCACTCAAAATGCTTCTCTAGAAAACTAAGTCAAAGTCTGCATTTTCTGTATCCTTACTAGAGCATCTAGAAATGGTTTATATAAATAATATATGTGAAATATTCCCATTTTTATATATTTTTTAATTACACAGAACCGTCAGAAATCTTTAACCTCTGCATTTTCTTAATTTTTTAATAAACTCTATTAGATATCAACTGCTTATTTTATAAATAGCCCAAAAGTCAAAAACTAAAATGTAGACAGCTATACCTTCAGCAAGATTTAATTTTATTATTCCGGGCTAGAGGGCTTTTTAAACCATATATACTTGATATCTGAAATGATTTCAAAGTCCATGATTCTAAAATGATGCTTTGAAAACCAAAAAGTTTTTTTTTTATAAACTCAATGGTAAATTGTAACTTAAGAACCAAAATTTCATTCTTCAAGATGTGTAGATATAATCTGTGGGTCAAATATGGATGGCCTCTCCCATCAAAGATCAGGTTATACTTACATGGACTCAAGCCCCAGACACACACAAAAATGCATGCCCCTGATCAGCCCAAACTCTCTAACATTTAACGCCACTGACTATGAGAGTTAGATAAATAGAGGGAGAAGATTTTAATACTGGTATAGGGTTGAGTGCTTACTGTGCCAAGCTAAGCACTCTAAATGCATTAGCTCAATCCTCAAGCAACCCTTTTAGATAACTTCTATTATTATCCCTGTTTACAAAGAGTAAAACTGAACTTCAGAAAGGTTATATATGTTGTCCCAGGTCACAGGCCTTGGAAGTAGCAGAGCAAAGACCTGAACCCATGTCTGACTCCAGCAGAGCTCCGCAGTGTGGAGCCACAGCCTCACTCAGCAGGAATTCTGGATCCACCGGAATGTAGGATAACAGGTAACCTGGATCAACAATAGCAATGCTGGGAGATGTTCACATGACTTTACTGACACAGAGGTATATTATCTGAAATTAATATAACATTTATTCTACATCTCAACCCAAAAGGGCTGCAGTGTCCATTACTATGCTTGGAGAAAAGCTCTATTCATATACTGTATTATGTACCAAAGCCACCTGCTGAGTCATCTGCCTGTTTCCAAGTCAACTTCTCTTGCTAGGAAGCCCACCTCTTCCCACCCACAGCTACTTTGTACCTAGCCCATCATCAAAACCAAACCTCTGTTATTACAAATTCAGATGGCTCCTCCACTCAAGGCTTCCTGCCTATAGGCAAAGGGGCTGACACTCTCTTTCTAAGCTACAGGGGGTCCCAGTTTTAGGTGCTTCTAAACTTACTAATCAAAATTACAAAGGGATGATAAGTGGAATTTTTCTCTGTACCAAAGTCTATCAATTAGTAGATCTTACTGGAGCACTATGTTGAAAGGATTCCAAGATCTGTAGGCTGACTGGAAAAGAAGGTGCTGTTTGGCTAGCAGTCAGTCCCTGACAGGGGACAAGAGAGAAGCAGCATGCAGCACACAGCTTGATGAGGAGCTGTAACCTCTCAAGGGATTGCTCAAGCACTCTAGCTATGCCTCATGAATGCTCATGGTTAATAAGGAATACATTAGCAACGTGAAATAAAAGAAGCCTGGGTGCTATATGCCACCAACTTATTTTAAACGTTCACTTTCATTCTCAAGGTAATTAAGTGAATCAAAAAACTTCCTCCCAGGATGACTGAAAAGTTTTCCATGGTTGAAGGTCATTGCTACATTCAAAGAAGATGCAGGACCAACTGCACTTGACCACAGTATGACAGTAGCCCCCTGAGTTGGTCGCAAAGCACATAAGTGAAGGAAGGTAATCAGCCAATATTTTAGGATGTGATTATGACACTAAGCAGGTTGAGTTCCAGAGCCATGCCGCATGTACAATCAGGTATACAAAGTTCAGCAGAAGTAAACAGGACTGGGGTGGAAGGCTGACAGATGTGAATTCACATCCAGGCTCTTTAACTTACTGAACTTGCTACATAGCCATACATAAGAAGACCCAGTACTATGAAGCTGTGAATTCTCCCCAAATTAATCCATGAACTTGAAATCAAAATCCCAATACAGTTTTGACAAACTGATTCTAAACTGTAAAAAAACAATAATAGTCAAGAAAACTTTGAAGAAAGTCAATATATAGTGTCATGGTAGAAGGAATAGGGAACTTTCCCAACAAGATATAAAGATGCAGTAATTCAGACAGTGTCATATTTGTGCAGAATAAACAATTAGAATAGATCCACACATATGTGGAAGGCTGATACATCTATGCTTATCCATTCACTCATCAAAAACGTCTAAAACACCTACCATTTGTCAAGTACTGCTCTAAAGAGAAGGAGTGAAGCAGTGAAAAGGGAGGCAAAAACACAGATAAAAATCTCTAATTTCATAAAAATTTTGTTGTAATGTGGAATTACAACCAGGCTTTTATTCCTAGCAGAGGGGCCCTAAACCCCCTCTGTCTTTCACCCTCTCTATCCAGCCAATCCAAGTGACCTGAACCTTTCATTTGGTGAACTTATTATGTCCAAATCCTTGACCAGGGTCACCCACCCTTCACTTTCCTCTTCTGTTCTAGGTGACTTGGTTCCTTGTCTTCTTTCATCATATCCATCTAGATTTCAACGTAAACCCCCCTTCCATTCTTATTGTTTGCACCCTTTATATTACTTTTAGAATGAAATTCCCACGATTCCTCCTGAACACCCACACCATCACCACCACCACCAACAACAACAACAACAACAAACAACAACACCTGTCTCAAAATGGAAATTCAGGAAATAGAATGTTCATAGGCCTCCGTATCAGACTTAGACTTGGGCAATTTATTGAATCCCCCTGAGCTTTGGTTCCCACATCTGTACAACAGATATTTCAATAGCTACTTTTCAGGTCTTGGGAAGAAATAAATGTTTGCAAAGTGTGTGATATTTAAGTGGAGCAAATAAATGGAACCTCTTATTCTATTGCTGTTACTTTCATTGGTATAATTTCAATCCCTTTCCCTGGACTCTCCCTTCTCTGTCAGGGCCATCAGGGCATGAATCCATAACCCCAACTGCTGTTTCTCTTGGCCAAGGCCATTTGGTTGTTGAAGAGAGCTCCTCTTCATCCCATCCACTTGACCCATGAGTCACATTATTTACTGAACTGCAATGACTAGTGCAACCAAATGAGACTGGGATATGTTCATATAATCAAGCTATTACCTCTCCTGACTAAAGGGAAAACACTGGGGCTTTTGCCACAATGGGAGTGAGGATTTCAGGTGCTTATCAGTTACTGTCCTCACTAACGGCTGCCCTGGTCTAATTCTCTAGAGAACTCAGTGTCCCGGGGGAGGATCCAGCACAGCTGCGGCTGCAGTGAGCAGCTCTTCAGAAAAAGCCACCTCCCTTGCCAAATCAGAGAGGAAAACCAGGCCTTGGGGCTCTGGGCCAGCGGAATTTATTGGGTCGGCAAGTAAGTAATTGCGGATTTTTAAAAGAAAATCAAAGACAATTTTTTCATGGAACTAAATAACTTTATTCTGTAATGTATTGCCCATTTTGATCAATGACCTTTTGCCATCTTTCAGGCAGCATCATAATCCCACGTTCAAAAAACTTCTGGTTTTTATTAGCAAAAAACTGAATCAGGTACGATTTGACATCATCATCATTATTGAAATTTTTACCATTCAAGGAGTTTTGTAAAGATCGAAACAAAAAGTAATCAGATGGTGCAAGGTCAGGACTATATGGTGGATGTGGCAAAACATCCCAACCAAGCTCCATTAATTTTTGCCGAGTGACCAAAGATGTGTGTGGCCTTGCATTGTCATGATGGAATACAACACCTTTTCGATTTGTCAATTCGGGCCGCTTTTCTTCAACTGCATTGTTTAATTTCGTTAGTTGTTCAATGTAGACATCAGAATTGATCGTTCGGTTGGGTGGTAAGAGTTCAAAGTAGACAATTCCTTTGTAATCCCACCAAACTGATAACAAAACCTTCTTTTGATGAATATCAGCTTTTGATGTTGTTTGAGTTGGTTCACCTGGCCTGCTCCACGATCTTTTCCGCTTGATATTGTTGTAAACAACCCATTTTCATCGCCAGTTATCAGTCATTTTAAAAATGGATCATTTTCATTACGTTTCTTTAGCAAATCGCAGCTGCTAATGCGTTGCGTTAACTGTGATTCTTTCAGTTCGTGAGGAACCCATGTATCGAGTTTTTGAACATAGCCAAGTTGTTTTAAGTGATTTTCAATGCATGTATGTGATACATGAAGCTTCTCTGCAATCTCACGTGTTGTACTGTGACAGTCCGAATTGATTATTGCTTTGATTAGGGCGTCATCAACTTCAACTGGACGACCAGAGCATTTTTCATCTTTGAGTGAAAAATCACCAGAACGAAATTTGGCAAACCAATTTTGACACTGCCGTTCTTTTAAGGCTTCGTCACCATAAACAGCACATAACTTTTTATGAGCTTGCGATGCGTTTTCCCTTTGCGGAAATAAAAAAGCAAAATATGATGAAAATGTTCCTTTTGATTTTCCATTTTTCAACGAACGCCAAACGAAAACTACAAAACAGATCAAAAAACTTTTTTTACTGATTAACAGCTGAATAGCCAACTATCAAATAACAAAATGTGTTTTACATTTTACTACGTCTGCAAACCTAAAAATTCAACTGAAGCCATATATGTGTGAAACCCGCAATTACTTAGCTGCCGACCCAATAGAAAGCCTTTTCTCCACTGGGTCAGCCATTTCCTTGAGCCCAAAGGCTCTCCCCTGCATGCTTCCCTCTGCCCTCTCTGAGGAGTCACAGCACAGATGCATCTTCCCTGAGCCACCATCTTAAGCTGCATTGGGGAAGAGGCGGGAAGGGACCAACAGTGTTCAGGTCTTCCAGCTTCTCTGTGATCGAGCCCTTGTCAACAGTTCTCAATTAGCAAAGCTGCTAGCAGAACCATGGTCAACTCTCAGGCTGACTTTACTAGATATTCCTGCTCTTTTTCTAGAAAACCTGCTCTATCCACTGGCCTGCAAGAGGTGGTTCTAACCTGCCAAGTGACCCTAACCGCATGAGCCACTACTGACAGAATGAGTGAACAGCTGACCAAAAACAAGCCAATGCTTTGGCTAAGCAATGGCCTGTGATGCATGTGGCCCGGTTCAGATACACTAGGTCAATCAGATTTCTCACCACTTATTTGTCAAGAGACACACCAGCCTGTTGTTATCCGTGGTGGCTGGGAGGCCACTGGAGCCATCAGCAAGATACATAAGTAGAAGGACCTAGCCAAGACAGAGGAGAAGGGCGCATAAATATGAACAGAAGCATCAATAGGAAGGCTGTGTGGAGCCTGAGGGACAAAGGGTAACTCCAGGTGTGGGTCCCAGTTCCCAGCAATGCCTCTCAGCCTGATTCAACCCTTCATTTTTATCCTGTGAGGTTATTCTACAACCTTTCATTCAAGTCCCTTCTGACTGAAGCTAGCTCCAACAAGTTTTTGTTTCTTTGCAACTAAAAGAATCTTGACCGAAACACTGTTTCCCCCAAACAGATGCCATGTCTGAAAAAGTTCTAGACATGCTGCATTGTAGTTTGGGCCTCCTGTGAGTAATTAGCATAGCTACAGCTTACTGAACAGTTCCTTTTGTGCAAGGCAATGTGCTAAGAGCTTCTCACCATTATCTCATTTCTTCTCCTAGGAGCCCTCTGATATACTGCTATTACCCCTATGTCACATGTAAAAAAACAGAGTGAGAGAGGTTAAGTAAAACTGCCCAAGATCATGCATTTCCAGTAGCAGACCCAGAACCTAAGTCTACTCGGTATAATTTGAAGCCTGCACTCTTCTCCATCCCCCAAAGTTTGTCTTCTGCATAAAGTGGCAAAGCAGAATGAAGCCATGTCACTGCTACCTGTAGGCATGTGGTCACCTGGGAACGGCCAATATCCCAGGGGTTCATGCCGTTGTGATGTCCAAGGTGGGACTGAGAGTTATGGAAACAAACGTGGATACTGCTCACAACTCCCTGGTGTCCCTTGGTGTGTTCCAAACGACATCAGACATATAGAAGACCCACCTGCAGCTCACAGCAGGCTTTGAAAAGGAAATGCAGAAAAGCATATTAGGAGAGGCAGCTATGCCTGCAAGATTACCTATAGCACTGATAACCTTTGAGGAACAATTTTCAAATATATTGAGTAATAAAAAGATCTATTTGATTTTTTTTCGTAATTTTCCCCAATTTTCCCTTATTAACCCTAAACACTGCTTAAAATTAACATTTCCTAAAATAATTTTCCAGTAAGAAGCTTCTGCTTCACTGATATACATGCAAGCCATGAACTTGTTCATTCGTGTAGGAATAGATACAAAATAAATGCAGGTTGCTTTAGTGAAATATAAATGGCAGCATAATGTTTACTCTAAGACAGTGTTTCCCAAAGTGTGGTATACGTACCCCCAGGGGTATGGGAAGAGTTTGGTGGGGGTACGCGTTGCACCAGAGTTTGGTGGGGATATGCACTGCACCGTGCTTAGCTGCACCTAATTCTACATTCTCATGAGTACGAGGGGTACTCAGCGTTACGAAAATTATAAAAGGTGTACACATATGTCAAAAGTTTGGGAAACACTGCTCTAAGATATTCAAGCTCCAGTTTTGATCAACCAATATTGATTATTCCTACAGAGTATCTTCTAGGACAGTGGTCGGCAAACTCATTAGTCAACAGAGCCAAATATCAACAGTACAATAACTGAAATTTCTTTTGTGAACCAAGCTTTTTAAACTTAAATTTCTTCTAATGCCACTTCTTCAAAATAGACTCGTCCAGACCGAGGTATTTTGTAGACGAGCCACACTCAAGGGGCCAAAGAGCTGCATGTGGCTCAAGAGCAGCAGTTTGCTGACCATGGTTCTAGAATAATAAAAATGGTGTTAAATATGGGTGTTTTATTCAAAAACACATTTTACCTTTTCGGGGTTGATAAATGACTGCTCCTGGTGCTCAGTGCATGAGTCGAACATTCCTCTGGGAAGGAAAGCAATGATAAAGGCAGTAATTAAATGCACCCTAGAAGTGGTTGGGTTTGTGTGTTTTTTTTAAACTAGAACTGCAATTACAGGGCTACTAAGCATGTGAAATATGTAGTTAAGGTTTCATCAGCACTTTCATTGTAATACTTAGTGAGATTAGTCATTTAGTTGTTCCCTTTCTGTGCCAAACATGGAAGACAATTGTTTGTGCTCTCAACAGGATAGTTCTCTGTTTGTCAAATGTATTTTGCCGCCAGGGAAATGTACTCTAAAGCTTTGCAAAATGAAGTGAATAGAAACACTTGCTGTAACTGTTACTCCAAGAGAAGGAAGCTTCAGCACGTGGAAAATCCATGCAGGCATGACACGAAAAGTCTGGGCACACAAAGGCTTCCATTTCCACCTCCTCCTGCAGAGGGGCATTCCTGGTGGCACCAGCTAGTCATTCTCAGAGCTCCAGAGCCCTGCAGACAGCAGTTCTCCAGAGCTGGTTACCTATCAGGACCAGCCAATACCCCAAGAATGGAAAGCAGCTGCTTTTGTGAAGCTGTGCCTCTGAGTGAATCACGTCTAAATCCAGGAGTTGTTTCTGGCCTGCACAGATTCGTCTTCTAGACATCCAGAATTCAGAGGTTTTTTCTACTGATATATCCAATATTTACAGTCTCACACACCAAGAAGTTTGAAGCTTAATTAAATTTTCAATAAAGCCCATGTTTACCATTTGTTTTTAGTTCCAGCTTGTCAAGTCTCTCCGAGAGGCAATATTTATCTCCCACCTAGGGATGTTTTGAAGACTTACCATTCTTTTCATTCCATAGGCACCCAGTTATTTTGTTCCCCAATCCAATCCATGATGTAATAGGAAATCTAATGTGCTGCTCTGAAGATGGGGGGAGGTTAAAAATTCATAAAAATGGCCCTTTTTATTCTTTGTTTTTATTATATATTACCTTGGGGTATTTACCCGTGTCCTAAGCCCTAACTCTTAATAAGATTATACTCCAGCTAATGAAGATCTAAAGACATAAAAAAAGTTAAATGACCAACAAAAGTCAGCATACTACATGATGTCCTCGACACAGACATGCAGCTCAGATCCCCCTTCAAGAGAGGACTCACCACCCAGCTGCAAGGACTGTGCTGAGCCAACATCCTCCAGCTGTTAGTTCATGTGGCTTCCAAGCAAAGGTCATGCTCTTTTCAAGAGGCTCCCAGACCACAACTGAGCAAGGCCTGCCCATTCCCACCCAGTGAGTATTCCTCTCACAGGCCGTCTCTGCTCCAGCTCTCTTCACTGGGCGGGCAGAGACTGTAAGATCTGCTTGCCGTCTGATGGCTCCCCGTGCCCAATCTGCTTCCCTTTCTTTCCCTTTCGCAGTAATCACTCCGAAATAGGCATCTGTAATTCTAATGATGTCTCAGGGACATAACCTAAAATGTTAACAGAAATCAAGAAGGGTTGGGACTAGGACTCTATGTGTGTGCGTGTTAGGGGAAGTGAGGGGCTGTTAGGAGGGGTTCTAAAGTTCCCCACGCGAATTCTGATGAAAAAGGAACTTTAGAATCTACTGCCCTGGATGGCACCTGTACTTGGAAAGCAAGAAAGATCGGGAACCAGTGAAGAAGAGGGCCGACCAAATCCAGTGTCGCCGAGGCAGAGGGGCACCGGGGAACAGGAGACTTGGCCTCCACTGTCCTCTGCTGAGGAGGACACTGCAGTGATGCAGTGAGGGAACTTGTACTCAGAAAAGCTCAACCCGAGTCCTAGCTCTCTGTGATGACCTGTGTGATGTTGGGCAGGTCCCCTCCCTTCCCTGGACCTCCCTCATTCCCTGGGAAGGATGCTGATTCGCCAGGCCCACCTCATAGAGAAGTTTCATAGAAACAAGTGAGATTGTACACGTGAAAACATTTTTTAGCTGAGCGGCCCTAGGAACTCTAAGGTGTTATTATAACAACACATCCGAAATGTTAGGAGGAAACATGTACAATGGTGACTGCTAGGTACCACCACCACCTCCTCCAGACACTTAGCTGTGCAGAGCTCACCCGCCCTGGTGAGGTCAGTTCCCCTGCTCCTCAGCATCACCACCTCATTCTCAGTACTGATGCTGAAGATATATTTAGCAGATCCCCACTTTTTCAAATGTATACCATTTAGTCATTTTCTTATTTTCTTTCTGGAATATTTACCATTTAATTTGGTGATTCTGACACAAAATGTACACTCAATAAATATGGATGAATTGAACTGAGTTGATCCTTTCATTATTTATTCTATTGGTCTCTAGATGCTTTATGATAGTTCTTAGAAACTAATTTTTTATGATACTACAACATCCTGTTCCTTATGTCAGAGTGAATGATTTAGCCATTAGTTGTTAAACAACACATTAAGTTCTCCCTTCACTAGGAGAGAATTGCTTGACTCCAATGTTAATATATCAGGGCTGCATGAAAATAAATATTCATGGCTTTAGCTTACGTTCAGTGAATTTTATCCTGAAAAAGTTCCTAAAGATCTTAAGGTATTTCTTATGAGATTTAATCTTAAAAATAATTGTCTTCTGGAGATGGGAGGGGAGTAAATATTGCCTTGTATTTTGTTTTTTGTTTTGTTTTGCTTTTTCCTGTTTAGTATCTCTTCCCTAATTTCTTCTGGTAATAAAGTGGTTCACTTCCTCTTTGTGAGGTAACCACTCTCCCTGCCTCCATTTAGGTTGGTGGAACTGCCAATCACAGTATCTATGGTGTTGGCCTCAAGGTGGGCCCACAATCAGATGGGCTACATCATGTGCTCAGCCCCCGTGCCTCAGTGATTGACCCAGAAATATAGACACAACCCACGCTGGGTTAATTGAAACAATTTATAGATGGATTTTGGGAGACCAGAGTTCTCTTCTTTTTCTGTGGGGCCAAGGCTGTAAACTTAGAGCTATCTAAAGTCAAACTCCTCCTTTGTCCTCACCACACAGAGGTCTATGTGCAGTAGGAGAAAAGAGACCAAATTCCAAAAGAAGCAAAGCTGAAGGAGGGGGAATGGAGAAAAGAGACAAAGACTAATAAGGAGAGGAAATATGTGTTGAGGTGGGGATAGGAAGATGAAGGAGGAAGAGGAGAGGAAGAAGTAGAAAAGGAGGAGGAGGAGGAGGTGGAGGAGAATGAAGTAGAATTAAAAGGGAGAGAATGAAGAGGAAAGAGAAGTTATATTTAAAAAAAAAAAAAAAGTAGAAAGAGCAGAGAGGAAAGGAGAAGAGAAGAGGGGAGGAGAAAGAAGGGGAGGGGAAGATAGGGAAGGGGAGGGGAGGGGAGAGGTTCAGAAGTTGAACATTGACCTATGAATCATGGCTCTATTCCTGTTCAGGGCACATGCCCAGGTTGCAGATTCAATCTCCAGAGTGGGGCGTGCAGGAGGCAGATGATCAATGATTCTCTCATTGTTGATGTTTCTATCTCTCTCTTCCTCTCCTTTCCTCTCTGAAATTAGTAAAAATATATTTTTTAAAAGAAGTAGAAATTACTGAGAACACCTATTTAAATATATAAATATATATAGAGAAAAATGCTTCAACATTATCATGTTGGCTTACTTGCTAAACCCCCAAAGAATTTTGAGAAAGTACTGCATTTTGTGATTGAGAAAATAACATACTTTCCTAGACTGGAGGATATAAATAATCATAGAATAATGACCTTGAAAACTTTTGAAACACCATGCAAAACAGGGTAGCATTACTATTTGTTCTGCCTTATATAATTAGGTAATTAAGATTCCTTAGTCAAAAATTACACCTTTGTAATTCCCTTCAGTGCCTTGGAGTAGTAGATATTCACTAAATTTAAACTAATATGGAATGAATGGAAGGAATAAACACCCTGAAATTTTGAGGGTCTCAAATTGCCTCCTCAAGGCTACAGCTAAGACC